>NC_088979.1:97434579-98634579 GCF_963932015.1 Anas acuta | reverse complement strand
TCTTAGTGGCTTTGGGCCTTTATGAATAAACACAGAGATTAGATTAGAGATTAAAGTATTAATGCCTAATTATTGTATTCTGCCAGCATGATCTTTCCCTTCCGAGTTTTTACATTTACTAGTATTACAGTAGTTTAGAGAAAATCAGTATTAACAGAAATATTTCTCTTTATGCCTGTGATATGTATTTGGATATCCACATAAGGTACCTGTCTCTTCATCCTGTTCCACCTTTTCCCTGTTATAGCACAATTACACTCTGTTTTACTTGAGGTCATATATTTTCCTCCCTATTCATGGCAGAACTTTATTCTATTGCTAATTCTAATACTGTCTAGTTGATCAGACAGTATTAGAATTAGAATAGCAGACACTTTAACAAGCATTCTAATACTACAATTAAAAGCCAAAACTTTCCTTCAAGACATCTTTATTTGGCTGAATGCCCACCTCCATTCTCATCTATGCTCTACCACTGGTAACTTTGATTATGTAATTGATTTGGCCCTAGTTTGGGAAGGACTAAGGTTTTTATGTATGAATACAGCAACTGTTAGAACACAAAAGCAAATATGTGAACCATTCACATTGAAAACAGGATGAATAATATATTAAGGCTTCTAGGTATTAGTATCGTGAATCTCTAGAACAAAAATTTTCTTTATGGTAAGTTATAGCATAGCAGGAAAAAATCTACTGGGAGTTTCAGATGAAACTTGTTACAGTTAAGAATCATGATGTGCTTGCCTGTCATAGCACAAAACTCAACTCACTGGCTCAAAAATTCAATTTTACAACCCCACCCATCTTTGCTACTGTAGAATAAAGGACCAGTTAATATGTTTTCCTATATATCTATGGGTTTCTTTTGTATTCAAAACATTGAATTCTACATCTTCAGATATGCATTGCATTGTGTCTCACATGGGAAAATTGTCTGTCAGTTCCTGATTTTATGCAGTCTATAAATACATAGAAAAGCAATAAAGGACACTGTGCAGTGGATTCTTTCAATTATGCAAGAGAATAGTCACCATATTTCAGCACTTCTACTATAAAATATATAATAGTTTTTAAAGGAACATACATGGCCTATACAAGACATTTTATATAAGCCTCAAGAATATATTATTTCCTCTGTTAAATAATGCAGTTCAGTTAGATCACAAAAGTGATTTCAATTAGATCACAAACGTGATCTCACATGTAGATCTTGAGACCACAAAATAAATAAATAAATAAATATTTTCAATATTTACTACTCAGCACAGTGTATTGTATGATTATAATATGATTGTACCACAATATTACATAATGCTAGAATAAAACCCTTTCACTCAAATTAAAAATCATTTCACGTGAAAAACATCACTTGGCAATGTAGTACAAATATAAAACTACCCTTACAAACTGTTAAGAAATTGTCATTTGTTATTTATCAGTAAAGATGCAGTTTTACAATCATTCCTACTCATGTAGCCGTCTTTCTTCCTCATGAAATTGATCCATGCTGAATGTTGTAGAGTTACGATCTCTCAGAACTTCTACTGATTGCCATTACTGTGAGCGTTAATGTTCATTCTTGTTAATAGTATAAGCTAAAAACAAAAAGAAAATCAAGAATGAAGATTAATCTGAGGGAAGTCAGCAGACATCAGTTTGCAGAGCTGTACAGTTCCTAGACACCACGGTACTTAGGTACCTTTAAACATGTAAGCACTCAGCATGCCTAAAACTAATGACATGATTAAACATATTACTGAACTGTGATTTTCAAATTTATCATAATCAAATAATTAAGTTTCCAATTCAGTTATTTTTTGAAGACTAGGAAATATTATTTGCATTTATGTCTTAGTAATTCACATTTGGTTTTGCTCTAATAATAGCAGTGATATTTTAATCCACTTCAATATATGATAAGATCTGTTATTAAAAATTAAAATGTATGGGAACATGAGACTGAACACTTAGAATTATAAAGTAAGTATGTAAGGAACTATGCATAAAATAAAGACAAAAAAAAAATCTTATTTAAATAGAAATTGTTCTTCTGTATTTTTTTTAAATTTTTTTTTAGTTGGATATTTCATGTTCATGGAACATCATCATACATTTTTGTTTCATCTCTCACAGAGATCGACTCAATAATTATTTTTAGTTGTCCTAAGCTTTATTTATGAACTATCACCTCTTTATTACAGATGCTTTGCAATTACAGAACAAAAAGACAGCATTTAGGGGCAGTCACAATCTAAATAATTAAAATTAATTTCAAGAGGTTGAAAGGATAATTAGGTAATATTGTTGTTTTGCATGGGTTGTTAGGGAAGATTCTTCTCCAGTTTCCACCAACATGAAATTATAATGAGTTTACCTATTTCAGAGTTATTATGCACTAATACAAGTAGGAACAGAATCCATGTGACAATGTTATATATTTCTGTAATTTCCATATTAAATTTTGCTTTTCCTAACAACTTCATCCCAATTTGTTTCATTATTTTTTCCTGTTACAAACTTCCATAACATTTGCATCAACAATTCCTTTTAGCCCATATCCACAACACAGAAGTTCATTCAGAAGCAGACAGAGACTAATTTACTTTATACCTGCAGAACCATTTAATGTGTGACACTCCTTTATGTATGGCTACCCTAGAAACTTCAAGTGTTAGAAATTTAATTCAGTACATTTTATTTCCTTTTCAGGGCACATAAGCTTTTTGAAAATTACTACATATCTATATAGTAGTAATTATGCACACTATGGTTATTTTTAAAACCCTATTACCACATTGGTTACCACAAACTAAATGTTCCCTGTTGCAACATCAAACAGAACTTGTTTGTTGGAAGCCATCTGCAGTGATTTTAAATTTGTTCTAAAGGCAGCAGATATAAATGCCAGACAGTATCCTATAAATAAATGGTCCTATTTTTATTTGTGGATCCCATTTAGGTAGCTCCAGAAATATAACTTACATTAGATCGTGTTTCCCCTAACTTAGCACTCCCAGCCTGAACTAATAGAAAATAACTATGGCTTTGGTATTTTAAAATCCTCATTGAATTAACAATAGTGCAATAATAAACATTTAACTGAAGTCTATATAGACAGCAGTCTGAATTTAGCAGAAGCATTGTCCACAACACAAATCAGAGTGTCAACCTACTCCAAAACCGTCATTCCTATTACACTATCACTGCAAGTTTGGGGATTTGTTTGCTATCACATCCATCAGAAATAAAAATTAACTCCATTGCTTACTCTCATCATAAAATATGGGTTTTTGATATGTAGGTTGCAAAGGGTTTCATATTGAACTTAAACTCTATCCCATCACACCACAGGGAGAAGTAGAATTTCATTTAAGGAGGTAAACAATTTCTTTATAGTCATGTCAAGTATCAAAGCCATTGTTAAGTGTTCAACTTCGGTGAGCAGGTTGGAATTTTTGTTTGTTACATGCCCAACTGATAATTCCAAGAGATACAAGATGCCCAAGAGTCATCAGCAAATTAACTGTCCTCTGGAAAAAGGTTTTAAAACAATGTCTTCATCAAGTATCAAGTTTAGAACTTACACAAAACCCTTCAAAGGGAATCCATATCTAAATAGGTGGAAAATGAGAATGTAACAAGAATATTATGAGTACCTTCTGAGTATCTATTTCAGAGAAGGGAAGTGTGAGTTCAGTGTTTATGAAAGGACCAAATCTCAACTAACACACTTGTCTAAGCATCCTGACAGCTTTATAATTGAGTGAAATGGTCAAAAAGTCATCTGGTGCTATTAAAAAATAGTTATCATGCATAGATGTTACATATCTCCATCTGAATGCAGCATTAAAAATGATTTCAAGGATAGCTGACTCAAGTCACAATCACTGCATTCTCAAGAGAGGCCAGTCCTGAGGGTGCTCAGCTACTTATGCAGGCCCCAGTGTGAGGTGTTCGGAGTGTGAGTAGCTGGTGATCTGCAAGGGCTGTTCTGGGAGCTGGTATTGCAGGAAATGGTTTGGAAAACATCCACCCCTGCCTAGGGGATGACATATAATGGGATAGTAAGGACAGTGCCTGATCTCCAGAAATTCAAATTATAATTACTTTATACGTCCTTACTATCACAGGATTTCATTTACTCAATAGTGCAAAACATTTTGCCGCTTGATGCTTATTGCCATGTCTCTGTTACCCATATCTCTGTTACCCATAAAACAAGGGACTGAAAGAGGACAGCTGCAGTCATTTATGTGTTTTTCTACACATGCTTGATCCAGCAGTAAATGCAAACTCTCATTTGTTAATGGTCACCCTCTCCAACGTGTTTTGCTCTGCAGTGTGGTGGCAAGCATTTCTGAGACCAGCAGGACTTCTCAGAACATGCTCCATTACCTTACATTCTGCGCTGCCTCACTGATGAGGCTAAACAAGTAAAGATCAAACAATACCACATTTTGTGTTTATTTTTACAGTACAACATTCTATGCTTTTTTTTACATTTACTGATAACAAAGAAAGTACATAGCTGCAGTAAAAATAAGGGGCAGGAGGAGGGGAGGAGAAGGGTCAGGAAGAGACACAGAGAAGAAAAAATATTTTGATATATCAACATAATTGAGCTCCAGTCCTGAAAGCTCTTAACTGCATCCAGATTCATTCAATGTGACAGTTCATGCATACTAAGAGACTGTAGAAAATAAAGCAAAGTGATACTTAAATGGAGGGCCTTGTTCCAACCATTAGCTTTCTATCCAAATGAATAAAGAGCAACATATCCTTTCAAGGGGTAAATAAGCTATTAACCAACCATGAAGAATATTTGCCCTGATTTACTTTCTTGACCTTAGAAATGATCAGCTGGAAAATAAGACATCTTCAGAGTGCTTCAACCTATTTTGTTACAATTCACTTTTGGTCAAGCCAGCTGCCTCTTGGAAAATCTTCAAGGCTGTCTGGTTTGCTGGATAGGTCTCATATAGTTTAGAAGTAACTTTTACACTCTGTAATGATCCATTACTTTCTGTTACTTATTTTTAAAGTGTATATGAATATCTTACTCTTGCAACTAGACTTCACCATCACAGAGCTCTAACAATTTCAGTTCATTTAGAAGATGTATTTATGTAACATAGACTCATAATGCAAGCAGCTGGTGTTTTCTCAATTGTTCATCAGTTTTCTTTAAACAATGCTGTGGAAAGAAGAAATACATGCTATACATATTAGCAAATGTTAAGAGCAAGTAAAGCAATGGTAGTTTTAGATTACATTAAGCTGTTCAAGCAAGGAATGAAAGACAGAGACAAACTGTTTAATTTAGTATCAACTTGTCTTCACAACCATTATAAACATTTAGTTAATATGCATGAATTACATGTTAAAATATACATGTTACTTTTAAAAATAAATGCATGGTTCCCAGCATCTTCTCCCCGTAACTGTTATCTTTCAGTCTATGGTGATCTTTTAAAAAAATTCATCACTACTACATGATATTAAGCAAGTTGCCACTTCTTACATGAAGTGCAAATAAGCACAGACAACTTGTAGACAGACATTCAACTATGCCTCCGTTATACTTCTTATTTCACAAGTAGATTTGCTGCACTGTAGAAGTGTGATTTGTACTAATGCATTTGGGACCTAAATATACCTTCTTATTTCTCTAGAAGCACCTAATCCATCCAGCAGGAGTTCTTTGTCAATTACTAATTGTAATTTAAATGGGAGTAGCAGAGCTCTTGAAGAAAAAAAAAAAAAAAAAAGAAAAAGAAAAGAAAAAAAAAAAAAAGGAGACCAGTTCATGCTTTAAGGATGTGCAATTTCAAAGGAATAAAGAAATAACTGAAAAATAAAACTAAAAACTAAAAGCATTTAGAATTCTTGAGTGTTTGGGTTTGCTTGCTTGCTTGCTTGCTTGTTTTTTTCAGTAATGTACATAATTTAGAATATCAACAAGAGAAAATTTTCAAAAAATGGGAGGGGGAGGGGGGGCAATGCTGCCTACATAGTAACAGGTTAAAGTGTTCAAACATGCATTTTAGGCATTCTGACCACACTGTATTTCCAAATTATTTTATGTATTCTACATAAAGCCCAGTTTCATAATACAAATATCTTATTACATATCAGTAGTTAGTCATTTTGAATATGCTTCTCAGCAAACAGATCTGTTTGCCGCTTTTCAAAATAAAACAAGCATACATCAGAGAATGATATGATTGATCTTACAAGTCAGGCTTGTTTTTGAGCTAACACTTAATTATTATGGCAAGCATTGATGACAGACAGTTTTCTCCACCATAACTCAGCTAGTCTAATGAGAAATGTTGTTGGCTTTTTTTTTGTGGGTTTTGGCTCTGTTTTGTTTTTTGTTTTCCTCCTTTTGATTTATCATGATTCTTTTTAAGAAGACTCTGTTTATTTCATAGATATTTGGTTCTCAGCTTCTTGTCAACAGCATACACGCATACATCAGCAAGTATGCATACTTGAGTTGCATCTGGTTCCCAAACTCATTTTTGATTTACATAAAAAGTCAAGATACACATAACATCTATGAAAAGGTATTAAGCATGTCATAATGCAGTGGTGACATTTTTTCAAGACCCAGGTACAAGTCTAGAGAGCTCTAACTTCAGTAAAGAATTTGCCATTTTAAGTTCTGCAGAGGCTCTGCTTGTGGCAATATGTATGAGGTAAATTCAAAATCAGTTGCATCCAGTCCAGATGTTTTCTTACTGAAGGTGATTATTAAGTTAAAGTTCAAACTTCTAAAGACTGGAAATAAAGTATAATAGGAGGGCATAAATTTAAGTACCATATTAAAAATTCATACAGAAAAAAATGTTTTGCAAAGCAAGAGCCTAACATCCTCAGTCTGAGAGAACTGCACATAACCCATTAAGTTTCAATGGACTCTGGGGAATAAGAGATCCTTATAAAGGTCGATGGCATATTTTTTTCCCTAAATAAAAGGATCCTTGACACAATGAAGTGAACATATAGATAATGGGAACACAATGATTCTTCCACAGCTAAAATTAACAGGAATAGCTGAGATGGTACAGCTATCTTCTAATATTAATTATATGTTGCATTTAGAAATGATAGACTCTATTAGCAAATTCTATGGAGCCATTATGTTATCATCACTCAAATTATATCTGACTGTTACTATGGGATCATTATTTGATTGGTTAGATGGTTTACTTTGTTCTAAAGATACTGTTCAGAATTTAAAAGCCTCTTTGGTTACTTTGAAGCACAAATGTAAATGGCTTTTAAAATAATCAGTGTTCCTCCAAAATTATTTTGATGACAGTAAGGTAATAGAACCAGGCTATTTCATCAGTCTTTCTTCCACATCTGAGTCCATAACATGGATTAATTTGCATGTATGTAAACCTACAAAAACATCTTTTCAAAAAGTAACACATATGCTACTGGTCCATGTGTTATATTTTATCTTGTGAAAGAATGAAAAATAATGTAGAAACACCCTTATTTTCATCAAAATTCAACACCTATAGTTTTTCTTCAAATCACTTAAAAACAATTTAAAAAATAAAATAAATAAACTAAACTAAAAAAAAAAAATAGCATAATAAAATAAAACAGGATCTTCTGTTTTATGACAACAGACAGATTAAAAATGTCAGCTTCACCACCTGAAAAAAAAAAAAATGACGAAAGAGAACTGAGGATATGGTACAATGGGGAAGATCACTTTCTCATCTGGCTGCCTGTTCTGCAGAAGTGATCTAGAGATTGTGTTTTTTCTAGATGTGGAGAGCCACAAGGGGACCCTTTTTATAGTACAGACATATTTCATTACTGGACTGTCTCATCTGAGCTGCCAGATTTGGTCCCAGACAACTTCACATCAATTTTTCAACATCATTAAGACAGATAAGCACTCTTTGCCTAAGTACAAAAAGGTGATGGACAAAGTACTATAATTCAGTTCCCAGATTTTAGAAAGAAGATTATTTTTGAGCACACTATGAAAATTTGAGACAACAGTTTTACAATATTAAAACTTCCAGAGTGTGGGCAGAATGTAGCACAGTATCAGAAACGCCCTCTGTGAACCTCTGCCTCACTCCTTTCTCCTTCTTAAAAGACAAGATTGAGTAATTCCAGCAATTTTGTTTGAAAATCCAGCTGCTGTGAAAAATCCCATGTACTAATGCTGTATGGTAGTCAGGAAATAATTGCCTGAAATATACAGTCTCTGTGCTTATAAATTAATTCAAGATTTTCTGCATATTATGTACTTTAATAATTACACAGAAAAAAGGATTCCACATTATATCTGGTCTTCTGAAGTGATATTGAATAGCTTCTGTCACACCTACAAAATAGGGTATTATACTTCAAAGTCACTACAATATGTCATGTGTGAGATAGACCTAGACTCTTGTCTAGGCAAAAATCATGAAAGTATGATCCATGGTACAAATCCACTTGTACAAGCATTCAATTTTTATTAAATAATATAATCATATTGCTATCATAATATGATGATCACCATAAGCAGAACTAATTTACAAGTGGTGATATAAAAAAAAACAACTCACAGTGATTGAGTGTCACCTACAAAATTAAGGCTGTCATTTCTCACCTCACCCTAGAAATCCACCACATCTAGTTAAAGCACCTGGCAGACTAGAATCTCTTTCATTTGCTTCATCTGGCACGTTCATTACAGTATTATACAGATTCTGATCTTTTCCTATTTCATTACTGAATGCTCCCCTGTGTTTTATATGCATCACACACTATAAATCAAGTGGGGTAAATGTACATAAAGACTGGGTGCATCCAAGTTTTCTTCTCTCCCCCCAAGCACTCAGCAGCTTATTCCTTGATGAAGCATAGCAGAACATCTGTGGTGGCCTTCGCCTAGATTTACTTTGCCAGATTTTCATTAAAACAGTGACTCAATAAAAATGTTGCTTATCCTAATAAAGCTCTTTCGAGCTTTGCAAATTTGCATTTAATACTCTTTAATGTCATTACAGCATTAATAATCTGTGCCTAAAGAGCAATAAAATTTTACATTTTCTGGTTTATGAAAGAAGCTTCATAAACCCATGATTTTCCTGCGACTCAGCTTTAATACACCATAAATAGAGACACAAGCAGGAAAGCTGTATGACACAGCTGATTTGTATAAATTTATGGTTTAGTCCTCTGTTAGGTATTTTTTGTTTCAGAGATTATACTTAAAAATTAATAAAACTGAGTTGTGGATATGCATATCAGGAATAAATGGGACCAAGCTTTAGAAAACGAGCAAGCTTTTTTTTATTACATGAAGGATTTCTGCTCCCTTTGGCAGCCTTTTTTTTTATATATATATTTTTTTTTTTGCCGCGGTGAAAATAAATAAATAAGTAAAATAGCAATGCCTGGAAACAAACCAAAAGAAAGCCTCAACTGAATTCTCCACTAATACATGTACTGTATTCTCTTCAAATACTGTCTTAGAAAATGCCTGTCATTTTAGGCTACCTATGGGTTTAAAGGACCTTCCTAGTAACACCATTCTGAAACAAGAGGATCATTACTAGAATTGCAGTAATGTCTATTTAAAGTCAGCGTATGTGGAAACAGCCATGGAACTGAGATCACATTTAGTCCTTCAGAGCAATCAAACTCCTGACTGATTAAACAAGCTGGTTCTAAGTAACATCAAGTTTTGACCTAGCTATAAAGATCAAAGTTCAAACTCTGCTTGTGTCAGTAGTCAGACTGATTGGAATATCTGGACAATGAAACTGAAGCTGATAGATTAATACCATGAACCAGTGAAAAAGCAGAAAATGCAATAGAAATACATTTTTAACAGAAACTCTGCCTTTATTATAAATTAATGAGATTCATTTGCATAAGAATTCATGCAAATACATGAAAATACTAGCAAATTCTGGTTGAGGTCTAATTATTTTATGAAATCATTCTGTTTCAAAGCACTTTTTTTTTTTTTTGATTCATCCCTCAAACTTACAAAAGGAAAATAAAGATCAGTTGGTATTGCTACCATGGTAAACGCATGCAATACAACCCTGATCCTTCAGTGAACTCAAAGTAAAAGAAACAACAACCAAACTCCAGATGCACATAGGATTTTCAAGTTAGTGTTTACTAATGATACAGAACCCCATCTGTTCTGCTAAAGAGCATAGCCAAAACTTTGTAGATGCTTCAATGTAACTACAAAATTCAAAACTGGTGCTTCTGAAAATGTTATTCCTTGACCACTCAGCTTGAGACTTCTTTAAAAAGGAACAATTTTGAAGAAGTGCTGTATGTATTCCTTCTATAAAACACATTTACTCAAAATACCTTAAAATATTTTGAATTCTACTTCCAAGATAAACAGCCATTTCTAATAGTGTTGACCCAACACTTCATAAATATACACATGATTTTTCAGGCATTCAGATGAAAGTAATTGACTTATTTATGATTACTTAGTAATAGAAATTTATGATCAACATCAGTAAATGTACTGGAAATAAAATTGGTCTTTCTGTGATCATTTAATTGTTTAATTGGAACCACCAAGCTCCATTTATTTTTCACCTTTCATCCACAAGATGTCCATGGTTTGGGAATGGGTCCATTTTCCTTCTCTTTACTCAGTTCTCAATTTCTAAATGATCTTCCTACAGTCAGTTTTGTACACTGTTTATTTTAATAAACTCAGTTTTGTGGGAAGATTACAAAGGATCTCAAAGTAGGCGGGGAAATATATGCATTGAAGTTTCATGAAGAATGTAAGAAAGTTTCATGAAGAGGGTAATGAGGTGGGCTAAAAAGAATCTCTCCTACCCACCTTCCCTGCTCCCCTCAGTCTGGCTGAGGTTTTATAGAGGGAAATGAAGGTGACCACTAGTTTAGAACTGCAAGACTAGCTTTTCAGAATAGAGGGACCAAGAAAGACTCTGTGGAAACAAGCTCTGCAATATTGGTTGCACAGACATTTGTAAAACTCATATTAAATTGTCAATGGACAATATATCAAGAAAAATCTGTTACAGTGTTGGCAACAAAGCAGGCTTTTTTTTTTGTTCTGTAAGACTAAAATAAGAAGCTTAATTAATTTACAATCTGAATTTACATTTGGTGTGTGGTGACACGTCATCCCAGCTGGCATAATTTGGTACACATTTTTGAACATGGAAACACATCGTATTTGAAAACCATCAAGTCCCATAGTAGTGAATACACCCTACTTTCTGATCTGAGCAGTGACGTGTTGGAGTTAATATTCATCAGTTTGTCACTTTATCTTTCAACATGATCACACC
Organism: Anas acuta; assembly: GCF_963932015.1. Classification (NCBI taxonomy): domain Eukaryota; kingdom Metazoa; phylum Chordata; class Aves; order Anseriformes; family Anatidae; genus Anas; species Anas acuta. The sequence goes on along the minus strand of NC_088979.1, from coordinate 98,623,252 downwards.
TGAAATATCAAGTCAACATGGACTATGAAAAAGTATCAGCAAGAAAACCTTCATAATAGCAGCAATATATCCCTGACCTCTGCTTGTTTTGTATCAGATGTTGAAGAACTCCATTTAAAATACAAGCATCTTGTAGACTTACATATTACCTGAGTCAATATCCATTTCTTTTTCCTCCCCTCAGGGCTTTCTACCAGTACGTCACAATTCTCTATCCTGTAGAGTCTGGGTCAAACGCAAAATAGACAAGAAGCTTGATTTCACCATCCTTATCTTTCTTTCTTTAAAAAAATTACCATCCAGATTACTGTGGACAATTTTCTTATGAAGTTTAATTAAGAAGCTTAATTAATGTACAGTTAATCATACAAAGCTAACTCATAAAAAGATGTGGATGTAAAATCCAAGTGTCCTATGTATTACAAAATAGGGATAAGAGCTGTAGCAGACTCTTCCAGTAGAATATAAGGATCTGTGATAGCAAAGCTACCAAACCCAGAACTCCTAAGGCTTTGTCTCATGTTTGGATCATTTCCTTGCAAAACACACAAGATCTGTCACTGGAGGTTTTCACGTGATTGAGGACTATTAACCATCATTTTCTGGTACTTACTGTGGTAGTTGCCACATACCAGTTTAGGTTTTTCTCCTTCATTCAGTACATTATTCTCATAGTAACATGATGACATTTGAACTTTCACCTGTCAACCTTGTTTCCAAATAAGAAACCAGTTCAAAAACCAGTTTATGCTAAAAGCAGAAGGCAGTGTCATTCATATATAAATCTAAAAGTGGATAAAATTCATGCAGAAGTGTTAGAGTCTCTAACTAGCTTTCAGAACAGAAAAATAAAAATAAAAATAAATAAATAAATAAATAGATAAATAAATAAATAAAACCAGTTACTGATGTGATGAATTTCTGATTAGTGTTTAGTTTGTTTATGGTAGGAAAGGTGATACCCAACATCTGCATTTTCATTATCAAAACGTATCATTCCGGATGACAAAATATACATGTATATATATATACCTACACTATTCTCCTCAAAATCCAGACACAACACTCTGGGAAGGTGAAAGAGCATCAGCCAATCATCAGGATAAGGAAAGCTACACCAAAAAAAGCATCACAGTTTAAGATGACTGTGCAGACATACTAAAATACTTCAAACATGGGTATACGCTGTTCTTTTCAAATTATGACCAGGCCTCTTGCCTTGCAGGGCCAGTGAGGGCCCTGTGGCCCATCCCCCTCCTCTAGTCCTCTGTGGATGTTCTTTCCCTCCAGCCAATTTTAAACATAACATTCTTCACATTCATAGTGTATCATGTTCACAATTTGAAAATAAATTTTAAAAAGACCAGACGAATCTTAAAGCACACTTTTTTAGTTCTTTTGTTTTTGAGGAAAGAAAGAAAACTGCTTGGTAGGCAACTTTCTTAATGTGATTTCAACACACACACACAATTTTATATGTTCTATGGGAGATCATAGAGTCATCACATGAATCTTCATAAATCTAATCCTAATTAATGCTGTGAGACTGCAAGGTAGATATGGGCCTTTCATCAGAACTTATTGTAAAATGAGTTGCCACCTCTTTTCTTTTGGAAACAGAAGAAAATACAAAATAAAGCCCTCTGTAATCTGTTGAAAGTAGGATCTCAGCATTATGTATTGGAAAATGAACTCATTTTAGCTGATTAAATATAGCTGAACAGATCGTTTGCTTTTACTAGCAACAATAAACAAATGTTATAATTCTCACAATATATATTATATAAGGGGACATTATTTTTCTGGACATGAGGCCCTTCAGCTTAAAAACTCTTTCTTATACGTTGTGATAGTTAAAGGGAAAATAGTGAAAGCATTGTTACCAGAAAGGAGATAGTTCCCTTGTGGTGTTTGCAGCTTTGAAGACATTTTATAGTGAGAGTAAAAGATAAATACATTTGCCATCCAAGTGAAGCACTCAGAGAAACTAGTGATAGAGTGGCAGTTTTGATTTAAATAATACACAGGCATTGCTGTTACAATTGCTAGCTCATCTCAATTTAACATCTAGATACCTGCTCATAAAAAGACAGACAACTGAATATGTATTTGGATTCTAAGAATAAGCAGCAATACCACCCTTGGTTTCACCATTATATTCTCACTAGAGAAGAACACAGTGTATTAAGATACTTTTCTACAAGATCCTTTGGAGTTCTGATTTTCTGCTGTTGAACTTTATTGCTCTTTTTTACTGCAAGCAACAACCAGGCTGTGTGTTAGACCTTGTTGAGCAACAAAACGTAATAGTACTTAATATTCGGTTGAAATGTCTTGAATACTTGTTTTTGTTAAGATAATTACAGATGCTTTTGTACTGTATATCCAAGAGAAGGCTTGCAAGTAAGAATTAAAACTTCCTACAAGTAGGTGAAACCTTTCTCTCACTTTTACACATCCACTCGCACTCCATAAGATTTACTCTTGCACCTTATTTTCTTATTAGTTCCACTAACATCCACTGCTAAACAAAAAAACTCTCTGTTTTGATATGCTCAAGCAGCTGTTAGTGTTTTAGTAATATGTTCACCAAAACAAGCTCACCAAGTCTGACAGTAAGACAGAAAAAGGAGGCAAAACCAGATAACATGCTATGTTTCTATGTCTTATGCTAAAGAAACTCTATTGAATTTAATACCACAATGCAGATGTAAAAACTGTTTAACTTACAAGAGAATTAGGTCCAGTAGTTTTAATTTAAAGGCACAAACAAGACTCCACATTTGCTTTCAATACTTATCCAAGGATGAAAAGCTCTGTCTTGCAAAACATCATAGAAATTGGTTTTGAGGTCTACCTTTATCGGATTATACAAAATCTTTTTTTTTTTTTTTTCTAAGCTCTGCGGCAATGGTAATAATTTAACTCTGAACACTTTCTGGAAGGGGTATTTTCTGAAGGAAAGACTTAGTACTAACTAAGCCTAGCATGCAGAGAATGAGCTCTATGCCTCAAGAAACTACTACCACTGGTGAGGGAAGAATACAGTTCTGAAATATTTATGAGAAAAGTTAAGCCAGAGGTGTTTCTCTTACATATTATTAGTTTAAGATGGAAACCCTTTCAATATTTATTGCAGAAACATCCAGCAATTCCCTATTTTTTATTCTTCAAAACACACTCTCTTTAACACAGAAATGGAAGTTGGTAAGCTCAGCAGGTCATTTCATCTATCGCATAATTGTATTATTCAGAATTCCAGTCCTCACAACTGTCCTTCTCCTAAAAGCAGACAAACCAGAAAGAGCATACTAGCAAAATGCTTTTAGGTCTGTTTTTTCCATATGCCAGAAATTTCAAACTTAGACAGAATCGTATTGTTCCACCACAATTCAAAATGTATTTTTCATTATTTGTATGCTACAGTCTAACAGCCTATATTAAATAGTTCTTGCCATTATGGACTGTCTTCATTTAACCATCTCTATTTATTTTAAATGCACTGCATTAGCAGGATCACAGATATTTACATTCAACCTATAGCTGCTAATCAGAACAGGATAACGCAAATTTTCATCACCTATTTCTGTTCATAGATCATCTGTGAAACAAAGCTGAGCTTATTTGAACTGTCATAGCCTCTTTTTCCCCGAAATAAGTTTGAGATAAATGTCTGTTTCATCCCATAGACCTCAATCCTGCAATTCAGTATTAGTGAACATGCTATGAACATTACCATCTAAAGTCAGTGGGACTCTGGGGTTTTATTAGCCCACACAAGTACCCTGATTGCAGGACTAAGCCTGGAGGTTGCAAGCTACTAATCAGAGATAGCAGCCTGATTCCATTTCTGCTTTTCACTACATCTGAGCATTTTGACTCATGGGTCAATTGTTTCTGCTTCCTAAATGACTTCCAGGAATGACCAAGTATCCGTGATGGTGGTTTCTGCATTAGCACTTACATGAACCTTACATGAAGGAGGCTTGAGAGATTTTTAGATCTCACAGCTACTTCAGGGATTGAATTCATCTGAATGAATTTATATTCATTTCTGGAGCTGAATATAAAATAATGGTGAATATCACTGAACACAGTTCAGCACTTAACTGATTGAATATTTGTGAATAGTTTTTAAATAGTACTTTTTACTACCCCTTCTGCATTAAAATGCAGTATTCTTAAAGAGACTTTCATAACAGTGAATTACATTCTCTACATTAGAAAGAAATACAAGTGGTACACTCCTCACCTTCTCTCTGGTTCATTCCAATACGTTCATTTATTCTAATAAAATGCATATAATAAAGAAAAATATGTTTAACACATTTTTTCTTTTTTTTATAATTACCGTTCAGAATTAATATCCTCTTAGTTGAAGGTAGCATTTCATACCTCTTGAAGATACCAGTTCAGCCTGTCTGCAGATTTGCTGACAGCAACTCATATTTTGAAGCAAGCTTTTGTCTACAGACTGGTTATTTCTATCTTCTTCTCTGACTCCTTTTTTGTAATAAAAGCTTGTGCTCTACAAAACTTTAAAGGTTAGTAGTAATAGGCCCATACAACCTATTGCTCCACTCACAGTTTTGTTGGCAACACTATATAAATCTAAAGTCATGGTAGTCATGTTTTTTCAGGAAAGAAAAAATAAAGCAATATTATTAGAATAAAGCAATTTATGGCATTTACTAGTGAAAGATTTTCTACAGTTTTCATCCACACAATGTTAAAAAGATGTGAAAATATTTTGGAAAATTTATCAACTTGGCTCATTATATATGTTGTCTCTGGAGAAAATCTTCAATGAAGATAGAGATGAATAGTACAGTGGGTTTTGTGTTTTCAAAGAAAAGTATTGCTTACTAATAAAAGTAGACAGGTAGAAGTTGACACACACTAATGTGACACCAATCAATACAACAGCAATAAAATAGATATTTGTTTCATCATAATACAAAATTAACAGGAGCACTGTATCTGAGGCATATTAAAATATTGCAATTTGACTAACAAAGCAGGGACATTTCTAGAAAAATGCAGCATTAAGGAAGCCATAAAGTTATTTTGAAGTGAAGCATACAGTGCTTGAAATACAGCTTTTTTTTTTTCTTTTTTTTTTTTATGTCAAAGTTTATACGGTTTACTAGTAAAGTGCAATTTACTAGTGCAATTTCCAGAGGTTCATTTCCAGCTTCAAATATTTACCCAGAATGTTTTAAAGCTAGAAACTTTAGCCAAATTTTTTTTTTTCATCCTTTTTTCCCCACATGAGAATTTCCTGAAGAACTATTGTTCTGTTGTGATGGCATATTTTACAGTTTTGTTAGGTGTTCACAGTGTCTGCCTACCACACTTGTGAATGTAGAGACTATAATCTCAAAAACCTCAGAGCATTGCTGCCTCTGAGTTCAGATTTAATCAAGGATGACTTCCATTCTTCTACTTGTTCCTCTGGTGATGGATGTAATGCAGCTAATAACCAATGATGATATTAATCAATATTTTAGTCACAAGAATCAAAAAATACATGTGTTTTTTCTTCTTCCCATCAGTGTTCTTGGCTAAAAAGAGCCCTCTCAACAACTGCAATGTGAAGTTCAGTCAATCAATCTGGAGATAACCTGAGCCAGAAGGCTACACATTACATAAATCCATATTAACTCTTTTCCAAGAGATACATCACAGCTGTTTAGAAATGACTTGTCATTTGTGAAATACACAGGAGAATACAAGCTTTTCTTATATCTGAATACTAATTCTGTTTCTTCTTTCTTAAACACACACTTTTGTTGATTTTCCTAAGTTAAACTTTCAGATTTCTATTTTCTTTTGAATATTCCTACCACAAATGTAAGTAAAGTGAGGATTAAGAAACACTAGTTACATAATGCACAAACATTTTACCACAAGTACAGGTGATGTTACATTTTCTAACATTCTCTATTCTGAGGATTCTCTTTCTTAATTAATTTTCTTTGTATATTTTTAATTTCATGATATCCTACTGATATAGAGGCAGTTATATATATATATTCATTGTATATAGAATAATTCTATATATATTCTAGATTAGTTCTAAGACAAGCAGAGGTGAAAAAGATGCTTATTTCAATCACCATAATGTTGCACAGCACAGAATCAGGTTTCATATGTTATCTTTAGAGGCAATCATTCTTGCCTAGGGGGAAAAAAAAAAAAAGATAAAAATGAAAAGCCATACCCATGGACTGCTGAGTTGTCTAGTCTCATTCACTTTCTCTGTAAAGGCACAAATTGCACCTATCTGGACCAAAGAGGAGGTGGACTCTGAAGCATTGATAGAAAGCCACATCTGGTAAAGTATCTCCTGAATGATCTTCTAGGAGCTACCTGAAATGAACCCTGCATAGACCATTATTTATCTACAAGGCATTTTCCTGCAAAACAAGAAAATCCAGGTGCAAAAATCCCCAAGAAATTAAGAAATGTATTTATTTTGCTTGTTCAAGTGCTGACAACATTATTGACATTGATGCAAGCCAGCCACACTGAACATGCACCATTTGCATTCTGTGTAATGCTCAGCACTGAAGGAAAAGCTGTGAATGTATCAGTTTGCACCAGTAGCAACACTACAGAAAGTCAGTGAGGTGAAACTCAATAATAAATTTTTACAATGACAATTTTGTATATGTGAGTAATATTCTAACCAGAAACGTTAAATATTTGTAACTGGTGAGTGGAACTGAAATATGGTTAGATCACAGCAAGATTCACATCACTGTTACAGTACCTTGTCCTCTGCCAGACAGATGCTCTTAAAAGTAAGTATCCAAATAATGCAGCGTTAAATTTACTAATCATTTCAGAAATGTATTAAAATTCTGATTTACCAACAAGTCTCTGATACTCAAATCCTATTGACTTTCAAGCCTTATTACTCTGATGATTTTAATATAACAAATTACTGTTGTCAACACTCTAGCAATGAAATAGGTCCATACAAGAATCAAGTTAATTGCTAGCTCTACACTTTTTGCATTTCTCTCATTTTATGCTCTTTGTCCACTAAGCTTTCTGTCTCCCTGCCTGTAGGCTCAGAACATGGTCTAACATGGTCAAACACACCCCTAAAACCTACCAAAAGAAAACAGATGTTTCAACTGTATGTAACTCCAGGCATGACTAGCCAGACTGATACAGCCAAAGAAAACATCACAGCTCGGTTCCCTGCCTTCCCCTCATAAAGACTACAAATGTGGGTCTCTCAACTATTCAGCTACTCATTTTCATCGAGAAGGTAGAAAAGTAATTATCTTTGATACCTTCTGAACCCTCTTTCAAATTGGCCAATAGATTCAGAAGTTATTGAGGGGAAGAGAAAGCAGATATGAAGATAGCAATTTAGTATGCCTCATTTCCTTCACTGCCAAGAAACACAGAAGATAAATAAGATAATAGAATGTGTATAAAGATACCCAAACCTGATCTTGCAAGCATACAATTGGCAGCTTTTCACTAAATTGGAACTATTATTGGAACATGAAGAAAGTGACATACCTGAAGGACTGAAAGGAATCGATGTTTACTGTCCAGCATTTTAGGATATATTGCCATTAGCAAAATTGCATTGGCTTAAACTCTTCAACCATATATCCCATGAGCTAAGAAAAAATAGTGTGACAGAAATACTAACATAAAGAAACTATGGGAATTGCCAGAAATCCTGTTCCCGCTATCCTAAATATGCTATTTAAACTACTGCTAATGCAACATTTTTGTATCCCAGTGAAAACATGACTGTAGAAACAGTGACCATCCCCTGAAAATTTCTATTCTCAAATGGTTATTTTATATATACTTTATTTTAACACAAAATTTCCATCTACATTGAGTTATATCAATTACCTAATTACCTAATGCTTTAAAGTCTGGTTACCAATAATGAAATGAGTATATTCTATAGAAATATTTGATGGCCTGAAATCTATTTTATTTCAGTTGGAAGCTTTTTATATTAATGGTAACCAAGGTAATAGACCAAATTCTGAGTGCCCAAGCTGTTACAGTCTGAACTTGTCCTTGAAGGAATGAGTTACTTAAGTTTGAACAACACGTATAACATATACTATTGATGAAGATAGTAGCTACCTGTGATAAAACCTTGTAATCTGTCTGTGCAACTTCAGAAACATTCATCAATGTGAAACTTCAGACAGACTCTTCTGTTCCTCTGTGTTAAATACTATCTTCATTATATATATTATATTTAAATGGTTGGCTTTATTTGACCCTTAAGTGGGTCAGGTATAAGCTTTTGAAATTATTTCCCCTGGTATTAATACTTTATTTCACAAAGCCTGGGATTTCATCTTTCAAGAGATTTTTCCCAAGATAAATAGCAATATAATCTCCTTAGACATCCATCACACAATACAGGAGACAATTCTAAAAAAGAAAGCAAAGATTAGTCACCCATCTGAAATGGAAGAAAGAAAGAGACAAAGAGAGAAAGAAAGAGAGGAAGAGAGAAAGAGCGAAAGAGCGAAAGAAAGAGCAAAAGAAAGAGCGAAAGAAAGAGCGAAAGAAAGAGCGAAAGAAAGAGCAAATGTGCATTAGAATACAAATCCAACAATAAGTATTTTCATTATTACCATTAAGTATTAAGTATTTCTTTTTAAGAGGAGTACTGCTGGGCTCAGCTTTACATAAGAACCTGGGAGTGCATTACTTCCACGTGACATAAGACTCCCAAGCTTTCAAAAATCAGTAAAGATTGCTTGCTTCTGAACATGTCCAAAGGACTGGCATATTTGATTTATCATTGATTTATGACATTGTCAAGATCTAAACTTAAGCAACCACATCAGTTCCAAAATCTGCTGAAGCTAGAAGAAATTTCCCTACCTGCATATAAACCCCAAGTTTTTAACAGCTGACCAGGATACAGTAGAGTTCAGCTATACTCTGTGGGTAATTTCTCAAAACTACATTACAAGCAAAAGACCTATCTGTGATGGCATAGGAGCTTTTGAGAGAAAAGCAACAGCAATTTGTAGTAATTTTTCAAAGGTTCTAGTTCCATTATGGTGAGAAAAACGTGCACAAATTCAAAACATTCTGGTCATAGTTCAACACTTCCCTTTAATCTTCCTGCCCTGAAAAAAGAACAACAACAACAAAAGGAAAAAAAAAAAAAAAATCAAAACAAAAAAAACATATAGGTAGATATCTACATAGTTTTATTTTTACTTTCTTACTTTAGCTATTTTATTCATATTTTCACATCTGTCTCCCACCAAACAGGAGAGAGTTTCAAAAACAAACTGTAGTGGAAAGAAATACCCACCTCTCTTTTCTCTTTTTTTTTTTTTTTTTAATCTGATAATGTACACAGGCATCTGAAAGGTTGTATGTATATTTCCAAAAGTTTAAATTCCCTAAGTTTTCCTCCATTGAATCATTGAAACTTGTCAGATTCTGCTTCTCTGGTATTTTACAAACAAGCTGACTTAAAGGTTGTGAGAGGTCTGCATAATGTTATATATTATCCAGAATAGCTCCACTTGTTCCACTGCACAGCTATCTCAAGACAACCTGAACTGAGACAGCTACAGAAGAGCTTTCCACTCTGCCCTATAGCACCCTCAGAGCTGTGTCCAGAACCAGAACTCCAGGGCCTCCCAAGCCTGCCTTCTTCTGTCCATAGTTTACTTATAAAAATCATCTCTCATGTGTAAATACATGCTGAGTGTGATACCAAAATGTTTCATTTGTTTGTTTAGAAATATTCAAATTCAAATAGTCTGAGGTCCAGCAGTTCCATATTTTTTCAGGAACATCTTCAGTGGACCAAGGTAATTCTCTCCTGACTGCATTACATCCTGTCCCTCAGGGTCATTCTTTTGGAAACATGAAACAGATTTTATGAATGATGTCAGCCAAGCATCATTTTATTGATGCATTCACATAGCATTGCAATATGAAGACATGGTTGCCAGGGAGAGGAAAGACAGCATTATGCAGAGTCTGGTCTTCATTAGATATCATTTTGTCACTAAGTAAAAACTGCTCTTTTTTCTCCTTGCATGCTCACATAGCCATGCTGTGGCCAGCACTGGAGATAGATTGGGAAGGTATGATTTGTGTTGGCAATAGGGTGGCCAAGCTGACATAAACTGCAGTTAATGTGCATAGCAGCTGCTGAAGAACAACATGGCATCTGCTGTGTGTATTAGGCCTGCACCACATCATCTCCGTGACTGGTGGTGGCCTCCCAGGCTCAAAGCAGATGGTTGTTATGCAGATTCAGGACATCCATCAACCCCTGATCTTGGAGCACAGCCAGAAGTATCTGAATAGGAATCCTAGATAGGCAAGCAGCCTTTCTATAACAGGTGTTAAGCAAGAGGCTTGCAGATACAGTAGTGGATTTCTCCTTTTCACCATAGGGGTGAAAATCTTTTACATCTTCTATTCCAATAGTGGAATGAAAGACAAGATGAATTACAACAGATATGCACTTTGAAAAACTGTTTTCGCATGTTTCAGCCGTTTTTTTCCACATCCTAAAATCAGAGGAAAAGTAGACCGAGTTTTTCGCCTCTCTGAAAATCAGCACTGAGACTGACCTTTCCTTGGCTGATCTTAGAGCTGATGATAAAAAACGAAGGAGGAGGGAATGGCAGGTTCACTGTTACACCAACTCAGAGGGTCAGCTGCCTGCGACCCAGGGTCCAGCTCTTACACAGCCCAGCTGTGAGACCTTGGCCCAAACTTCTAAAGAAATTGTCTAAGCTGTGAGAAAATCTCTAAAGTGGAGCCAAGCAAGATAAGAAAGCTAGAATTGCAGAGGTAAGATTGCTGAGATGGGGATAAGTAGTATCTCGAGGATTCAAGGTGAAAGATATCAACATGAGAAGTATGCAATCCTAAAGGGAAAAACAGGGAATTGACAGCAGCTCAGTAACCTCAGGGATCATCATCTTCTCCCAGGGAGCAGAAGGCTATCCCTCCCCAGCTGATCAGCAGGGACTCTTCAGGTGCCTAATCAGGAGTAGTGAGCAGAGTAGCTCATTGGTTCAGACTATTTACTATATATTTAAAATAAATAAATAAATAAAGTGTTTTAACTGTTTTGTACTTATCTTATTTGCAGAATCTATGCATGCAGTAAAAGTCATCCAGATTGCAAGTAAAACAACTACTTTGAAAACTCTGCCCTTTATTTGTTTGCAAGATTACCTGTATTTGTACTGTCTCTTCTTTAGTTGCAGAGTTGACAGATTTAGGATTTAGGAGTCAGAATGAAAATATTAAGAAAAAAAAAAAAAAAAAAAAAAAAAGAATAGCCAGACAGGACAGGGGGAAATTCTTAACAATGACTGCTACTGACAGACTATAGTCTCTGCCTCTTGCTCACCTGTCACAATTCATTCAATTATCGCTTTTTGTCCCAGCGTATAATCACAATGGAGTACTATAGAGGTCTATCCTGGAACCTATCCTGTATAAAATGTTTACTAAATGGTCTGGAAGAGGCGATGGAGTACACTTATTTCAAGTTTACGGATGATGCCAAACTGGCGGGTTGAAACATTTAAGGGAAGACTTACATTCAAATCAAAAGGGCTTGGAGGAATTGGCCAACGAGAACTTCATGAAAGTAAACAAGGGCAAATGAGAAGTCCGTCATCTGGGCAGGAAAAAACCCTGGCAGTGGTACAGGCTGGGAACAGACTGAGTGTGGAGCAGCTGTGCAGAAAAGGCCCTGTAAAGCTGGACTGACAGCAAGCTGAGCATGACCCAGCAGCATGCCCTGGCTGCAAAGATTGCCAACTGCCATGAACACTGTTGGGGCTGGAGCTCTTGCCCTGCAAGGAGAGCCTGAAGGGCCAGGACTTATTCAGCCTGGAGAAGAGGCAGTTTCAGGGGGACTTAACAAAGACTATCCATACCTATAGGCAGGTCATTGAGATGGTGGAGCTGGGATCTTCACAACAGTGCATGATAGGACAACAAGAGGCAATGGGTCTAAGACTAAAGAAAGAGGTTCAGACTGGGTATAAGGAAAAACTTTTTCCTAAGAAGAATATGTTGCCCAGCAAGATTGTGCAATCTTCATGTTTATAAGTTTTTAAGACTCATCTGGAGACAGCCTGAAGTAGGCCCATCTAGTCCTAGAGCTGGCTTGCTTTGACAGTAGGTTGAACTAGTGACCTCCTGAGGTCCCTTTCTACCTGAATGCCATTCTGTTCTGCTCTGCAGACTCTGGTCAGAGCAAATGGTCCATTTACTGACCTACCTCTCTTAAGGAAATCCTTTTTCTCCTCTCTCCATCCTATCACTCCTTTAGTTTGAATGAAGCCATCGATCAGTTTAGTTTAAAGAGAAAATAAAAAAAAAAAAAAAGAAACTTTCAAAAACAGTATGTCTGTAATACAAGGCCCTAATACTTCTAGGTAATGTGTTAAAATATCAGCATTTAATTTTTTAAAAATCATTATAATTGTTCTTAACAAACTTACACTTTGAAAAATACTTCACATATTCACGATGAATACATTTTGCAGGGAAGTAAAAGGGATTATTACAGACAACAATAAAGCTACAGAGCTTTATACACCTCCTAGAGAAATATCTACAAGCCAAGTATGGTAGAAGCAATGTTTATATTGCATAGGCAGACATCCTGCAGTCTACTTAACATACAGCATTAAAGTCAGTTAGCATATTGTCACATGCAATTCCTCTGTCAATAGAATCTTTTGAAATCAGCTTCTGTATTTACTTTTATAACAGTTATTTCAACATACTCATGATAAAGACAATATACAAAGGTGTGCTGAACAGGGTGTTGCAGAAATTTTATATTTGGGTTAAGAGAAAACTGTGCTTCAAGAGGCTTGTTGGTAGGAGGAAAAGAGATTTATATCACTGACTTCAAGGTAATGGTTTCACTGACTTTTTTGCTCCTTGTTTATATATGGTATATATGTTCAGTAGAAATAAGTTTTATGTTTGAATCTATCTCTGTAAGAGAGTATTTGGTTTTAAAGGGCTACTAAATCAATGTCTACACACACAGACACACCCACATACAAGAGATACACACACACACTGTGTGAGTTTTCACTGTAAGGACTTTTACATGTGTTGATAATGATAGGACAAGGGGGAATGGTCTTAAACTAAGACAGGAGAGATTTAGGTTAATATTTAGAGGAAGTTTTTCACTCAGAGGGTGGTGAGGCACTGGAACAGGTTGCCCAGAGAGGTTGTGGATGCCCCATCCCTGGAGGCATACAGGGCCAGGCTGGATGTGGCTCTGGGCAGCCTGCTCTAGTATTTGGCAACCCTGCCAAGCAGGGAGGTTGAAACTAGATGATCCTTAAGGTCCTTTTCAACCCAGGCCATTCTATGATGACATAACCAGATAACTAAAATTTTTAATTCCACAAATGCTAAGTGTACTTGTCACACAACCACCTTAATAAGATTGCTTATCACCAAAGTGAGCACAAGAGTACAAGGTGATGACTGATAGATCATTTTCTGCTGCCTCTTCCAAGATCTTATGGTGCTAAAATTAAATCACCCTACAGTATTTAAAGCTACAAATTTGAGTTTTGCTTGATTCTTTGTTTTCAAGACCAAGCTGAGCAGCATCCAAATGAAAGAAGGTGGTTAACAAAACACTTACGCTGCTTGTTTTTAAATCCTTGGAGCATTATATCATTATTGGATAGGTAGTACTGTAGCCTTCTACTGACTTACAGAGCTGAAGTCAGTGCTACTGTGGGAAGAAGCAAAGGAAGAGCTCTCTTTCTGCTACCATCCATTCTGTTGGAGAGCAGAACAGACTCATTCTAGGGTATTTCATAGTTGTTGTAGTCACCATTTAGGAACCAAAAAAAAGGAAAGCCTTTCCTTTTCCCAAGGCTTTTCCAAAAAGGAAATACCGACTAATGAACTTCTCTATACTAAATTAAGAACTACTAAAGAAAATTTGCAGTAGAGGTTTAACTAGACTCTTGGTAAACCTACACTATGGTGTCCTAAAATTCTCTAATAATCCAGTGTATTGCAAAAACTTCACCCACACAAATGCATACAGTTAGCAATCATACTTGGATGATTTTGCAATAAAAGAAAAGCTAGCATAAATATTGTCATGTGTATATAGAGAGGATGTATATGTATTTTGGTATATGTACATATATATATATATGTATTTTGGTATGTATGCATATATATATATATATACATATTTCCAAATTGAAAATCAGAAGTTTTCTAGTTTAACAAAACTAGGAAACCTTAGGAGAAAACTTATTACAAAATCCTGTCCATGCCCGTAGCTGTTAAAGATGAACAAAATTTGCATAGTATTCACACAAAACTCCAGACAGAGTATTTGTAATTCAGATTTGGCTTACAATGTATTCATTTACATTTTATAATGACTTTAGCAGACAAAAAAAAAAAAATAAAAAAAAATAAATAGTTTTTTTTTCCCCAGTTACCAGAACGTAAAAAAGATATATTCAATGCACTGGCAGTAAGAGCACAACTTCAATTTTGAACTTCACCATCAACAATAAGAAATAGCACCAGACAGATTAAGTACCTATTTTGCCCTGGGCACTTTATGAAACCTAGGCCCCCTGAGTACCACCTTCCTTTTAAAAATTGGCATCTGAAATTCTAATGAAATCTCAGCTGAATAAGGGACTGGTCCTCTTTTCTCCAAACACTGTAACTCTATATTCATCCCTTCGTGCATGGACCTAAAACCCCATTAAAGATAATGGGAGTTATATGCACACCTAAGGGGGAATGGCTCCATAAATATTCTTAAAGGGCACACAGAGTGTAAAAGAAAAGCCTTCACCAGATGATTCTTTTTTTATGATGTAAAAATGTTGCAATTTGGGAATAAGTTTTAAACAGGAAGAAGGAGCAATGGGAGAAATTTCCCACCTGGCTTTAAATTACAATTGCAGGAAATCAAGCTGCTCCTTTCAAAATCGGAGATAATAGCAAGTCAGGAGAGTAGTTATATTTCCCTGCCATTGAGAATAACTTAAGAAAACTTCTTCAAAGCCAGTCCTGTATACATACATGTAGAGATTGATGAGCTTGACTAACCCTTTAAATCCCTACTTACAATATATTTTCTTTCAGTTTTCCAGAAAACAGGACAGCACTATTAAAATAAAAGCTTAAAGTGTTCTGAGCACATTTTCATTGTTAACTGCAGACTATGTAAATGGTCATTGCATGTGTTATGAAATCAAAAACCAAGAAGAGGCAGATAGAGCTGGCTCCCTACATTTGCTGTCATATGTTGTGTACCATAGATATATGTAAATCCATCCCTGAAGAGGAAAGGAATGACCTTGTGTTTTTCACAGAATTGTGGAAATAAACTAATTGAATAATAAATTTATAAATTTAATAATACTTCACTAAATCAGAGGTTATATTACCTCTATGTTGAGGAAAATCAAGTATAAAATCATATTAGTGCACAGGACTAGGAAACAGCACTTATCATACCCAGCATGCTGGTTGAAGAGACTACTCAGCACGACACAACGACGGTACCCTCTTACCTACATTGCCAGTATGAGTGCTTCAAAAATCTCAGTTTGTTCCTGCAAGAGTGGAGAGAAATCACATGGGAACATAGTGGGTAAATCTTTCCTATAGTCAACAAACAAACCACTCTTCACAGTCCCAACAAAATCAACAATGATGTCTGTAAGTCTCTCTCACACACACACTACGCTATCCTGTCCAACATAATACATCCTCTCCCCTCACTTATTTCTCATCCTCCCAATCTATGAGATCACGCTGCCATGTACACAGACCTTCTGCACTTATTTCACATCCCAAAATTGTCTATACTTGAATTCAGTTTTTCCTCTCTTTATATTTGCATATAAATTCCAGTGCATTTACCTGCCTTGCATACACTAGTATCTAGAGAATAATGGACAAACTGATATTTTCTAAAACTCTGTGTTCTTCAAATTAGGACAGCTCTTTTGAAAAAGTAGAAAAAGCCACAACTTTGCCATAAAAGCAGCCTACATCTTTGCCTTAGACCATAGGTCTCCAGAACTTCCCAACTAAAGGGCTCTAAAAATGCAAGAAATATGTTTTTCCCCTAATTTCATTCCTCTGAAATGGTTGAGCCATTTTTGCTAAAATTGTTCCAAAATATTCAGCCTAATCGGATATCCAATGTAGGAAAATGTCCACATGGGTAGGCATGTGGACAGTAAAGCAGCAGAAAATAAGAAGTTATAGCAGAATCTGTCTGGCAGCCTTGGTCTTTTGGCAGCACTGCCAAACAAGTGCTGAACATGTGATAATTATCAGTTGAGTCTTTCTGCACCACACCTCCTATTTTACACTCAATTTAGTGCTTATATTCCCTCTCAATTCTTTTGTTTTCAGGTTTTCTGCTGACAAAATCCTTGCAACCTTCAAGCACACCTATTGCTGACCCGACTTCCACACAAATCTGTATGAATCTGATTGGAACGCTGGGGCAGTAGCACAATAAAAAAGTATTACAAAGTCAGATAGTGAACAGTCATGCCTAGGTGTTTGCTACTAATGGTGGTTAATTGCAGAATAACTTAAGCTTCTTTGCTTTTACTACAAGGTATATTGGCAGCAATACGGAGTACCTGTCACCCTCAGAAAGTATTGAGACTACATTTCTTACAAAAATATTTTACCCAAAGAAATAGCAGAAATCCCCATCATAAGCTGGATGCTAAGCTTTCAGTCCTTCATTTTGTTTCACAGGCTTTGGAGCAATCCCCTTACCTATCAAAAATACAGTACCTGGCCACAGCTGAAAACAAGTGTTGTTGAGAAGGAAAAGGATGCACAGCAGATCTGGGAAAGGAATAAATTGTTTCTCAGTCCCTACTTTCTCAACCCAGAAACAACTTTCTTCCTAATGCTTTTTGGAAGTATATAGTTCAAATGAGCAATTCAGTCAGAGTAATGATCTGACCTTTCCCAAATGTTATCTTACATAAAACACAATTGCTTTAAGACAAAGCATGCACAATTATTCAAATTGGGGAGGTATTTTTCTGCTAATGGAAAGCAAACTGCCATTTCCCACACTGAGCAGCACCATTTCAGAGCTGTTGAGCCCTGGAGCTTTCACTAAGCCTTCAGTATCAAAAGCTGTGCTACAGCACTTCTCCAAATCACTGAGTTCTGATAACTGAGAGGTATTTAACTGAAGCCTAAATCTATTAAATACAAATTGCACTGAAGTAACATTAAGGATTTGATTAAAACCTAGAATACCAAGGGGAAAGGGGTGAGGGAGAAAAATATAGGCAGAGGGGAAAGTCAGAATTGAAAAGCTCCCAAGATGCAGACAAGGAGTCTGTAGTCATGTCTCGGCTGTGATTTTTGCCATTATATAACTCAGATAGTAAAATGCAAAATACAGTATGCTGATCATTTTGACTAAAAGAACTTGCCTACAGACCAATAACTTGTGTGATTTTTTAAGGCTGATTCTCTTTGAAACATCAGACAATGAACTAGAAAAAAATTACTTAAACCTTTAACTGTAGAAAAATCAGCATCTGCTACTTTCATTTCCAGTACAGCTTTGTGAAGTGTCTTTAAAACACTGCAAGTCTTTCCTTCATCAGCTTCTTAATTTTAATTTTTCTTTTCATTAAAAGGAAGGAGACCAAAGTAACAAAGAAAGGGAAATCACACACAATGCAAACAGACTCAAAAATTATATGTGAAATAAAACCTGATGTGTTTGCTGCATGTTTTAATAATATCCCAGTGAGATAAATGTAACCTTCAAAAGAAAAAGACACTCAGGCTTTGGGAAAGGATAGAAGAAATTTCATTTTTGGTGGAGTCTTCTTTCTGTTTTTGACTTTTCTGTTTGTTTGTTTGTTTGTTTGTATTACTGTTATTTTAGTATGAATTTTTTGTTCACCTTATGCTTTATTTTAGAAATGTAGGACCTTACATAAGTATTCCCTGAACCCTGGAGAATCACAGCAATGGCATCATGGGAAATAAGAGTGTTCTCACTAAGAATTAATGGGGACTTCTGCTACTATACACAAAAGAAATGCTGGCCATATACCGGTTGCCACTGCAGTTTGAGGTATGCTTTCCCACACTCCAACATGCATGTGAGGTTTCCACATGAGTGAATACTAAGCTGGCTGTGAGGACATATCCAATGATTTTCTAATACCAATCAACAGTTCCCCATAAATTCCTGATACTTGTTTCACAAGCAAATAATCAAACAGCAATGCATTTTTTTTCAAATCAACAAAGGAACCCATAAAAACATATAAGCACACATTAGAGAAAAGGTGAAAGCTAATAATCTAGGGATTCAAAATGGATAAACATCCAAATTAACTCTAATCAAAACTGACTTTAGGACAAGGCAAGCTGAACAATTGTAAAGACACAAAAATTTTAGCAAGGTGAGAAGGAAAGAATTGGTTGTGAGAGGAGACTGTGTGTGGCTGTGTTTATTCTCATTTCAACTAACCTGCTTGCACCAATAAATAGCATTGTTCAGAAAAAAATAAATAAATAAAGGATTGCTACTTAATTACAGCTTTAATAGGGAGAGTGACTGGATAATTCAAAAACATAATAAAGAAATCAGAGAATGGTAGATCTTATTTCCCAAGTATTTCTAAGATAATAAACTCAGAAGGTTTATGTGATAGATACAGAACAAAATGTTCTGTTATAGCTTAAAAAGGGGGGGGGGGAGGGGACCTCACAGAAGACCTGTTCAGATAATCATTAGAAAAATGCTGCAATGCAAACTAAAAATATGCAGAGCTAAAGAAACCCATCACCTTAACTGTTGCATTGAAATGAAAGTTCAGTATATATCCTTTTGTGCTACAGAATGGCAAAATAGTCCACTTGTCCAGCAGCCAGACCAGAATAGCCAAAGTCTGTTTGTTTGTGCAGCAGTTTGCTGATGTGCAACTCCACACAGGAACACTGAGTTCTCTTAATTCCCACTGAAGTTCAGAAGGAAAGAGGCAGACCAGCACTGGTTATGAACAGGTCGGTTATTTTAAAAAAGATACAGGAAAAGATATATGATTTCCAAGTTCATTTGTTTTTTTTTCCATAATCATTTCACTCAGACTTCCAAGAACCTTTTTTTTCAGCTATTTTCCCTTAAGTTGTTTTTTTTCCACAAAAAAAAAATATCTTTTTTATTGTTTATTTAGAGGAAGCCTACTTTTCTTTTTCTAAATCATCCTACTCCAACAGAGACGGGGGAAAAACTACACACAGTATCATGGAGAATAATGAACACTTGAGGACTGAAAACAGATAGAATGCCTGTTTCATTCTGTCCACTGATACAAAATGCAATATGTTAAATGGAGACACGCACACACCAAAAAAAAAAATAAATCAATTAATATTTTCAATAGTACAAAAAAACTTTTCCAGTAAAAACATTTGATATTTGTCAAGGTAACAAAAGAATGGAACTAATGAATGTGAATATATAATTTTCACAGGAAGGCCAAACTACAGACCTTATGCATAAAGCTCAGTTGTTGTGTTTTTAAAAGTATTTCTTATTCAGTGTTATTCAAAACCAGTAAGTTTTTCACTCAGCTTTTACCAGTTTCAGTTCAGAACAAACTGGATGATGCTATGACATCAGCAAAGCTGTGAATTATGACATCACTAAGACTGAGAAAAGAACTTGTGGAGTGGGTAAAGAAGTAAAAACACACTAGCAGACCCCTAAATGAACATATTTTTTCATGTCTCATCCAGTTCTACCCCAAAAATATCAGACTGTTCAGAAGTCAGATAATTAAAGCAATAGCTCTATTTTTTGTTACTGAACATCTTGAAAATATTGAAGGACTTACACTATGCTGTATTCTTCTGTATTCTTCAACATTGTGTGTGTGACCATTACATGGTTTTCTGGAGCAATCTGGACCTCACTGAATTAAAAAAGACTACTCATATGTCTCAAGAGAGTGATATATATTTTTTTTCCTGGAAAAACATTGAATAGCTTTGCACATGGGAGAACCACACCGTTAAGAGTAGCACGTGTAGACCAGCTGGTGCTGATCGTGCTCTACTCCAGAAACATTGCCACCACACCACTATACAGGCCATTTCACACTAGCAGGAACATATGTGAGACAAAAAGCACAGGGTACCCTGGAAGGGTTGTGCATCTCTGACATACTGCAGCCTTGTGCTGTGCAGATTTGCCTTTAGAGCTCTCTAGCCTGCCTGTGGCTTGGAGCATTGTCTTCACTGTCAGTCCTGTCTGCCCCACAAGGTGTCCTGCTTCTACTGAAATCCCCTCTATGTGCTATCCACTGCCGCAGACAACTCACACTGATCCAAAAGCAGGCATCTTCCCCAACTTCACTGGCTCCCACATCTTTCTCCCCTCCTTCTAGGGTCAAGGTAGCAGCTTCCCACTTCCTGCTTGAAAATTGCTTGGTAGGACTGTATTACTGCCGTTTGTCATTAATATGAGTCACAGCACCATCAGCCCCAAACCTCAAAACCATTTCTGGTTAACCCTGGGAAATCTATCAAAATCATATTAATATACATTTGGCATTCTCAGTATTGCAGATTTTGCAGCATTTGCCCTCACAATCAAATACTCACCAGCAATTTCTATGAGATGCTGAGCTGCTAGACAGTATATTTATCAAAGCATCAAAACCAAGCAAGAAAACACACCATGGCTTGTCATCTGGTTGTGTATGTCAGGATAGACAGGAGAGTCAAAGCTAAGAGTTAACTGACATTGCTTGTGTTGGCAGGATTTAGATCTGGAAGTAATTTCTCAATCCACTTGTTCTGGTCCTCTGACATTACAGAGGTCATGCTATTGGAGTTCCATCCACAAATGCATCAGGTACAAAGGTACTAAGTCTAATTCATCCTTCTTCTCCCAAGACATACAGGCTATTTCAAAACAGAATTCCTCTGGGAGTTATAAACTTTCATCTAGTTCCAAATGTGAGTTTTAATCATGGACAAATTTCACCCAGTTCTCCTTGCAATAACATTGATCTTTAGTTTAAATAACTTCTCCTTCAGAAATCTTCACTTACTTTACCTTTAAAAGCTAAACATCTCCTTTCAGCATTCATTTTGCCAAACTCATGCAGTGCCCTCATGCTGACCAGGGTCTCTCTTTCCCAAATCATCCTCATACCCATTATTTACATTCATAGTTTGAGTACATTATTCTTGAACATGAAAGAACAGAATTGTTTGCAGCATTCTACATAAATCTAGAGACACCTCTTATAACAGAATTACTGTTTTCCCTATTTCAGCCATAAAGATTTTGCATTTATCACTCTGTTCTGCACTTGTTTTGTTTTTTTTTTTTGCATATCTGTTTTTCCATGTCTCATCCCACTGGTGACTTAGAGTTAGCTTGTAACATGTTAAATAAGCCCTCATCTGTAAAATTTCTTCAGTAAGGTTTGTACAGAAACTCTTGCTACTAATCCTTATTATAAATCTATAGCCATGTTATCAGGATCATCCATTTCTTTCCATATCATTTAATGTCTTCCAAACATGTATTATCAGCACATTCCTATTTCAGTATCCATGTGGCAATAGAAGAATTAGTTGCGATGTTCTGAGCTGTATCATTCAAAAAACATGTTTTTCACAGTATTTGCCTAACATGGTTTAGAATAAAATCTTTTAGAAAAATCCCAAGCCATTTGCATTTGACTACTAAATGCTGAGTAGCTTGTAGCCTGCATGAGTGGAGTTTCCTCTGTGAACTCATTTTATATGCCAGCTCTAGCCACGGAAATTATGTTGACTTACTGAAGTGCTAAAGGTACAGTTTCAGTTGGAGTTTGGCAGAAAAGTAAGGGGATAAAAAAATAAAAAGCACACCATGCAGTGCACTGGGCAAATAATGCTCAGAAATTAAATTTAGCTAACTATTGAGTACATTTAACTAGCTGACAGTATCTACAGAGAACTTTAGAGGATCATTTTTTATAGTTTATGTAGTACTTTATTCCGAGCATATAGAACCCATCCATATAACATGCTAGGTTGCCCTTACAAGTAGTGAATTTTGTGCCTCAGAACTATGTGGAAATATCTTTGGATAGTTTCCATGCTCAATAACATGAGATTTCACACTAGCAGGGGAAGATTCTTAACTTATGTTCTGTCCAAACATACTGAATTCTGAACAAAGTTAGGAGACCTTGCCTCAACTCTGTTACAGGGCTAATTTTAATTTAGATCCCTTACATTATCATGTTTTGTTTTGGTTGGTTGGTTGGTTTGTATTTTTGTTTGTTTGTGTGTTTGTTTTGTTTTGTTTTGTTTTTTAAAAAGGTATTTTTTAAAGTCCTATCCTGGACTAGTCCTGTCCAGTTTCATGCCAGTGATTGTATTTTAAATAAAAGAATATGTGTCAGAATTGAAAAGCTATCAATGAAACATTCTGTATGTCTTCATGTCAGTTTATCAGAATGTAAATACTTTTATCCATGTAAACTCTGCGTTTGTTCAAACATTCAGTGTTCTGGTTTAAGAAATGCATATTAGTAAAAATGAATATTAGTAAAAACAAAACTAGCAACTACTAGAAGGAAAAGTCATCGTATTTAAAAGTTAAGCAAGTTCCCTGGCTGACTAAAGGCAAGGTCTAAATTTGCAAAAAATAGTATTAAATTTTTCCATGTCAGTTTTTATAAGCACAAAATGTTTTTTGCCTATGCAAGATTTGTGAACTATTTAGTTAGTAATTCCGATTTTTTTGGCTATATCTCATATGAAGTCAATATGTATTTTTTAGTTTCTGACAAAGTGTATATAACCAACTACTTTTCCCTTTCTGCTAATGCTGTTGATGTTGCAAAATCTTTAGAAAATATCTTCAGGAAATCAGGATATAGCACTATAATTCTGTACTTTTTATTGTATTTTTCAAAATGCATACAGATGATACATAATATGTGAAGACTGAAAAGTAGTTTCCAATCAGTAAAAAAATATTCCTTTCTGTACCAAATTATCATCTAAACCATGGACACTATATAACTGCTAGTTTGTACAGCCCATGCAGTTTACTTTCCCATTCATTAATTTATAGGACAGCAGGCTGTTTAAACCCACTCAGATTCTCATAGTACTCCAGACATGAGAGGAAGCAGAATAAGACATTTCATTTGCAATGAATTTATAACATCATACTGTCATCCAGAGTGAAACAATGGGCTTCCTGTTGTATGAGAGTCATGGGACAGTAGGGGAGGCTGACCTGACTCTTCTTTGGTCTCCATGTAGTTTCTCCTTCTCTTGAGACCAAACCTGGCTTTCTGCTGCTCATTGCTGGGAACACATCTGGGAAAGATACAGGAGGTGTTTTGGAGAAATCTGGGCTGTGTTCTTCTATCATGTATAACTCACAGAATTTCTGAAATAAAATCCAGCTATTGATGAGTACCATCCACTAGTGGGTTTCAAAATGCTTTAGAAAAGGTGGTAAATCAAGAATCTACCCAGAATCATCAGCAAAGGAAAGAACAGAACTAAAATCCCTGAGTTTCCATCTTGCCATTGGGTCTGATGTAGTCATAGTTAATCCTACTGTAACTCCTACTATGAATCCAGTCAGCCTGTGGTAATAGGAGCTTTCAGCTAGTCTACATAGTTAAATGGATTCCCCACATGAGTTCCTAGAAAAGTAGCACATTTACAGAGTCCAATGTGATTGTCATGTAAAGAGCATTTTAAAAAACATCCCAGAAACAGTATACCCATAATAATGTAATACTTCATGTCAGCTTTTAGCAAGTCTAGTTGTCTAGGATATGGTATCATGTGGAAACATATAAATGTCTTGCTAGTTTTGGCATACATTACTTTTGGCATATCCCTTCATTCATAGCAACATTTATGTGATATCTACACAGGAAAGAAACTAAGCAGGGTTGCCCCATAAAAACATCAGACCAAAGTTTAAGCATATTAAGTGTCTGAAAATACTCCAAACTATTCCAAAATTTCCTTTCAATATAGCAATGATTTCTTGCATGTAAATAGCAGATACATAAGGGAGTGGATGATAGTCTTGAGTGAGCACGGATGTATTTCAGATGTATTTTCACTGGGAGAAAAATTTGAGCCTTATTTCTTTCCAATTAAAAAAATGAAATTAAGATATTGTGTGTGTGTGTGTGTGTGTGTGTGTGTGTGTGTGTATACACACATTATCTGTTTCAGATAGAGGTGGAAGGACTCATTTTTTTGGCATCCCTTTAAATTACATAGTTACAACACAGCTATTTGGTAATTACAAGTGCAATTATAGAGTAGTAACAGTTTTAGTTACTACTAGTTACCACTAATTCCCTGGTTGTATTGCTGTGAATCTAATTATGATGTAATTACAACAGAGTTAATTTGTAACACTAATAAACATACTAAGAGTATTACAATGAGAGAAGACAATGAATAATTCAGTCATGCAGTGAATTACCCAGTAATGTTAATTAGTCCTAGTTAGGTATTGAAAAGAAACTTGCAGGGAATTCTGCTCTAACTGCACTGCAATGAAAGTACCTCTATTATAAAACAAAAGAAGGCTTCATCAAGGCTTGAATGTATTCCATTAAAAGTGAATAATGCTCATAAATTCCAAAAATGCGTGTGGAGTAGCATACATGAAATTCTGCATGATGTCAATGCAGCTCCACACAATTAATACAAAGAAACAAACAAACAAACAAACCACAGAGGAAAGCTCCAGATATTCTTGTTGGGCAGGTTATTAAATACTCTGGACCAGATTTTAACTTTCCTACCTTATGTTAGAAGAGTGTCCAGTTATTTAAGGAAGTGAAATCAAGCCATTCTCAAAGGACTGAAGCCTCAAGAAGATCCATGCTGACAACATCCCAAGCTTCCCTAACAGGCCCGTGAAGCCCTCTCTTGAAATGTTCATGCCTCCACCCAACATTGCAACGGCTTGGAAAAGCACATAGAAAGCCTTCACAGTCAATGAGTTCAGACATCAGACTGCTGGGGGGAGGGAGCAGGGGGGAAGGGAATCGATAAACAGAAAAGTCATGGTAAATTGCGACATTTCAGACCTGTTACAAAATGCAAGCTGAATGTTACATTACAATTAACTATGGCAAAACTGAATGACTAGAGGTAGTTTTATACATGTATCATATGAAAAAGCTTGTGAGTTGAGATAAAGACAGGGAGACTGTTTACAATTATCATCATGGGCAAAACAGACTTGGGGAAAATTAATTTATTGTCAATTAAAATAAGTTTGAGTAAAAAGATGCAAAGGAAAACATTAAAACCGCTATCTTTCCCTTTCCTCCCCTTTTTCTTAGGCCTAGGTTAAAGATTGGACTAGATGATCTTAGAGGCCTTTTCCAACCTAAATGATGCTGATTCTACAACTTCACGCCCAGCTCCTCTACCTCTCACAACACTGAATGGCAAAGAGAGCAGGAAACAGGGTCTGTGGTTTTAAGAGCTCCTCTCTGCTGCCCCTTCCTCTGCACAATCTTCCCTGGCTCCAATGTGGGCTCTTGCAATGGGCTTCAGTATTTCAGGATATATGCATCTATTTCACCATGGTCTTCTACAGGGCTGCAGGGCCATCTGTGGTGCCTAGGGGACCTCCTGCCTCCCTCCTGCTCTCCCCTTGCTGTCTGTGCAGGGCCGCTCCTCACACCACTCCCCTCACCGCTCCCTGCCGTGCGGTGTTTGCCCTCCCTTCTTCAGGCTGCCCCCGAGGTGAGGCCGTCTTGGTGCCCTGCTGTGGGGCCACTGGAGCCAGCTGGGACAGGCTGGGGTCGGTACCGTGCAGCCCTGGCATCACCTCACTTCAGCCCTCCCGCCCCCCTGCTGCCAGCACCTCAGCACATGCACCGAGAACAGATGCAGGCACCAAACGAATACCTTTCCTCTTAAATCTTATCTTCATATTCATATAAGCTGTTAATGACAAGACTCACTTGGTATTGGCACAAAAAGCATGTTATCCT
Source organism: Anas acuta (assembly GCF_963932015.1). NCBI lineage: Eukaryota > Metazoa > Chordata > Aves > Anseriformes > Anatidae > Anas > Anas acuta. The sequence goes on along the minus strand of NC_088979.1, from coordinate 98,597,150 downwards.
TGGGACATATTCTGTGCATCAGTGACAGCAAAGGAGACCATAAGTTTGCTATTTAGATATTAAGGGCACTTTGTCTTTACAGAACAGATTGTGTGGTGAACAGAATCCCAGAAAAATGGTTTGGGTTGTAAGGGACCCGTAAGGATCACATAGTTCCAGCCCCCCTGGGTTGCTCAAAGCCCTATCCAATGTTCTCGCTGTCTTTTTTTAATTTTTGTAATATAACAAAAAAAAAATAAAAATAAAAAACATGAATTAATTCTACAGGGAGTTACACTAAATTCAAGGTAATTGGCACTCAGAGAAACCTGATAACCTTTTTTCTTGAGATGCAGTGCAAATGTTGCCTTGTCTCCCTGTATCTCATTCAGCATGTAACAGCTGATAGAACAGGCCCTTAGGTCAGCTTTAGATCCAAAACTTTTTAAGCTTAGGGTATTTATCTTCTGTGTTGACTATAGTATGACTACCCTATAGCAAAGACAGAGGAAAACTTTCATAAAGGTTTTCTGGCTATGCTTCCAAACATCACTACAATATTTATATGTGTCTTTGCATAATTCATAACAAAACTGGTTTTAGGATTAAAAGACTAATATTAACACGTTTATTATATACCTTTAATTCAAATATATATATATATATCTTCCTACACTGTTTAAAACTTTTTAATAGCAACTGAAAAAGCATCACAGATAAGAATGAAACCAGAAGACCTTCCAAAAAGACAATTGTGCCCAATATACTCATTCAGAAAGAGTTTCAGTAGGTAACAAGTTTTGTGGGGTTCAAGAAGGTGTTTGTATTCAGGCATATGCACTTTTTCTTTCCCAAAAAAAGGCCTGCTACTGATAGAATCAATATACAGTCTAATCTCTCTTTTAAATGTTAAATTTGTTTTGGATATCTTCCCTTTTCCTCCAGTTGTTTTTTCTTAGTTTATTCTATTATATATGTCTTTTTGGTCAGTATTCCTACTAATAGAACACTTCAAACCATAATAATGAAATAACAGTGATTTTCGGTTTTGGTTTTGGTTTTGTGTTTTTTTTTTTTTCCTGCATGTTTACTAAGCCAGACAATGTCAATTGCATGGGATTGAAAAGGTGAATCTGCTATCATATAAAAAAATATGGGAGAAATCAGAACTCTTTTGTGTGAATCTGCAGAGAGAGAAGGAAAAGCAGGTTCCCCTGATTAATCTGTTCCTGACTGTTTATACCTCTGTGTCTAACGTACCTGGACACAGAATACATTGAACAAAGCTGCTCTCTTTAGTAAGATGCCTGAAGTAGAATTCCTGGTCTTCCAGCTGTGTGGAAGTTCTCCCTGAACTTCTTTTATATCAAGGTCCTAAAGTAGCAAAGCACTCCAAAGGAAGCACCAAATTTGAAGTTAAATGTTTTAAAGCACTTAAATTTCTTCCTGAAGAGTTTGGATTATTCATAAGATAACTCCATATTTGAAATAGAATCTTCCCTGCTGCATGTATTTCCAAGGTGGAGTCTTAGTCAAAAATTTGGGAAGAAAGATCAAATCAATATAGTGTTTTTAGTATTTTCTTAGCCCATTAGAACAGGGGTGCAAAAAGATGGGGGTGAGAAGTCAAAGTTCAAAGCCATCTAAGAAATTCTAAAGGCAGCTTGAAAATAAATGTTCAGGCTCATGTATCTGTTTGATCTAATAAACTACATGGTGCAGTTATAGAGTACTCTTTAGCAGAACCCTATAAACTCACAGTACTACCAGGCTCTCCTAGTTACCTTTGTACTTGGTAAAAGAAACTAAGCTTACTTGTACACTGTGGTTAATTTGATCTATTCAGTGACTTGTTATTCAAAATAACCTACTCATTTCTCTACATCTATGACTCCCTTGAGCCTCTCCTTTTTCAGGCAGAGATGGGTACAAACAAGACTTTAGACAAAAATTATTCCCCTAAAACCCCCATTCATCTAACAAGTGGTTTCAGATTCATCTTGGTGACACATATACAAAATTTCAGTGCTGAGACATTCAGTGTTGCAAAAACTTATCAGCAGTTTAGGTGCTGCTCTGCTTCTCTGTGTTAAACTTCCCATTGCTGAAAGAGAGGTATGGAATATATTTGTTAATGGTACTGGGTTTCTCAAAAACATGTACCAAAGGAGAGGCTGGGAAAAAAAAAAAAAAAAAAAAAAAAAGACTGCAATGGTCATTTCTGTATACTGTATTACCTAGGATTATCTTTTTCATGTTTCTCACAGAAATATCCCAAGTATCCATACTAAACTGCATCATCAGTTTTTTTTTTTTCTCAGTCTCAGTCGGAATCCTATTTTACATGTCAAACACGTCATATCAAACAAAGTAAGGTGCTTTGATATAAAAATGTGGCCATGGAAAATGAGGTGACAGACACTGTATATTGTATATAGGTAATCCCATCCTTTCAACTAAAAATCTTGAGATTCTGACTATAAATGTAATATATTCTTCTACATTATACTGTCTAAAAAGAATGTGTACTGGAACTCAATGTTATTTCAGCAAAAGCAAGTGCATTTATTAAACTCTTAGACAGAAAAAAACTGATTAAACTCTTTTGACTTCCTTAATAGCTGTTTTACCAGATGTTATTTTTTCTACACTGTTTGCTAACATGTTTTAATAGCTAGATAGTGCAATTTGTTTTCACTATAATCTTCAAATTAGGATAAATTTCAGAAGGGTTTAATTAAAAAAAAAAAAAAGTGTATTAAAAATTAATGATTTTTGAAATAAATATTAATAACCAATCAATAAAATCCAAATGATGATAAAAATTGATTATGAAAGTGGACTTTGCCTGTATTTTTAAATTACTGTTTCACAGTCTTCATCTCAGTCTGTCTGTAAGTGTTGCTGATCTGCTGTCATGCAGCTGCCCTGCATGGCACAGCTTGGGACCCTTAAGATCTTCTCTTGTCAAGTGAATAAGCCTGAAAGCAAGCAAGGCCACTGGATCATTTGTGCTGAGATCAGCAGCCCTCAGGCAGCTCTTAAAACTGTGCAGAACATATTGCAATACTTCTCCTCTCCATACATTATCCACCCCCTGCAGTCAAGTTCTCATTTTACATATTGTAAAGGATTTGGATGGGAGAACCCATATTGTTGTTTCTGACTGTTTTTGAAGTTTTTCTTCAAACTGATATTTTCTTCCTGGTTCCTGGTGCTGCATAGAAACATGAAAAAACAGAGTTTTGTCAGGTTTTAATGACTTAATATAGAAACCAGTATAGGAAATGTTTTTTAAAAGGACAAACTATTTGTATATTTATATATTATATATGAAGTGCCCATATGTACATATATATGTTTCCCTATTTATTTTTATATATAATCTGTCCACGTGTATATGGAGTTTATAATATTTTTTTTCTTTTTCTCCCCCTTAAAGGTTTTGGATTAATTGTACTGAAGTTAATCAAAACTTCATAATTTTCCAACTATATATTTATATAAAGTATTATTTCTTCTTTAAAGGTCTTCAGTGTTATCTCTGTTATTCTCCATGTGTCCTAAAATGCTTCAAAAAGATTTAGTATATGCAAAAGGAAAAAAACAAACAAACAAACAAAACAAAACAACAACAACAACAAAAAACCTCCATTAGTGTTGATACACCAGCTAATAAAAGCAAAGTCCAAGTTTGCTTTACTGTTAAGGTTTAGTTCTCTTAACATTAGCAAGTGACATTACCTAAATAAATGCCTGTGCCTACATTGTAGAATTTTCAGAATTCTGTGAATCAGAATACCTGTGAATCTAAATCATTATAAAATTTACAGATTCAGAATCATTAGTTTGAACACTACCAAATAAGATTTTGGAATTTAAACTGCTCTAGAGTAATATATTGAAAGAAAGAGCAACACCTCATGATGTTAGGAATTCCATTAAATAACAGAGCAGAGAGGATCAACTATTCCTAAGTTCCACTCCTTAGAGAAAGAGGTAGCTAAAGAAAAAAATTTTAAAAAAAATAAAAAATAATAAATAAATAAATAAATAAAATTTAAATTAAAAGAAGGTGATGCAGAGCTGATAAGAATACAAACTGTAGAAAGATGGAACAAAATGGCTACTATACTGTTGCCATAGTAACATCCTATTTCAGCTACATGAAACTCTCCATATCAGTACATGAATTGCAGAGCTAATATTTTTTTAAGGGGATCATACCTGAAATCTGATTAAAGATGGTTACAAAAAAAAAATAAAAAATAGCATGAGCAGAAACTATAACACCTCAATTCAAGCAGGAGGAAAACCAGAAAAATTGGAAGATCAGCAAGTTTTCTACTAATACTTAGCAAAACAAGTGTGCTAAGTGTGCTTTTGTATTAATGATGGACTCTGATCAGTCAATGTATAAATAAAATAACCCATTAAAATTAAAGAAAATTTTTCTTTATCCAGGATTACACAGTTAGACCCTTTATCTTATTAATATCAAGAAAGTAAACTACAGGAAAACAGCAGCACAGACATATAGGTTGGGTACAAAATGGAAACCTAGAAACTTCAAGAGCTTGACATTTTGTCATTAAAATTTATTATTCTTTCATCCATTTAATTCACGTCATCTAATTTATACCACCTAAAAATCTGACCTTCATTCTTAAAAGTGTTGGGTTTAATTTTACACACTGGAAATGTTTTAGAAATTAAAACTACAAGAAGAGAAGTGATCAAATGACCATGGACTGTTCAGAGTTATCTAAGTCCTCAATAGCTGATTAATGTTAAGAGACTTTAAAGATTAAAATATATTGCATCTGATGATAAGAGAGAGAGAAGCCAAAGTCTTCTCATTTTTAGCTTAAAAATGAAAATCAAGCAGCTTACTTTTACACACATCCACACACCACATAAGTCAATTTCACTATCTGAATCACAGAATTGTCTAGGTTGGAAGACACCTCAAGACCATCAAGTCCAACCTCTGACCTAAAACTAACAAGTCCTCCGCTAAACCATATCATTAAGTTCAACATCTAAACGTCTTTTAAAGACCTCCAGGAATGATGACTCCGCCACTTCCCTGGGCAGCCTTTTCCAATGCCTAACAACCCTCTCGGTAAAAAAGTTCTTCCTAATATCCAACCTAAAACACCCCTGGCACAACTTTAGCCCATTCCCCCTCATCCTGTCACCAGGCACGTGGGAGAACAGACCAACCCCCACCTCGCTACAGCCTCCTTTAAGGTACCTGTAGAGAGCGATAGGGTCGCCCCTGAGCTTCCTCTTCTCCAGGCTGAACAAGCCCAGCTCCCTCAGCCGCTCCTCGTAAGACTTGTTCTCCAGACTCCTCACCAGCTTCGTTGCCCTTCTCTGGACTCTTTCAAGCACCTCCGTGTCCTTCTTGTAGTGAGGGGCCCAAAACTGAACACAGTACTCAAGGTGCGGCCTCACCAGAGCCGAGTACAGGGGGAGGATCACTTCCCTAGACCTGCTGGCCACATCTGACATTGATTAAAAGGAATAAAGCTTAGTTCTGATCAAGCCATTAGACAACTTGAAAGTCATAGGTAACCCCAACTGTTACAGGTACACATAATGTACAGACCACCTGTAAGGACTGGAGTTGATTCAATTTCCGCCGATAGAATGGGTGTGTATTATATGAAGTACACATTTAATTTTTTTTTGTTAAATGGGGGACTAGTTAAGATATGCTGAATTGCAATAATGGCAATCAAATATGTTAGGTGAAGTTTCACTCATTCTGGGTTCTCTTATTTTACAATTGTCACATCTAGTAAGATCTTACATGATTTTACTTCATGAAATGAAGATAATCTGTAATGGTGCAAAGGAACATATATTCAGTGGTCAGTAAAGATACAAAAGGAGAAAAATGCAGGGTTACAATTTTCAGAGAAATATCCTACTTCTGATTTTTTACATATATGCATTAAGATGGAAAAGATTTTTATTATATGATTGCAGAATGCTATGTAACAATGCTAGATTATTTGACTTTTATTGTAACATGTCACAGACTTGGTATAATGGAAAGATTCACTACTGAAATAATTAAATAATTAGTTTTTGTTAATGTCAAACAGTAAGACCTCCTGATTATACCACACTTTTTGAAGTCATAGTGAGCAAATCTACCCAAAATGAAACTAAAGAAATCTGTTATAAGCATAGAAAGAAAATAATGCAAACACAAATACTTAGGGAGGGTTGTTGAGTTGTTTTTTTTTCTTACGACTTGATATGAAAACCTTCCCTTTTGAGTTGTTCTGAGACTTATTTGGTGTATTTCTGAGACAGAAGAGAGAAAAAAGAACTCTAGAGATGTTGCAATTTCCATCATGGCTATTTTTTTATTTTTTTTTAAGTACATACAACTGTAACAGACACTTTTGCCTTCTCAAAAATGTAATGAAAGTTTGCTGTTACTGTGTCCAGAAGTCTTCTTTCAGTTCAAATGCTTCATCCCTTTCATAAGTAAACCTCAAAATGTGAATGTGAAATAAACACTATTACGAGTGAATGGAATGAAAGTTGAGTTAATTTTTGAGTTGTGGTTGCTGCTTGAGTATTAACAACATGTAGCTCGCAATGGAAAAGACAGACTATTATAGAATATCCATATATATTAAAAATCATTCTTTTTAGGTGTTTGTCTTAGGTCTGAGAGATTGAATTATCATTAATATGATGAGATAAAACCCTAGTTATCATGATACAGAACACACACAAATGAAATTTGAATTATACAATTTAAAATAAATATTACAAGTGTTATATAAGATATGAGATATTTATAATACATTAAAGAATACTGCTGAGTGTGGTTTATATTCTGAGCCAGAGACAGCTACTGTTAATTTCAGACTACTACACTGTTACCTAGAAAGTAAAAGCACTGAAGCATTTTTAGGCAGAAACTAGTGCTGTGAAGGCAGGCTACATCAAAGTGGATTGGATATATATATATAATTATTTTTTCTGACTGCATACACTTACAGGAGTAACCTATTGCCAACCATTAGACGGCACACTAAAAAAAAACAAACAAACAAACAAACAAAAAAAAACTGTATCCATGACCTTGGTACAGTTGTAGCTCAGTTGTAGCTAATATTTTATGTTTTGGGATCAGTGTGCTTTGTGATCCAGAACAATTCAACTCAGAGACTGGTCTCTGCCCTGCAACTCTGCTTTGCTCTTGATTCTCTGCCTGAATTCTTTGAATCTCTTGTGGAATGATGTTGTCTGGCAGGTGACGTAAGCCTGTAACAATCTTGTAGGGCTAATCCAGCAACAAAATGTACTGGTGGAAGAGTTATATGCCAAGAGAATGGATTAGGTGGCTGCATTTTAGAATTTGAAGTGGTAGCACAAATATCTCTGGTCAGAATCAAGTGTCCATACCCTGGCACGACAGTCTAAATCTACCTGGTGACAGAGGCTTCTTGAACCAGATAATGACTTTTTGACAGCGGAATCCAGATAGTACTTATTTGTGATTGCAGCACTAAGCATATTCTGGGGTTCAATGATTAGAAAGTATGACTCCTACCCACTTCTTCACAAACAGAAAGTGGCCAGTTTCCAAAAACTGAAGAGTCTCAAACAGGGAAGAGCCAGACACAAAGAAAACCCAACATGTTTTTCTCCCTTCTTGCGGAACCACTCATATTATTTGAGCTCTGGATAGAAAACTTCAACCATATTTCTGCTAGTTTTCAGAATGAATTTTGGTTGCTGCAGTATCTGTCAAGAGTCATCATATTTGCATTAAAAAAAAAAATAAAATATTTGCATTGGAAAGTTTGAAGCTGCAATAAAGGATCTGAATGTGAAATACCATCTGAATGGATGCAAACAGTGGGAAATCTGAGACATGAAGAATTACAGCCATGCAAGCCTTAATAATAAATGAAAGTTTAGTATGAAATATACCCACATGAAAACTTTTAAGTATTGAGTTTGCTATCTCAAATGACAATATTCATGTGATCTTTGAAAAGCCAGAGTCTTTAATGTGAGTTTAGCATTTGTAAATTCAGATTAATTTGTACACACCTCCAGCATAATTATTTGTTCCATTAGGTCTCAACTGCGTAGAATTCTGAATTCTAATTGAATGGCATTAATTACCCTCTGCCAGGAATACACACTACTCTAAAGGTTTACCCAATCATTTAGTGTACTCCCAAATCTAATTCTCAGGCCAGCAATCAAAGCATTAATATTACCAAGTATCCTGGCATTTCATTAGTTAAGATTCACTTCAGAGTTTTCTATATAACTGTCAATAAAAATGAGCTAACACTGAACTTCTTGGTTGCAGCTGCAATGGAAGAAGACAAAAGGTAATGGTCCAGGACAAAAGAGTATGGGCCTACTTCATGTCTGCTGACAGAGAGTGAAATGTTTCTGTGTTTAATCAATACCAGGGACCAAAATGAACCCAGGAGCAAAATATTTAAGGGAATGTATAGGGGAACAAGAGACTGAAAGGTAAAATCTTCTAAGGTAAAGACTTGTAAATTAGGAGAATGAGAGTGTATCATGCAGAGTTGCAAAGCATAGTGGGGAAACAGGAGACACTGATCTCTAGGCATGAGTAATTCACTCATTCCTGTGAATTAGGTGACACATACTTGGCATTTTTACTAAGGCAACATTCAAACCTGCAGCAATAGAATCTGGGCCAGCTATTATGTTATTTAAACAACCATGCCATTAGAAAATTTGTTGCAATGTCTAATCTAAGCTCAGCACTTATAACATTATTGCAGAAAAAGCAGTTTCAAATAAGTCAATTTTACATCAATTTTACTTAATTATTTTATTGCCAATTAGTACAAACTTAGTTATTGATTCAGATATTGAGGAAAAGGGAGAAAGAAAGAGAAGGAGAAGGAGAAGGAGAAGGAGAAGGAGAAGGAGAAGGAGAAGGAGAAGGAGAAGGAGAAGGAGAAGGAGAAGGAGAAGGAGAAGGAGAAGGAGAAGGAGAAGGAGAAGGAGAAGGAGAAGGAGAAGGAGAAGGAGAAGGAGAAGGAGAAGGAGAAGATCAAGAACAAGAACAAAGAAGAAGAAGGCAAAAAAACCTGTCTCTAGTGAAACACCCGTCTTTCCCCCTTCTCCAGACTCAGCTTCAGTCCTTCAGTCAAACTCTTCATCTCACTTCCTGGCTTCAACTTTTCCTGTCAATGCCACACATTACACTCAGTTACACACCTAAACCCTATGATGACGTCTATGTGTAAGGGTATCTTTCTGTCACTCATTGCTTCTAACTCATTTTCCATGTGGTTCCACTTTTCTTCTGCTCCAACAGAGGGCTAAGTTACTATGGTTTTCCTGAGAGTCCTCTTGGCAGTGTCCATTCTCTGGCATAGGTCCTCTAGGGATGACAGTCTTTCAAGGATGTCTTTTAAGGAAAGGTTGGTTATAGTACTTAGGAACATGGTTTAGTGGGTAATATTGGTGGTAGGGGGATAGCTGGACCTTGGAGGTCTTTCTTTTTGGAAGTGGAAGCATAGAATCACTAAGGTTACTTAGTATTCTATTACACTTCCAAAACAAAGCTTTTAATTCATTGAATATTTTTCACACTGATAACATCTTTCATAGACCATAGACCTATACAGAAAAAAAGTAATCAATATAATTGTTAATAAAGGTTCCATAGAACCCTTACTATATTACAACATGGTTCATTAGAAAACCCACTGGCTAAAATCTGTTAGGAAGAGCAAGAAAATCGGCAAATCATCTTTCCACATCCTTTTGCTTTGGAGAACATACTTTTTCTGTTGCTACATTCAGGTTCCCTGCCAACCAAGGGGCTATTCTGAAATGGGACGTTTCTTTTTGTCTCTCTCACATATGCGCACAAACACACACTCATTCACTCATTTCAGATCCTGGACCAAAGACACCTTTTGAATCATTCTTGCCTGAGTTCAATAAGTTTCCAGAAATGCTTCTATTTTGGCACATTTAAAAGATTAGAAAAAACACTTGAAGAGAAAAAACAGTGTATGAAACTGTATTTAAGCCTTGTGACCTTTTCCCCTCACTTGTTGATTCTCACAGTTATATCTATATGTTTTAGTGCAGTTCTCTAGGTCATTCACAATGTATACCATATGCTTGAAGAAATAGCTTCCATTTTTAAGTGCTCATCATTTTTTATTAAACAAGAGCTTATAGGACACAAATTGTATGGGACTTCTAAGCAGAATGAAGATTTTAAATGGCATATTAAAGATTTTACAAAAAAAAAAAAATAATTAAAATGGGATATTTTCATGTTGTTATCAGCATATGCTTTCCAGCTGTTAGACCTTCATTCATGTCTGCTAATGCAATATAATTGAAGCTATAATTCCACTCACTTAAGTTTTCATTAAGGATGGTATGATTTCTTAGGTATGCTGTTGTTCATTTAAAAGAAAAAAATTCTTTCCCCATGGACACTAGCAAAAGAAAGAGACAGACTTCATTTTTCCTACACTAGAAATCTCTCTTTTCTGCTTTCTTTCAACCCACCCACAGTTAGAGTGAAGAGAGAACTGGCTGATGGATAGCTGACAGGCAGGCTACACACCGTCCTAATTCCAGCTCCTCTATAAGGTTATGCTCATTTTTACACTCCCATATATAAGATCTGATCAAGATTTTTCTTATATATTTTTCAAGTTTGAATCTTTACAGCAAGCCATACAAACCTCGACAGAGAGGAAAAGGGAAGCTTCTAGTTCCTGCTAAAAGTCATGTATTCAAAAAGCAACAGAACAACATTAGTGAAAATATTTGCCCTGTTTTCTCTATGCGCTGTTCATTTTTATGATCGTCTCTTTATTTTCTCCTGCATTATACTTTGTTTATTACCTTAGTCAACACACACAATAACAAGGCTACTTTCTGTGCAGATTGCAGATTTGCCGATTTTAACTCCAGACTGAGTTATAGGCCACTGGGAAGTAATAGCAACCACATTGGAAAAATATTGCTTGCTACTACTTCCACCAAGTTAAGGGAAAGGCAATTGCTTCCCATTGTCAATTCACTTATTCTGCAGGCAGAAAGAAGGAAATATTGTCTTCCTCTACTTCATAAAACAGAAGATGTGAAAATAAAACTCTAGGAAATCCCAAGGGAATGGAAGAAACAAGTACTGGCAATATTAAAAGTGAAGAAAAAAATTTAAAAAATGCATTAAACAAGAGGTGCTGAGGCAAACTCTGAAGAAGAATTCCCATTGCAGGCTGAAATGCCACTCCACCATCTGTGGTGTTTGCCTCATTTCAAACAGAAGAGGTCACCTGAAATTCCAAGAGATGCAGGCAGTTAATTGAAGCTGAACTTCAGCAAATATTGTGTCAAAACATGATTACTTGGGCTTTTTGCTGGCTTATAGAAGTTTTGCCTAGTTTTACCTGCAATATTCTGAAAACTTAACTTCAAAGCAATATACAAACACATTTCTACAATGTATCAAGCTTTGTAAAATATTATCATATCTACTTACAATAGCAAAAAGCTTTTTGTAAAGAATTGCTTTGTCTATGTTGGCGAACATTCATTTCCTTCCTCACTGTGAGCTTTTGATTTGAATTCACCCCTAACCTCAAAGGTATTCCTCTCTTTGATCCAAGTACAAAGTTGTCATGCTCAAAGGCTTACTGTAGATTCTAATTGACTTTGCTACAATATATATCAATGGTGAGGAGCAAAGTCAAAGCTTAGTGAGGTTTAAAGTTTTAAATTTTATCATTAAAATGGTTATATGTAGAGATAATCTGCTATGAATTGAGAATACAATAAAGTTAATCTAAAATGCAATAAACTGTTTCTAATAATTAGTCTTTCATCTCACTTTTTACTTTAAATGATAGTTGTAGAAGTATCCCTATTTCTTCTCCCATATGTTAAAAGACAGGCTTACACAGGACCTTGTTTCAATTGCTTTTATTTTTTCATTAATTTTACCACCTACGCCAGCCTTGAACAGTGTACACATTGTAACTTATTTCTACCAAAATGATTGTTTTCTTTTGCTTTCTCATTTATCTACATATACCTATCCGCTATCCTCCAAGCATCCAGCTATCATAGGAACTTTGAGGAACTTTGTTGTTTACTTTCTCCAGGTTAGTAACATAAATTTTAAGGCAAGTAGTGCCTTTCTGGATTATGCCACTGCTGAACATGATTTGAATCCATGACCAAGACTGCAAGATACTGTAAAATAATTCTAATATCTTATGCTCTTAATCTATCTGAATGCCACTTTTGCCCCAACAACTTGTATTCTTTTTTATTTATTTATATGGAGTCACAAAGACTGCAAAGTTTGCATTCCAGGATTTGCTTTTAATATGCCAATTTTGACCCCCAAAATAATTTACTAACTGGAAAATTCAAATGCCTTCTCTTAAAAATGTTTTTTGTTTGTTTGTTTGTTTGTTTGTTTTTTCCCTTGAAAGACAGCAAGAAAAATTATCATTTAAATCAGGACTAACACATGAACACATTAATGAGTTTTCGGGGGAGGATGATTTTTTAGTTATACTCTTAAAAAGAAAATAAGACTTAAAAACCTCAAATCTATTTCAATAATGACAAAATAAAGTTAAGAAGACGCACACAGGTTCAGGTACCATTTCAGCACCCCTACCAAAAATTTATTCCTGAAAAAAAAAAAAAAAAAAAAAAACTTACATAATACTAGAGGCATTTTGTTGTAAGGAAATAAAATACCCTCTCTGATTAAAGTAGCATGTTTTTGACGCTGCAAATCTTGGTATCAATCCTAAAATTTATTAGAAATCTTTCTGAAGTTCAGTCTTTTATGTCATGCTTGTAAGCAAGCTAAAGAAAGGTGGATAATAGTCTTAAGATAAATGATACCAGGTACTGTTTTTTTGTTGTTGTTGTCTGTTTTTTGTTTTTTTAGGTTCCACTTTCATGCAAGTTATTACACCACAGTATCGTACCATCCTAGTATTTTAAAGTACAGCATGGTCTGACAACCTCATCAGACTAGAAAGTTGATGTAATCGATAACCAAATTAATTATGTCTGCTTAGGAGTGCAGTGGGAATACAAGGATCAGTTTGGGGCAGAACACTTTGAAGAACACCATGGGCCAAATTAGATGTAATGCAAAAGAGAACAACTAATATGGCCTGAGACCTAAAAGAGAAGAATTGGATTTCAAGAGTGATTCATAATGGTTGTTTTAAAGATGAGAAGATTTAGGAGACATAACAATGAAGTGCACAAAAAGCTGCTGCCAAACACAGAAGAACATTGTGTTCATGTCAGTGGTAAACAGATAAATGAATGAACTTAGATCACAACAAAAAAGATTTGACTTATACAACAGAGAAACTTCTTAGAAATGTAGAGGTAGACTGAAATAAATAGCCTAGAAGGCTGCAAACTCTCCGTCACTAGAGAATTTTAACAACAGACTAGATAAATATCTGCCAAGGATAACACAGTTATAGGTGGTAGTGGCCACAGTGTGGGATGGCCTAGACATCTTCCTAAGATCCATTAGAGCCTGGCAGATCCTCAAGGCCAATAGTCAGTAGAAAAAATTGAGGTTTCCAGATAATTCTCAGAAATCATGCTGCTCTTATTTTTCAGGCCTGGAACCTCTCATGATTGAAAGGAGGAGCCACTTGATTTGACAGACTCTTGTGTTGCTTCAGTACCTCTCATGGCACTTACTAGCTCATCAGCCTGACTTGCCTTTCCTGGGTTTGACAGCAACAAGTCTCAAGTGAGAGAGAGGGGAAGTACTAGAAAAGTTATTATCCTATTTATAAATATTACCAGACCAGTACAAAATGAAATATCACCAACCGTCCATGCTCATTTATTTCTAATAAATAGATAGCATAAAATCATTAGCAGCCATGACTTATTTTTCTCTAAACTGCAGAGAAGGATGCACAATTTTTCATAGCCCGAGCACTGCACAAAACATCAATAAAGATGAATTTTTTAAGAGTGCAGAATTAGGCCAATCATGTAGAGTCTATTACACAGTCCAGCAGGCATCTTAGCTTGAAAATATTTCTTAGCAAGCAGTTCACAGTTTTAAATCTTTACATTAGAAAAATTGATTGGTTATCATTTTATTAGATTGGAAAATCTTTAAAGCTATAGGAATCCTAATATATTACAATAAAAAAGCAGATAGTTGCCTACAGTAAGGATGGACAATAGGTTCCTCATAGAAGGGTAAGTGAGACAGTAAGCATATTTCAAATGTGAGAAATGAGTTATTTTATCCAGTGGTGAGATGTAGAGAACGAAAAAAATCAAATATAACCACCATTTCAGAGTGCAGATAAAGCCTATAAGACCAACTTATTTCTGAACACAAGATAAAGGAGCCTATCACACTATCTAACACAAGCCTATCACACTATCTAACTTTTCACCTACGATAGATCCTTGAATTAACATCTTTCCTCATGCTACCAATAATTGTAGTCTCAACACATTGCAGTCAAGTAAGACCTTTGCCAGTTACTTGTATGAAAACAGAATCAAAGCTATTTAGGGTAAAATATACTTCTTCTAGGCTTCTTAGGCATTACATATATTTATTTATGTACTCAATAACTTATGCTGTGAGATGTGTTTCCTCTCAGATTAGAGCCAAGACATCCACTGCTTCAGTTTACATTCCTACTGTAACAAGCGCCTAATTAGCCCCTCAGTTGCCTACCTGCCATAGGCAGCACAAGATCATCTTGCTTTATATTTCCATAACTCCTCCAGAAACTGCCTTTCACAACTTTCAATACAGGAAAAAAATAAGAAGGAAACAGATAATTCTACTTAAAGAGGTTTGCAATATATATGTATATATGTACATATTTAAATATGAACCTGGTAAGATTAATATCTTTTGAGATTATGAACATATGGAAGTTAGAAGCTAACAATATGGAAGAATTTGATGTGCCATAATTTTACAAGTTGTTTTCTGCCCTTTCTTATGAGTTCACTGTAAAAGAAATGAAAAAAAATACACTCAGAATATAACAAGGAAAAACATAACATGTTGTAGAAAAATTTTTTACATCTCCTAAGACTATGCACACAAATAGCTTTAAATATGGAGTTTGTATTTATCTATCTATCTATCAGGGTACAATTAAAATATTTAGATGTTTTAGCTGTTTGATTTATTAACTTTAACATATTTGATATATTTTAAGTGTATCTGAACAGTCTGAGTTTACAAAATTTAGCCTGGAGATAGTTATAAAGTTTAAATGTTTTACTTGTTTGCTTTGTTTTAAAGCACAACATTATTAACAGGCACTCTCAAATGTAAGTCCACCTAGACAGAGGTCATTCTTGGAATTATACAGGATGTTCAACAGACCATCATGTCTAAGTTGTGGTCACTTAATTAAAGATATTCAAAGCATAAAAATGCATTTCAATAATAGAAGTCAATAAAAAATTTAAAACTCATTTTATCACTCTAACAAAATTCTCAGTTATTACCTAGTTAACACTGCATTTTAACTGATAGGACAAGACAACAAATCCAGAAACCTAGATTCTGAGGTACATCTTAGGTGAATCATCAAGATTGCCATGTTCTTCAATTTCAGCATTGCAAGGTGAAGACACTATCAGAGAGCATATTGAAATCCTGTGATAAAAAATATGGCTGAGAGGTATTCTATTAATTACATTTGAAACTGAAAAGATTATTGTAGCATCTTTGAGCACAAGTTATTCTGTATTTTCTTGTTTGTATATATAAGCATAACTTTACTAGGTTAACCATACATGTATATGAAACACCATCTGATCAAGTTTGAAAGTATATAACTTAGAAATAAGACACAGAAGACAAGCAAAAAGATTAAGAAAGACAAAAATATTGGTGGGGAAGGGGAGAGGGGAAGGATGATAAGACAAATCCATACATTGTGTCCTGTTACAAGACTTCATTTTCTCAGATACAAGAAGTATACCAGTGTCCTTCAGTTCATCCTGAATGTCTCATGACTGAGTTTTTTTGGCTATCTTTTCTGCTTTTTGGTTAATAAAATAGGATATATCACTTTCATTAAGTGCAATGAGCTTAAAATGTAACACAAAACTCAGGAACATTGGATAAAAGCCTCATATCTACTGTAGCTTTATAACATTGCTTTATTATACAATATATTCCAGGTACTGTAGCTATAAAGACCTCCTAACCATCTCTATATAATCCCATTAATTATCATGTAACACCATGCAAGGCAAAGATAATTGGCTTTAAAGTGATCTTGAATGAACTGCAGGGAGACAAACTGCTCTTCTGAAGAGGATTCAAAGAGCTGCAGGTTGGCGGTAATTTTCTCCTTAGCTAGAAAAGGAAGAGGCAGGATATAGGATCACCAGTCCATGGGAGAAGCCAGGTTACCAAGACTGGACAGAAGGATAGGAAGGCAGTTAATGGTATATGTTAGAGGCAAAACAAAAAAAAAGATATTCCATATATAACTACAAACTACATATTCTACTATCATATGTATGGTCAACTTTTCCATATGGAGATAATTAAAGCTACCAATAATCTATTTTGGTAAGATTTATTTTAAAGTAAGAAGAGTGAGACCAACATGTGCGTTCTACTTTACTACTACTATAATTTATGCCAGCAAATTATTAACAATAGGAGTCTGAATGTGAACAATTTGCTGCTATATTACCTTTAGGATGACATAAAAGCTTTGATTCTTGAAAGATATGCTTTAGATGTCACTTCACCTGTGATGTTTTTGCTATTCATGGTGAAGTGCTGGTTGCAATGGCTTCCGAGGTAGAGCAGTCTGTGGGATAAAACTGGATTTCCTTGCCATATTTTTCTCGTTCTCTTGCATACCAAAGGATCAGACCAGGAGACACTAGCTTTTCAAATCACCTGAGCAAGGACTCAAAGGAGTAAAGTTCACTGTGTTACACTTGCCAGATAACTAATCAGAGTCTAGTTTCAAGTGGTCAATTTTATTTCCTCTAATATGCAAAAACCAATCTTTTGCAAAAGTTGTGTTATATAGATACATGTATTTACTGGGTATTTCACATTTATAATTTTTTATTTCGTGACCCACCAAGTGCCTTTTTAAGAGTAAAGAAATACTTTCTTTTTTGACCTCTATGAAAAGATGGACCAGTTTTTTTCACAGTTGAAAGTCATGGCTGTGATTGATCAGGCAGCCACAAACATGGAGACAGCATAAATTGTTGTCTGACTAAGTCACACACAACTGGTACTTACTTAAATGTATAGTGATAGGATGTCTGACCACAAGTGAGAATCTACCCACAGAATACACCGTATAGATAGGGAATGAAGCCCAGCCTGCTGGGTCTGAGTAACAATGACATTACTCTCTGCCCTGGTGAGATGCACAGATTCTTAACTTGCATGAGATGCTTAGAATCCCTCCAATGAATAGGCTCACAAGCCCCTTTTTTCCAAGACAAACATTGCAGTTAAAAAAAAAAAAAAAAAAAAAGGCATAAACAATGTCAGCTTTGAATGGCTTCATTCTTCTTACAGTTATTCAAATGATACAGCTTCACTGATTTATAACATTTACTGCAGTTTGGCATAGCAAGATTGTACTCAGATCGATTCTTTCAACAGACCAATTATACTGAAATGTACTTCTTGGTCCACAGCCAGCGTACTCTATAATACATTTATTCTTTACTTTCACATTATTTACTTCTGTGGACAGCCTTGCTCATCTGTAACTGTTTTGCTGTGATACAGAATTTTATTTTGTTTTGTTCTTAAAATAAACTGGTTTATTTTCAATGGGCTCACAGTTGCTTCAGCAGCATTTCACTTTTAAGCATCATGTTGCACTCAGTGGGCAGTCAGAGACAGATCTGTATTGCACCAGTCCTGACACACAGAAAACAGTAAAATTATTTAATACCATGCTGGGCATCTTTTACCAGGGGATTTGTTTTTGTAAGTAAGGCTTTATAAATAGAAGGTTTTACACCAAGTACTTGTATTTTATTTACAAGAAAATGCTGCAAACAATCTGTAGTTTTTTGAAAGGCACTCTTTTTTTGCTTTTTTGAAATGGGTGGCCACTCAGAAATATGATCACTGAAGCATAGCTAATTTGTTATTTTCAGCTGTAGGTTGGAAGTACCTATCTAAGTTGGCAATGTCTACCAAATGGTTAGTTGTCTCTTTTCATGTAGCTGCAGTTTTGACTAAGGGAAACCTGAATGAGATATTTCATGCTTTAAACTGTGCAATTCAGCCTTTCATGGAGGGGACCAGCCTGATTATGGCTTCACTCTGCAGATCCTTTAGTCTTGATTTGCCTGGCCTTACCCTGGAAACATCCTCTGAGACATTCTTTTACCTGTCCTAGCTTCCAGCAGTTTCTGGACCAGGTCTTCCATACTGCTTAAGCCCCTCCAAGAGACAGAGCCAGCCTTTAGAAAACTATGGACAATGGGATCTCTCCCAACCTGCAAATATTTGAATGTGCATTCAAACAGTCAACATCTTGTTTATTGCAGTATTATCACCCTTTCATCCTTTCATACTTTGGGTGCATTACATAAACATTCAGTTCAGCAGAATGTCTGTCATTTGGCTGTAAGGAAGACAATAAAAAAACAGCTGTTTGATTTTATTTGTAACAAAACCTTCTGGGGAGTATGAAATAAATGCCACTCTTTCCTGAACTTTAGTTATCACAGTTCAAGAACACAAGAAAAAAAAAAAATCATGGAAATAGTGCTAATTAATAGTCATCATAAATAATTATGCCTGCATAGACATGGTCTAGCAGAGTTCCTGTTAGGAAATTTCAAGAAGTGATCTTTGTAGGGTTTACTCATATCTGTAACTGGCTGTTCCTGGTACTCGGCTAATGGACTATTTGATAGAACAGGATCGTGCCATAGGATTGCAGTGAGAACAACACTGTTGTAGATCTAATGCATAAAGGGAAAACATTGTTCAACAGTAGTCTGGCTTTTTAAACAGCAGTATCATGTCTAGTTCTCCCTTTCAAAGTATTGCTGTTTAGTGTTGGAATATGCTTCATGGTCTGCAAAGGGTGAATTTGCATTTTGCTGTGTTCTCCCAGAAGAGAAAAGGAAGTGGACATGGAAGGATCAAAGTAAAGGGAACAGCCATGCACTGAAGGTGCAGTCTTCCATTTTATTCCATTTTTGCAAAGACATCTCTAGCCTTCCCCTCTGTATAGAAGAGGCATGAGGCACACAGTAACAGGAATTTCAGAACAGTCTCCTGCAGCACATCTTTTCAAGGCCTGCAAAAAGAGTAATTCTTTCCCAATCTTTATGCTTTGCAAAGGATGTGGACTGGTAGTTGACAGAAGTGTAGCTAACTGTATATTGAAAGCAATAAGAATCATTGTAATGGACTGCAGGAGAGGAAGGCCAGCCAGATGTTTCCTCAGTCTTGACAACATACAAAAGACAATGCAACAAAGCTTTTAAAAATCATTCAGCTACAGGTGTCAGGACATCTCTTCCAAGTGCTTTTATATATAAATGACCTATACTAATCTTTAAAGTATTTTAACAATAAAAGTATCTTGTGGAGAACTGTAGAATCCCCACATTTTCCATTTAAAGATACAGTCAGAAGTTATGCTCTTTTGACCTCTTGGATCAGCTGACCTCTGCCAGAAAACTAACATTTTGACTGATATGGTCAATAGCCAGTGTGCAGAGTGGCACAGAAGAAATGTAGGTAACAAAAAAGAAACACACATTGCAGCATTATCTGGCAAATTCTTCAAACATTTTGATGTTCTTATGCTCCTCTGTTTCCCTGACATGTAAAGCTAAAGAACTTGCATTGAAACCTGCAGTCCCAGGTTTCATTTAAACACAGTAAGAGACCAAAAGCCAGTTCTAAAAGTAAACACTGAAGACATATGATCCCTCAAAGTCTCTTGATAATATAAAAAGAATTGAAATGGCAAAAAAGATTGTCATTGTAGTCATAATTTGCCATGTTGGTACCACACTTTTTTACTTTGAGATGGAAACCTAAGAAACCTAAATCTGGAAGACAGCTAAATCTCCAAAGGTTTCAGTCATAGCCTACTGCACAATTAAAACATTATATGGAAGATGCAGTGAGTTTGATTTCATAATTATTGTTTTTTCTGTATATTTGTTGAGGATCTTCCTGATACTATTGATGGATGAACAGATGGATTTGATACTTACATACACCTTAGAATGTATTACTTACATACAGCTTAAAACTCATAAAGATCAAGCAGGAGTACAGCTCTTCTTAGAGAAAAATATTTATTATGATAATTCAAGGAAGACATCGTATTTCTGCTATAGGAGAGCCATCAGCAAATGATACAGATCCTGAATTGCATCTTGAGTGAATTATATAACAGCAGAAAGAACCATTAAGTGAAACAACAAGAGAAAGGCAGCTAGTCATGAACTTAAAGCTAAATCTAATTTTAATTGTTTTGCTGAATCAGACCCTAAGGTCTATTGCACAGTCTTCACCTGAAGCATACACATAGCTTCTATTTCAAAGATTCTTCAGTTTTATTTAAATTGAATCTTTAGTATTCCTAAAGCTTTCGGGAATGACTCACATCTCAAGTTAAATATTCTGATGTAAAATGAAGATAATGTTCTCATGCCATTAATAATTTTAAAATGATAGCATACAAATGTCTTGTACATCTGAACCAAAAATATATATTGTAGAGGAAGTTCAAGAAGAGGTGAGATAATGAGAGGGCAGTCAAATAAGTATAAAAACAATTTCATTTTCCAAAAACAGTCAATGCTTGGACATAGAAAAGTTTCTCAATTTTATTTACATTTCAACTAGTGTCCTGTACAGAAACATTACACACGGTATTTGCATCTTGGTGCAAGTTACAGGAAGCCAGATACAGGTCATTAAAAGCCTACTTTTTTTTTTTTTTTTTTTTTTTTTAACTGTGACAGATCTTTCACAGCTCTACCATTTCATAAATCAAAAGGTTGGACAGCACAATTACATGAGTTGCAGAAAAAATAGGACCAAAAAAATGAAAGATCTTACAATGTCAAGAAGGATTAAGGCATACACAATATGTGTATAAAAAATATAAAGCTCAAGTCACCTGCTCTTTTGAAAACATAAAGCCTATATATATGGAAGAAAAAAAATATAATTCAAAACCTTCATTACAGGTGCTGCATTTTGTCCTACCTTTAAATGTTCAAGACTGATAAGGTGATATTCCTACAGTTGCTCTGAATACAACCAAAATGAAAAATCCAACAAAAAGTTAGGAAATTATTTGGGGAATAATATAAATTTTTGCTGAAGCACTAAAAAATTACATTCAGAGAGTATCTTTATATAACTAAATAATATTGTGGTAATTATTGCCATTATATATGATCTGCCATCATATCCTGTTCCCACAAAACTCAGAGTGAAGAGAAAAAAATATAGATATGCAAATTACACAAAACAGCTGCTAAAAAGAAAGATTGTTTTTGTTGAGCAATATTTCAACTTTTTAAGAAATGGTATTTTCTATTTTTCCCTTTCTTATTTAAAGGAGCACTGTCAACATAAAACTGAAAAAAAATATTTCCCCACCTCAGTTACTATAACAACAAGTGTATGATATTAAATAGAATAACAGTATGAAAAACATATTTTTTCATATTCTCATATTTTCAACTGAGGGCAGAATGAGAGTAAAGCAGGTTGTTTTAGTTCAGTTCAGGTTGTTTCAGTTACAATTCAGTTTTTATGTGCCAGGACCCAGCCAAGAAACCAAGGAAGAGTCCAATTCCAGGCAGTGCCAAACACCCTCAAATCCCATTAAAGTCTGAGGACAAAATCCTAGCTATGTAGAAGAAAATTGGAAACAATCCCCTGGGCAGGAATTTACCCATCGTTATTGTTTAGTTACACAATGCCACAGATAATGTTTGAGCCATGATTAGGGGAGGGGATCGACTCAAAAATACACAGTAATCCAGATTGCTAGGAGAATAAT
This sequence comes from Anas acuta, assembly GCF_963932015.1. NCBI lineage: Eukaryota > Metazoa > Chordata > Aves > Anseriformes > Anatidae > Anas > Anas acuta. Next base: position 98,575,062 of record NC_088979.1, on the reverse strand, counting down.
ACTCCTACACAGATTCTTTGAAAATCTAAGTTCTCTGTCTTCTGGTACCTGTCTTGGTTTCACTTGGAAAATAAAACTTCAAAATCAAAAGTTTGTTGCTTTTCTGTTTTGTTTTGATTTCGTTTTTGTTTTATTTAATTATTCTGAAAAGCTACTAACAGCCATAAGACATCTTGAGAAGGTTTATTTTAATGCAAATAATATTTTGTTGCCAGCTGCAGTAAGGCTTTAGCAGTAACACATAGTGATATGGATTATCAGTGCTGTGATGTTGTTAAGGAAAACTTACTCCTTCATTCTCTATATATTCTATATATATTAATGCATCTGCAGCTATAAGTCTTTTTTTTTTTTCTTTCCCCCCCTCCTGTTACTGAGAGTGGAAATCCAAGAGTCATACCATGGTATAAATGCATCTGGGAAAAAATATAAATTCTTACAAGGCTTCTTAGATAAAAAAGAAACATGCAAGACTAACAGAAGTCAAAGGATTATCCTGATGTCAGCTGGCCACCATTACACCACTACATTACATCCTTCTCTCTCCCCTGGTAAATTAGCACCTGGAATTAAATGACCTGGTTGCCCCAATATTAAGAGAATACAAGGCTAAATGACATAGGAATGTCATCCTATGCCTGTTATGTTATCTTAATAACTAGTAATATCTTTTTAGAAAGCCCAACAAAACTAAAATGCTCTGCATGTTGTATTTGCATTTGCGTTTTCATATTTGCATATCAAGAACATATTTCTCTGTAATGTAGGCTGGAGACACCTGGTATTAATTAATTATTGCCATTATATATCATCTGCCATCATATCCTGTTCCCACAAAGCAGTGAATTCAGGGTTTATCAACACTCTAAATAGAAATCTGTTAGGAGTTTCTTTGCCAATACCTAAGCTACCCTTGAACCAAAAAGTGTATTAAAAAGTATGTGCTACTCTGACATGTTATGGGCCCCCATGGACCTGGGGGTTAAAGAATAGTTCTTAGAAAATACACATGAGGGATCCCAACACCTCTGTTTTATTATGCTTTGCAACATCAAGGTGTATCCAAAATCTTGATTTATGTTATCTTGATTTATGTTGTTCTTTATCTTCTGCAATTGCCCAAATCTGTACTTCATACTAGAACATACCACAAGGAGAGAAAGGTAAATATTTCAAACACTAATTCAGCAACTGACCTGAGCAATCTTAAAAAAAAAAAGGGGGGGGGGGATTTTTTCACATACAATTTCATTTTTAAGAAATGCAAAATAGCTACTAATATTGAGATACAATAGGAGAAGTATAACTATACCTGCAGATGATGAAAGATAGTTCTTTTTTCTGAACTATTCTCAGGAGGAGTCTTCTCTGTATAACAATTTAATGAAAACTGTCCCCTTATTTAGCTAACATAGGAACTAATAGTTAAACAAGGATACCAACTTCTGGTACCTTTCTATTTTGCATACAAGCACAGATGAATGCGGAAATGGCCATGATAGTGGGTTCTCATATCACTTCTAAAGGGATGGTGATCAGGAATTTAGGAAATAATGAATCAACAGAGCTGTTGGATGGGAGAAAATCCAGCATTTGAACCATCCTAGTTTGTGACACATCTGATCAAGCAGTGATAGCTGAGCTTAAGGCATTTTCGAGGGACTGCTGACAAGCTGAGAAAGGTAGTCAGGTTCAGGGGTGACCTGAGGATTATTAACCCACAACCATTTATTTGCTCCAGGAAATGCCTAGGGGCAAGACTGTTCTCATAGTGACAGCTTGAAAAGTTCTAAATAAACTTTTAAAGTATTTACAAAATTCTGTGACTGAAATATTTTCTCGTGACAGTGTTTTTTTCAGTACTGAGAAAAAAAGCTCTAGCTTTCTCAAGCTTTAGTATCATTGCTAGATAAAAAATAAATGCTTTCTCACTTTAAACACTAGGATTGATTCTGAAGGAACAGTAACTGAGTTGTTTTCTTGTGTTTTGTTTCCAGGTGCAGCTAGCAAAAGTTCTAGTTAGTCTGTGAAGGAATAGATGGTCGAAGGATGTCAGAATACACACAGATGAAGCTTTGATTGCACATGATGAGCTTTCAAAATTGCTTAATCAGAGTACACCCTGAGACTGAGCATTCCATTAAAATAACAGTTCAAAGACATTTTCTTCGTAATTCTTTTATTTGATATCCCTGCAAGTATATTGGAAAAAAGAAGTGGGAAGCTACATGCAACTCTTCCATTATCTTTTATCATCTCCATGCTGTTTACACTTTATATCTAAAACAAACACAGGTAATATGTTTTACAAAATCTGATCTTGTTTTCTTCTTGTTGTACCTATGATTTCAAGGGAGTTAACGGTCAATATGGCAAGTAGCCCATCACATTTAACATTGAAGAATTTATTCAGATTGTCAGACTTATAATTATGTTTGGTGTAGACCACAAGTAAGCATTTTCATTATTTCTAAAGCTGCTGAAGTAGATTGGCTCTGCAAAGCTCCCCTTTTGTTCCTTCTCCTTATTGCTTGTCCATCATTTGCACTAAATATGCTTTTTGATTCATTTTAATACAGCCTTTTGCAGAAGGTTATTTATTAGGTAATCACTTGTCTATGGAAAAGCCTAATTACTCCATGTTTGTCAGAAAGAGGAAATGGTACTACATTTGAATACTGAATGGGCTGCAAACTACTCTCCAGATGAGGAATATAGAAATATTCAAAGGCTTTACTTATTGCCAGTTAAATGAAAATAACCAAATGAACCTATACATTCGGGGTTAAAACAGACAAATACTGTGATGTACAGAGATTGAAAAAACATACAGTTTACAGCATTTTCAACTTTATACTAAAGTAAATGCACAAAATAATTTATGACTACTGCAATATGTCTTTCTGAATGGAATAATAGTGCCCTCTACTGGTGCTTCAACAACATTTTCTGAATATCTGTGTTAAAAGCTGCTCATAAACCATTTTCTGTTACATTCCAAATAAAGGAAAATTATTTAGTCACTACGAGGGTTTTCTATGGTTCACATCCATTAAACACATATCTGGAGAAAAAGAGCTTTTGTCCAGGATTTTAATCTCCAAAATACATTCTGCAAGTGCTCTTTGCTTTTCCAAATTCACTGCTGCCATGGGAATTACTGACTACAAAGAACCCATGCACTGATAACCTTTTTTAAAACCCTTGTCAATATTAGAAAAGAAGGACATTCAGATTTTCATGAAAAATGACATGACAACAAGAAGCAGGACAGTTACAAATAAAGAGTTGTTTATAACTAATGGTCTCATGAAGATTTTTATGACATCTGGTCTTGAACTGCCTTAGCCCAAGAGGCCACCACTATCAGTTTGTGTGACATTTGCCTTGATTTGTCCACGCATTCTGAAAATTTACACTGCATACAACACAATTCTCTTGCTGCTACATCTAATCTTTTGCTTGAGAGACAGTTTAATGAAAAATAAATGTAAAAAATATTTTCTATCCTGGCTTCCAAAGGAAAAGAAGCTTACACAATCACAGTGTGTCTACTATCAGATTTTATTTTCCCAGAATCCTTTGAAGCCACTGATCAATTTTCAAATTGACACGGGGACAGAGAGCTCAAAGTCTCCAATTTCTACAAAAATCATAATTAGATAGCAGCCGGTGCTCAAAGAAAGGCAGTTATGTTTCACCTCTTCATACACTGAAAGGGATGGGAATCAGCTGGTAAATCAGCAGCCAGAATCCATCTGGTCAGGCAGCTCCCCAGTGCCACTGAGACAACCACTTTCTCCTATTTGCCCAGCCAGCAGAAGCTGGCAGTGCTATGGGCCAGGGAGCTGAGCAGGACATATATCACAGAACAACAGGAAACCATGCTTCTGTGTTTCCACTCCTCATAACACAAAGTCATTTAAGATTACCATAGACTGACTAGTTAAAATGATCATCTGATTATTTAGGTGTGTGTTTTCCTTGTCTACTTCTGCTTATGGATTAAACTATCTCCCCTCCACAAAATCAGTGCTTCTCTTCCAGGAGAAGCCTTTCTCTCTGATCTGGCAGCTGAGCTGCTCATGTGGGTGCTCCCTAGGCATTCTCATGTAAAATGGACAAGCAAATAAATACTTCACAATAGTGGGTCTTTGCTGATTTTGCTCAGTTTTAATTAAATTCTGTCCAACGTGAACAAAACTCATTATGTTCCTACTTGATGTGTTCTCAAAGTCAGTCATCATGTCTACCAGAGACACCAGGAGAGCAGAATGAGATGCACCCAATCTGAGGGTAAATATGTCAGAGCCTTGCTAACTGCTGACACTGCAAATGGAAATAAGGAGCTCCAGCTATATGCAACACCAGAGACGGAGAGCAATCAGAGCAGAGGGCAGGCACCAGCACCAAAATGTTTCACTATGGGGTTCTGAAGTTATGTGATGTAGCATAAGGATATCTGAACACCATTAAATGCTTGTAGACCATTTTGAACCATTTCGCATCCACACACTTCCAATAATTGAATCAGGAATTTCCATAGTCTACTATGGTGCACGGACATTACCAATGGATGAATTCTCAGTGGCAATAAGACAAATTACTAGACCCATGGTCTCCAAACCACATTAAGATATACAGCACTATATGGGAATATGTCACATCTTTACAATAACTCATTTCAACTACCAGACCAGTTTGACTAAGAACAGAAATAAGCCAGGAACTGAGCTGCATAAGATAAAAGAAATAATTGTTGACAACCAGATCGGCCTCCATCCTTTTACAACAGAATATAGTAAGAAACAAAGACCCAGAGAGCTATGCATTTGCATTTTCTATAAAGATAAGATTATGTGAATCTTTAAATGTGCCATTCCATTAGAAACAAATGTCTCCTTTAGGAAGTACAAACTTCTGTAATAACTCCTGTAATATGAATGTATTCTGTATTAACTTCCGTAATATCAAAGAGATAAGATACACAAATGATGTAATATTGTCTTACAAATTGCAGGGATTGGATAAGTCTGGATAACTACGGATACATCCGTCTCTTTAACAAGATTGCATTTTGCAACCTGCAGGTAACCTGGCAGAAGAGGCATTTATCTACAGCACTCAAAATGCCCTTTACAGGAACATGTTTCTTTAGATAATTCTTTTTCTATGTAAAATCTTAATTACTCAATGGTTATTAGACAAGGAAAATGAAGTTACATTTAAATTTAGAACTGGAATTCAAGTCAAACTCCAAGGGAGGAAAAGAAACATTTTACAGATAGAGACTTGCAATATAACTGCTGAGTTGGGTAATATAAATGTCCCAAAAGAGAGGAAAGCATGATGTTATGATTAAAGCCACCTGAATAAGAATTAAGAAATTTGAGTCTGTCTTCAGACAAGAGACAGATTTGTCACAGTTGTGGGGAGATCTTACGTAGTTACATGCAAAAAAAGTATTGCTAAACTAACATATACCAATTTTGGTGTAACAAAAAATAAAGTAAAATGTAAGCGTTCAGAATGACATATCATAATAATGAAGTGCCTAGTAGTAGAACTACCACTAATATTGATATAACTGGAAAATTCTGGAAAAGCCAAATAAGGTGGTTGCAGATAAATTGGTAAATAAGCTTTGTGGATAACGCTTTCAAAAAATCTAATGCATTTTTTGAGCCAGATATTCATTTTCCAAGGTGGTTTAAAGTCAACATCTTCAAAGCCACTTAAACAATCCATGTTGCAGGTAAATGCCTGATAGGAATTTTACACTGAATAAACAGAGCAGATGCTTAATTCCTACTGATTTCAGCACATGCTCTTCTATATGCTTAGATGCCCGAGTTTTAATGACAGTCATCAGATTCTAGCCTCTATAAGTACATCTAGTACTTTTTGAGAACTGGATAGTTAGGTATTTTTCACACTTCTATTTAGGTTCCTTGACAGTCTCTCTTCCCTCTCATCTGTCATATAGTTCACCCCCACTGATGATACTCAACTGCAGTAACAATGTATAATTTTTGTGATCTACTTTTGTTCTGCCTTTATCTTTTATTTCATCATTGCTTCCTCTCCTACCCACCCCTTTCCAGAAGCCATTGGTCACAGAAAAATGTGCCCTGGCAGGGATTATTCTAATTTTGACTTTGTTAGTTTGCTTCTTCTGTCAGCACCATCAAATTCCATGAATTTTCTACAGAGAGACTCAGAGTCAAACTCTCTGGAACATAATCTGGACGTAACATACTATTTTTTAATTTGAGAGCTCAAAAAGTCAAGGACTATCTTGACACTTGTCTTCATATGAATACTAGATCTGTTCTTTCTGCCATGTCAGACTATTTTCCTAGCTTAGTCCACAGTGTTGAAGGATGAAAGAATTTTAGACAGGATGGGATATTTGGGATGGAGATTAATTTATGATTCCTATTACCTATACTTTTCAAGGGCAAGGGAGGGGAAAAAAAAAAAAAAAAAAAGAAAGTGAGGAGAAGGTGTGAACTCTATTTCTAAATACGAGGTTAAAACCACATCCTTTTGCACAAGGATATTTTTCTCTGCTGACCTGGATACCTACCTTATACTTTGACAAGTGAAGTTGCATTTCCGGCTGCCTTATGTAAAACATGACAGGACAGTGAGAGTTTCAGACAAGCTAGGAGAATTACAGAATCACTCAGGAGGTCTCTAATCCAGCCTCCTGTCCAAAGCAGGACCAGCTCTGAGATCAGACCAGTGTTGTCACCAATGGGGTCTTAGAAATTTCCAAGGATGAAGCCTACACTAGGTAACCTGCCCTATTGCTTGACTGTCCTCACAGAGAGGGATTTTTCCTTATGAATGTGACCTACATTTTAAGTTTATGCCCATTGTCTTCTTGTTGTCCTTCCATATACAGCTTCAGAAACCACAGACATCAGAAACCTCCTCCCTCTTTCTCTCTCTCTCACTCCCTGTTCTGTATACATACATATTTTTACACATTCACATATATTTGTGTATTAGTATAGAAAGAGAGACATAAGTAGCATAGTATGAATATTTGGACACTGTGGGTGTATAAATGTGTGAGAGAATTATGTTTAATAAAGAAGCCAATGGAAAATCAGAAAGTTTGCCTGTACTGGGTAAATACAAATGCAGACCAATAAACAAAAGAGTTGTCCTGAGCAAGGAAATAGTAAGTGAGGTACTAATCTACGAGGAAATTTGAAAAGAGAAAGAAACTGTGAGTTGTATAACTTCAGACACATTGGTGTAGTTCTGGTTTTGCAATTGAATCATTTTTGACTATAGGCTAGTAAAAATTTCTGAATAATGACTCTTAAAAGTCATGATTCTTACTTAAGGCAATTCCTCTGTGTACATTGCACAGTGGTCTCTGGAAATGTAGTCATTGAAGGTTTATGATTATTATAGAAAGGTTATTATTATTAAAGTTGTATGCAATACAAATGGAAGCCTTTTTTTTTCTGTTTCATGAAAAACAGATATTTTTAATTTCTTCTGATCCAAAATTGGAATAAAATATATATCGCCCTTGAAGAATTTCATCTAAGAGCACTGGCAGTGAAGAAAAAGACAGAGAAAAACCTACCTTAAGCAGGATATAATATTTTGTTCTCCTAACATTTGTTCAAAAATATTAAACAAAGAAAGCTTTTGAATTCTAAAATAAAGACTTTCTATCCAGAAAAGGTTGAAAAAGAATGATTTTTAAATTGCAACTTGAAATGGACTGCTTTCAGAGAAAAAGAAATTCCAACAGAATCATACAATCATTGAGGTTGGAAAAGACCTCCAAGATCATCTGGTCCAATCATCCCCCTACCACCAATACCACCCACTAAACCATGTCCCTAAGTGCTACATCCAACTTTCCCTTAAACACCCCCAGGGACTCCACCACTTCTCTGGGCAACCCATTCCAATGCCTAACCACTCTTTCTGAAAAGAAATTTCTCCTAACTTCTGACCTGAAATACATGCCATAGGAAAATTGTTGACACATTCCAATGGGTCCTTGCTGCTGGCAAAATTAATTTGTACTATTGTCATTAAAGGCATGTAGTTTAATATACAAACTAATACCAGTGTTGCTTTTTTTCAACTTCTTACAAGACACTTTGAAATATTTATAAGCCTTAAATGTAAGGCATATAGTATAGCAGATGTATACTGGCATTTAAACCAATTGTAAGCAAACCCAGTCAGGGGTCAAAGATCAGGGAGTGCTGGTATGTGAATATATTGCTTGAAAAATACATGACAATATTTCTTGATATAAATATTTTTAATCTACTTATTTTCATGAGAAATGGTCATATATCTTTGATAAATACAGAACTGGTTTTTGGTGGTGGTGGTGGTGGTTTTTTTTATACAGAAACAGTCTTCTGTGAAGCAGAACTATTTTTAATGCAAGAAATGTACCATGAAATGTATAAATAGGTAAGTTTTCAACACAAGGAGGTGCTCTTGAGATCCACATCTTCGGTACAGATCCAGTCATGCGTCAATATAAACACTAACATTTCAATAAAATTTATGAGGTGAGCACTATTGCCCGCATTCAGAAATGAAGTCTTGGCTCTGTGCAAGGCAACTTTTGTTTTGCTATAAAGTTTATAAGCTTGGGAAATACATAAGAGTCAATACTACATTTTACATGAACATTTGTGTATTTCTGCAAGAGACTTATTATTAGATTTCTTTTACAAGTTTCCAATATTCAGTGACTGGCATTCAAAAAGTAAAGTTTATGGGTAGCACTGCCTGGACTAGTGTTAATAGACTAACACAAAATAAGCTTAAGAATTAAACAGATTAAGAATTTATTCACTTTTTTGTTTGTTTGTTTTTTTGTAGGAAAGCTCCTATTGAAGATTTGCATTTACTTATATATTTTCAGAGTATTAGAAAAATCAGTCCATCATGGTGTGAACACAGTGGTCCCAGGCCACACAGATTTTATAAATATAAATATAAATACATTATATCAAAACATCTCTGCTTCAAATCAGGCAGCTCCTTTTAAAATGATTGGTGACAGTGGTGTACCAATTGTTATATAAAACACTATGTAGGGTAAATTTTCAGATCTCTGAAAATGAGTGCCTGACAAACTTGATCCCATAATTAGAAATACTCTGAGAAGAACACATTATTTTCAGACTTGCTAAGCAAGTTCAACCCCCATCACCTCTGGAGTATTAATATATAAAGATGTTTGGCCCAACAGTTACACAGCAGCAGAACTAATTCATTCAAACTGAATGAAAAGATAACTCTGATAAGCCATGGGACCTCATTATAAATATACAGTGGAAGGAATAAATAAAGTGTCATTCTTATAGAGGAAATATAAAAGAAAGCAACCATGAAAAGTTCTCTATTGGAAATGCTGACACTGTACCTTCCCTAGGCTCATATTCCTGTCCAAAAACAGTACTCCTCAGACAGAATATATTTCCAGTGCTGGTTACCAATCTCCCATCATGAAAAATGAAGACAGACACATCACAGGAGTTCCTGGCTATAGCTCTTCCTAGGACAAGTAGTTAAGATGGGAAAATGACTTACCGAATAAAATGGCTTCCAATAACAATGACTCATTAGCTTTTCACTTTTCAGTTTGTCCATGTTTCTTTTTTAAATGAAATTTTCCTTTGTAAAACATGCACACAACATTGTTATCTGTTTTAGTCTTTTCATCATGTTGCTATATAAAGAATTTGAACAAGGGAATCTTTATCATCCATTCATCCATCAACTTCACAAATTAAGCCCACTTATTACTTTCCACCCAAGCAGCTGGTCATTTTTTTTTTTTTAATTTAAAAATTCCAATAAATAAGGTAATAAAGTCTCTCTTCCACTTGTATGTTGGTATTCTGTTCTTACCTTGCTCTATCTAGCAGTACCTATGCACATAAAAGAGAATGTACAGTTCAGAAAACCATAATTGAACACACCAGGATTCACAGTGGGATTCCACTTGCAGACAATGAGCTCTTCTCTGTGTGAGCCTTTGTGAAGAAAATTAACTCTGTCCCAGCCAAAACTATGACAGCTTCATAGTAAACTCCCCACAAGGAATTTCCAGCTGAGGAAGACAGTCTGTTTTACACACCAGAAATTACAAGAAACAGTGGAAACACTGCTCCAGATCAGCATCGTTAGCATTTATATAGTCAAATTATTTCAGACAGTCAAATTACTGGAAAACAAATCTATCTTCAGAACACCTCCCTGAGGTAGAGACATATTATTGCCATTCAATGAGGGACAGATGTCTTATGTGTCATTTCTGATGTCATTCACTGAGTCATGGGCAAATCCAGAATATTCTCTGAGAGAATGACTGAAAAAAGAAAGACATTGTTTGCCCCTTCGCTCACTCCAGCAGGTCTTGTTGCCTCTCTGCAGGTGATGAGCAAACTAGTTTTTCTTCCTTCTGCCTACTATCTACCTATTTTGTGCAGCTCAGTTTTTGAAAGTAGACTAGACCTCCAGGGACCATCTTATCTGGAGCACTCTTGTTTTTAGCAAAACTTGACCTTTCAAAACAAGAGTATATGGAGGGACTTTTGGATGACACATTAACAAATTTTATGGCTGAATCATTCATGGCCTGTTCTTATTGTTTCTGAACCTGTACCTTAAACTGTAATAATCTATTTGACACTGCTGGAAAATACTTTTTTTTTTCAACTTCTTTTACTTTTGTATTTTTTTACATTTTTGCAGAAAATTTTGACAACTCAGGTGATTTGGAGCTGAAACACTGAAACAGTTTGACAATTTTAACAGAATGTCTTTATAAAGAGTACACAATTCATTTTAAACAGTAATCTCAACATTAAATTGAAATGTAGTCCTTCCAGTCTCATTTCAAAGTTGCATTCTCTACAGAGAAAAACTCCTATATCTTTCGCTGCCAAAGAATGTTCACAGTTAAAACTTTCTAGCCTCTCTACTTCCAACTTTCACAGTTTTATGAAGCATCTTGGGATGTTATTTCCTTCATTTTCCTAAGTCTTGGCATCTAAAATCACATGAGTATTTGGGAATCTTATTTTCATTTGCAAAGTATCAATTTCACCTGCTACTTCTGTTCAGGAAAGTTTGAAATAAGAATCCAAAGCTTTTAAATAAAAAGGAATGTAAAAAAGAACCTAATTGTTGTTTTTCTATTTAATCCCATTTTTAAAGCAATTATACAATGGAGCAGAAAACCATGCTGCTGGATAGGTGAAACCCCTATGCATTCATCTGACATTCAGATGGAATTATCAGAATTACCAGAAAATATTTCTAATGTTGACCCTGCAGAAGTTGAACTTCGGTCTTGATTAAGACAGTAGAGATTCCCACAGTCTGTGCAAACAGTTTTTTTTATGTTAGGATGAAAGACTCTGCCCCCTCTTTTCCTCCACCTCTGCCCTTATCAGAGTAAGCAGGGCAATAGAGTCTTCTGCTGGACACCTTCAAGTCAAGGCTCATGTCCTGCAGGCACACCAAAAATGTCTGGAAAGGGATCAGGATCAGGATCTAAAGGAGTTTTAAAATATTAAATTCATGTTTACCATTATGAAGTTTCTAATCATGTTAAATTCCGTAAGGAAAACTTACATTTGGAAACCAAACTAATTTACTAATTAGTTTACAAACTAATTTACAAAGACTCAAATCTCATCATCATGAACTTGCATATTGCTTCAAATGGTAGATTCACTCTCAGACTAGTGCAGACAAATACTGCACGAATATAAATAATAGCAGTTTAATGATAACAAGAGTGCAATGACATGAAACTAATTGTCTGTCATAGGAAGGAATGAGCAACACCTGTGATACGGCTCAATACTGACAAAAATGAAAATGTCATAGGGTCAGATTCTTGTTTTGCCTGACTTCATACTTCCAGAAATAACAGAATAATGGAGCAAGTACTCAACTGCTAAAGTAGTTTTTAACTTTTTAACACTTTTTAATCAGTATAATAATTTTTACCACATAAATATTGAGAAAAATATATAAATATGTTTTAACTATGAAAAAAAATATTTTAAAAACATTAAAAATCTCATTCTCTAAAACATTAAATATATAAGAAACCATCCTGGGTTTGGCTTGATAGAGCTAGTTTTCTTCATCCTACCTCATATGGAGTTATGTTTTGGATTTATGATGAAAACAGTGTTGATAACACTCTGGTGTTTTAGTTGTTGCAGGGCAGTGCTTGCTCAGAGCCAAGGCCGTTTCTGTTTTTCACACTGCCCTCACAATAAGCAGGCTGGGAATTCACAAGGAGATGGGAGAGGACACAACCAGGACAGCAGGCATAAATGACCATGTCGCATACTGTGTGATGTCATGCACAGTAATAAAAGCTGGGTGAAAGAGTTGTTTGTCTTCCTAAGAAATACACAATGAGCTGTGCTTTCCTGAAAATGGCTAAACATATGTCTGCCAATGGGAAATAGTGAATGAATCGCTTATTGTGCTTTGCTTGCACACACAGCTTTAACTTTACCTTTATCTCACCCTACAAGTTTTCTCACTTCTACTCTTTCCATTCTCTCTCTCATCTCACTGAGGGGGCATGAGCAAGTGGTTGTGTGGGGCACAGTTGCTCACTGGGGTTAACCTACAACAGAGGCCTAATGTGAGGAAAAAAGTCAGGTGCATTGAATTAATTAACTTGAATATGGTTATAGAAATGCTAATGTATTTGCAGGCAGAGTACAGAGACAGGTTTGGATAAGAAATACCATTTTAAATTAAAATAGTCCTTCAGTCACAATATTTCTCACACTGGCTAGATATGAGACAGTCACAAATACGAATGATGTACAGAAGTCTAAAAATATCTGGTTTTCTACAAAGAATTAAGCAACAATGTCAATTTCTCCACTGTAGATAGAAAATGGAACTTAGAGCAGAAAGCATATTTAAAGATCTAACAAGGTTTTGAGGAATAGAAGCTTACAGAGACAATTACTTTGCTTTTAATGACTGTTTGCTAAAAAGGCTACACACAGTTGGGGCCAGTAAAAGGAGGAAATTAGGAACATACATCTCCATAGTCAGCTTTCTAAAACAGCTCACTGAGAGCTCAAAATTCAGATCAAAAAGTTTAGAAGCAAAACAGGGTGTTTCAGCTCCCAAAAGCATACTTTTAATTACATGACAGAAGCCTTTCAATTAGCTCTTAGAGTGACACATCATAAGTATTTGGCAGACCTAGATCAGTAAGCTGATCCTACTTTTTTTTTTTTTTTCTTTCAGATTATCAGGAACAGAAAAAATAGCATCCAAAGGGAGAAAATGTGCAGCAAAATAAAGCATCTACACAGTTTAAACAGAACAATGGTGGCCAACATTTTTCAATACCTTTCACTAGATCCTCTTTCTTAACCTTTTTCCATCCTATTACATTGCTTTGAAACAAACAAAAACATTTATGCGATAAAGTCAAAAGTGGGACATTGTTCAGCTCTTTTCCCAGATCTTGTAGCTGTGACAATCTTCTAATTGTAAATTCTTTTCTATATGCACATTCCAGCTTTTCTCTCCTTTCATTTTCTTTTTTAAATCGTAAGGAAATTTGACAGAAATTGAAGATCAGCAGTCAGCTACGAGGCACAGATCTTAGAGAGTTCTTCCATTATCTCTCCTCAGCTGTTACTTTTCTGTCAGTACAGACATTTCCAAATGTCTTTCCTGTGCGTTCAACAGCCTTAAAAGCAATTTTAATTCAATACTGTGAAATTAAACAAAAATATATCCAACAAGAAACAAATATGTAACTTTACCATGTTTTTCACCATTTCAGTTTCTTCTGGACTATAAATAAATGAATCAAACTCTGCAAAAGTCTTCTGCACTCTCCTTCTAGTCCATCCAAGGGTATAATAACAACTCATAATCTGGGCATCCATGAAATCAAGATTGGAAATGTATGTGAAGTGCCTGAGCTAGAAGCCACTAAAAAGTGACAGACACAGGGGTTAAAAAAAGTAATGTAGCACACATGTCTCCATGTAAAATCTAGACTATATTTCTGGAGGCAATCTTTTCCCCACATCACATAAAATGCACCAAATAACAGGAGAATGAATTGGTGTGGTGGACCATAGTGTAGGATTATAGCAATGAAACATGAGAAGGAGAGCCAGTTAAATCTGCTGTTACACAGAAGCAAAGATGGGACAAGGAAAGGAACACACACTGAGGGAACAAACCTGGGGGCTTTGGATGGACATGGCTGGGGAGCAGACCCTGCCCAGAAGGAGGTTACTGCAGTGTGGGACTGCTCAAAATCCACACACCTCAGGTACCAGAAGAAATTACCTCATGGCAGTTACCTCTTTGCTGACATGCAAAGAGCAGCAGGAAATCTCCTCTCCTGAAGATCCACTGTAGGGAACACAGCTTTGACCACACAAAAGTACAGACTTCCTAATCTGGAGCCACAATACTCATAAGCAATGGAATAACAGCCAAAGCAAGCCTTGAACTTCAGTGTTGTACCAGCATCTTGCAAAAACCTGTTCAGCCTTTGGCTATGAAAATATTCCAGTACCTGAGGAAGTAAACATACTACTTTTTTTTTTTTTGTTCTTATGACTCAAAGGTGTGCCTGCTTGTGAGTCCTCTGCATTATATTCTTATCTCTCCCTTTCATGGCTATCCAGTATATCATACCCAATCAGGGAAGATAGGCACACAATCTGGAGTCCCTCCTTTCATAAGCATGTGCTGAGAAGGCATAACAGAGCTGACACATTATGCACCTGTACAACACAGGCAGGTCTTGAATCAGAGTCTGAACTGCCACATCAGAAAGCACAGCAACCCCTGGACCTGAAACTCCAATAACTCTCAGGAGACACCAACTGTGGCGCACAGTGTGCTCCACAAAAAAAAAAGCAACATCCATCAGCAAATGAATGGGAATGTTTCTGCCTGTACTGGCTCACCTGTGCTTTGCAACCTCCAGGCAAAATTATTAGCATTGCTCCCAGGAAGAGGAGAGAAAGAAAAGTATGATAGTTCATTTCTATCTTAAGCCAGGAATTTCAAATGGGCAATAGGGATTATTTCCTTTTTAATCCACATTGTTTGAAGGGAGACATGGGAGAATATGTATTAGGCCACTATTTCTTTCTTCAGCTTGTCTAATGAGAACAGTGCTATCCAGCTGCACTGACAGGTTCTACTTTCCCAAAAAAAATAATAATAATAATAATAAAATCTCATTATAGTGTGCCAACATAGTGCTTTGCCATATCCTAGATTTCACAGCCTAAAATTACAAGCAAACTTGCCAAAAAAAATATGTGAGAGTGAGATAAAAGACAGAGAAAACCAGAAGACAGAATGCTGTCAGAAAAATCACATACAAGCAATGAATTATACCATAGGACTTAAGCATCTTAGAGCCCCATGAAATGAATAAATTCCATTGATTTCCTCTCAGCTCCATGAGTGGGCTCCTTTATCAAATGCCTTTGAAAGCAAGACATCCTGCTGGTTTTATATTAAAGAGGGGAAAAAATGCACTCGATTGTCAGGGTTGCTGCGAGGATGTAACAGAGGTTTGGCATCCCAGCTCACAGAATCCAAGCAAAACAACAATAATAATAATAATAATAATAAAAAGTCCCATATTTAGTTTCCATTTTTATTTTTTAATAAAA
Organism: Anas acuta; assembly: GCF_963932015.1. NCBI lineage: Eukaryota > Metazoa > Chordata > Aves > Anseriformes > Anatidae > Anas > Anas acuta. The sequence continues at coordinate 98,559,343 of NC_088979.1, read as the reverse complement.
GGTTGAGTATAATTACTTTAAAACTCAATGACATTGGGGGTAGATAACATTAAAACAAATGACCTTTCTTCCAACTATGCATTTTCCTCATCATTGTGATAATGTGATAATTGCCTGGAGATTGCTTATTGTAAATGCAAGCTCTTGTCACTTACAGAGTCTCTCTTTAGGTCACTCTCCTGACAAGCAGAATCATTTACAACATGAACCATGAACTTGTGCCACATTTTTATTCAGTTGTGCTGCAAATGAATATGAGAGCAGCAGAAGGAATAAGATTGGGTGAGGAAATTCCATAGCCATTGGTTATTTGGGGAAGCTACATCATTATCTAAATGAATGGCTGCCATCACCCATCTCATCTCATCAGCCAAGATACTGTGTAATCAGTATGAGAAAGAAAACCATCCAATTGATTAGGATCCTTCAGTCCAAAGGGGACAAACAACTAATGATGGTTTCCTGTTTCTGAAATTTATGTTTTTTGTGTTTTCAGTATTAACTCATCTTTCAAAAGAAGTATAGAGTTAGCACACTGCATTTGGATTTCCATGAACTCCATACATGTGCTGACATGGACTTACTATGTAAGCAGAATAGATGAGATGGAACTAAAAATATAAACAATATTTTCCATATGCGAGATGCAATCCAAGTCTGTTTATAATTTTGCATAAGGGAGAAGCAAAAAAATGAAGAGAGAGCACATGTAAAAATTACATTAAAGCTTTTCCTTTAAGTGGGTTTATCTGATGTGAGCCCAAAATTGCAGCTGCTTTCAGCAGACACCTAAAAAGATGCAGGTGGAATAGCAAAATAATCTAAAATATATGTAAATACACTTCTACATAGAGTAGATTCTTTGACCTTGAAAGAAAGCTCTTCAACATGCATAAAGCTTGGCAACTACAAGCTGTCATGAGACAGATATTACTTATTTGGCTATTACTCATTTGCCAGCTTAATCAGAAGTATTCACCTGCTGCTGTACAGTCTCCCATAGGCAGAGATAGAGAAGATGCAAAGTAAGGTAAACTGTGTGAGTGGCATGGGTCCCAGAGATAGGCTTGCCTGAACTGCAAGCAGCTTCAAGGTTGCTCTCACTGCACCTGGCTGTTGCAGTTCTGAGGGGGGTGGAGGGGTAGGGGGTTGTAGGATGAGTAGAGGCTCTAAGAGGGCAGTGGGATTCAGGTGTGAAGGCACAAGTCAGACTGGTGTTGATTTATGACACTGGGCAATTCTTTTTCCCTGAGCGGAATACTCAGGAGGTTACTCACACCAGCTATGCACAAATTGTCGGTGACTGTCATAGGGTGATGGAAAGGTAGAGATAGAAATGACCTCACTAGATAAGACAAAAATGCCTCCAGTAGGGTCATCATCACCTCATCAGACAAATGACAGTTTTCCAAATTCCACATAAATCAGGGAGTGCTCATTATTTGACAAACAAGGTGGGTGTTGTTTTATAAATGAGAGTGTGTAAGGACTTACCAGGAGCTTGCAGGGAGCTTAGTCCCTGCTCGAGGCCGTGTATCCCAGTTTGCCAGCCATGCAACAAGTAGTCTATGAATTTTCAGTGTAGCACCAGAGCTTTCCCCTGAATGCAGACCAAGATGCCTGGGTCTCTGATATTTCTGCATCTTCCTTCATGCAGGAGCTGGACAAAATGTAACAAATGGGTCATGTTCTCAACTGGTGAATCCTGTTCCAGCACTGCATTACTCCTACCCCCAGGGCTTTGCAGACTAAATGCGGCTATATTACAATCAGTGTTCTGGAAGATACTTTCACAAATGTGAAAAGAACCTCTAATTCCCTTTTCCATTCCTTCCTTACTAGTAATATAATTATTGCCGTTAACACTAACCGATACCTATAAGTGCAGTTCTCTGTGGAAAATACGGATGATCTTCTTCCAGCAGCCTGTTTATACTGACTATACTAATAGCACAGAAACTCAGGTTATGAGGGACTTCATTTGAACAAACTTTAGCAAGGTATTGCAGCTTTAAACAATCTTTTATCAGAATGCCTTTAGAAATTGTCAACACCTCACTTTGGTTAATTAAATCTACTTGAAGCAGTTTGAAAACAGTACAGACAGATGCACATTTAAAGAGAAAAAAAAAAAAAAAAAAAAAAAAAGGATAGAAAATAGGAGGGATGTAAAGAGATACTGAAAGTTAAATGAAAGAGTAAAGATAAATTATAGCAACAGTGTTGTCTTGGGGGGGGGGGGTGGGAAACAATGAAAATGGAGAGAGAAAAAGACTGGTAACAGCTTAGAAAGCAGTAAAATGTATGTGGAAAATTACTCTCAAACCATTTAACAGGCTTAATTTTTGTATTATTATTTCTTCTTTCATTCAAGTAGAGGTATTTAAGCTGAATATGGTTCTTCACTGTGTTCCTCCTTTTTCCTGACTCCAGTTCTGGGCTGCTTTAGCAGCAGTTAGAATGATTCTCTTAACTGCAGTGACATATATTTCTTCATCTTCAATTTTCAGAAACAATTTATATTAGAGAATGGGAAGAAAGTATCATAAAGCTATCTGTGTCATTGGTATATTAGTCAGATGTTTGCCTGTGCAAAAATAAGCCCTTTTAGAGTAATTGTTTGTGCTACCGGTAGCTACCAGGTAGGTGTACTATGTGTATTTTTCTTCATTTTTAGGAAACTGATAAATGTTAGCATTTACATCACATACATGTATTGCTGAAGTTTCAGTATTCCCCCACTACTGAATAGCAATAAATAAACCTGTAAATCAGAAAGTTTTTTCTAAAATCTATGTGAAAATATTGCAATGTTTTATTATGAATCAATTTAACATTAAATAACAACTACCTATGCTATTGTGTTATCTGGAGAGAGTTCTTGTCCAAGGTATTTTGCATCTTTCATTCCTTCTATTTGTCAAGTTTCCCAACGGAAACTGCATTTCTCATTATGGATCAGAATAAAAGGATTCCCACAATGGTCTGCATTGGTTCAATAAGACTAAAGAGTGCCCTTATTTTAAAAAACACAGATAAGGTTAGCAACTGCCTTGATTTTGGAAAAAATGGGAAATAAATTTAAAGTACAACAAGCATGTTGTGCCATCACATTTGACAAAAAATACAGATTCATGTAGAAATAAAATACTGGTTTGGGCTTTTACTTAAAATAAAAATATTTTGTTTTACTCTTTCCAGAGGAAATTTAAAATTCAGACAAAACTTGAAGTTCCTTACACTTTGCTTCTAAAATTCAAAATCCTAATTTATAGTTGCACTAGTTAACTACCATTTTAAATCCTGAATAGCCTAAAGTATTCATTAAAATTGTGATTAAGTTCTCCTCCCACAAGAGCAGAATACGACTTTGCTGATTACAGGAAAAACTGTGGGAAAAACTGTAGAAGCCCACAAAGCAAAAATGGCTAGTCAACCATAGGAGATGCTCTTTGTAAATACTTTAAACATCCTATTTCCTTATTCAAATATTTCCTTAAAAATTCCTACCAAAACAAATACTGAAGCAATTGAGGTGGATTAAGATAACAGAATGTTGAGGGTACTAATAGAATATTATTTCTTCCTCCTGTTACATTCAGTAGTTTCTTCTAGCTTTCAGTTTCTTCTGCGTATAGTCTTACTTATACGTTGTTGAGTATCTCAGACCAAGAATGCTTCCTCTGTTGTAAGTTCATATGAAGCAGTAGCAAATGCACAGCATATATGGCCACCTCAGATGAAAGGAGAAAACTACTAAACTTTAGTTCAATTTAGCAAATCCACATTGTAGTACTTTTAGGTTGAGGACATCCCTTGAGGTTTCAGCAAAGAGGGCAGCTACAACATCTCAAGGTTTCATCTTTCAAGTGTCTCTCTACTTACTATTACTATTCTCTATTACTGTTACTATTAAGTAACTATACTAATTTAACCATTAAAAATAATAAATAAAATAAAATAAAATAAAATAAAATAAAATAAAATAAAATAAAATAAAATAAAATAAAATAAAATAAAATAAAATAAAATAAAATAGTCCAGAGGAGGGCAACTAAGCTGGTGAGGGGTCTGGAGAACAAATCTTATGAGGAGTGGCTGAGGGAGCTGGGATTGTTCAGCCTAGAGAAAAGGAGGCTCAGGGGCAACCTTATCACTCTTTATATGTACATTAAAGGAGGCTGTAGCAAGGTGGGGATTGGTCTATTCTCCCACATGCCTGCCAACAGGATGAGGGGGAATGGGCTAAAGTTGTGCCAGGGGAGGTTTAGGTTGGATATTAGGAAGAGCTTCTTTACTGAAAGGGTTGTTAAGGCATTGGAATGGGCTGCCCAGGGAAGTGGTTGAGTCACCATCCCTGGAGGACTTTAAAAGATGTTTAGATTAGTGATATGAGCTTAGTGATATGGTTTAGTGGAGGGCTTGTTAGTGTTAAGTCAGAAGTTGGACTAGGTGATCTTAGAAGTCTCTTCCAACCTAGAGGATTCTGTGATTCCGTGAAAATAAAATAAAATAAAATAATAAAATAACATAAAATAAATAAAATAAAATAAAATAATTCTTCACAACCATTGAAGCATTCAGTAGAGAGGAATCACATCTATTGTCCATTGTTCTCTGACTATTCCACAACTAATTAGTCACTCTGATCATCCTAAACTATATCTCAGTCTAGTAGGCAGTGTTTGTTGAGATGGTGGTAAGAATTCCAGGGGTTCCAAAGAGCTGTTATACCCCTTTTCTGAGTGTTTCCACATGAAGGATGACATACTGCACTGCACCTGCAAGGTATATGGGGCAGTATATGAAGCCCTACACATGGATTAAAAAAAAAAAAAAAAAAAAAAAAAAAAAGGTCAGAAATGTCACTAGACAGAGACCGAAACATTACATTTCTGGTATGTAACAATCTATTTCTCTTCTGTGGTTAGCTAAACCAGAGTTCTACTTCCTCTTTCCATTATAAAAGAATACATGGACATTTTGAGTTAGTCAGACCTAAAAAAAAAAAAAAAAATCTACTTTCTTCCTAAAGCCGTAGATCAGCTGATTCCAAAACAAAACACAGACCACAGCCTGACAAAAATTCTGCTGTTAATGGCTGGTGGGACATAGTCTGAACTCAAGATACCAAAGAAATGTCTCACTTTTAAAACCCTTGGTTTGCACCAGAATTTAAATATTGAGCAAAAGGAGGCATATTATCTTGTCATTTGATAATTTTTTTAAAGTGAGTTAAATGTAATAAAGATAATAACTAATAGCATATTCCTTTCAGACACAGGAGGTGGAGAGAGGGGAAACTTCACACAGAAACTTCAGCTGTGACTCTGGAAAATGTCATACTACAGGTGGCATAAATGTAAATGAACACGTGGTACTCTGGAACAGGAACTTAAGCTCTTTCCTTTCTTCTTTTTTTTTTTTTTTGTTTTGTTTTGTTTTGTTTTTAATTTGTATGGATTTATTTTGAATATTGAGACTGCTATCTGTAAAGTCACAAAGTTATGGGTCACTGGAGGGACAATCCACAGCTAATAGTTTCACCTACGTGGCTCAGTGTCTCTGAGTTTTGCAGCAGACTGCAGAGTCTGCTCTGACGATCCCTACCACGATCCCTACCACGGCACTTCTCTTTCTGTTGTCTCTCATGCTTAATTGTCTGTTCCCTGTTCTCTCCACCAGACACTCAGTCCCTGCCAGTTACATGCTCCTAACTACACTTTGCTTCTGTATCCTTGCTTGTGCCTCCTGATCCTGAAATCTCTGGAAACTCTTATCTCCTGCTTAGAAAGCAAGGTGCTCCTAGTCATTCTTCAGAGAATCCACTCTTCTTCAGGTGTGTTCTTAACTTACATTCTGAGGCCAAGAAAACAAAAGAAGCATATATACACACACTGTACTGAAAATCAGGAATATTGATCACTCTTGACTGAATCTTTCTGAATCCTGAAAGAGTGTTTCTGAATCTTTATTTTTTTGGCGAGTGATCTCTCTTCCTACGGTCTCAGTTTACATTTCAGTTTCACGTGGAGGTACTCAGGTGGTATCAAAACATACTTCAGGTATTAGGATCACTCTTACCCTGCTATGAAGATGAATACGTTATGGAAAAGAATATATGAAGCTATGTTTCTTTTGAGCTAACTTTTTTTATTTTCTTTTACAGAGTTTTACTTTTCATATGCTCATTTCAGACTTTTACAAAGATGAGGGCAAGAAAAGGCAATTATCCACTGCATACTACAGACCTTTGACCATTTCCCAGTTACCTTTAAATGGAGCCCATCAACTAATTTTACATTGATTTCCATTGTCAGAAGTGTAAACTGCTCTCATCAGGCAACTTCTAAATGAATAATCAAGGTGACATCCACTCATGTCATGATATTTTACTTGCAGCAGCATATAAATGTCTTCAACAGCTTTTAAATTTGTTTAGCATAATCCAAAAATAAAAGGCCATACATGGACTTTAAACAACTTTAAATGGTTCAATTTTATAATACTTGTTTAATTTTCATAATTACTACACATCTGTCCACTCCATTTTAAGGAACAAGCCCATAAAAGCTAACATTCATTAGTATGCTGAGGTTACTTATATGCCTCATGAGCAAAATCCTTTTGATAAGTGAGATGAAAATAATTGTTTACTTAATCAGCTCTCTCACACATCTCTAGATTCCCTGCTGAAACTGTAGGTCCTCCATTGTGATTTTTTTCCCTAAAATTCCCTCAGCACAGACTGATATCTAGACTAGCCGTTGTTGGTCCTGGTGATTCATAATGGTTTAATTTCAAAATAATTAAAAAAAAAATAGAATAAACGTGCAAACATACATACATAAGGTGATAAAACAACAAAGCATTCTGAAAAGAATTAAAAAAAAAAAAAAAAAAGTTGAAATTCCAGTTCTGCTGTAGGGTATCTTTAATGCATGATGATTTAATCTCAGAATGAATTTAACAACTGTTCTTTCATATGCTCATAAAATTATGGTTTGCATCTATCTGACAATTCTTTCTTCATAAGACTAAATAAGCCGAGTGGATAACTCCATCTTCCAAATTGTTAGCTAAGCACTTATATCTTTAAAAATAAATAAATAAATAAATAATATCCTTGGGGTATGGAGTTTCTTTTTTCTACTTGTATCAGTTTTGAGCAGACATCATTCCATATGCATTTGTTCATTTATTCGAGAATGTTGCATGTTATACATGGATTGCAGCAAAAATCAGAATTAATTAGCAGGGGAATGGAAGCTGTCAGTGTGATTGTACTTTTCAAATGCTTCAGTTAAGTTTAAATAAAGTTTGTTCCTATGCTAAGGGCAAGTCAAAAACAAGCCCACATCTACATCAATGATGCAGCAAAAGGACAAATTTCGAGACCCATAAGAAAAGTGCAGTGGCTTGACATCACAACATGCTTCATTTCATCCTCTAAACAGTAAGGATTACCAGTAGCTGCTGAACATTGTACATAAAATGAAATACACACCAGAGGACTTCTACTCAGGTGTTTTGAAATGTCTTGTGCACCTCCCAGATAAACTGAAGTCAACAGTCTCACTTGAGAGATGCACTTGGGCTGCATTAAAAACAGCATAACCAGCCTGCCAAAAGAGATGATTCTCCCACTATATTTAACATTGATGCAGCCACACCTTGATATTGTGTGCAGTTCTGGCACTTGGGTTATCCAGCCTGGGGAAGAGAAGGCCAAGAGGTGACCTCATTGCTCTTTGCAACTTCCAGAGGGGAAGTGGAAAGGGAGGTATCCTGGCCACCCTCAGATCTCTGCTCCCTGTTCACCAATGACAGGACAAATGGAAATGGCACAAAGGTGTTCCAGGGGAGGGTCAGGCTGGACTTGAGGAAATATTTATTTACTGTGAGGGTGGTCAAACCCTAGAACAGGCTTCCTAGAGAGGTCCTTGATGCCCCATGCCTGCCAGAGTTCAAGAAGCATTTGGATAATTCCCTCAATAACATGTTTTAACTTTTGGTTAGCACTGAGGTGAGCCCTCAGGCAGTTGGATCTTTGAAGGTCCCTGTCAACTGAACCATTCTATTCTATTCTATTCTATTCTATTCTATTCTATTCTATTCTATTCTATTCTATTCTATTCTATTCTATTCTATTCTATCATTGTCTAACATTATAAAGAGTCTACTGTACAACTCCTTTGCAGAGTCTTCAAAACTTTGGAGTAACAAAAGCTCAGGAAAGGGGGAAAAGGAAAAAAAAAATAATCAATTAAAATGAGTTTCATTCCTACAGTTCAGGAAAAACTGAGAGTTTCAATTTAATTTGATTTTCTGGGATGACATTCTATCAGAATAGTTATTGGTGTTCAGCAGCCACACCTCCTTAGAGAGGGGTAAGCTCTTTAGCTCTGTACTTCATCTGCTAGTGTCCTGCATACTTCTTTCTCTGTCTTGGTTTCAGCTGGTTCTCATCAAGCACCTCCACCAGCATTTCAGCATTTATTTCTTGGGTCAAGCTTATTTGCTTGGGTTTGTCTCACACCTATTCTGATTCAAACGCAGTGCAATCCAAGACTTATTAAAGACGTCAAGAAACAGTGAAGCTACAAATTCATTTGATAATTTAATTGGAAAATTAATCACTTCTAGTTGTTTTTGTTTGTTTATTTCTGTATGTTTAACTTCCTTACTTTCTAGATTTCCTTTTGTCTGGCTTCAGCTTCACTCATTCATCCTTTGCCCATGGGACCACGGAGGCTTTCTTCTGTCATTAATTTTCCTCTGTAATGCATTATCTCTAAGAGTACAAGTATGTTTTTAATATTCCTTTGAAAAAATATCTCATGAAATCTAAGCTAGGCTTTTCAAGGGACATATATTTAAGCCACTAACACTTACTGCTCTACACTAGCAGTAAGCCACTGACAAATAGGTCTCATTGGTCTATTGGTCAAAATATTTTCTCATTTCTGCATCAAAGCAAATTCTGCATGCATGTGGTTCTCTTTTGATTTCATTTATTTTTTTTTTTTTTTGGAGAACTATTGTGAGAACTATTATTTGAGAACTTCCTAATTATAGCTAACAACAGAAAAAGAAGTGGATGCTTTACACACAAATAAAGCTGTTTGGTCAGGTTTGCATTTTTTCTTCCCTTCCCTTTTGAGAATTTCCAACCTAAGCTTCCCATTCTCTTAACCATTTCTTGGGAGGATCATCATGCTTCATGAGAAGTTTATTTCACCTGAACTTTCCAAACTGCTGTGAGCAAGAGAAAGGCCAGACAATCAGAAAACTGAAAGGCTCAAAGAAGCAAGGGAAGCAAGGTGCAAGACCAATGCCAACTGCCCAGTAATCCAAGGGGGGGACCAAGCCTGCACCAGATACCCTTTTGCATTGCATCAGTGAAAACCGGTGAATTTAAGTCCAAAAGCGGCCACATGAGTTCAGGCCATTATAATGAAAATTATAAGCACTTACATTAAAAATTCCTGACTGAAGCAATGGGAACTCACTTTGTGGCAGGACCTGTTTGCTGAGGCAGACCACCACACCTCATTGTGCAGGCTGTTTTCATTTGCTAACTCTTCCATCATTCCCTCTCTTCCTGCTGGGTGAATCTCATCCGTTCCCCATTTATCTCCCCCCTGTTCTGCCACTTGTAAGCTCTTTTAGGCCCTCTACACCTGCCACACTTTTTCTGTTCGCTTTGGGCTGGGCACCGCAACCTTTTCACACAGCCGCTTTAATGAATGCGTAGGCGCAAACACTCTCACTAATGCATTCTTCTTAACAGCATTCGGTATGCTCCTCCAAGGACTATTAAACCTTGAAAGCTTTTTTCTTCCCACCTGACACATTCCATCCAAGACAACAGCATCTTTTCATGCCCACTCTATGTGAGTCCAATGTTTTCTTCCTCCTGTGTCACTTCCAGCAGGTAGAGTGGAGTGATTAATAAGCCCACAAATTGCTCTGCCATTACTTATGTTTGTTTATGAAACTACCAACAGATGGGTAATGGTCTTCCAAAATAATAGTTACCTCCAGGCACACATATTGACAGAGTACCATTAATTGCTTTTGTTTATACCCTATGCTCTTTTTTGCGATACATGAAAACTGCCTTAAATGGTTTCTGAAAGTCTTTTTGACTTAACTGCTATTCCCCAGTGAAGCCAGTTTTCTGTGGTGTTGCAGTCCTTATCCCCCCTTGTCTTCCATTCAGTGCCAGGAAGCCATGATTTGTATTTTTGCCTCTCTATTTTCTTCACAGAAACAGTCAGAATACATCTTCTTTTTTCCTATTTTTTTTAGGATTTAATTAAAAAAGTTACAAAAAAGGTTACATTACTCTAACTCTAGAAAGATATATTGGCATAGCCAAAGACAGTCATGAAAGACTGAAAAAAAAGAGGACACATTTATAAATTAATAGGCTAAAATTTGATATATTTGGAAATGAGCTCCAAAAGACAAGTAACACATTGAAGAGCTAGATGTTTCCACTCATCACATACTTTTAATTTTTTTTTCTTTTCTTTTTCCTAAACAGAGTTTAGGTCTAACATCATTTTTGCTATATGCCTATGTTACATGTTGGCATTTTATCTCTCTGTGAACCCAAAAGGAATAGAAAGATGAATTAATTCTGAAATGACCAAAAATATTCTAGTTTTGCTTTATGGCTAGCCCTGAGGTTAGAATAGAATGCAAATAGACTTCTTTTTTTTTTTTTTCCTAGTCTTGCCTATTTTGAGAAACCATATCTTCCTCTAAGGCTTCTTCAGCTTTATGCTGAACCAGTTTATGACTGTTTTAGGTTCGAATAAAAACATCTCTGGGCAAGATATAAGGACTAAACAAGAAATATTAACTCACCTTTAATAATGGTGTCTTGAGTAGTCATTCTTCATTTTCATAGAACTCATCATTAAAAGATCCCTGAACTCTATTTCTGAGCTCACAAGAAACACAGAAAGGCAGTGTAATTCACAGAGTTAGATTTTGCATGCCATGTTCAGAGGGATAAGGAGATTTAGCTCATTTCTGATTTAGTGAACCTGACTTAGAGGAAGAAATTATTATCACCAGCACATCTAATGTACATGTATGTGTTACAAGTTCCTTTGATTAATATTTTTTTGAATATCAGTTATTGTATTTTAAAAATGAATAAATAACTAATAGTTTTATTCAATCCATAATAAATTCAGTAGCAGCTCTAAATTAATCATGCACTCTTTTTATGTGAAAAAAGGTGTTTTGCCTTTTTTCCTCTCAGTGATGACTCTCAAAAATCTCAAGATACAAGCATGGTTTTCTTGACAGTGAAAGTTCAAAAAAAACAAATAAAATGTTTACATCTTTACAACATATACTAAATCAGCAGGTTAGCAACCAGTAAAAGAGTTGCTAAATTCTTTTTATGAGATATTTTAAAGATTTTACATTTCCAAATTTAAAAAAAAAAAAAAAAGGCATGATAGGCTCAGCTCAACTACTTTGTTACTGGTCTTTCTTCTTCAAAATACACATACTGCAAATCTCACTGATTGGATGATAAACACACAGGAAAGAAAAGGGCTGTCATGTATAAAGTAATTCAAGAAGATCCCAGTTGCAGACATATCATAGAATTATAGAATCATTTAGGTTGGAAAAGTCTCATAAGATCATCAAGTCTCATAAGATCATCAAGTCCAAACATACATCACATTATATAGAATGTAAAGTATATAAAAAGTCCAGTTCTGGAGTTGAAAGAATATATTTGGTTCTGTGTTTGTTAGGATTAATATCAATTTAGCAGTAGTCTGCAGATTTGTAAAAGGCCTAAGAGACTCATCAGCATAGTATTTGTCTCACTGTTGGATATTTAAAATTTTCAGACTATATGAAGCACATTGCAGCATACAATAATAACTTCTGAATATTGTAATAAATACACTTCCAGAGAACATAAAATAATAATGCAAATGGTTGAGTGTCTTTTACAATATCATCGCAGAAAAAGCCAGGAATATAATGCACTGTACATAATTACTATACTAGAATGTCATATTAATTATCTTGCTGTACACTGAGAGATAACTTTCAAAAAGACTCTTATCTGCATTCTGCCATTTTTAAGTCCTTGGCAGGAGCATTTATAGTGCATGTGTGTGGAAAATTGACAGATTCTGCACATTTGGTGCTCTTTTCATGATATTTGCTGCTTTCAGCAGTATATAAGATTTCAGATTTAAAATCTGTTTCCTAGCTCATCCCACTGTGTAAACCAGTGTATTAAGCCAGCCTAGCAGAAACCTAGGGGCAGACAGAGAGAAAATATGCTTATTCTAAGATTACAAAAAAAAAAAAAAAAAAAAAAAAAAAAAAAAAAAAAAGTTTTCCTATATAAGTAACAGTGAATAAACATTTATACAGTGGGTTACTCACCAAAGCACAAGCCATATGCTATTTTTTCCAAAGATAGGGAGGAGAAGGGCAGAAAAACTGTACTATTAAGAAGTCTATTAATTCACAACAGATTTGCTGCTTAAAAAGAGAAAGATACTGTTTAAATAAGAAATGTATCTATTGAGCCAACGATACACATTTTACATAAAGGTGGAAAACATTACCATTTTAAAGAAAGCAAGTCTGTATTCAAATTACAAAATATATGACTGCAGAAGGCTAATTTAAGGAGTGTATATTTATTCATAAGGATATTGCAGCCAGCTTCTAGCTGAAAATGATTGCAGATAATTGTTCATTTCTGGAGATGCTTGCTTTGGCACATTTCATAGTTCCCAGTTCATTTGTTTTATTCTTTTGAGAAATTCTCAGAAGATAATACCTCCTGTACACAAAGAATTTATCTGTCCCTTGCAATCTTTCTTGCTTATCCTTCTCCAAGGCTTTTCAAGAAAAAATAATCTAAAACATAGTAAAAAGAAGTTAGAGTAGGAGGTAGGAGAATATGCTGTATATTATGGGTGGAAAGGAGAGGAAATTGTGATGCACTATCAAGTATTGTAACGGATAGGAGAACCGATTCATAAATTCAAGGTAAGAGTGTTTTCTTATGCATCATAAAAATACATTACTTCTTAAAGCATGGATTTATTATCTTTAATATCAGCCAACCTTGCCAAAGAAAAAAGCAACATTCTCTGAACAATACTCAATAGCAGTGAACCACAGTACTACTGCTACTACTAATAATACTAATTACAATAAGCAACAGCAGAATATGAACAAAAAGGGGAAAATAAATTCTGAAAATCTGATGCATCTACACACAGCATCAATAAAGAGAACAAGTTCCGTTATGACAGAGACAGAAAGACAACAATAATTAACGCACATTAGCCCACACTGCAACTTTAAGAATAGGCAAAAGAAAGGCAAAGCTTGTGAGTTTTCTCTTCATATGCTAATAACAATTATGGTAAGATAATCGTATTTTTGCCTGAATAATTAAGTCATGTATTTATTTTGAGAGTTGCTAAGGCATTCTGGCCAAGCCTGAAAAAGCAATCAGAGCTGACCAATGATCCTTTTTAATAGGTCCTTTTGCATTATTCCACTGTGTAAGAGTCTGCAAGGAAAACTGAAACAGCCCAAAGGGAATACGGATCACAGTCCTCAGAGGAATAATGTTATATGGAAGTTAGAAAGTCTCCAAGAATGCAAGAATGATATCTGGGGCAATAAGTGGAATTATAGAAAAAAGAAGAAGAAAAAAAAAAAAAAAAAAGGATTATGTCCTGGATTATGTCCTGGACAGAGCATTACCTGTAGTTTAGGAAGGCATATCAGATTAAATGCTTGCAGATCTGGGAAAAGAAAGGAAAAAAAAAAAAAAAAAGAAATGGGAAAGGGAAAAGAAAGAAACTAAGATATTATCTTGACAGCACCCTTCCTCCAGCTATGTGGTAATCAGTGAGACCAAGCAGATGATCATTTAGTGCTACAAAAAAGGCAATTATCTTTCTGTGGCACTTGTCCAAACCACACTAACTCATCTCATTGCAGGCTAGATCAGACTTTCTCTAAAAACTCACATCTTTTACTATTACCAGTAAGATAGAAAGCTGTGGACCCTTGCCTAAAATAGGTTCTACGCTATGGAAAATAAGATACAAACAAATGTAACTGAAGAACAATGACATACTTTCTCCACAATACAGTACAATATGAATATTTACCTCGTTGTTGCCACAGCTTCAACATCTATAATTTGTACCACATAATAATTTTTCACATCTCTGTCCCAGTCAGATATTTATTCTATTGTGGTGAAGCAGATTGTTTTAACAGGTGGACTCACACAAGAATTTTCCAAGATAATTCAAAGTGTTTTTTATTTCAGAAATGTCTGTAATGAGGCAATACAAGCTGAGAAGAGATGAGAAGTATGTTTATTTCCATACCTATCCTGAATTTGAAATGTAATTCTATTGTTTGTTTTTTGTTCAGTAACTGAGAGGTTAACTTATCTTTTAATGGTTCCAACATTTAAGATTAATTTAAAGATATATGATGTCAGTGTCTTTTAGCATCTGTGAAGTTGTAGAAGTCAAAGGGCAGGGATTGTTTTAACTATGAACTGCTTCAAGCCCCTCATAGAGATGCCCCTTACCATCACTTTACCCAAGTCTATCCTGAAGGCTAAATGCTCTTTTAATGCTGTTTAGAGGAGGCTTTATTTTCAAGTCTGAAAAGGAGAGTAGACAACCTCAATTGGGTTGTAAATGTAAACATCTTATTTTGCTTACACCTAGTAAAACTGTATGTGCTTTAAAGCTTTTTTTTTTTTTCTAGTGCCTAACAGTGGCAGCGCAAAGACAATGAATGCTTGTGAAAATGTATACTGCTGAACAGCCTGGAATGAATACTGCTGACTTTGATGGAGGTGCAGAGTCTTTACCATTTAGTAAAAGCTCAAACCTTAATGGCAAGCAAAAAATGTTTAGTTTTTCATCAGGGAAAAAAAAGGCAATGAGATGAAAGGATGACTTGCTCCAACCTGTAACCCCAGTGTCCTGTAAAACACCCTGTTGTACTTGCAAGTTCTGTAATTTAAGGATTTTTTTTTTCACAAATCCTCCTATTGGCAACTTTAAAGTTTCACTACCTTTTTTTTTTCTTGACACATTTGTGCATTCACTGTTATCCATATAACAAATTTTTTTACAAATATCTTATTCTGCCATCTCATTTGTAATTAAGCCTAATTACGATTTAATCTTGTAAAAGCAACAAGGGCATCATTAAACCTGTACTTAACTTGCCCTAGGTTTGTTTCAGCTGCGTCACTGTAAATGAGAGATGCATAAACCTAGAGGAAGACCAAGTAATGTGTGTTGAGCAAATTTCAGAGCTCTATGTGGGAACATGGAACACAGAAACACAGAGTGACTGAATGAGTTCTTGGGACATCTAGAAGGCTATAAGTGAGACATTGGCAGACTCTTAGATGAGCAGTTATGGTATTGTGGGCTTTAGCAGTCTTACAATGCAATATATATGAACATCCTATGACAGCTGGAAGCACAGATGCTGGTTGTTGTGTGCCAAACACCTCTAAGGGAGCAAAAGGGGGGAACTCTTGTAAGAACAAGAGCAAGAAAGCTCATGGGGCAAAATAAAGACAGGGTGATCACTCACCAACTACTGTCACGGGCAAAGCAGGCAGAACTTGGAGGAATTAGCTTAATTTATTGCAATTAATATTTTTTAAATTAATGAGTCAGGTGGTGGGGTAGGGGGGAAAGCAAATGTTTACATGCTTGGAGAAAGCATTTCCTCCCCATATCCTATGCACCACTTCACTCCAACCACCTCTCCCCTCCTTGTGTTATCACCACAAGTTGCACAGTGAGGCGAAGGGCAGCATAGGAGGGGTTGCAGTCAGGGTGGACATTTATGTCTGCTGCTCTTTCCTCCTCCCACATCCTCTGCTCCAACCAGTGTACTCCACAGACTGCAAGCCCTTCTGGGGTGTACCTGCACCATCATGGGTTCATCCATGATTCCAGTCCCTTTGGGAAAGTACCGGCTCTGATATGGGTCTCCACGGGCCACAGTCCCTTCAGGGGTGAAGAGTGCATGCTCTACCACAAAGCACCTCCTCCTCTAACCTTTGTGATCTCTCTGTTGTTTTTCACTCTGTTTATCCTCATCTTCTCTCTGTCCATCACTCTCAGCCCTCCCTTCCCCTGGCTGCCCTCAAGGTGCTGCTATCTTGGCTGCAAGGCCCAGCCATGCCCTGTGGTGGGGCCGTTGGAGCAGGCTGGGGCCTGCATGGGGCAGCCTCCAGACCCCTGCCTCTGCCAGGGCATCCACACCCAATACAGTGGTAACAAAAGATTAAATGTGTTCAGTGACCAAATTAAAAAAAAAATAAGAATCATAATAATAACAAAGTAAAGTGAACAGAGAATAAGCAGCCCTTATCCTCAAAGGCGTCTGTCTAAAATATTTTATCAGTATCTATGAGAAACAACCAACCAAAGTAAGTCAGTCATCAAATAATGCACAACACAGAATACTGCATTGCAAATCCATCTGTAATTGCAAAAAGGAATGCTTCATTGTGTTATGACAGCCCATCAAAAAAAAATTAAAAAAAAAGTCACCACAATGGATAAAAGCCACATGTGTAATAACAGCATAAACAAAGTAAAAAAGGCATTGAATATTCTGCCTGGAGTAGAAACTTTGATTGTATACATCACAATTAATTATATTAATTATTACAAATGAAAAATTGTGGATGATATCTTTTACCTCTATGTTAAAGAGTAAAGCAATATGTTTTAATTAAGAGAATTATGAAAGGGGGGGGAAACCTGCATACGCAGGGAATTCTTAATGCAAAAGTAATCAGCAGAAAGGTGATAATTAATTAAATCAAAATCAGCAGAAAGGTGATCATCTAATTAAATCACAATCTGGAATAGCAAAAATTCTTCTTAGTGCCAGTATATCTAATTTTCAAGACAAGACCTTTATAGAGACCTGTAAATCCTGAGCACATCATGCATTCATCAAGTTTAAAGTAACAGGAAATCTAACAGCAAGTAAAACTTGGTAGAACTTAATGAAATAGTAGTGCCACAGCTAACTGTGTCAGAACCAAGAACTACTCAACAGAGCTAGCTTCCAACAAATGCAGAAAAATATTAAAAAAAAAAAAAAAAAAAAAAAAAAAAACACTACAAAAACTACATCCTAAAGACCTTATTTCCTGAAATCAAAACAGTTAAAAGAAAAATACATGAAAGTATATTTTAATCTTGGTGGATTTTTCATTAAAAAAAAAAAAAGACTATTCATATTAACTAGTGTAAAACCAATCACATGACAAAATAATATATTCTGTGCAAATATAATTTAAAGCACTACTTTATCTAGTACCACTGTATTAGAAAGTTGGATTCAAAAAATCAAAAGCTAGAACAGCAAAAGTACTCATCTTGGAAAGAGAAATCCTTGGCATAGTTCAACTACTTTAAAGTGACAGTCCTGAAAATCCTCACTTGATTACTACCTTTCACAGAAGCAGCTTAACCCAGTGCACATTAATGCTTCCCTATGGACCAGAAAGTGCAGTTTCCATGTGTGTGTACTTATCCCTGACTGCAATCCAAAAGCCAAGCACTCCATACCTTATGATTCCTAAAAACGCATCATGCACAGCAACACAATCAGGTACACTAGAAGATGCAGTTGCTACTTACCAATTTATTTTGTAATGTCAAATATCATCCAAGTGCTTAATGGTCAAAGCATTTGTGCAGAAAAAAAAGCATGTTCAGTTGGTCTTTAAAGACTTCCATCAGCCAGGAGAGTACTTTCGTCAGTGGGTAACAGACTGATGTTGCACAGGAATACATCCCACCCATCAGATCTGAATCTCTGCAGAGATCTCACCAAAAGTACAGCATTCTAGTTAAGGTTGCCCTAGGAGGAAGAACACTGCAGAAATTATACTTGCTCTTCTCCTCTCCTTGTGGTTCAAGAAATCTTTATTTCCCATACTAGGGCACAACACCAATAAAAGGAATAAAGGTTATTGCTCTAACTGCATTTCTAGGGAGACATCTGAATTTTAATTCCCCCTAGGCAAGGAGAGGAACTGAGCTGTAGTTTTTTACATTCTGCATTTATGCTCTATTCATCAGGCAATTATCCTACATGGGTTACAGCACCATCAGGCATACTTTGAAAGAGAAAAAGTGAACAAAACTGCTCACTGACTTCAAAGAAAGAAAAAGAGAATAGTTCTCAGAAATTCGAGAGAGTTTGATACACAAGCTTCATCTTAACACTGTAATCTTAAGAGACATGTAGGGTGGGATTTAAGAGCCATCCAATTTGCTTATGTGTCTGTGGCAGATGAGCAGCTGGATTTTTGTTGTCTGTTTGCTGAGGGTACTATTTAGGGTTTTGTGATGAAGTACTTTGCTCTTCCCCATGTACTTCAAAGACTGTCCAGGAATCTCAATGTTTTTAAGTACTTTAAGAGATCAGCCACCTAGGTGCCTAATTCACTTGTTGGTAATGGGTGTAGAGAAGTATCATGGACCTAGCACAAGTAACTCTAGGACACTTCAGTGTTTGAAGGACTATTACAATGATCACATTTCTTAAACCCTTGTCACATGGGAATTAGATATTTCTAGGAGTCTGAGAAGAACTGCCTTATCCTATTAAAAAAAAAAAAAAAAAGTGCTATGCTCATTTCTCCAGACTAAGTGGACTCCTCAGTGCTTATAGAACTTGCTGAATATTCTATATAGATATTCCAGACATGCCTTTGGTATTTTACTTTCTAAGGAGACATTACTCATTTTAATTTCAGAGAAACCATATAATGAAAATAAAAAGAACAGGAGGAAGCTTGTTTCCCAAGAGAAACAGAACAGGTGAAAACTTACTTTTCAGTGTGATTGAATAAATAAAATTGTTATATAATTGTCCAACTTAAAGCCTAGATGATTTTGTTATGTTTTCTAGTATTTGCACTAAAGTCCAATAAAATGAAAGTGTTACAAGCAGAGGCATAAAAATTATTCACAAATCAAAAACTATGCAAAAGAAGAAAAGAAATTATGCTGTTGGTGAAATATTTTGCTAAGACTATTTCTTTTATTTTTAAAAATACAGAACTAACATCATTCCTTAACAAGTGCCTTGAAACCAATACATTTCCAAGACAACTGAAAAAAAAGTCCTTTTAAGAAGCTGCTATTTTAGCTCTCTCTCTCTGATTTTGCTATATATTATTGCATGGTTCAGTGAAAGGTCTTCAGAAAACATAAAACCTCTGATCCAATATCCTTTTTTAAAACCTCCCTGTTGTATAAAATCAATATCTAAACCACAAAAGGTTCCAGAAATAAGCAAATAAACTAATGATAGCACTTCAGCTTTAATTAGCACTAAGTATTTTCCAAGCACTACTACTATTTATCATTGTTGACCTACAAGTACCCCCTTAAGTTCAGGAGTTTGCCTTGAATAGATTATGCAGAATCAGAGCCAAGAACAAAGGGTTTCATTCATTCTGCTGGACATCTCCAGCTATAACATACCATTTTTTTTAGGTCACACTAGTAAATTTTAATGTTTACTACACTAGGCCCTTGTCTTAAGCTGCAGATGATACATAAATTAGATGTCTTGTAATTGTAACTACTGTCAAGGGACAAAGTTGGTAAGCATTTTCAGGAACCTGGGAGGACAAACATATCAGTACAAGGTAAAATGGTTTATAAGGAAAATAGTCAGCCAGAAAAGCTAGGAGAGATGTGTTTCTCCCATATTATGACTTGGGTCTACTATGTATATGAGAACAAGCAGCAGTGGGTGAAAGAGAGTCAAAGAGTAGTTTGGTTTTCCACTCTTTTGCACCTTGATGTGAACAGATGGACCTGTTGGGTGCACAGGCAGTATTGTTGGTTCCACAGAGCTTTCAGGGCAGGGAGGCAAAAGCACAAGTCTGTGAAGCTGAAGGTATATGTGAACAGGCTTTAGGGAACAGCTGTATATGGGCACCTTATGTAATTCCTCAGATCATAACACTGTGACAGTATTATCAAACTGTTTTTTTTTTTAAAAAAAAAAAAAAAAAAAAAAAAAAAGCTGCCTTTATTTATCTGAGCTCTTGTGCTGAGCCAATGAATGTTTACAGCAAGGATGGGCCTGTCTGGAGATGCCATGTATGTACTGATGTACTGCTGTTTGTAGACCAGGTCTCAGGAACACTCACATGACTAATGGTTGCTATTTTAGGCCTTGACAAAAGATTTTCTTATGCCTAATATTTAGATCTGCCATGAGAGGTACTGACCAAATAATTAAAATTAAAAAAAAAAAAAAAAATTTAAATGCTGGTTAATAGTGGTTTGGAAACAATTAGTTTCCACAAACTTTTATTGAAAATATGGCAGGATTTTGACATGTCTCTGCCGTCTCTCCTGCTAGCCTACTTGTGAATCCAACCTTCTTATATCAACAGCTAAGGATACCAGACCCCAAGCATACCAGCCCAGGAGTTTTCAGCTCTGCTCTGTCATAAAGTCCTACCAGCACTGGGGACTCCAGTCTGAGCCAGGGTCTCAGATTTCCAGCTACTTCCCCTACAGCTGGAAGCCAGGCCATTTTTAAAGCCATAGGAAGATTTCTTACTTCTGCTGAGAACGCTTCCAGAAGTCAGAAACCTAACCATTCATCCTAGAAAAATCCAAAGATGCAGATTTTCAATGCTAAGATTTTCTTCAGCTCTATTCTTGCAAAGCAGATTCCAAACGCCATGGTGTCCTGAAGCACAACGTAAGCATTTTCAGCATATCACAATTTTCCCAGCACAAAAATGCTGAATTATTACTTGCTCTACTGGAAACTCACTTTCAGATCAGATCCATTTTGCAGTTGAAATGAGCACACATTTCCATAAATATACATCTTTCTTGTTCAGTTGGGGTAATGGGAGACCACTTACGGGTGGATATTCTGTGTCAAAAACAATAACATACTTTTTCTGAATACTTTTTCAAAAGAATTAACCCAAAGCTTTTCTATTAACATTAATGAACACTATCCACTTAAACACCCTGTAAAGAGAAGAGAGAATGGACACTATCAGTGCAAGAATAGTCAGCAAGCCTTGCAAATTGCAGAAACCCTGAGGGAAATTCGTGTTCTAAATGAGCCAGTGTGCTATTGAAAGTGACACATCAGGGAAACATATTCCTTTCCATTTAAATTATTGTCTTTCTTTAGGCTCTTATGTTGTTTATGATAGATTATATTTTGTTTGCCAGAGATTCTGTGTTCTCATTGTTAGCAAGTGTACATCTGCTGCTTCAGCACTCCAAGGTACTAGTTTCAATTAGCGTAATATTCTCATTAAATTAAGACGTTTATAATGTCTACCATGCAAATGCAACAGGGGAAGAACATAACATAGGTCAGTTTGAGTATCTCAGTTAAATCAGAGGTATGGTCTTATAAAACACAAACAAGTGCTTTTATTAGCAATAATTTTAGACATATCAAAGTCCTTTGTGCCTTTGGTTATAGCAGGGGCTAAGTACCCAGGGTACTATTGAATGTATCTATTCTGCCAAATATCGTACCAGTCTGCCATTAAGAAGGAGCTAACATTTTGAAATAAAGGCAGATCTTATCTTCCCAGTTTTGGAGATACTGGCATTTTTTGCAATTTTAATCTTGAACAGTGCTCTTGAGAAATCAAGAACAGTTATACCTTGCCCCATGTTTGGGTTTGTATTTATGGAATGTCTTTTTCTCCTATTTTATATCAGGCCTTTGTGAGTTGTTGAAATAATAGGCAGCCCCCAAATTGCCCACTAAAATCAGGTTTTAGTCTCCCAGCTGAGCTTAAAACCATTCATACTTGGCTTCTCCCACATTCCATTTCTCCCTTTTCTTTCTCCCTCATACCAACCACACAGCCTCAGACCCAAAGGATACCCTCACTAAACAACCAGGGCAATAAGGAACAACCACCTACTTGTAGCCCTGAACCTTTCCTCCAGATTCAATGACATTCAGCAAATAAGAAACACTGCTTATAAGTGAGCTATAGGTGAGCTCATTCTGTACAGATTGTTCTTGCAAGTTTGCATGCTAAAACTTGAAACACTGAATGGCTGCATTATAGAGGTGTCAAAACTCTTCATCCAATCTGGTCCCCCGATGTAGATGTTCCAAGTATCTCACTTACCTCTGCAAAGTGACATTGAATACACACACATGCACACATTTCAGAACAATGTCTTAAGCTGGGGTATAGTCACTTATCACAGTCTTTCCCTGTGGAAAACTTATTAAAATCTTTGGAGGAAAAAATCCTGAACTGATATATGCGCTAGTATCAATATCGGTAGTAATACTAGTACAGTCACTACAATTGTCAGTACACAGGGTGCATGTATCTTTACAGTTCACTAGGCTGTATAAGCAAAGAAACCTTACAGAGAAACTGCAAGCAAAGCTAAATTTAGGAAGAAAGCATTACCTGAAGTTTACATTTTATGCATTTTAAGCTGATATGGGTATGTTCAGAAAAAACATATCCAGTTTTCTGACTGACAGGACCACAGTAGTGGGGTCATATGCTTATTGCCTTCATGATGTTTATTTGCTTGTTTGCTTGTTTGTTTAATCTTTTTAAGCCAAAAGCATAAACAAATACATTTATTAATCATGTTGCATAACTGCTTTATATCATATAACCATCCCATGACCAGCTAAGAAATAGCTGACTTCAAGGTTGTTATTGTACTTGTTCGAGTATTCATGAGTGTTTTATCAATATGAGATGTTGATACTATTTTCATTTTTAGAACTCTAATATCATAACCTGAAAGACTCAGAGCAAAATTAATCTCCAGCATAGTGTTACTGAACTGATTGGAGTCACAGTAGGAAATAATTTTGTCCCTAATAATTTCTAAAGGCCGTTCATTATCTGATCTAATTTTTTAAACATCACTTAAAATGGTTTAAAAGAATAATTACTTTGAGTGGAAAATATCAATCATTTTAATTTACTACTTTATTCAAACTGACAATTTCAAATATTTGTTAAATGAAAAATTAACAAATCAGTTCCATTAAAGTCAAAATGAAAATAAACTTCTATTTATGGATTGCAAGCAACTCAGCAAATAATGCTGGACCTCAGCTTGAACATGGTTCATATAAAACTGGTTTCCCATGTAGTTAAACAAATTTGATGAGAACTTTAAACACTCAACAAAATCATGAGAATTGCCATTTACTGCATGTAATGATCAGTCCTTTTCTAGACTTCATAGTGGGTTATTCCAAAAATACCTTTTACCTCATAGGTACCACAAACCTTAATGTCCTTTTAAAACTATGGACTAAACCAAGAAAAAATACTTATGTTACATGAGAATTCAGTCTGAGCAACTAGTTCTCCACAGCCAAGTGTCTAAAAATGTTTTCATCTTTAGCTGGATTTTGTTAGAAAGAGTTTGACTTCCTTGCAGTCACCATGAAGTTGTTCTTATTGTCTCTCCTCATCTCTAAATAATACTAACTGCCTCTAAGTACCCTATTTGAAAGAAATAAATCTTTGTCACATAATGATCCTGTGATCAAAGATCTCTAAAAATCAGGGATCAGATCAAGAAGGAGGAATCTCTACAGATTTCTTTCTTGAGATTTAACCATGATGGATATTGAGCACCTTACACGCTCATCAGTGCCTAATATACTCAAGAGAATGTCTAGCCTGAGCCTATTATATCAGAGAAAATCAGGCCATTTACAGAGAAGACCCAAACCCTGCTGAGAATATACTGATTTTCTCTTCTTCTCCACCACTACTTCAGGAAAATTGTGATGAAGTTGCTGATCTGAACAATTTTCCTAAGACTGATAAGGACAGGAAGGATGAAGAGTGCCAGCATCACTACTGAAGAGATGTTAGATATTCTCATCCACAAATTACCTAAATTAAAGACCTTCTTCCAAAACACATTATCTGCAGAATTACAGAGAAGCAGCCTACACAATGGCTTCTAACACACCCTGGAGCTCCAGAACTGAAATGATTAAAGCTCATAAGCCAGTCCTGTAATGCATGTGAGAAGATATGAATCTTCTGTGGAACATGCACAACAGTACATTTTTATCAGTGGGTTACATGAAGCTCTTTAAGGACCATGCAAGGCCTGCAAGCTTTGTACAATATGGTTTCCTAGACTAAGCCTACTAACCAGTCTCACCTTAGCTGAGCTGGAGAAGGTTTCTTCAAAAATCAGGGAAAAGAAAACAGTACAAAATCTTTAAAGTACTTACTAGATGAAAGTAAATGTTCAGTCTGTAGCAATCAGCAATCAGACTCCTAAACCTGCAGCTTTGGTGAAACATGTCTAAAAGAGGATATATTTATTTCAGTAATTGTGTAATGGTAGACAGACAATGGCAAAAGAGTTGATTTTTTCAGGGAAGGTGATAAATTGTCTTCCAGAACCGGAAAATTTACAGGAAATTGCCACAGTTGCTTGAGATACTTGTCTGTACAGCTCAAAGTCTCATAAATGCATTCAGAACTTCAGTTTTGTGTTTAAACAGACTTTAAAACACTTCGTGTAGGGATATTAATGATGTTTGATATTTTTTAACTTAGATTAGTAATAGATACTCTCGAGCTCAAATTGATTGCAATGTAAAGGGACATCAGGTGGTTCTGTTTTGCTTTTTCACACTACATGGTCATAAATTCTCTTTATGGTCATAAGGTCTTATTTTTGATAATTTCTTCAGAGATTATCATAACAAACCATTTTGCTGACAAGTCATAACATATGTTACTTTCTTTTGAAATACATATGCAACGTAGATTCACACTGCATCCTCATTTTGAAGGAATGTATATTACCGTAAGAAAATGGCTAGTGTTCTCTTTTACAATCTACAATCTTTGATATCATTAATCTACAAATTTTACATTCCAACTGAATTCTGAAAATATTTCCATCTAGGATGAGAGAACGTCTAGTTACAAAATCCACTACCAACCATGCATGCTGTGTGTTTCAAAGAAATGGTAATATCATGTGCTATGTATGTGTTGCTTACTTTGAAGATTAACATCTCAGTGGTCCCTCTATCTTGAAGATTCTTTTACCATTAACAGAATCAAAGCAGCTTGGAAATTTCCATTGCTTTTTCAGAACTGTCAGCCAGAATCCCCTGATCTTAAAGGCCATTAGATGAGAATAGATTACTGAGCAAGAGACAGTCAGGATAATGTTCCCTGGCCTTTAAAGAGTCCAACATAAAAATCAGTGACAGATGCACTTTACAACTTTTTAGAGAATGAATCAGCCTACCTATTGCCTCAGGCCCATAGAGTAACAATGACTTACTGGTTTTCTTCATCACTCTTATGCCTTGTTATGGAGTCATGTAATTTACCACAACTTTCCAATCCTGAGTCTTGTTTTACAACCCACATAAACTCATTCCAAAGAGTCAGTCCAAGGCATAGATAAAATGGTTGAGTTTGCCTGTGACCTTGGAAGATCTAGGCAGATTTTGATGTTTGTTCTTTTCTTTTTACTGTTGTTGACTACAAAAAAAAAATTGAAAATGAATACTTTTAACATTATACATTGGAGTAAGTTATGTTTTGCACATCTTCAGTTTTTATTTCTCATTATTGGAGGAGCCTACGTACTTTTAAGGTGATGTGCATGGCAGTCCTGTTAAAAAAAAAAATAAAAAAATAAAAAAATAAAAATAAATTAATTAAAAAAAAAAATAAAAGGAAGAATGCCTCAATTTCAGGCAAGTAGACAACTGATATTTCTAAGCAACTAATTCAGTCAAACTCCACAGGAGTCTGAAAATGAGCATCTAAAATAACAATAGCATATGAGGCTCTTGAGGTAACATTTTCTTTATAATGTCATTGCCTTGTTCCCCTGTGAGCAGAAATAAAAAGAAAACAGTGCCACATTTTGAAAGATTTTATTATATTGCATTAGCGACTTTAATTTACTTTTTTTACTTAAATTGTTAATATTGATTTATATATATATACAATCCAGTACAAAAGTCACTTGTGGAAGGCTTTGTCCATAATTGGAATGACTTCCATATTGTACTAGAGAAGATGAATATTGATATCACTGCATTGCAAATGTACAAAGTAACAAAACATGTTGCTGTACAGCACAGAACTCTCATTGTTCACCAGTCTAACTCAGTTGGAACAGTGCCCGTTAGAACAGTCAGGTGATTTTCTTACTAGTAAATGGTATTTTTGCTGGGGCAACATCAGTCTACAAGGTCATGCTTTTCTTATATGTCACATCTGGACTGTGACATGAACAATTGTCTGCATGATTAATGTTAGCTTTACAGTATGTTATAGACAACACAACATAGTACACACAGAGTTATACGGAAACAGCCATTAAGCAACATTCTGGGATGCTCTTCACACTTTCTGAGGTGGTAATCATTGTCTACTTTAATTATAATATTTAAGTTTGATAGAGACGAATATCTGTATAGAAGCAAATGTTAAGGGAAGAGCATTACTGTCTATATAACTGTAAGTTAGCAAAAGGTAAATAAAACATCCCAAATTATTAGGTCTTTCTAGCATTACATACAATAGTAGCAAATTAGGTCATTATTAATGATTCCTACTGAACTTCAGGTACGCTTTTGCTATCTCCCAATTTATTATTGTTGAATTCAAGGGCTGTATCAGCTTTATTGTGCTACAGACACACTAAGTGTCACTGTCTCGTGTCTGACTGCCCTTCCCATCTGCTTTCTGCTGTGCTGCATGAATTTCCATGGGACACTCCAGCCACACCATGAGGGAAGACACCTTATAGCTAGCTCCCTCAAGAGTGTCCACACAGATACTGTCTGAATGATGACTCTGAACTAATGCTTAAAATGTAAAAAATGGTCACATCAGAACATTATATTTCAAATGAATCTAAGATTCAATGATACTAAGAAGGGTTTCAGGTTATGGAAGCTTTCAGCTTTTTGGACTATGGATTTTCATTTTAATTTGATGTACAGGGTTTTGTGGGACTGACAGTGGTAATGACAAAATCTTCACTGGTCAAGAAATTCATTCATTGGCCCAGCTGTACCCTTGACTAATAAATACAGTGACACCATTTCACTGTTGAAAAATGACTTTATACAGTGCCAAACATTTCCATACCAAACTGAAAAAAAATTATTTTATTCATTTAAATATGCTTTATGGATCTTGTAAACCATACACGATACAATGCAGGCTTCTTAATATTAGTTGTAAGATTTTGTTCCTCAGTAATCTGCTCTACCTGAAGAAGTATGTCAATACATGTAATGATTAATATCAAAAGTCTTTTTATTAGATAATTACTTTTCATCATATATCATACTTTTTATCATCATTGAGTTCAACTAATCACTCAAACCTATTTTCTGTTTTTTCAATGAAAGTTAAAAGGGCAAACTGGTTTATTATCAGTTACCCTGGTATTTATTGCTAACAAGAGAGACTGGAAAATTATGCATATAAAGAGGTGTTTTGATGAATATGTAGCATAAGCATTTTTACTGAAAAGTCCTAGATTTGCTTAGTGGAAAGTGAGACATAAAGCAACCTCATTCTTCTCATGAACAGTTTGCATTTGTTTCATGAAAAATATTTTGCAAGTTAGGCAGCAAAGGTAAAATAAATGAGTTGGAATCTAATATTTTGTTCTAACTGCAAAGATCCTTTAAAAAGATCATATTTCATTTACCTAACAAACAGGCTGATTTTCTTAATAGCTTGTCATGGAATCTTTTTTTGTCTTCTTTTTTTTTAAAAAAAAAAGAAAGGTCTGGCACAAACAGAAATGTAGATTCTATTACTCATCAGTACTTTTTTATAATGTGAACAGATTCTTAACTGCAACTAACCAAATGTATTTTTTCTTTGGAAAAATAAAAAGGAGATGATTTTTTTAAAAAATAACAATGCAAACTATTAGCTGAATTAGTTTGTCTTTTCAGCACAAACATTGCTTATTCAATTATAACAGTAATGGCATTTTGGCTGTGTTATAGCTAAGCAGTTGTAAATCTGGATCTGCCAGCCTATTTTTCCAGGGTAATACACTGGGAATCCTCAGTCAAGAGGATGTGTGTAGGCTAGACTGGCAGAGTGCAGCTCTGCCAGATTTCATTTGGAAAGAATATTAAGGATAAAGGGGGTGCCATGGGAACACAGTCACTAGTTGTGATAGGTTAAAGGCAGATCTACTTTCTCCTTCAATTTTTCTCCATTAGTAAGACACCACCATTGGCATTGCCTTAAGTTCCATAAAGTGATTGAATTTGGTTTCACTGGATATCTTAGTATTTTCACAAATATTTTCATCTGATTTATTAAGCAAAAGTGACAGGGAAAAAAAAATCTTGTATTTAACACAGAGGTCCCATGAGTCTAGACATGATTCTGAAGAGAAAGCAAGAACTGAGGATGTGCTGAATGGAGGTGTTATTCTGTAGTTCAGTATTTACTTCTCTACTTTCTGTCAAACATCAGCAAAAGACTGTAATCTTTCAAAAAAATAAACTCAAATAAATTATTTTAAATTCTTCACACACAAAAATATATATTGCAGTTCTGAACTCTTATCAAAGCATGACATGATAAAGCATGCATAGGGGAGGACCTTACAGAATAATGCCTGGTACATTATCCCATTCAATGATGGAAATAATTCCATTCTACAGTTAACGCTATGTAGTTTTTGTATGCATTTTGGGATTATGACTACACTGCAGGCAATAAAACTATATGCTATCTCTTTCTTCCTCCAAATGCTTAGTAAAACAACAAATGTTCACAAATATTTTTGTTTCTAATTGGATACCATCTAGGCCACCTACACAGAAAAACACAATTGCTGATGCCTGCAGCAACCACACTACATAAATAGCCCTGGGAGTTCAATCAAGAGTCAAATGGTACAGCAGGTTTAATAAATTCATAAAGATGAAATGGTCAATCCCCCAATTTCCAAACTGTTTATGCCTTTGAAACACTAGGATAGGATTAGGAATTGAGAGGGGAACAGAAAGGAGAAGGTCAATTTTTGCAGTTTCTTTTGCAGTTATCTTTGTAATGGCTTTAAAATATGTTAAATAAATGTAGTAATACAAATTATAGATGATTACACATGATACTCACAGTAAGTAATATGTAATTATTATAGAAAGTGAGTATAAAATAGATTTGAATGACACACAAAATATATTGCTGCAGTAAGAAAGTCCAGTACCATATAGTGAAATCAAAAGTCCTTTGATAGCATGATGTTGTTTGAACAGCTAAAATGGATTATGATTCCACTGGGTATGTGTGTACTTTAGCATCCCACATTGTATTAAAGAAAATAAAAAATCAGGAAGCAACTGCCATCAAGAAAAAATCTTCAAACAGTTTTTCTCTGCCGGTAAAATTGCTGCCTACATTTTCCACTTTACAGAGAAATATAAAGCTGTGCATTTGTATTAGATAGATTTTTTTCATGCTAAGAGATAACTAGATTGCTAGATAAATAGATATTAGTAGAAAAATGCACAAATATTCTATGCATACACATATGTCTGAGATACAATAAAGCTTCACAAAGACTACAGCATGAGGCATCCTAAGGTTTATAAATGTGAAAATTAAGACTTTCTGTTAAATTGGCATCCTTCACTGTTTGTCATGGCAAGTTTTGCTATCTGGAGGTATCTGCTGATTATCGTAGCACTTTAAAATCTCTCAGATCCCTTCTTGTTATAACTTCCTTATATGCTTCAAGTTAAAGCAATCACCTAATTTGCAATCTGAAAGGACTAGACTGAGCTAGTTCATACCATCTCAGAAATACAAACAAACTAGATTTTGCTAACCTTCCCAAAGGAGCAACAAAGAGGAGAGCAATAAAGGGGCAGGCAAATTGGCTAGGGAAAAGACAAAGACAAATATTTTACATTCATGATATACAGATCCTTCCTTATCTTTCCTTGAGGAATGCTTATAGAAAGGAGCCACCTCCTACCCAGCCAGCAGCAGAAACTACCACCTATGTAATCACTAAGTGGAAGTAGCTGTAGCTACTAGTAAGCTGTAGGTGTAGTAAGCCTTGCTTACTGGGTCTTCCCATATGTATGTGGACCAGCATGTTCACTTTGAGACTTTTTTCAGTTATACAAAATTTCATCAACTGTGGGCTTATTAAAAATAAAACAAAACAAACAAAAAAAATAATAATTAATGGCCAGATTTAAAAACAAATCATACAAGAGTTTTGCTACGAAGCATGGAAGTGTTGATTTTTCTCAGTGAAACATTTAAGATCCTTTTAAAAAAGGCAAATGGCAAATGTAATTTCCCCCTATTTATATTCTGGGAAATGACATAACCACGTAGCTATATTTCTTACAGAAATAAAATTGACGCCCAGCATGGGCATTTTCACCCAGAACATTTTAAGCCATGAAATCTTCTCAGAAACTGAAAACAGGATCTTAAAACAAAAAGGCCTTAAGTGCTGACCCTGCCTACACATACCACTTGCCAAAGAAAAAAAAAAAGAAAAAGAAAAAAAAAAAGAAAAAGATCGTTCTTCCTCTCACATTCGTATCTTGTGCTAAGGTACCATATTTGTGCATATAAAATGAGTTTTACCCACTGAGAATAAAAACCTCCTGTGAAATATGTCCTGGCAACTGCAGTTGAGACTGGTGCCCTTCGCATCCAAAGAAGTATCCATTAGGCATAAGCAGTGAGGCCCCACCAACTCCTTGGATACTACTTGCAATAGCACTTCCTTCCTTGCCTCTGTCACTCACCCTTGCAAAAGTCTCAAGTATTTTTTCCTCTGTTTTTTTCAGCAGTGTAATACATTCTCTTAAGCATGCCACCCTACAGTTTACCTTCTTGCTAATCCTCCTAACAGAAAAAACATCATCATATTTCCTCCTCTTCCACACGACCATGGTTTCCCTCCACCTCAGTTTTCATTCTTCTCTTCACCCTCAGCAATCTTTTTGTGCAGTCTTTAGCATACTGGACATACACTGTCCCTCCTGAAGGACCTCAGTCTCACAGTGAACAGGGGAGGAAAAAAGGAAGCATCCACAACTACAGAAAAAAGTCTGTTCAGCACATGGATCCCAGGATGGCTTGAGCTCAATCTACTCTGTGGGATATTGTATGTACACATGTATATACAAAAAACCTCTAAAGTAATTAGAGCAGGCTCAAGCAAGATGACTCACAAAACAAACTGCCAAACTATTAAACGTTGTTCTAAGTGCTTGGAAATTGATAATCCTCTAGGCTTATCATATGGTCAAATTAGAGCCCATTTCCTAGTGGCATTAAAAACTGGTGATCCCAAGAGATCCTCTTCCAAATTTCAACCCTTCTTCAAAGTGCAGAAGTACTGTATCTGTACTACATCTAGGTGAGACCCTGGTAGTGCTGCACCTGGCATACATTCCTTCAGTAGCACAGAAATTATACTACTCTCTCATTAACTTGGTTAAGGAACTGTTTGCATTTTTATTTTTTTCAGAATTTTAATGTGAAGAATAGATTGGGAGAATTTTGCCAGACCATTAGTAGATTTTAACATTATGAACTTGATCAAAGAAGAAAAAAATGATTTCCTAAACAGCTGAAAATATGATGGAAATACAATTTATTTTCTAAATAAGGAAACGATTATGGAGTTGAATGTTAAAAGTGGTTCATTCTTCCACTAATACAACACTTTAAATTTAATGTTGCTACTGCATTTACTCTGGATTCTAGCATGCATAATAAGAGACCTAAAACCTTTAAAGTGACTCGTTGTTGAACTGAATTGGCTTTTAAAACCATCAAAACCATGTAAATTGCAAAGCAGTACAAGAAAAGTAGGAAAAATAGAACCAAAATGCTGTGAAAAGAAAGCGGTGCGTGGTGCTCCTGCCATCTTGTGGCTTTTCTGCATACAGTCCTATGAGCATTAACTCATTCATTTCTATATTTAAACTCTTTATCAATTCTCCCACTGCCTACTCGTGGCACAAGTCCTGCCAATAACAATCATACAAACATGAACCATTCAGACAAGGCCTAACCACATGTTGAAATAAAACTATTGTGCTATGTACCACAAAAAAAAAATAAAAAATATCTAGAAAGAGAAAGATTTTGTTTGTTTGTTTGTAGACATATTTTACCCTCCTGTGAGCTCTGGCCATTTTTATACCCAGAGGAAAAAATAAATAAATAAATAAAATTATTAGATAGATAGATAGATACATGTATAATAAATATATGAACTTATTGGTATATAAGAGTATATTTAATATGTATTTCTCCCGCAAATGCATATATATACATATACATATATGCACACATAAAAAAAAGACACCATTTTAAATGTATGCATTTAAATATCCATCATTCTAAACTGGATCTGAAGATCTGAACAGACAAAGTACACAATCAGCTTTACTTATTTCACTTTCACCTCTTCCTAAGAGACTCAAGACACAGGATTTCTTCCCCCACAATTGCATCTTCCAGGAGCTACTGTATCAACTCAATCTGACCTGAACTTATACCATTCAGCTCAATTCAACAAACTGTCATGTTTCTGTTCAGATAGATTCAATTTGAAATGAAATATTAAGCTTCAGTTTTCCCAACTGTAAAGCAAAACATTGCAGCAGAATTGAAATTTAAGCACTGAAGGAATATAAGATTTCAGTTTTGAAGACTCCATTTTGTTCCATGCATTGTGATTTGCCATAGAAAGTCTTAACAGGTCTATTCAAAAGCAACTAGCCAATCAATGCGTAAGAACAGAAACTGTTGACTTTCTTCACTTCACCTTTGGATCCCAACCACAGAAACTCAATGCTTCTCTGTCTTGAGAACTTCAAGCCTGACAACAGATGATCAAGGCTTACAAAGTTCACTGACACCAGTGCCATAGTGCTTACACCCTCTCCCCAAAATTAGAAAAAGAAATTAGAAAGAGAGCAATGGGTGGTCAGGTTTTTGGGGCCCCAAGACAACCTCTTGAACAGAGTTTATGACATAGGATTTTAACACATTGTACTCTGCAAGGAAAGTTCATGCAATTTCTGCTGTAGAGGAGGAGTAAAGGACTTACCATTCCATTCTGGTCATATCTTATGACAACATATTAAATATGCTTAATTTTTATGTGGAGGGGCAAACACATAGAGCACTGCCTACACCACTCAGCTGTACCCCTGTCTCTTTCTGGTGTGTTAGGAAAACTAAATGTTGCAAACTATATTTGGAGAGAAAAGATTGAATCAACATCTTCAGGACAGTATAACTATTAATACCATCCAAGAAATGATAACATAGTAAAAAAATTTCAGATGTTTACTGGGGGAAAGGTGCTGCTGATTCACTGAGAATTGTTGGATGTCAAGTGTCCCAAGTAGTCAATTTCTTGTTCATAGCTAGTCTGAATGCTTAAGATGGAAACTGAGGAATCAGTTTAACTTGACTCTGCTTTGGAGTGCCCTACCATCAGTCAAACCAGCACTGGGACTGTACTGGCTTACCTGACAAAAAACACAGATCAGCAAATCCCACTGCACTGGCAGTGAAACAGAATGGCTGCCTGGGGCTGCAATTTTTTATAATTTTATAAAAAGCACTGTAAAGCAAATGGTGAATTGAAGGTGTGCTAACACAGAAAAAAAAAAAAAAAAAAAGTGTAGTATCTGTAGACTGCTTTGCACAACATGTGTTCACTGTGTCAATACCTAAACACACTGTGTGAATCACCTAGAGCTTTGTCGTGGACAGACAAGTACGTTCTGCAGATTTGTAATTCTCTGTACCCATAGATCACTGGATGTCAGTAAAAACAATACCGGTGAGTCTTAATTTAAAGGTTTGTATTTCTCAGGAAAATATTTTTTTTCGTTTTTATTTTCTTTCAGAATTATAGAGTTACATAGCGTAAGAGACCTCTGGAGGTCATCTAGTCTATTCCCCTGCTTAAAGCAGGGTGAACTTAGAGAAGGTTGCTTTCCTAATTTATTAACACCTCCAAGGATGAATATTTCACAGCCTCTTTAGCCCACTTACTCCAGTATTTTAATACCCTTATTGTTGCATGATGATCATCATCATCATCATCATCATCTAATTGGGATTTCCTGTGTTGCTGTTTGTGTCCTTTAGGTCTCATCCCTTCGCAGCGTGTGTTTACAGCCCACTCATTATCTCAACTACCTTCCACTGAGCTTTCTCCAGTATGTCCATGACTTCCTTGTACTGGAGAAGCTCAAGACAGGACACAGTAGTCCAGCACAAATGTTGAACAGAGGGAAATAATGATGATTATTTCCCTTAACCTGCTGACTACACTTTTGCTAACACAGCCTAGGATATGGCTGGCCATTTTCCTGCAGGTGCACACTGCTCATTCTTGTTCAACATGTTCATTCTTGTTCATTCTTGTTCAACCTGCACTCCTTTCATAACACTTCGGCCCCAGCCTGCTCCCCTGCATGGTGTTAGGGTGACCCAGTCTCGACATTTGCCTTTGCTATAACTCATGAGGACTTCCCGTCCATTTGCCCATCCTGACAAGGTCCCTCCTGGATAGCAGCTAGTTTTCTGTCTACCCTATAGTTTACTTATCCTTCACCAGTTTTGCTACAAGGATACTATTGCCTATCATTGTAGACACCATGTTTGGCATCCTGAATTTGTGAAATCAGAGTGTAAACAGCTTTTGTGCAGCCTTTCTGCCTCTGGAATATCAGTTCAGATAGGAATTGTATCTTGAATCTTGATTCTTAAAACAACTCTTGATACTTAAAACAATTCTTTGGATATGCAAAAGAAAAAGCAACAGATGAATTTCAGATGAAGGGTGCAGTTTTAATGGTAGTCACTGTTCAAAACTATGCATATGGGTAATATCAGATATGTTCAGATATTTAAAGAATAACTCACTTAAAACATTTGATATAAAATTGCAAGGTCAAGTGAAGGTGAGAGTTTTCAGGTGCTCTGAGAAAGACTGATAATGATTTTCCCACTATCAAGTCTGTTTCCAGTCACTCATTCACTCATCTTTCTGAAGATTTTTTCTAAATGTCTCCTCTTGGCCAGTTCAGAAATTTTTGCAGAAAATCTGAACAATTTCAAGTGTGAACTTGTTAAAAACAAATTAACTTCTTCTGTTATAAGAAAATAATAACCTTTTACCCTTATTTGAGTCAGTTTAGCATCCAACATGCTGGAGAAAAAAAAAAAAAAAAAAAAAAAAGGTTAAACATGGAATAAATGCATCCTACAGATAAGCTGGAATTGGATGAACTATGATAACTGAAAATTAAATAATTGAATAATACATTAGATCCAAGGCTCCAACACATTTTATTAGTATAAGACCAAACCT
The DNA here is from genome assembly GCF_963932015.1 of Anas acuta. Lineage (NCBI taxonomy): Eukaryota > Metazoa > Chordata > Aves > Anseriformes > Anatidae > Anas > Anas acuta. The sequence goes on along the minus strand of NC_088979.1, from coordinate 98,523,821 downwards.
AATTATCAGAATGAAGTGTGGGTATATGTGCTTTCCGTACTGCAACAGCAAGTACCAGAATTACACCCATGCACCAGGATGTACCAAAACCAGAATCCCATGGAGCTGAGAATCATCCATACAAGACAAAGTCTGCCTCTGCCTCAGAGAACTAGCACCTAGGAACGAGGCAAAAGAAAGCAGAAAGAAATGTTAAACAATTTCTAACACTGATAATTGGGAAAAAAAATCCAAAATAAATAACATATTAAAACAGACTAGGTTCCCTATCAGAGAAACACATTTCCATGACCAGGTTTCTCTGACATTAGAGAATACATGTGAAACCCTACAGCAAAATAGAAGTTTTAATTCCACTTCAGTGCCAGTCCACACAGAGAATAAGTTCCTAAGAGTTCATTATCAGTTCCTTTTATCTCGAATGCCGGAACTATGAGTTATTGATTTAAAGATAGTAATCCTGCTGATAATTATGTATTGCTGTAGGGCCTAATTTCCTTTTTTCCTCTCTTTTTGTTTGGTGTTCTAAGACCTTGAAGATTATGCATAAATGTATATTTTTAAATGACTACGGTAAAATTAATCACACTAAAATTAAGTAATGTGAGGATTAAAGTAGTATCAGCCACCTAAATTCCACAATCCTTCTTGAGCATTGTAATAGTCTTAATTATATCACCACATGCTATAAGAACTTCTACTATTCTCAGTTCATAGTATGAATTGTCCCTGGGATAAATTCAGTGATTTGTACTGAAAGAAACACTTGTTCATAACACCTTTGTTTCATTTATCACTGACACTGGGAGGTGTAAACTGAAACAGGAGACAAGATGGTCTTCTGAGTAAGACAGGTGAAATCTATCCCACTAAATTACACTTTGTCCCTGCCCCTGTTACAGAGACTCTCATCAGCTAAGCAGAAAAGCTTTTAAAATATTTTCTCAGGTGACTACTGATTATGAGTTTCTCATTAAATGGTTGGTTTGAGATTCTGCTCTAGGGGTGAAAGATAAGAATTTGCAGGGGAAACTGAAGTTAGTAAATGCTATAACTTTATAACTAGTCTAAAAGTTGCTAATAGTAAGTGTTCTGATAAAAATTGAGCTCTAAATAACTTGAAGTGGGTATTGAAGACTGATAGGTATTTTATATCTAAGTAATTCTGTGCCTTAGTTTTCCCTCTGTAAAAAGAAACCAATATTTCTTGTATCTCTAAATTTGCAGTATTAAGCAAATAAATTGATTACTGTGGAATAATCAATGTTATATGAGTTAGTGTTCTGTCTTCAAGGACAGACAATTAGAGTAAACATTGTATTGATCCGTATGATTATATTAATATAATAAATAGCTTCTCATTGAGTAAGTATCAGTTGGGAACAATTGAAAATAAGCCAAATGAAAGTAAGCTCAATGACAATGAGCTTATTCTAAGGTAAGGTTGAACATCACAAAAAAATAATAATAATAACAATTTTGGCAATTCTTAAGCTTTAAAGACTTGATTTTGCAGGATAAATGTTTAGTATTTTTAGTATTTAAATTTTAACTGATCCTATTTGATCTAGTAAATCAAAAAAATACAGGAAAAAAAAAACTACTGCTTTTCAACAGTGAATACATTTATACTGCTGCGTAGCAATCAAACTGGAATTTGTTTTTTAGTTCAGCTCTTGAATAGGACAAAGTGATAATTATAGCTTATCAGTAACATTTGTTAACCATGAGAGTTCCAAATACATCACTTCATTTGATTTAGTTGGGTTTTTTGTTTTGTTTTGTCTTTTTTGTCATGAAAGGTTGTTTATTGCCTGATTGATGTCTGTAGTCTAACCCACTGATAAGAGTTATTAAAAGTATCAGAGTGTATGGCTTCATTTTCATGCTGTTATTGTGCATTTAAACAGACAAAAATAATCACTGTGAGATCCACGGATAATTGCACTAGATAAGTTACAAGTACAAACTTTTATTTACATGTCCGTGCCTATCTTAAGTAACAAGAAAACCTATAGCTTTGTGGTAAAGGGAACTGCTGTGCATCAATAACATTAGAAGTTGATTTTTTAGAAACTGAATTTCCATCAGCTTATTAAAAACTCAAAAGACTGCCAAGTTCAAAAATAGTCTTTCATATATCAGAACTATTTGTGGTATGCTTGTCTATGGCAAATTGACTTCAATCCAGCTAACCAAGCTTCCTTTTAGTGATACTTTACTTATGATTAAGCCCTTACTCACTTATTGTACAGACTGTTTAACATTTAAAATGAAATTTTATTAAAAAGGTTTCTTCTGTGGTTCAGCCACCTTTTTTCTTTTTTCAAATTACTAATTACTACAGGGGAAATCCTTCCTGCACTGATAACCGAACGTTAAAAAGAACAGTTGCAGACTAACCAGAAATATTCATCTCACTCCAAAGTTAATCTAGACCCATAATCCAAATAAAAACTTTCAGACCAAAGTATCAGGGGTTAAACTGCTAAATCTTGTGCTCGAATAAAATCGGTGTGTCTTCATGGCCACTTATTAGCAAACAGTAATTTTTAAAAGACTTCTGTAGGTAACTTGCCTGAAATTTTGGTTCCACTGATTGTAGACTGGCAAAATTATAAGAAACTGAATCAAAGATTTATGATTAAAAATGTGAGGCTTTTTTTCATAATAGGTAATCACTTATGTTGAACAAAACTGTCAACATAAAAGGTACTTTTGGATGGAGGTCCATCATTAAATTATGAAAAAGTATTTTTTTTTTTTTTTTTGCTTGAGGGATTGCTTAGTTAGAAAATTCATCAAAAATGGATCCATTTAAAACATATGAGGAAAGAACATAACATTGACTTTCAAAGGAAAGTTTCCTGAGTGAATTCTACATTGACAGCCAGTTGGTAAAGAGGAAGGGTAGGCCTGGAAAGAAAAGATACTGTGCAAGTCCCTGACATGAGGAGGAAGAAGATAAATCACAACATATGAAAAGAAGCATCCTAAGAGGGAGTGGCAAGTGATCCTTCACATCCAAGAAAGAAGGAGGTTCTGGTTTTTGGAAATTATGTTCTGCGCACAATCCTTTTACTGACCCATGGTTGATACTTCAGAACAAGACTTCCTTCTCTTTCAAAAACTTTAGTTGGAGCCCCACAGAACCATTCTTCTCTGGTGTATGTAGCACAGTGGTGAATACATGCATAGTGGTGAACAATGTAAAAGACCTTTCTGCTCAAGAAGTTTTAAAAGAAATTTAGCTAAATGTATTTCACAATTTCACAATTGCCAGTAATGCATATAAAGGGAAAACACTGGGGGTTTCAGGACAGGGGAAAAAAAAAAGGAAATCAGCAAAGGCTGATGAGTTTTCTAGAAAATCAAGGAAGGAAGACACTGAAGATGCACTATACTGAATGAAAGGGAAATAACTTGATATAGACTTTGCAGAGATCACTAGAAGAGATTTGATTACAGTGACATTGGTATAAAATGTGTTGACAGAAGCCAGAATATTTCACTGCCAATTGTAAATTTTTCTGACATTCAGTAGTGATAGCCTTATATGTTAATCCAAAGCTAACAACTAGTTGAATGTGTAGCTATCAGATCTGGTTGCTATTGTCCACGCTGTGTCCTATGTGATGCAATATACTTGTAAACCCCCAGTGGAAGCTTAGAGAGTTAATTTTGCAGATGCAAGAGAACTTGCTGTACCTCATTCAGCAAAGTATATTGATGAAGCATGGCTATAATTTGTGTGATATCCTTATCCACTGTTGCAAGAGAGAATACTCCAGCATTGCGGAAATCTAGAGCCAAGAAAGCCTATATTCCTACACTAAACTTAGTCATCTAGATAACTTCTACAGCCAGTATATAAAGCCATAGCCAGAAAGAACTAATTATTTCCATCTTAAAAAAGGTCAGTAAGAAAGTAAAGTTGAATCATCAACTAACTAATCTTTCTCTATTATTTACAGAAAAAGCCCATGTCAACAAAATATGTAAAATAATTCTTATGCAGAGCAACCAGTCATTTCTGTTAGGTAACCACACTTGGTAAAAAGTAAAAATAAAAAAATATGTGTTTCCTCATTGCAAGAAGTTTTTCATTCATCTGTTGTTTGCTGTTCCTCAGTGATCAGTATAATCTCCTTGAACATCGCTTCTACTGATGTATTGCATGGTTACATGGCATTTTATAATTTTATTCTTTCTCCAGTATCAAAAAATATCTGCCACTAATTATTTTAAGTGGATTGTAAATGAACAATTTGATACCAGATGTCAGATTTCTCTGGAGGCAGGGCTCTGGCAAGTGGCAGATGTGTTTTAATTCTGCACTTTTAAGTATTCCAAGATGATCAAAAACTCAATATACAAACATGAATGAGCAGTTTGGCACTAAAATGTTCCTAAAAATGTAAATATTCCCAATTTGTTTCTTTGATAAAGATTGATATAACTCTCTATGGAAATCCCTTGAAGATGTGATTTTTCCCTACCTTTTCTGTTATTTCCTCATTCTCTGAAGCAGAAAGATTAACCCTGCTTTTTATTTTATTTTTCTTCAGTTTATGTGAGTATTCAGTTTCTTTTCCAGTCAGGAGACTGAAAATGCAAACAAAAACTATAAAGAAGAAGAAAACAACTCGAGTAATAGTTTCCAGGACTGGAGGGGGAAGGGAACAACTAGGTATAACTAGGGTTGTTTTGTTGTGTTTTTTTTTTTTTTTAGAATTTCTGTTCTCACTTTCTCCGAGACTTTTTCAAAAAAGAAATATTGTATAAACATATTTTTTAATAGATGTTAGTGTTCATTACTTTACTTTCTGCACAAACAATATTTAAGGATTAAAACCACTATGCATATACTTCCAAGTTAAAGAAAGAAATGACTACACTGAAATTACAATATAACTCCATTGCTGAATTTGTGTTTTGCAGTTTTTGTTTTCCTCAGTAATTTAATGCATACCACTTTAAATTATAATTTAAGACTCTTCATCATATGTAACTTTTTTTTTTTTTTATCATAGCTCAAATAGTTTTTCACTTTTTTTGTACTACCAGGGGTATGCATAACAGAAGTGAAAAGTCTGATTAATACTACTATCGGGAGTGTGTGCTGATCTCTTATATCCAGAGAAGTTGTAGGTTATTTCCAAGCTGATGTCATTTGTAGAGAAAAAAAAAAAAAAAAAAAAAAAAAAAAAAATTAAATGCCTAACATGATAGGGAAATTTATAATCAAAATACATCTTCCCTGATAATGTTTTTATGCAGATTATCCTATCTGACCCTTTTTGCCCCTTTCATTCTGCAAAATACTTCAAGATTGCATTATGAAAGACATATAAAAATAGTACTTAAAGAGGTCTGTACTTTAATAGGTAAATCCGAATTATATTTGTGTACTGCCTATCTGAACAGAAATTATTATTTTCCTGACAGCCATCCACAATACTTATTTGAGCTATGAAATAATCACAGCCTTCACAGCTTGTTAAAGATCACAGAACAACTTTTTAATCATTTTTCACCATTTCTAGATGGGTGTCAACAAACAGGCAGAGTGGAGATGCTGACCTAAGGCCAAGGGCTCTCTGGAACAGCCAGGTCTCATCTCACCACCTCAGCCAGGAGCAGGGCAACCAGGGACACTCAGGCATCTTCTGCTCTGGACGCCAGGCATTTCCCCAGGGAAGTGGAGAACTGGAGCCTGGCCCTGCTGCGACCTTGCTGGGGCTGGGGCTCGTGGCCCCAGGGCTGGTGTGAGTTTCTGGGCCCTCAAGCAACTGGAGGAGCCCAAGTTGTGGGCAGGCCTGTCTGTGCCCACAGGGCTAAGCAGGAGTCTCCCCTCCCAGCAAAGTCTGTCCTCACATCTTGCAGAGGTCTGGGTTCAGCAGGGATCTGCTGTAGAGTGATTTAAGTGCTGTGGGAAGACAGGGAGGAATTTCAGCAGACATATACCAAGCCCAAGGATAGTAACTGGGAAAGGCACATGACATGAGAGATGTGGGGTGGGCAGGTGCAGCCACAGATGGGCAGTGAGCACAGGGTGGGTGTGATGGGGAAAGCAGACCCGTGCCACTGCGGATGAGTAGAGGAGACTGCGGAGAGATCAGTGTGCACACATGGCGCAGTGCCTCAGGAGGGTCTGTGGAGACGAGGCCCTGCACAGCCAGACACCAGACTCCCTGGGAGCAGCAGGAGCAGGGTGCCCATCTAAGGGACAGGAGTCGGGAGCTGGGGGGGAGATCCCCAGGCAAGGTCCAGGCACCTGAGTGAGGGAGCAAGACAGACTCACAAGCGGTAGCCAGGTCCAACTAAGAAGCCAGACCATATGGCAGCATTATGGCAATGAGGCAGGTCTGGAATCAACCCAGTGAGTTAATTTGCAGGTCACGGCCAACATCAGGTCCTGCAATTGCTGGGCAAGTCCCTGGTGGTGAGGCTGTGCCTGAGTGAAGCCAGGGCACCAGTCCACAGATTGAAGGCTCGATCAAAGGGATGTTAGAGAGAGGCAGGGCCAAGGTAGTACTCCGCCATGGCTCAGGAAGGCATGAAGGGCTGGGGCTGACCTTAGATGTCCTTGACACATGGATGTAGATGGAGACTGCAGGTGAGACTGGTCAGGGCCTTTACGGTTTATTAGTGCACTCAGCACCATCCCTGAATATGTGAATTGTGACTCAGAATGGATAGAGCTATGCCAGACTATGGTTTTGTATAGGTACAAAACTAAGTATTGGCATGACTGTCCCTACCTAGAGCACAATAGAAACATGGTTGTTCCTACCTGAAGAGGCATTCTCAGGAAGCACAAAAGACAGTTCTTAAATTAAAACATTATACTTCTCTAAGCAGTACATTCTGGTTTCTCTATAAAATACTGTATCACAGAAACCAGGAGAGAAATGGACTCTCTTTGAGTCCATTTACCTGCCTCAAAAGGCTGTAGCATTATACTTATACCATTTCTAACAGCTGTTTTTAAAAATCTTTGGTGATGTCCTTCCATAAGGCTTCTGCTTCGAAGCTATAAGGTTCATGCCTTCCTGGAAGATATCTGTTTTGTGCATGTGTTTGTGGTTGTTTTGTTGTTGTTTTTAACTCTTAATAGTTTACCCCAGTCTCTCTGACTTCAAAGTCTACTACTTCTTGTCTTGTGTGTCAAGGACATAGAGAACAGATTATTTCTTTCTTCTTTCTGTTAGTTTCATATATTTTTCAAGACTGTTACCAACTGATACCTCTGTCTTCTCTTCTGTTGACTAAATAACCCCAGGTCATTCAAGTATTCATCATAAATGACACGCTTTAATATGTGGACCACTTGCTGCTCATTTCTGGATTTTCTCCAATTGTTCTGTGTTCTTCGTGGCACGTGATGCCCAACATTGAAAGTATTACTCTGGTTAATAAATACATACACACTAAATGCTAAGTATATACTGAAAACACCAGAAAGTTTAGTTTCAGGACATAACTTTGCATTTGTCTTTTCTGTGTTTCACCCTTCTTTTCCAGATTGTTTCTCAAGTTTATCAGGAACACTTTGAATGAAGTACACTTTTAGTGTACATGGTGTCATCTGCAAGTTTAAGAGTCATATTCTCTATTCCTTCCTCATAGACACTAATAAAAATAGCAGGCTACTAAAACCCTTCTCAGTAGAGCCTTCTCTTCTGGTGATGAATGACTAATTAATAATCTGTGAGAACAGTTTTCCATCCACCTTTGTACCCACTCTATAACAGTTTAATCTAGACCATTTTTCTCCAATTTGCTTGTGACAATGTCATGTGAGAAAGTGTCAAAAGCATTACTTACGCCAGGATGTAATATCAAACCTTTCCGAGCACAAAGCCACATTCATCTTTGAGTGAAGGTACATGACACAATTTGTTCTTAATGAATCTATACAGGCCGTAGATTATCTCCTGTTTTCTTCTAGGTGTTTATAAATTATTTCAGTACTTGTTTCAGTATTTTGTGATAAGAAGAATCCCAGAGTCTTTTTCCCTCTCTTTGTGAAGTACTCACTGTCCTGCAGATTTTCAAATATTAACTGCTTTCTAAAAGTTTACAAAGGTAACTGTGAATGAGTTTGAGGTCATGTCAAGCTTGTTCTGTAAGTGTTTAGTGAGAAACTCCACTGAGCCAAGATGATTTGAAAGGTTAATGTTTTTTTAGTAACTCTCAGCCCCCATTCCCTCAAATGTATCTTATTTGTTTCTGGTATTAATTCTGCTGGCCTATTGAAAAACATCCCTCATTAGTCACTAAGGTCACCCATACCAAAGATAAGTCCTTGATCTAATCTCCACATTTGCCCAACCTCAAAGGATAGTTTAGTTGTGCATCTGAAACTCCCTGACCATAGACTCCACCAAACCTTGCTGGCACTGACCCAGGAGAAGGCACAAACCCTGCATCCACTGGTTCCATAAGCTTGGTCCCATAATCTACTTCTCTTTCCTGTAGCTAAATAGGTTAAACCTGTCTGTCATGCTTTTAGATATTTGTTGTCTAGCCAAAGTGTTTATTGGGAAGGGGGGTGAGGAATGAGGGAGGAGGGAGGGAATGAAAGAGAGAAAGAAAGAATGAAAGAAAAGAATAGTGTCTTTAACATCAGTAACTTAGGCAAAATATTTTATCCTAAATAAAAATCTCTTGAAAGTTAAGGACACAGTAAATATAATAGTTCTTCCATTCCCAGCAGAGGCAACCCATGCCTACCCATACTCTAGAGGAATTAAAGACTTCTCAAGACAAACTGAGGAACCTGATGCTTTCCTTCAGAACTGCTATAAGCTGAAACATCATTAATAAATTTTTGTCTCCAGTCTGAATACCTGACTTGAAACAAAGGCTGAGTCGAAATGAGCGCCTGGAATACCTTCCTGGGACAAACATCCCATTCACCAGTTTATTAGCTGTGTCTATCCTGACAGCTTCCACATGAAAAGCTACTCTATAGGCATTTCAGCTTCACTTCAGGATGAGACAGAAGGGTTTTTGAAGGAAAAGGAGACACCCAGAGAAAGCAGGAAACACAGTGTACTCTGGCATGCTGCAGTGCACTCCTGATCATCAGATTCTTCAGTCTGGTTTATCAATAGACTAGAATTGTAGCACATAACTGAGTGTTCATCTGCTTCTCAGATTCAGCCTTGCAATGCAATTTACTTTAGTCTGCTTCTAAGACATTTTCTTTATCTATACCTTTTAGAACTGATGTCCTAGCTCACTTAGACTTCTTGAACCAAAACTAAGCTTCATCAGTAGTTACAAAGGCTGTTTTAAACAACATTATTTTGATTTATTTCTGTTTCTCTCCTCCGTGTATCTTTTGTAGCATCCACACATGACTGTTGAATCTTAAAAATTCTTTAGAAACCAATTCTTCTGATGCCAAATCTCCAGAGCCAGCTTTGACAGTCTTACACAGTCACTAAAATGTTGATGGGAAAAGGTAGGAAATAATTCAAGGACCCTAGGGGGTAAGATCATATAGGATTTCATCATTTTTGTTTCTGATAAAAAGAGAGAGGTTGGGAATAAAAAGAAGAAAAAAAAATCAAGGGTGGAGATAAGGAAAACAATATTAAAGTAAGAAATAAGATTGCATCAAAGTGGTATCTCTGGACATGAAATCCAATAGGGAAGAATTATTCCTTGGCCTGAAAGATGAAAAAGCTGATGGAGGATGGAACAAATTGTACTGAAGGAAGAACTGGATTTCTTTCAAAACTGCACAGCAGCAAAAGAACAAAGACAAAGGAGTGGGCACTAAGAATTGAGCCAAGGCTCAGGATTAATGGAATGGTATCCTACACTGAGAGGAAAGCATGGAAATAAGAGAGAAAGGAGAAGGTGAAAGGATTGAAAAATTGCTCTGCAAAAAGAGATGATGTAAATGTTAACATGAGGATACTAAGAATGACAGAGTAGTTCTCCACATCCCAAGCTGAAGATTCTGAAAAGTTTGAAAGAAAAACAATATATAACATAAAAGAACACAAAGCTTTGACATGTTGGACAGATGTACAGACATAGGGATTATCCGGAATAAGAGTAGGAGCTGGAGGAGAGATTTAAGTTTTCAAAATGTTTCTCAACATTAAATAAAACCTGCATATTTTGAAATAAGAATGTTAGTGACACAATAAGATCAACTCCCCCCATCACCAAAAATAAGGCAAGGTCTGTGAAATAAGAGTCCATGTCAAGAGAACTGCAGAACAGTTGAAAGTGGATTTTTTTAATTTTCTTACTTTATGTGTGAGTGTATGTGGCAGTTGAGAGATAAATGTCATAGAAGATGGGCATTGTCACTCAAGAAAGAGAAGGAAACAAGTTGTGGATATATGTAAAGCAATGATTACAAAAAAGATTGGAGAAGTATATAGAAGCTGGGGAGCTAGATGAATGTCTAGGAAAATGAATGGTGATGATGGAGATAACTAAAAGGGGGGAATGAGCTGAGAGTGATATGCTCCAATCCATGAGGTAGAAGTAAAAGTGAGAGTGAGTATAATATGAAGGAGTAATTCCTGGAATAAAGGAATGGAGAAAAGGAAGGTCAGAAGAAACAAAATGATGTTAGGATAAGATGATGCTGGGAAAAGAGCAGAGATTTGTGTAATGAGAGAGTCAGAAGTAATTGCTTCTAGAATTTAGTCTTTGTCTTTGTACTGCACTAATAGGAATACATCACTCCCGTACACTGTGCACAGTGCAGAATCCCCACAGATTGGGGGCAGAGTGAGTATATCGGCAGACACACATTTAGGATGGTAAAGTCCTGATGGACTTTATAAATGGGCTGAGGTCAGAAATATTCTGAAATGCAGAAATTCACTCACAAGCACTCTTTTAGAATTACCCTTGTTCACTGGGAATCCCCATTCAATGTACAAAATCATCTGAGAATTGCCAGGATGAATCACAGCAATGGTCCAACCTGCCCTAGCCAATACCAGACATGTTAGGTTCCAGACATCTGGGGTGTAAGATCACTAAAAAATATGTTGCTCTTTAAGTCATAGACCTCATTTGCACTTATTTCTGTATGTGCTCAAGCTGAAAGTCCCCTCTGTGTAAGCCATTTTCCTTCATTCTAACTCTAAGACTGCAGTAAAAGCAAATATGTATCAAAGAAATAATGCATCTGTAATTGTTGCCTCTAGTCTGGTGGCAATCTTGTTTTAGTTTTTCTTTTTCATTTTAGTGGAAAAAGCATAAAGGTCACAAAAATTAACGTAAGCAAATGTCAAGAGATGAAATGGCAAAAAAATTACAAGGAACTAGTATGACCACTGAACTGTATTCTTATGCATCAAACAGTAAGACATCTCCACCCTGGGACACAAGAAACAGGTGGAATTATCAGGAAACTTAGTGGCATGTAAGTATCCAGAGAAAATAACAATTGCCTTATAAGTATCATCTTTTCTATCCACCTGTGATTTATTGGTTTTGAAATACCAAAAAGCAATTTGTTATGAATGTAGACCCAAAGAAGGAAATATTACCAAACCAAAACTGAGTCGCAAATGTCCTTTAGGCAATGGCATTTGTTGTGTATGCATTTCAAAGGATCTAAAAAATTGTTTCACTGCCTTCACAAGTGCACCACAGTGATCTTCTGAATCCTACAGAAATTCAGGCTCTGCTTCTGTAAGCAGGGATAGCTCACTGTACACCACATTAATTTCCTGAGTAATCCTGTTAGCTTTGTTGGAATTACTCTTTCGTTTGAAGTCAAGCAGTGTTATCAGCATTTCTATGATTAGCAAAAACAGTCTCCAAAACCCATAGAAGTACTTGTCAAAGAAAGAGGTCATTTAACAGGATTCTGCTAGGGAATGAAAGTGAGATGTAAGACTTAGACAACCTAACATCACATTGAGGAGTGCTCCACAAACATAGAATATTGGCGACATACCTGATATTCTACCTGGACACGTTCCTGGAATAAGATAATTTGAAGTATACTTGAGGAGTTAAAAATGAACTAATCAAAAATAGATAAATAAATAAAATTGTGAGAACCCACACAAGCAAATATTATTCTCACCATGCACAATGCTCCATAAAAAGTGATTAGATATACTCTTCTCTGACACATTAAACAGACTGGTTCCCACTTCCTCTGTGCATGGAACCATTCACACTTCTGTTCTGCCAAGAAATACTGAAGGTTTAGGTCTTTCATCATGTCTTACAATTTGACTGCATACAAAACTGCCCAGTGGGTAGTAAGACATATACTTTAAACAATGCTTTAGTTAAACCACTGTCAACACCCATGTGAATGCAACAGGGGGTAGATAGGGAGTTACACATGAAACCTGAAGACTGTAAAATACAAGTGTGACCTGACCATTTTATTATCCAAAAGACAATTTCTTAAATTAGACATTGCTCACGCCACAACACTGCAGTATGTATTTAGATCAGTATTGATTTGGAGGGTGTAAGTCAACATAATGAAATATGGTGGGCCTATGATCCCAGCTAAAACAAAGGGAAGGCATCACTTTGGGAGAGTGGAAGACGTGTTTAGGAGCTTGCTTCTCCCTTGTGGTTGGTAAGAACCCTGAGTAATTTCATTTGATTAAACGAAGTTTCAGGATGAAAGGTGTAAAAGTGAGAGAAGTTTTAGATTTTCCTTGTAATGTTCCCAAGAGATATATCAGACTCCACACCAATTACTTTAATAAGACTTTTGGCTTAAAATGACTGCAGGTCGCTGCAAAAATCAGATTCATTTCTTGAGAATAAACATGGAGAGGGGACATTTGTGTAAAACTCCACATGCCCGCAACTCAAAATAGCTCACCATTCTGAGACCTGTTTTTAAATTTTGAATAAAAAATATTACCTGAGTGTCAATTTTTTTTTGTGCGTTTTTTTTTTTTTTTTTTTTTTTTTTTTTTTTAAAGACAAATGAAATTGTCTACCTCAAACAGAGAAATCTGTTTCCAAATCACTCATCTATTTGTTGAGTCATTGGATAATAGTGAATAAGTTGCCAGCAAGAAAATAGGTTACTCCAGACTTTCAATTAAATTTAACAGTATATTTTCACAGTGCATCTGAGTAAGTGCATACAAATTGCATAGGTTCATATATGATATATATATCACTTTCTTATTAGAAGTAGTTGGGATTTTCTGTCTTCATACATTGGATCCAGCTTCCAGTGAAGTAAATTCACACTAAAACAAGTGGGTGTCTCCCATAGATACAACATTATCTACAACATATGTTAGACCAGCATTAACGAATTCAATAATTCTCTCCAGTGAAACCTTATTAATATTACATAATATTCAAATAAAATAAATAGTTCTTATTTCTATGATATATGCTGTATGGATGGACTTTAGTATTTAAAAAAAAAAAAAAAAAAGACATTAGTTAAGAATCATAGAATCATTAAGAGTCATCTTGGAAAAGACCTCTCATATCACTTGGTCTGATCATCTCCCTACCACCAATAATACGTACTAAACCACATCCCTAAGTACCACAAGATACCACAAGATATATTTGAATAAACTACATTTAAGAATCCATTTAACTAGCAAGTTAACAATTATTTGTTGTTAATACCATATTACATCCTGCAAGAACCTGTCTTCATACTCCAGCAGTGTAACATGTAGTTACATATTCCAGATGATACTACAGAATTTGCTTTTATTTATTTATACATTTTTATTTTTTTCTCAGCAACTCTGTTCCACCTGAAAACTCTGGAACACATATCCTGTTTTTAAAAATAATCAGTGGAAGCATGCTCATCACTCAGAAAGCTTTATCTCTGTATTTTTTAATTAAATATTACACTTGTGTTTGGCATTCAGCTGAGAAATTAATTTACCTAGTACTCCCAGGAAGAACTGACCTTAACAAATTTCCAGTAAAGTCATGATATAATTGACTGGAATGAAACATCTTTCATTTTCAATGAGCTCAGATACCAAATCCTCTCACTGTACCTAGCCCTGATTTGTCACCCCACTTCCCAGGGGTGAAATCCAAGTAAGGTAATTTTCTTTTTAATTAGTATTCTTCTTTTCCCTGTGCATGTCTCAGAAGATAGTCAGGATATAGTAGTCTTGCTTCATATTGCAAATGTCATAGTAACAACACTGTCCTGTTTCGAAAAATCTGACAAATCTAAGTGGCATTTCCTGTTTGAAAGAGAGGAGCAACAGAATTTTTTAGGAGCATGCAATGCTTGTGACATTCAAGTGAGGCAAATCCTTTCATGGCACAGCACATAGTGCCTACATATTGGGTAACTCTAGTCTACACTTCAGAACATTAAAAAAAATATTCCCTTTAAAATAAAACAAATGTGTTCATGGGGACATTCAAATAAAATATCATTTGATTCATGAATTAATTCAGTTCTCCTACAAGATCCTCACTGTTGCCATAACAGAAACATCTGGACAACCAAATTTTTCTTTTTCTGGTCAGGAAACTTGGGGTGTTGCCGAAGCTGATGGCTCTGGAGCATTCTTCAGGTGCCATCTTCCTTTGTTCGAATCCTAAACTGAAAAGTTTTGTCTTACCTATTTACCAGGAGGTAGGAATGCAATATTAGAGTAGGTTCTTAGATGCACATCTAAAAAAAAAAAAAAATATATATATATATATATATATTACATTTCTGCAATATTAATTTATTATTAAATATTTGTAGATATAGATATAGATATAGATATAGATATAGATATAGATATAGATATAGATATAGATATAGATATACATATACATATACATATACATATACATATACATATACATATACATATACATATACATAAATTGCGTATTTCTGAACTTGATTCCTTCCCTATCATCCCCTTTACTCTGTGGCTTTACTAGACTGGGGAGAGTGGACTAGCGAGGAGTAAATCCAGACTAACTTTAAACAGAGCTGATCATATGAATATGACATGCCTTTAAGAAGTCAAATACAGTCATCAAAGTTTGGACTGCTCCGTATAAATATTCACAGAAAGTTTTGATGTTTAGATCAAGATAAATTTCCTTGCATTGCACTCCATAAATAAGAAACTCACTGGTTAGCTATAGTTACTGCCTGCCAAGAGTTCTCTCTTGGCACCAGAAGATCCCCAGACCCATATTTACAGTCTTTGGCAAATACAGATCATTACAGGTACATTTAGTTTCAACCAATCATAAATAAAAGCACAAATTAATAAATGCTGTTTAATAGGTTTAATGAATGGATTTCAGATGTTTTCTCCTGAGACTTTTTTTTAATTGTGAAATCTTACAGTTATATTCAGATCATGTCACGGTAAATTGGCATACCTGTCTGCAACATCATATGTTAAAAATAAAGCCAAATAAAAAATGAAATTGCAATTTTATAAAATAAAATAAATACACAACCTAAATCTTTTTAGGATAACTCCACAAAACTTTCTAGATGTGTTTATGTTATTAATATTGCTAATCAGTACTGGGTCTCAATCAATACAGCTGTAGCACCTCCTGCTTGAGGCAGATACCAGGTTTAGTGCACTTCATTGTCCTTTTCCATTTAATCTTTGTCTTGTCCTGGGCCTATGAGTAGGATTCACCCAAAAAAAAAAAAAAAAAAAAAAAAAAAAAAAGTGTCTAGACTAAGTAGGCTTCAGATAAAAATATAGATAAGTGAGTAGACCTCAGCATCTGAGATAAAAGTATAGATTTTCTGTACAGTCGTGGAGATAGATATGTCTTCTAGGGTACCCATCATCTTCATCTAAAGTAGAAATCTAAAATAGGCCAGATTAGTTGTCTGAGTTGTCTCCAAAAATGTCTGTTACTTTCCACTGACCTTACAGAGAATCCAAGGTAATGAACACAGACACAGATGTGAAAGTCCATTTTACACAAGACGAGTCCTCTGCCAAAGGTCCAAATCTGCTTGCATTCAAGCCCAAAGGGACTTCAGTATTATCCTCCTCCCCATAGAAAAACCCAAGCCCATTAAAGCAAATGCCCCAGCAACAAATGGGTACTAGCAAATGTGTTCACTTGTATGTGCAGCAAGTCTCAAGCAAGGACTGACCTTTCGCATTTATCCAAACTTCCTCAATTTTAGTTTTCATATGTCATGTCCATACCTAGCACCTATTACCAGGATTTTCAAAAAAAACAGTAGCCTACGCTGCATATTCATTATTAGAAGTAGTTTTCTGGAAATCTTGTAGATAACCACCCACAGCTGCCAGGCAAAAAGTTACTATAAAAATGACTATCAATCACATAAAGCATAATACATGAAGTAAAATTACTTCACCAGTACACATAAGATAAAACCATCTACCTGTAGTATGAAATACAGAAGATAAAGGTTTGTGTATTTTGACATTGTGTTTTAGAACTCTTTTTTGAAAGTCTGTTTTTATCTAAGGTAAAGCATCGAAGTGCCCAGCTGACAAATGTTATGCATAAAATGTGATGCAATGTGATAAATGGTCTTCCTCTGAGAAAACGAGCATGCATCCTGATCCAGGAATTCAAATCTAAAACAAGAATGAGTGTGTAAGTTTATGAATAAGTGAAAGTACACAAAGCAAGGCATATGTAAACTTATCTTGTGTTATATGAATCATTCTTGACATACAACTATAACGGCAGCCTTCATTAGAAAGGGGAACAGCAAAAGCTTCTAAGAAATGAAGTAGGAATGCTTCCTAACGTTCAGTGGTTTGGCATTCTTTGCTAACACGATGAAGAAAGCATAAACAGAGCCCCCATTCATTTCGTGAGTCACTTTAAAAATTCAAAGTTTTGCATATGAAGCCATGGCACTTAGAGAAGAGACAAACATGTCTGGTGGGCATGAAAATAGCACATTTCTTGTTTTTAGTTGTGGGCTCTGCTATATAAGTGCTCGTCTTTCACAGGATGAAATTTCAGAGAAGTAGGTAATATTTGTACATGAAGGTTTTCATTTTCTGTCATGGTGTAGATATTTCCTATAGAAAGGAAGTCCTCATTGGAGTTGTAGGGACTCTGGAAGTGCATATGTTTGTGTGTGTGTACATAACCATACATATCTTCTTGAATCGGAAAGTAATTTACAAATCTACTGGTCCTCCATCTGACATTGTCTTTCCTGAAAATCATTAGTATATATGTTTAGTATTGTGGGAATTGCCTATACAGCACATAGTTGTCTGATGGCCTACTGCAAACACTGCATTGGGCAGGGAGGGAAAGGAGGAATGTATCTCTACACATGTACACACTCGTAACAATCTCCTTCAAAACCTCCAACAGCAAACTAAATTACATCTTGATAGTGAAAAATCCTAGAGGAAATGGGCTCCTATTTTCAACCAGCTTCCTCTTCCCAAGCTTCCTTCAGGTTGATGTGTTTTACCAGTACCAGTTTGTCTCATCTCCTGCAACTGTATCCCTTTTCATCTCATCAGTACTGCTTTGGAAGCAAAATTTTTAGAAAGATGGGTGTTTTGGTGTATGCTGACAAAAAAAGTGGAAAAATATGAATTGGTCTTTCAGCCTCCCAGATAAATTTAGTAGCTCAAGAATGCCTAAGACATTAAAGTGTCATTCCAAAATGGCTGCTTCCATTGAGGAACTTTGCTATTATTATTTTCAGTTGTGGAACATTGACTGATTATTCATAGCCATTTGTCTCTTTGTGAGCATCTAATACACAGCAACATAGTCATTTGGTGTTTTAAAGTAGTAGAATGGACTATTTCCCTCTTAAGTCTCACTTTGTGCTGAGCAGTCAACTACTACTGGCACTAAAGTGACAGGGCACTAAAGTGACAGGGAAATATTTTGGCTTGTACTAAATCTCTCTTGCTCTACATTGACATCTCTTCTTTTCACAGGACTGGAGAATACAGGGAAAGGAAGGACAAAAACAAGTTCAATTAAGTTGTGCTGTAGCCGCATTTCGCTGGGCAGATCATAGCACTGGTGTGTTGGGAAGTTAGGTGTTTTTCTTAACAAACTCAGACTCAGCAATCCTGCAATAGCATCAGACTTTCAGCTTTCACTTAGGGTAGCTTGCAAGCCCTCAGCACGGCACCCAAGCACACAAAAAACACGATCCTAAAATGCAGAACACATGAAGGAACAGGAAAACCTGCTTTGCCACTTCTAAATCAGTATTCTGATATTTTGCTTCTGACTCCAGCTCTTTGCACATGAAGACATTACCTCGAGCTGGTAAAGAATTCTGCACCATAGCGAAATTTTATGATGACCATAAACCTTACGGAAACATTTCTGTTTCACAAGACTTTCACCAAATAGCAAGCATCATTCTCCCTGATTTCCTGCCACCTCATTTCTCTTCTGGGAGCTGCATGCACTGAGGCCTGTGTCATCAGAGCACATCTCTCCCACTAGGACCACCTGAGAACTAAACTGCCCCAGATTAAAATAAGGCTTTAAAGATGCCTGAGCACAAACTCTGGCAGCTCTGGAGAGCAGAAGAACCTTGGTCACTGAGTTTTCATGTTCCCTGCTACTCAGAGACATAAAGGGCCTTTCTGGCTCCTGGGCTTTGAACTTGATCACAGGGAAGTGCCCTGAGGGACTTTCCAGCAACCCCTGTTTACCAGAGACACTCTGGAAACCCAACTCTCTGCCCAGAGCCTGCTGGCTGCTGGGAGAAGGGACCATCCCCAGCTACCAACTGGAGGATTAGACCAGACTGCCAACTGCATTGCACAGGCTGCTCTGTGAATCTCATCTTCAGCTTTGCTCTGCAGAGGGACGATTATGTGTTAGACACACTTAGACCCCTGATGAGTTAGCTTGAAAGCTCAATGGATCATTCACAGAATTGAGATCTGCATGGATACAGATGTACTCTGCTGCACTGTCACACTACTAGCCTGCTTATTAGGTATAATGCTATTTCCCTGTTCATGTGTTTGCTGTTGAGGCACGTTCTGGTTTGGGGTATTTTTCTTTGTCTTTCTCCAGTTCCAGAAATGTACTGGGAAAGAGATGGTCCAGATCCTACAGCTGACAGACACAAACATAATCTTATTATGTTATAACTACAGGGCTGGTTAAATGTGATGGTGTACTCCTTACCCGAGCAAAACCACAGGGTATCTGGTCTTCTGTGCTACTGTGTCCTTCTTTAAAAATAGTGCATTTTGTTTCAAATGCAGCTATAACTTTTTTCTTGGTGCAGGATCATACTGCTTACTGTTGAAAAAGACAGAAATTCCTTCTTCATTCCTCCTCCAACTGAGAAGAAATCAGTTGGGTCTGTGACTCAGAGTAAAACTGTTGGCCTCATTTAAGACCACAGCCTCTCCTTTGAAGGCTATGTTGGATGTGACTTGATAATGTGATTTTTAGGCACATAATTACTAGTTGGTTTCTCAAGGCAACCTGATGCTGGTAACATATGCTGTCACACCCTCAAGTCTTGCTTACTCTGACTCTCCTGTTGCCCTCTCCTGTCGCCACTTACAGAAAGTTGAGGGTAGGAACTAGGAGCCCTACATCTTCTCATGGCACTGAAACATCCTTCCTTGGCTGCCTTCCTTGCAGCCATGAGGTCAGAAACCTGAAAAATGGTAGAATCCTTTTTTTTTTTTTTTTTCCTCTAAAAAGTGAAATGGGAGTATACTTGTAGTTACAAGGGTATTGGTTAGTGAGATCTCAACCTGATGAGTTTCTGCTCCCAGCAACACCTGTGAGAGTGACGTTCTTCAGCCTCAAGTCCTTTCTCAGCGATCTATGACATCACTGAAACCATCCCTCTCCACTTCAGTTGTCTTATTTATGTGTTGCTTTTGTTTTACATAACTATTCATACTTTTATTGAGTGGAGAGTACTTTTAGTTAATAATAATTTTTATTTACTGTTGTTCAGTATATGCATTATGCATTAAATTATTAGTTACTGCTACTATTGTTATTCCTGCTGTTGTTATTAATAAACCTTATTGACATTTAAAGAGAAAAATTGTATAGCCATGTTTACAATATGTTTAACAGGTTTATATTTATAAAATTATTTGTCTTCCATTGGAACTGACCCAAATAAAAGAGTATAGAAGACATCTAAATATATACTTTTTTATTCAATCTCTCTCTCTCTCTCTGTGACGTAGAGACTTGTTATCATACAGCCCAGCAATCTTTCTTTTTCTTTTTCTTTTTCTTTATCTTTTTCTTTATCTTTTTCTTTTTCTTTTTCTTTTTCTTTTTCTTTTTCTTTTTCTTTTTCTTTTTCTTTTCTTTTAATCCCATGCTTCTGTAGTAACAACCAACGCTGTCATTAAGTGGATTCTGGGAAGGAAATATTCATCACTGAAAAAAGCACAAAATCCCATGTACTTTACAGAAACAAAGATCATTGATTGGACACTAACTTCTTCAGAAATTTCTGAACTTGTGCGCAGC
This sequence comes from Anas acuta, assembly GCF_963932015.1. Lineage (NCBI taxonomy): Eukaryota > Metazoa > Chordata > Aves > Anseriformes > Anatidae > Anas > Anas acuta. The sequence continues at coordinate 98,503,367 of NC_088979.1, read as the reverse complement.
TTGTAAAAATTCCCCACCCACATTACTCTCTTTGAAGTACAGTCTCACAGATCTGCTCCTTCCATTTCTTGCCATAAAACTGTCAGCTGAGTGTTTCATGTTGTGATACAGCTCTCTATGTTACAGGAAATCGACCTAACTAGTTTTCCTGTGAGTACAAGTGAAGCAGATAAAATCCATTAACCCTTTCAATACATGACATATTGCAGCCTTAGAACAAAGAACAACAGTCTCAATGGGAAACAGCAATGGTTGGGGGAAGGGTTTTTTCTTTAGGAACCTCATTTATACTCATTAGGTATTTGGTTTTGTTTTTGTTTCTTATTTATCCACAGAAAATACTTGTGGATGTTTTCATGAGTTGTCCTGCTTTACCATATTGCTGTTTGTAACATCTGCAAAATAAAAATTTTCATACTAAACATTAACATACTTTCTTAGCCTAGGGAATAAACATCTGTTTTTCTTCTTGATTTGACAGCCCAGTGTGTTTCTGAAACAGAGCTGTGCCATAAGCTCAGATTCAGCTATAAATTTTCAACAGTTGGAAGATATTTCTGATTTAGTTCTTGCTGAAACCTCTTGCTAGATTGTTAGAGTGATATACAGACTGCAGCAAGTTAGGAGCTTTGAATAAGGCTAGATAAATTCATAATTCTTGTCTAAATTTCCCTAGACATTCAGACAAAGAGAAAGCATGGAACTGTAATAAAGATGTCTTGCACTGCTGAATTCTTAATAATTCTTTCTGTCCTGCAGATGATGGTTTATCAAAACACCTACTCACTTCAAAGATCCTAATATTTTACATGAAGAAAGTGTACTTTGCAGTCCAAAACTGAGAAAACAGCATGGAGGTCCACTGCTGAAACCAAAAGAGGTAAGCAGGAATCTGAGACTTGAGATCCCAAGCCTAAATGCATACAATTAACTCCATTTATCAGAAAATTTTGTCTACTATCTATGACTTTTGTGTTCTTCACTAATAGATCTTGTAACTGTGCAATATTGTACAATGAGCAGAACTCCAAAGTCAGAACCACTGAATGATAACATGTAGGAAGGAATCCTGTGCTCTGTGCCTTATCTCACCGTGTCTGACTACACTGCAAAATGACTGAACAAAATCATTTAACAGGTACACAAAAGCAAATCAGAGAGAAACAGCATGAGAACCGCCTTCAAAAGAAAAATAGGTCATATGTTGGGGAAAGGATTTTTACTTTCAAGTGGCACTCACAAATAGCTTCAGATAGAATCTAATTTAGATAAAACATCGCCAACTCTTCTGTTGTGAGAAAACATTGGGTTAGGTTAGCCTTTCTTTTGCTTGGTACTCAGTCTTCTATTTTCCTAAATTCTGAATTGCAGCTACTCTGCTACTTCCCCCATTCTTGCTGAGGATGTGCCCCCATATATCTCTGGTATATTTTAATTTTTCAAGAAGTTCACATAGATAGTGGTTGTTGCCAAAGTCAACTGTCCCTTAGCCCAGTTTCACAGCTAAAACTATTTATCCTGGTAAAAGCAAGAATAAATAAATACATAAATAATAATACTAATAATAATAACAACACTCTCAGAAATACGATAATACTCCTGAAAAAAATAAATTCCACAAACTGCCAATTTTCTTGTTGATCAATAAACAATGCAAATATTCTTCTGATTCCTAAAAACACAATTCTGATTTTTTAGGAGGAAATAAGGATTGAAGAATTTGATATCTGATCTTTGCTTGTGAGCACTTATATGTGCATTTTTCTGTGTAACTCATAAAAATCATACTTGCCCTAGTAGTTCAGGGTGCTTATTATAAGGAATCTAAAGTTCTCAAATGCTGTGTAAGCCAAGCCTACCTTTCTACATATACAGACAGAGCATATAACCTGCAGATAGAAGGAGGTTCCACAACATTGAAAGTAGTTGCAGAGTTTTCTTCACTACTCTGATTTCTTTTCCCTTTCTCTTCACTGCTCTGATTTCTTTTCCCTTGCTCTGCGAAAGTGCAAGTACAACAGTCAGGTTAGGATGGGAGAAAATGTTCTCTTCTAGTTTTAGATCTAGACTCTGACCAGCTTATCTCTGGCTCCCAACTAAGACACCTGCAGAATGTTTTGCTTCAAATTTGTGAAGATCACTTCTCAAGACAGAGACACATGAGTCCCTTCAGCCCATGCCTACCAAGACTGAAGGGGAAAGAATTAAAAAAGAAAAAAAAAAAAAAAAGTATAAATATAAAACTTTCCCTGCGTTAGGTTACACACATCTTTCTGTAGTCCTAGTTTCAACACGGGCTAAGCACACTTCTGTGTTGATTAACCTCCTCAGTCATATTTTTAATGGCTATCCTTTGCTAATGTAATTAGGGACGTAGCTGAAGATGAAAGATCTTAGAAAGCAAAGAACTTCTGTAGTTAAACAGCACTCACCTGATAAGGAATAAACAAAATATGGATTTACCAAACTTCTGTCATAAACAAAAAGGATAGAGAAAGGGGTAAAGGGTCAGCTTTTATTTAAATGAAGTGGTTTGAGAGCTTTAGTCTTTTCTACAAGTGTTAAAAATTGAGGGTGCAGGAAGATAAAGGAAATTACACACAGTCAGTAACTGACCACATACAACATCAAGGAGAGTTAGGGGTGGTATGATTCAGTAACAGGATCCAATGGCTTACTAAAAATAACACTTTAGCTACTAAATATTTACACATATTCATTTAACCTACTTCAATTTCATTTTAGTTTAATTTTTAAAAAACTTTTAATTAAAATCTAAATAATAAACTTTAAAGATTTTATTAATGTTTAATTTTATCTAAACAAAATATTTTTGTAAATATTTATTTACAAACGTCTTATTTTGGTGCTGCAAATTAAAAATAAGAATTTGTGGTGTAGGAATCCGTATCAAAAATCAGCTAAAATCATTTGATAAGGCCAAATTCAATTTTTGTGAGCCTAAAAAAAATGTTTTTCCTAAAACATATTTTTAAGTTCTTTAGAAGCCATAAGGAAATACATGCCAATTCAATTTCTCTGAACTCTGATATGAAATCATCCTTTAGTAGTTCATTATTTAGCACATTCTCCACTCTCCCAATTACATTTCTTTCCTACCAAACCCAGCAGAGATTCCTCTTCTCCCTGTCATATGTTGCCCCTCAGCTGGTGCCTCCTGAGAACAGAGTGGTTTATTGGTGCCATGCTGGAAGGGAGCACTACCTGCCACCAGCCCATGCCCCAGTGTCTCACTAGCTGTCCCCCAGTGCACAAACCCAGGGAGCTGCCTCTGGTCCATGCTCATGCCCCTAACATGGTGCTGAGAGGACCACAGCGGCCACACAACAACACTGCTGGGTGGCACAGCAGGATGCCCTCATGTCACCTCGGCCACCCCACTCAGGAGGGCAGGGTGGCAGAATTGGACATTGGTGACTGAAATACCCTCTAAGAGCCTTCTCTTCTCCACACTGAACAGCCCCAACCCTCTCAGCATTTCCTCTGATAGTCAGTCGAGGAGCTAACCAGCTGCTCTCCTCTTTTGCAGCATTTTTTCCTGGCATCATTACATCTTTACTCCTTCTTTTCCTTGTAAGATTCAGGCAGTGGATCCCTGTGCCATGTTCAGGGCTGTTCCCCATCAAGTCATGGCTCTGAGTGCCTGGCATACAGCCTGGCACTGCCTGTGGTACAGGGAGCTAGTCTTCTGGATGAAAGAGAAGATTCCCATAGAACCCACAGAACAGGGGACAGAACCCACCTGAGCAAATGAACAGCAGAAATCCAGCCAGCTCCAGAAATCCAGCACACACAGAAATCACAATATAAATTTTATTGGAATAAAATGTTGCATTCCCCCACAATGAGATTTGAGGATTACAGAAGTGTGCTGGATAGAGGAATATGAGTATCTAACTGCCTTGTCCTCTGGCTCTATGGTTTGTTGCAATATCCATATTCCCTCTCTTTTTCCTTATTTGAAAGGAAAACAACATATTTTTTTACGACCAATGAAATAATGGAAAGGAACTTCCAGTATGTAAAAATGACTTTCCAGTTTATACATATTTTATTGACTTTCTTTGTAGCATCAAAATGGACAAAGCATGGATGCTAAGGATAGTAAAAAATAAAGAACTGCTAGAAATTAAAGTTACTTAAAGTCTGGGAATATAAAGATGTCAATTCTCTCCCAAGAACAAAAGGCTATAATAAGGAAAATATCCATAAACTATGGGAGCTGTAACTGTAAGCTGAGAACAATGTTAGGAGAAATGCCATTAGGATACAAATCCAAACTATTTTTTGATGTGTGGATATAACTCAGAGCCCTTAGAAATTACACTCAGTAATTTGGTATTATTTATATATTTTTAATTATACGTGAGTTTAAAAATTCAGTCACACCTGGACTTATCCAGGATGCATTAAAATGTGTATTTTAGAAACATAGTCCATTCCAACACTTAATGTCAAAGGCAGTTCACAATAACATTCATTCTCTTTTTGATCTGGAGTCCTCCTTACTGTTTCCAGTTCTCATTGCTTTCCAGGAACAAGTCTTTTAATTTCCTGAAAGACAGAAGGAACCTGTTTTACCTAGGATGTAGCTTTTTAAGCAGCCTTCTCGATCACTGTTGTCTTCTTCTGGAGCCTCAAGCAAAGGTGTTCATGTTTGAAGCCAGACCTCCAGCTTTTTCACTGGTGCTTCCTCCAAGCTACACTCCAAGGTCTATGCAGCCTACTGCTCTGGTACGTCCTCCTGAATTTCTCACTGTCAGTTTTCACACAAGTGGGAGAGGACCATAAGCAGCTCAGCTATTTTTCCTGAGCCCCTCCAGCTCTGGAGGTACTGTCTGTATCTCTAGCTCCTCAGATATGGCCACAAGTCCCTCTGGAAAGTAAGTCACCCAGAACACCTTGCTTGTGTGCAACACAACAGAATCACCATTGCAGGGACAAGAGACATTGTAAAAAAAGGGAGGGCACTGCTTAGCAGTGTTTGAAGCTCTTTCTAGGACTTTATGACCTTTGAGTCAGAAAAGGCAGACCTGAGCAATCGTGTTCTGGTTCCTCTGTAGCTCACCAATACAATTTCAGTATCACAACTGACAGGCATAATGACAGACACTTGAAGATCAATTTGAGCAAGATTTTGGTGCTCACAACAAAAAACTGTTCTCATGTAAATGCAAATTAATTGCTATTACGACCCAGAACTGCATATGTTGCCGTTGTGAAGGGTTGGAGGAGAACAGAAACAGAGAGTTTGAAAAAGCTTCAAACATCCATCTTAGATGATGTTTTAGGCATTTCTATGTTAGTGTGACAAGAACTGATAAAGCCATAGAATAAATTTTGGTAATAGAAATGTTACATTTTAAAGAATTTTTGTTCAAAACTGTCTTGACAAATCAACGTCACAATTTTCATAAAAGTATTAAAAGTGTGTTCACAAATCAAGTTTACAGCTGGCTTTTATTGAAAAGCCTAATTTAACCAATTTTGGAATTTTCAGCTCAGAAAAGTCATTCGATAAAATAAACAGTTTATTTCAAAGAGTAAAAGAAAATGAGCCTGGAAAATCTGAAGAAAACTGCAATTAATTAAAATTTGACGCCTCTAGATTGTTATTTCCTTTTCCAGTAATCCAAATGTTAAATATCTGTAGTTATTCATGAACAGGCTCTCTTTGAAGATAACATTTCTGTCATTAAACAGTCATAACTAAATCTGATGTTTCTACCTTTCTCATTGTCTGTTAATTTTCTAATAGAGACCAAATTGTCATCCGCCGCTGTCTCTGACAGATGTCATTAAGAGTTTTAGTGATTTTCTCAGGTGAAATTAGGAGAGCTATGGGTCTGATTGGTGTCACACTAAGCTCAAACTCTCCTTGATTTCCGTAAATTTTGGACCACAGCCTATTGCTTGTATGGACATATTGCCCTCTGTTGGTCAGGCATATCTCATAGAGCACCACAGTAGTCAGGAATCCTGACCATCTTTACCAGCATTGCTTATGTTCCTGAGTACTCTGGACAACAAGTACTCCAGGTACTTAAAAATATGTGGTATATTGTAAAGACTGAATGTTTCTAATGACTTTGAAGGTCCTTTTTGATGTTCTTGCAAGGTGTCTCATGGTGTGCCTACCAAGAGGCGATTGTCTCTCCCAGGAAACCATGCAATGCTTCTGCGCTGTACTTGAGCGCAGAACCATGGCAACAATTGCTGAAAGAAACAAAAAAGAGTTTATGGAATGAAGCTTATAGGAGCAGGAAGAGAGTGAGGGAGAGCCTTGGTGGGTCCTGGACCATGGCAATGACACCAGACTGCCTCACAGCACTTGTCAGTCTGGGCATTTGAAGCTGATTATTTGCCTGCCTTCAAACACAGATGTGCATACACGGCCCTAATTACACTACCCATGATTATGAATCAATGCCTAATTGACAGCTTTCCTGATAAATTACGCATGCATATTGTTCTTAGTGGCTGTAGAATTGTATTTGCTCTTCAACCCACAATCATCTAATGACTGGTATTTTCAGGCACTTAATGCAATCCCTTACAAATCAGGTCATCTTGTGATTGGTAAAATAAACAAAATCTGGTTGCCTATGGATTTGTAATTGAGTTCCCATTTGGTCTCTGTAATATTTAATGACAAATGAAATCCAACTACCATCCTTTCCACAAATTAGAATTTGAATAAGGCCTTTCCTAATCTGCTCACTTATTTTCACAAAAGTTGTAGGAACTTCATATCCCTGAGATATCCCTCCATCAGAGTGGATTCAAATTGTTCCATGATTTCAGGTCATCAGAGAGGAGAGCAACACACACAGACATTCACATGCCCAGTGTGATTGCATATGCCTCATCTCCATAGGAATATAAGTTTCCAATTTATATGGAAATCAAGTAAAAATGCATGTTAAAGAGAATGAGGTGAAAATTAAGATTTTTGTACTGTAGTATAATCAAGCTGGAGATAATCCCAGGGTCTAATCTTACTGATGTGTAGCCTCTCTCCTCTTCCTCATGAAAGTTGGCCCCAAAATCTGGCCTTACAGCAACAAGTAACAAGTAAGAGGAGACACAGAGGGGAGAGGACCACGAGTAGCTCAGTACTTTTTCTCTTTCCTGGGTAAGGACCCAAGAGAAGTTCAGTCTCCTTCTAACCAATAGGCATAGAAACGAAACAGCAAAGGTGACTGCTGTACTCTCCCCACCCACAGCCCTCTTCTCCAGCAGCATGCATGGCTTATCTGGGGTAATGGCAACATCCCCAGGGCAAGAGACCTTGGAAATAAAAATAACTGAGGGTCCCAGAGAGGTTTGTGTTTCTCAGAGCTTCTTCCGTTGGGGTGTGTCAGAGAAACATCCCCGTTGCAACTACATACAGAATCTATCTTCTATCTACAACCACAGGAGCCAAAATCCATCGGGCTGTTAATGAGGCGTGAGTGCCTGATGCAACCATGTGAGTACAGGATTTGCGGACAAGCACCGAAAACTTCTATGGGCTCAGCAGGGAAAATGAAGACATTTCTAATTATACACCTAAAACAAAGAGAAGACCAGTGTGTGTAAGATAGGATTTGTCTTTTTTTTTTTTTTTTTTTCCATATGTTTCAATAGTTGGCACACAGAACTATTGTCTTTCAGCTGTCTTAATGAGTTCTGAAAAGAAAATATTTCTGGAAAAAAATCACTGAACTTTCAAAAGGAAATGCAAGAGGAATTCTGTTATTTATAGTGAAAATGTAGCATTTTGAGTGCACACAACCCTCCATTACTGAGGAAAATCAGGAGGTAACAGCCACACCTTTCCTTGCAGGAAATTCACATAAACTGGATTTTTCTGGAAGTATGTTCAGAACCTAAAAATTGTATATATTTGTATCTTCTGTACATTTAGACCAACAAATCTTTCAAATCATCTGCAGGAGACTGTAAAGAATGTTAAAAATCACATATAATTTTAATAGCACTGTTTCACAATCCACTATTTTACAGTCTTCCATATGAACCCTAATTTGGTTAGAACTTGTCCCTATTTTTATAGGTTTGCAACTGTTCAGCTACAACTGTCAGGTGTCTTGGCACATTTGTTGAGGACAAGGAGAATTTAATCTGCCTCTGATTTTTTTATTCCTGTCTGGATCTGCCAGGGTTAATTATGATCTGAAGAGTCCATGCAGAATAGCTGTGGATGAAAAAGAAGCACGAGTAAGAAACAGCTCTCCACAGTGAGTTCCCTCTCCAGCTTAGGTCTCTGACAATACTGGCAGGAACTTTCGCTCGCACAACATACCCTTAACATGCTTAAGTGTACCGTCCGTCACTACTAAACAACCATTTGCATTTATTATTATTACTCAGTTCAAAGCTTGATGCCAAGCTGTCTCAGGGAAGGAAAGTACGTGGTGTTTTTTTTAAAAAGTCCTCAGTTTGATTGGAGTTTTCTGTTTTCCTTGGGTTTTCTCTGTCTCTCTCTCTCTCTCTCTCTTTTTTTTTTTTTTTTACTCTGTTCTAAGAAAAGGAAGGCAGGGGATTTACTAAAGGCAAGGCAAGTCGGTTAGTTATGAGTCACCTTCATGACTTATAAAGGGTCTCAAGTTGTTTGGAGCGGGCTTTCTTCACCTAACATGCTGCAGGGATATCAGGCAACAAGCCAGACCAGCAGACCTCTGGGGCAACTGTTGCTGCCTCAATTGCTTTTTTTTTTTTTTCAATTCTTTTTGCCTTATTTCTCTCTCTCTCTCTCTCTCTCTCTCTCTCTCTCTCTCTCTCTTCCCTCCCCCCCTTCTTTCCTTCTCGCTCTCTCTAGAAGAAAAAAAAAAAAAAAAAAAAAGAAAGAAAAAAAAAAACAGCCCAAGCTCAGTGATCATGGTTAACATGTGAGATGGAACAAAGGAAGTCTGTGGCCTCCTTGCTGCATTGGTTTTGCTTGCATCTCTGTGTAAAGAAACTGCCTCATAGCAGGTAGGTTTTTCAGTTTGGTTCTTTGGCTTTTTTTTTGTTTGTTTTTGTGTGTGCTCTTTTTTTAAGTGAGAAGGTCATATGTTAGAGGAGATGGGAGTAGGCCAAGGGAAGGGGCCCAAGGACAGGGTTGAGAAGCCTGAAGAGACAGACAGGCTAAACTTCAAACATTTAAACACAGAAATACAGAAATACTCACACAGGCATCCTGACAGAAATATGCCTTCAGCCATCCTGAATCACACATGGACCACCGGTCTAAAGCGAATACAAACCTAGTCCCCTTGGTGTCCTTGCGTGCACTTCTGCGGGCGGTTACACCTCATGCAGCTCAGAGCACAGTGAGCATGAGAAAGGTGTCTGCAGACAGCTAGGAGGACATGGGGTGTGGATGCGTGCTGCTTTTTAACTCCTGCACTCCTCCTTTATTCAGTCTGAGATGGATAGTTTAGAAGATCACACTATATGGAATATAATTTCTACAATGTTTTGGTTATCTGTTTGAAAGAGGTTTATGACTAAACTGCAGTTTTCCTCTTGCCTACAGCTTGCCATAGAGATTTTGGAGTGGGGAAAAGTAACTGTGCAGACTAGTTTGACTTGCTTAAATTTGGCCATGCAACTAATTTTGGACATGGGACCAGTTCTTGTCCTTATTTCATAAGCAACAGAGAAATGCCTTCTTAAAAGGCATTAGACCCATTAGACTCGCGTCATTAAGATATGGTTTGTTTTCATTCTTTTTTAAGTGAAAATGTTTTAAAAAAAACATATAGGAACTTATTTTTTTGAAATGCATATCCATACTGACAAAACAGTGGCTCCCTGCTCAGCATAAATACCTGCCTGGTAAAAACTTTGAGGTTTAATTTTGTCATAAAAATTTGCTCTGAACTCAAATTTGGCAGCAAGTATCTAACATTAATCATTTATTTTATTACTTTTCAATATAGCAATCTTTAATTTATAGAACCAAGAAAATACCTGAAATGTATTCCAGAATTTTCCAGCTTCTTGGTCCACAATGTGAAATAGAGCTAATGAGGATGTTTTAATTTAGAAGTAAATTTTCAGCAGAGAAAAGCCTCTTGTACCCACATAGACATCCTTGTAGCTTTTCTAGTATCTTAAGTAAGAGACTTGAATTCTGTATTTTTCTGTTTAAAAAAAAAATGTTTTACTTTCTGATAAATTAGATGCAAATAGTTGACTTAAAGTACTTCTGAAAATGCATGCAGGATACCTGTGGTGTATTGTTTATGTGAAATGCACATTTGTAGGTAATCAAAAGAATTACAGAATGTGCTAATTGCATTAATTGTCAACCCTGATTCTTTTTTAGTCAAATTAGACTTCTGCTGTTCAAGGGTAAAAACATGTCTGGAACTGGAACATTTCTTTTTGGTTGTATTCTATACAAAATGTTTTTTTCATGACTGCAAAGGAAGACATTCAAGAGCCACTCCACCAAATACTACACCAAATTTTAGTTTTGCAAAATTAAAGGAAATGCGCACCTCCAGAAGGCAATTTGTCACACTCTAAGAAAGAGAGAAAACAGGTGAAGCACGCTAACTTCTGGCCAGTGCTCACTTCTCTCTCCATCTCTCTCTTTGCTGAGTGTTAAGGACAATACATAGATAGCACAGGCCAAAGACCTTATTTTATATAGTTCCAGTTGGGTGCTGTGAGTCTTCCCCATGTGTCCTACAAAGTTATTCACATAGTCTGCTCACTGGCACATCTCTTTCAAGACCTCGAAGCTCATTCAAGTTTCTTCTCCCAGAATCAGGCCTTTAGTTAATTTTAAGCAGGTAATCTGGCATTGTGCTTCTCTGCTATGTCTGGTTTTTACACAAGTGAATGCAGCTAACAAACCAGGGCTCACCAGGTCTGCTTTAAAGCCTATTGTGGTCAGTGTGGGTCTCTATTCTTTAACTTCAAAGATTTAGGCTCTAGGGTCTATCACAGTCTGGTTCCACCAACATAACTGTGAACAGATATCATTGCAGATAATGGCTTTGGTGAATTGTCTTTTCCCTCTAACACTTAAAATGTGCTTCAGAATGGAAGTGATTGCACAACTGCAATGATGAGGCTCCCCAAAAGGAAGACCTAAATTCCTTCGGCTGTTCAGAGATACCTTTTATTCTTTCTGAACTGGCTACCAAATACTGAAGAGTTTGAATTAGTTTCCTAACCTGCATGTGTTTTTTATTGATAGTTCATATTGGAAAGTATTATCAAAGCTGGCATGTCCTCTTCCTACCAATCTTCCTACCAGAGACAAAAGGTTGAGTTTTACTACATCTTCATGACAAAGGATCTCGTCTAGCTAACCAATGGATAATCACATAACTAGACTAACAAGCTGGATGCTTGTAGTCCACCAGTGTTCCAGTGTAAGAGTCCACTTAGACCCCTGAGGGTAAGAGTGATGTTCAAATGGACAGGTGTGGAAATGAGCACATGCAGAACTTAAATTAAGTAGTTTGAACTGTACTGGCATTACTCCTGAAAGGAATCTGAATATAGGCTGAATATGTGGACGAACTGGTTATCCATGTCTACTTTACTGACCAAAGAAATACCTACATTACCGAACAATGATCTACCTGCACTTGAGTGGACTAAGTGCCTCAAAGATTTTTTTGAAAAATACATGAAATAAAAAGAAAGCTATGTATGTGATATCCATTCTCACATATTCTGGAAGATGTTGAGAAAGGCTATTTTATGCATTATTGCCTGTAAAAATTGTTCGTTTTCCCGGTAATGCCACAAATCTCTGTAAAGTCTTAATCAGATGCATTAATATTGCAACGGAACTAGAGATAAACATTGTCACATACTAATGATACTGCAAAAATAGACAGGAAAATACATAAATGTATGTGTATACAAGAGAAGATAAATATTGTAAATTTTTACTATTTTAACGCTTGTTTTTCACTGTTGATAGTTCAAAATAAGTCATCCAACCATTGAGTTTATCCCAACTGCCCCACCAGCTTTTCAGAAAGCACTAGGAGATTTCCTGAAGCTGTCCTAGGAGAAGCTGACCTTTAGGAGGTGTTTGAAAGAGCAAAAAGGAACTGTGGAGAAACAGTGTTGTCTGAAGTAGGGTGGCCTAGAAAAAAAGGGTGAGGAGAAGTAAATGAAAGATAGTAAGGAACATCTCTGGTGGAATAGATCACTTCTGTATGTTATCAGCAGAAGAGGTGGTGGTAAGAATTGAATGTCAATGGAGAACAACCGAAGCAGAGATGACTCTGGAGGAAAAATTAAGTGTTGCAGTTTATATGTCTTTAGTCAAATGTTGCTACTAATAAATCCTGAGGAACATCTCAGAGAAACAGGCAAAGTCAAAGGCTCTGGAATACAGAGACAGCTCTGTGGCCACCAACAGAGGCGGAAGGAGAACCAAGAAAGGACAAGCACAAAAAGGCAAGGTGGAACATTTTCACATGTAGGTCAGGCAAGGGGTAGAATGTCTAGCCTAAGAGATCAATTTTGCTATGTGCAGCTTCTGTGGAGTCAATAGCAATGAAAACAAATTTGAAGTTTGAAAATGAAATTAAAACACATTAATCTTTCTGAGGTCACTAGAGCAGATGAAGGAACAGAAGAGTAAATGAGTAGACAGGATCTGATGACCAAAGAGATCAGCTGATATGACAGGGAGAATAAACATGTTATGTCGATGCCAGTAACTGAAGGAAGAGTGAGTGCTGGAAAGAGGAAGAGAGAAATCACACCAGACTTTATGAGCTTTTTCTTTATTAATGTTGTGAGGATAGCAATGGGGGATTTTATTACATTGTGTTGAAGCATGAGTAGATGATCATCATTTCCATTGATATCAAGGCGACATTTTTAGAGCTGATTGAGAAGACAGGCAGCAATGCATGTATTTGTTCATGTAATGGAAATCTGACAGCTGTACAAAAGGCTGTTACAAAGGTTCAGCAAGAGGAAACACATGCCATTTCTCACCACTTCCGGATAAAGCACGATTTTTTTTTCTTTTAGCACATAGAAACAGAACGGTTTGCAACTTTAGAGATGCAATGCAGCTCTTAAACCCAAAATGAAAATGCTAGGGTGCCAGTTTAGGCAAAACTATTCCATTATTTAAATCCAAGACCATGGGATTAGAAAAGCACCAAAGACAAAGGCTTGTCGGTGGCTGTTACAAACTGCTTACCCACTTCTGCCTAGAAGAGCTGATGCTCAGAAGTAAAGCTGCAGAAAGCTATTGCTCCCTGAAGCCTTTCGCTTCCCTTACTGCTCAACAGTAATGTTGGAAGTAGACAAGTACAAATAAATCAGTCCTTCAGCTTCTTTAAAGAAACAATTATCAGATCCATTGAAGCCATCCGTTTCAAAAATATTAATTCTCCAAAACTGAATGCAGTAAAAAGCAGAAAGAAGAGGAAAGTGGTATCAACCACAAATAGCTGCTGCAAACCACAGATAGAATATCCTTTTTTTTAGCAAAACTTATAGGAGTTTCTAGGAAACACTAAAAAAAAAATAAATTAGTTTTTAGGAAACGTGGTGTAAAAATTAGTAATGTGTAATAGATTTAAGATCTGCAAATTTACGAATGCAGTAGTCTTGGGGCAACAGACTGAAGTCATGGAAACTTCTTGTAGTGAAGCTCTTGTCCAACTCAGTGAAGACAATATAGGGCTCCCACTAGAGGAACAGGTGTTTTGTGTCAAGCCTTTCCTAAAGATATATACCCACTGAGTGACAGTAAGTGAATAAGGAGTCAGGGACTTAGAGACATTAAAAGTGTAATAACTGAATCACAGAATAACTTAGGTTAGAAAGGATCTCTGAAGGTCATCACATTCCAATCCCTGCTTACAGCAGATTCAATCCATAATATCCACTCAGATAATACAATGACTTTTATTGACAGAATTAATCTGGTTGCTTGCTTTGAAAGGGGAGAGAGAGAGAGAAACTGAGAAAGAGAGAATGAGAGAGAAAGACCCACAATGGATACCCTATCTTGCATCCCCCATCCTCCTCCCTGACCTGCACCCCTGACCCCCACACACACCATTTAGGAGTATTGATGTGCAGGTTTAGAAACTGTTCACTTCGTTGCCCACAAATGCAAATGTAATCCCACGGGTCTCAGTGTCTGACTTCAGTAGGAGTTTAGCCTGAACACTCAACAGAGCTCTGAATCATCGCTTTAAATTTGAGGTTTGGAAATTTCTAAACCACTTTTTTATGCCTACCAAAATTTTATATTCATTTTGGAATTTCTGCTTGCCACTTACTTATCACAACCATATACTTGGTCAGTTTCATTTAGAGTAGCACAAAGTGAAAGGTAATTTCCCTAAAATCTCTAAATTAGATCACAGTCTTACTATGACATTTTAACTTCCTCTTAAAACATGTGTTAGTAAGAGTAGGGAAGTTATAAATGTACATAAGTTTCTTCAAATTTACATACAAAAAAAAAGATCTCCAAAATTGTGTCATACATAATGTCTCATTTCCCATACAGTTTTTCATGTTAGTTGTTTCTTAAATAACTGTAAATATTTATTTTGAAAAAGTTGTTACTGGGAGAACAAGCAGAAAGCAAACAAGATTCAACAAAGCCTGAACTCTGCCCAGGAGCTGATACTTTATTTTAGAAGGATGGAAAAAGGAAAATATATTTCAATCAAGACACATTTAGCAGAGAAGTAACTGGTCATTACTTAGGCCTTTTTACACGTGTTTGGAATGACTGTCTCAACTGTTCCATCCTTAACACTGATGTAAGTAAAAATCGTAAAGAAAAAAAAAATAATATAGTCAGGATTCTCTAATATTTCTTCTGTTGAGTGCGTTTCTACTTCATTATTTGATTTCTTTGAAGATTTTTGAAATATTTTATAGTATTATTGATTCACAAAACTATGTTTTCCTTTCTTGTTTTTAGGCTGAAAGAAGAAAAAAAAAAGATAAATTCTGGTCAAAGAAATCATTGCTCATTAATTTTATGGTTAAAGCATCAGAAATTGTTTAATATTAAAGGAGAGATTAGCAAACAATACATTTACTCAACAGAAACAATTATTAATCTCATTCTAGTCTACTGTAACAAGGATGTAGGAGGCTTGTCTATGGATCCTAGATCAGTAACTAAATCTATCCAGCAGGTTTTCTCTCCACAGACTACTCACTTTTTCAGGAACCAAAGGAACTTTGGTTGCTTAATCACAGGCACGGCATATTGATGAAACTATGATTAATTCTTAGCTCTCTGTCTTTTATCAAGTTAAGCAGTCAGCTCTTCTGATAGGCTCTTTGTCTATTTATGTAAAAATAAAATTTCTGTTTGATCACGTTTATTTTGGGTTCTTAATATTTTGAGAAGCTTGGGTGGTATTGGAAGTCTTTATTAACTGCTACCTAAAGGGGCACAAAATTGGGAAAGACAATAGTCTATATTCCTTCTGTTCAATGCAAATAAAGCAGCACAAATATGTAGTTAACAGAAGGATGGAAATAAAAGTCCCTCAGAGAAGAATAGTGAATATATTCTACTTCTCTCTTAAAAGTAACTTCAAAACAATTGCAGAGTTGACTTTTTCTAGATATATAGCAGATGAATTTTTTATATTTAAAATTTTTGTATTTATTTTGTCTTTTTATCTTTTTACTCTGATGTCTGTTCTCTTTCTGACGTAATTTCTAGATGCATTTCTCTCTCTCTCTTTTCTTTTTTTTTTTTTAGGTATATCAAAGGGGAAAAACGGTGGTTTCAATTCTTTAAGTCTCATACTCCAGTCTCTGGAGCTCTTCTGTAGGCTGTATGTTGTTAATGCTAATTGTGATAGGGGTTTTTACCTCTGACTGACTCCTACATGTTAGCATTAACACTGTATCATGCCTCTTACCAGAATTCACATGGAACAAAATGCTGCTGTGGGAGGAGAACAGAAATCATGAATCAGTCACCACTTCGCCAAGAAAACCTCCATTCTACTTGTAAAAAGACAAGTTGTTCTGCATACAGACATGCTTGCTAGACAGTTTGCTAGTTTTAAAGGCACAGGAAAAAGTAGGAAAAAAAGCAGCTTTGTGTATCAATAAATCCTTAGCAGGATGTAGAATGTGTAATATTCTGAGCTCAGCAACCTGATTTTTATTTTGTTTTACTGTTTTTCAGGTTTTCTGTTTTTAATTCCAACACAAATATTTCATTATTTCATTTTATTTAGGAAAGAAATTTGATGAATTAAACTTTTGGCATGTATAAATTTTACTAATTTCTATGGAATT
Source organism: Anas acuta (assembly GCF_963932015.1). Classification (NCBI taxonomy): domain Eukaryota; kingdom Metazoa; phylum Chordata; class Aves; order Anseriformes; family Anatidae; genus Anas; species Anas acuta. The sequence continues at coordinate 98,487,071 of NC_088979.1, read as the reverse complement.
TTATTCTATGCTAGAGAAAGACTAACTAAAAATGCTTTTGTGAGATTTGTCAGTTATTAATGGGTCATTAGGAGAAAATGAAAATATATTTATTTCCTCTGCAATTGCCAGTGCATTCCAGCCTTTAGAAAAATCTCCAGAAATTCCTAAGTGATAGGAAACTATCTTTGTATCTGTTTTGTGGAAGGTCAAAATAGATAGATACTGGCTACTCACAAGCACACAAAAACTGCCAGAGCCAGTCTTTAAAATTTTCTATCTTATTTTCAGCAATTAAATCTGCTTAATGAGTAGTCGTGGGGGACTGTAAGTGGGGAAAGAAAATCCCAAAGCACTCACTGTTAAGTAAGAAAAGAAATAAGGTTAATGTTTGTGCTGTATCAATATGTATACACTTTTCTGTTCCCAGTGTTTTAACTGTGAACACCCAGCATGCAGTGTAATTACAGAGCAAATTGAGACCACAAACACTTATGAATCAATGGCCTCACATATAAAACGGTCTCACATATGAACAATCTCACTGAACACAGTTTTTCCACTCAGACAGGGCTGCTGCAGGGTGTAACTCTTTTCCAAATCAGGCTGTAAGGTCACTGGCTCCCTGGGGATGTATGTAACTAGGGCCTGTGCCCACCCAATGCAGAAGCCAGCTCATCCCTTCCGAAGTCAGAGCCATAGCTCTGAGGGGGGATTCTCAGTGCTGTGAAGCACAGTTCAGTCTGGGTTTTTCATTTTTGATTCTTTGGTTTGTATTTAAAAAAAAAAAAAAAAGAAAAAAAAAGAAAAAAGGCACATTCCAATTCCTTTTGCTGCAGTATTAGTTCTGAAAGTGGGGAGGAAATGGTGGAGGAAGAGACGAGTTGATATAAATTATCATTTTTTGAGTCCAGGGTGAAACAATGCAGCACATCTTGATTTCACCATCCATTTGAGGCAAGTATTGGTTCTCCTCATGAAGTCAAGGTGGTCCCCAAGCTCCTAGGTGCAGGCAGTCCACAGGTCACCACTGCTTTCCTTCTTGGTGGTACAGTTACCACAGAACTGGTGGCAAAGCCGAAGCTGCCCTGGCATGGCCGCAGAGCCTGTGGAGAACCGTGCCATGGCAAAGAGGAAAACCTATTCTAATGCAAAGACTGCTGAAAATGGTATTGAGCTTATCTCCAGAAGTTAAATTCCCATCAGATGTACAGATTAAAGCGAACTATTAATTAAGCCATTACATTATTTTATGTGCTTGCATAAGGAAAATACTACTACTTGGATCTTTGTTGTATTAAAAGAAGCCTCATTTACTGCACAGCACCCCAAACCTGCAGCCAGTAGGAGATTTTTTTCTCTTCTTCAGAGCCTTTAGTAAACATCAGAGCTGTGTACCTGGAGTACAGTGCCAACTTCAGTGCTCATGAGTGGCATGGTACTCAAACAATGACCAGATTTGACTTACTCATTTCACCCTACCTCTCCACTACCCAGCGTGGAACCCCCATTTCTGCCCTATATAGGGCAGAAAGCCTATATATATATATATATATATATATGGGCTATACCCAAGCCCATGGAAAGCATATTTTTGAGGAGGAAAACACATACTAGAAAAATCATATGCGTGTTCTGCTATGTTTTTTTCTCTTCAAAAAGTAAATTAAGAGTGATCTGTGAACTTAAGAAATAAATAGCAAATTTAAAGATGGTCAATATACCATTTATATATTTTTTTCCTGCTTAGTTGATTCCCCAGATAAACAGACACATTAAGTTGTAGATATTATATTAGCAGGTATTAAAAAAAAAAAAAAAAAAAAAAGGCATTACTTTTACTGTGAAAAAAATGTTAACGCTGTACATGACTGAGGTTATATCTTATGAAAGACCACGGCATGACAGCATTACCATTTTCAGACGTTTGGTGTTCTTTAAGAAATATACACTACCAATTCTTCCCATCAACTGCCTCTATGATACTGAGTTCCTGTGTTTGGACTCCCTTAGGGAAAAAAATATAATAATATAGCTGCGCTAGCAAGTTCACTAACTTCAAGTATAAAAAAGTATTGTGATAAACTGAGTAAATTAGCTAAATTACCAAACAGCAGTTAAGAGATTACTGCTTCCCAGAGGTTATAATAGAAAAGAAAACTCATTCCACTTGCTCATAAAGGACTCAATGTCTACTGATGATCGAGCATTTTTATCACTCAGAAGTGTACAATCTCCCAGGGAAGAATTCCCCTTACTTAGTATGAAAAAAAAAAAAAAAAAAAAAAAAAACCTCTTGACATTTAATTCCTTCTGTTATGAAGGAAGCCAGACTAATTGTCTTTTCTGTTTCCAAAATCCACAAAAACATGGATTACAGAGTATTTATTTGAAAAAAAAAAAAAAAAAAAAATTCATTTGTTTAGACAATGTGTACACTTTGGTTGAACTTACTCAGCCTTCCAACCACCACCTCATACAATCAATACACTATTTAGTGTTAACTATGTTCCAAGGTTCGGTTTTGGTTAAAACCATTAAATGAAAGGGAAGGCTCAAGAGTCCTAGGCTCAGAGCAAATTTTCTGCAATTTGGAAAAGTTTAGGGTTGTCTTCTTTCTTTCTTTCAAACACAATGTAGAGGTGGCACAAGTTGAATGTGGAAACCAATGGAGCTACTATGGAGATATACAACAATGAAGAAGGCTAGAGATCCCCTCCCCATCTTTCCCATGTAATTAGAACGTGTCTAGTATCATCTTTTGCTCATGTATGTTGGCCTAAAATCTCCCTGTCCTCCCCTTTCTCCGTCATTTGTATTTTGCAATACGTTGTCTTCCTAGAACTCTCCTTACCTCTAGCTGGATCTGCATTTCTTTTGCTGAATGAACACAATAAAACTTTGCTCTTTAAACCTGAAAACTAATCTAATAAGAGGGAGAAACAGCTAAGGAGATGATTTTTTTCACTCTTGTAGTCTCTTTTGTCTATCTACCCCCCCTAATCCCTGTAGTCTCTAGATGATAGCATTCAACATAGAAAAACAACAGTATCTACTTTCTTGTCTCTTTTTGAACAGACCTACTATAGCTTCTTTGGGTTATTTCCAATGTAGAAGATGGGCCCAGGCCCCATGGCAAACAGATCTAGAATCTGGACCAAGACAGAGCTCTGTCATACCCAAGTTCATTGTGGTACTTTTATACTACTCCACAGCTTTAAATTTGGTACATAGGTCATTTAATACTTCCAGGTGTGTGTCTGAGCAAAGATAAACAGCCAACCAAGTGGGTGCCACCCTGCAGTTCAACAAAAAATCAGAAATCTTTAGAGCAAAAAGGCAGATAAGGTATTATCATAGCCTAGCCATTTAACATTCCTCTTGGGTAGACAATTTTGGCATTTTATGTGCCTAAAAGTAATGACAAAATACAGGAGGCTCTGAGCTCAAGAGCCATATGTCCCCATCGCTCTATGGATGCTCTCATCACTGAGCAGCGTCTACATTTGTTCTCATGCTTAGTCTAATTCTGGACTTTTTCATAATCGCTTTGTACAGACTGGGTAGGGAGTACTCAGAGTAACTTATGGCCTATCCCAAAACAACCCCACAGATGTTTCCTCTTGTAACTATGGCTCTGAACCTCTCTCTGGCTAGATGTGAAATTTAATCTACATCTACGTTGAAAAATGCTGTCAATCACTATGCTGGTGGTAAGAGAGAAGCAGACACTACCTTCTGTTACCTGGTTCCCTTTTAACTACTATTGTCTTCTACTGCTTTCCAAACACACCTTCCAGCTCAACCTCTCCCAGACGAGCACCTGCCTTCCGGATTCCACTACCTAAGCCAAGATGCAAGTTAGCACCAAGTTCTGGAGCAGCTCACCTTCCCACCTTCTTACAAACAGAACTCTTAAGAATGGGAGAAAAATAAAGGTAGCCCTCAACAGTCTTAACAGTTCCCAGTAACATAGCTCCACGCTTGCAAAGTCCCCTTTCCAAAACTTCACCCACAGGGAGGCAGCACCTCACATCCCAGAGCTCTGAGGCCTGCCCAGTGCCAGCGGCCTGCAGGCACCGCAGCAGTGCTGCCAACCAAGCAGCCATCAAACAGAAAAAGCTAGAAGAGAGAAATTCACTCCCTACACCTTTTAGCCTAGCAATTTACCTTCTGCTTTTTGTTGGTTTTTTTTTTTTTTATACTACATAAATTGGGTTGTCACTGTCCCCCTCCCCCCCCCATTTTAAGATGGGTATATAACCGGTTTAAAATTCAGAATAGGAGGCCTAGATCAGTTCCCACTTCACTGTGGGTTCATCAGAGACAACAGGTACCTCAAAAAAAAATAAAATTCTCACCAGTCTGCTTTTTCAGTAGCATCAGATCAACAGATCCAAAGCCAAAGTATACTCCAGGTTACATTCAAAAGAAACACGAGTATTCGGAACAGAGATCACTTCTAGTCTTAAGAAAATAAATAGAATGTGGGAGTGTATTCATAACCTAAACCTTGTATCCAGAATCTTTTTTTTTTTTTAAATAAGTCCAACACTATTAAAGAATCATCTGCAATACTAATTGAGAGGAAAAAGAGTTCTTCAAATGATCTGTGAGGGTGTGGGTTATATTTCAAGGATGTGTTGCACTTAACATGAAACTATAGTAGAAGGCATAGCCTGTTACTATACTGACAGGCTTCATTGTAAGACAGCAAATTTGAATAGCTAGATCATGCCACACACAGAGATACCTAAGAGCAAACATATTTTAACACATAAGTAGACTTTGTGCAATTTCACCAGCTTTTATCATTTGTATTTCTTCTTCTGTGCTCTGACACATTTAGCATTTATTTCCTTATTAGTTACTGTAGATTCATTAAGCTAGGTAAGATTTCCTTACTTAAAAGTTTTACTGCTCTTGCAAAACGGTAGTATCAATCGATTAGAAAGCAAGTGATGCAATTAATGGCAAAAGCAGTAAGTGGTATAAAATTCAGAGAAAATATTTGCACTTCACATAGTAATAGAATAGTTTCTGGAATGAGAGAAGCTCTAATGAGCTAGTAATGAAAATACAAAATGTCAGAAAGCATTATCCAGCAAAAACCCCTTGTGAAATTTAACTGAAGCCACTGTAGTTCAATATCAAGGAATGAAAATGCATAATAAATCTTACTACGGTGGGGATGTGCATAAGACTACATTCCTGGTATTTTTCTGGAAAATGATCTTTAAAAGTGATACTCTTTAACTGCTCTTGTACAGCAGACAATTAATAACCTCAAAGAACTTTTCAGTTTCTACATTCAGCTATTTTTGTACTCATAGAGCAATGGTAATTATGCACTAAGCTATTGAATGGAGTCTTTTGAATAGCAAATACAAAAGAATCTAATTTAAGTTCTGACAAAATTAAAATTGGGAAGTAACCGTTTTGTAACCCTTTATGGGCTTCTGGAAGTTTTTGTTTAATGCCTTACAATGCATTATCTAATACAGTAGGCAAAGAAGTCACTGGAATTTCATTGGGAAACTCCAGCAAGAAAAACAGCATGTAAAGAGCTAGCCTAAAAATGTGGTCTTGAAATTGTATCAACTTTAAAAATGATACCTAAAGCACACTAATCAGAAAGGACAATATCTGGACACATACTGTTCTTGAGAACTCATTTACAAAATGAGTTAACACAAATGAGATTTTTAGAAAAAAAATCCGTGCCTTTCTAACAGGGACAGAAAATTGAAATTAAAGTAGACTGAAATGTATGATACCAGCTTTGTAACGATTCATGATTCAGGTCCACAGAACTGAACTGAATTAATGAAGACAGTTTCACACGTAGCACAATTAAGCCATGTAAAAAAAAAAACATTTTATTATGTACATTTAGAGGTTAATTTAGATTGATAAAGTTTTTTCTTCTTCCATTCCACCTTTTTCCTCATGACTTTCTGCTGCTGCTTCCACAATTTTCTCTTCAGTGACCTGCAGAAAAATAACAAAATTGTTATTTTTATTAAACATGACTTAATTCTAGATCCTGGAAATCCTCCCATCACACTGTCAGTGTAGCAAAAAAGACAACTGTTGTCTTCAGCAGTAAACAAGGACAAGAAGCATCTGCAAACTAATTTCATTTAAAAAAAAATCATGGACTAGACTCTGAGAACATCCTTGGCTAACAAATTTCAGTAGGCATACTGTATTTTTTCTCTCTTTTGCTCCAAATGCAAATAAAATATTTGTTCTGAACACTCAAAACCATCTGCTATTTAATTCTCATAACAATTTCCTAGGTTTAATCATGCCTTGAAAGTCGGTCTCTGGTTATATGCAGCTTATCATATTTTATTGTTCCATTTATTGAAAAAATTTGCCTTTTTGCTTTTATTCGGTCAGTGAAAAACTTCTCTTGGATAAGCCCATTTCAACTTGGGAACACTGTTTGGCAGAAGAGTATTTGCAAGAAACTTTTATTTCCCATTCAGGTTTTTAATGGAGAAAAATAAACCAGTGCATTTATGCAGTTTACTGAGATAGTATTTCATTTCATCTCCAGTAGTTTCCACCTAGGTTCACCCAATGGTAGATTTTATCCCTGCATTTAGTTATTAAAATTATGTTTGCTTGTGTTCTCTCAAGCCTGTAACAGAAAACTTACTATTACCTAAAATCTAGGTTAAGTATAAATACATTACTCCAATTTTAGTTTTCTTATTTCATGTTCATGATTAAAACAGGAAAAAGAATATTTTAAGTTCTACACACGTGGTATCAACATAAATTCTAGAGATTAATTTGAAAAATACTGATGTAGTTTAAAATGATAATTTAAAACAGATTAGGGATTATTAAAAAGCAGACAGCTTCAGTCATAGATGATAAGCCTGACAGAATTTGCTCCCGTTATTTAGAATATTACAAAGTATCAGTTGAACACTGCATGTTTTTTCTGAATGGTACAATACACTTCAGCAGTCAGACATCAAAAAAAATACCAGATAATCTTCTACTACAAAGCAGTTAAATTTCATGTGCATCCAATTTTCTTCACCTGTTTCTTCACCTGTTCAATTCTTAAAGATACGTTACTGAGGATATTACCCATCTCTAATCATTCAAATGCTACTCTATCAGAGCACTTTTTTTTTTATATATATATTTAAGTCATATTTCACCACTGAGACTTACCAGCCACTTTGATCTTTCCAGCAGTTTGTGCCACACAGTGTGGTGAGCCTGTAATGAATGTCATTAAACGATATTACTTGAGGAAAAAAAATAAAATATCTTACTACAGATTAGATTCTGACAGGTTTATAGAAATGATATAACAAATACGTAACGATCTCTATCCATACATTACAGCTTATTACCTCAGTTTCCAGTTTGCCCAGTTTGGGAGGATTGAAGAGGGCTTGAATGTATGTTTACTTATGACATTCATCCACTGTGTAAAATCATTGAGGCGGTAACGGGCAAAAATAGTCATTAAAATCTTATGACTGGGAAAGATAAGGAAGGGTATACAGAGGAGGGCAAGGAAGACAATGCCCAACTTGTAAGTTGGGGAAGTTCTTGTAAACTTCCCCATTGGAGACAGTAACACACGTTCTAGACCATAGGCCAAGAAAATACAAGTCAACAGAAATGGGAAGAAAGACTCTTGCCTTCAGTTATAAATTTTGTAGAGCCTTTCCTTAAGATAGATTAGTGATGAGATTTGCTGTTGTTACAAAGTTTTATTTTGGTATCATGGAAGGCTCCTGCATCATCATTGTCAGTTCAACGTTCTATTATTTCCTGAATGAATTAACATTGCCAGCAACCTCAATTTCAGATGATCAGCATGCACTACAATAAACAATTCACTAAGGCAAGGGGAATGAAATAGCCATGCGGCAATTGTGCAACCAAAATCATTCTTTCGGTATTGAAAAAAAATAACGTTGGGGTGCTCTGACACAAGCTTTCAAGCTCTGATTCCATAGCCATTAGAGTTCCAAGTCAATTGAACCCCAAATACCCAATGAGGTCATCATCATGGGCCATCACTTTCTGCTACTCATCCTCCTCTCATCTCTGTATTATTACAATCAAAGCATAGTATAATGATCAGAAAATATGCCAAATGCCCTAACTTTAAAAGAAAAGAAAAATTACAGAAAATGCATTAGTTACCCTCAAATGGACTGGCAGGGACACACCCTGAAACCTCCTTATCAATTCAGATTGGTTCGTCTGAAGATTGTGAGCTGCTGTTATCTCGTACTGGAAACAGAAACTTGTCCTTGGAATGTGAGGGCCTTCACTAACATCCACAAAGTCACCAAACCTGATGGAAGTCAAAAAAAAAAAAAAAAAAAAAGGAAAAAAGAAAAAAAGAAAAAAAAGTTATGACAAATATAATCAAAGAGAATTACAATCCTATTTATTTTTGGTTAGCAAAATCCTATCTACAGAACACTTCAAACAGGATGAAAGAAAATCCACAAAAAATCCATAAAAGAAAATCCCAAAACAACCCTGAACACAACCCCAGTTCAGCACCTCTGGATTTCCTGAAGTAAACATACAGGTCACATAATGTCCTAATATGAATTTATGAAATTTAAATCCCAAATCCAGAAAGGTAATCCCTAGTTTCTCAAACTTCTGAAGCCACATTGACTTTAATAGTGGGTTAACTTTGTAATTCACTAGAAAAAGGTTTGTCCCCAAGATCACACATTCTGAAGAACAGTTTGCTTACTACCTGCACAGGTTTTTCCCTTTCACATCCTGGAAAGTTGCAAATCGATTAAGAAAAGTGAGAGACAAGAGGAAGATGTACAGCAAATGAATACTCAGAACAAACGTCTCCCAGCAATCAACAGGCAAGCCCATCTACCCTCTTCTGAACAAGCTGGAGAGTAGGAGGAAGGAGAACAGACACAATGCGGTTCTAAAATTTCAAGAACCATCGTGGCAAAGGCATCTCTCCTTTACAAAGGTTTGGACTCCAAAATCAAACGTCGTTTAGGCATCTAGAAAACTGAGTATCACCAGCTTAAGCAAGTCACAATGTGTAAGATTGAGCTATAATAAAAGCTTCCTTCCTCCAGCCTAAGAACTTTACATCTTACACTGCATTCCAAAAATCAGCTCCATTCCTATCTCCAACACTTTGAACACAAATGATTTTATTTTTAAGTTAAAAGCCATCATAAATAACTTATTCTTTTTACTTGCAGATACTACTTGTAATACGACCAAACTTTTCAGCAAAATATTACAGAATGAGTTCAGTTTTTCTCACCTATGTAATGTTACAATTCCTTCCATGTTCTGAGAAGCTTTCTGTTCTATCGTCTCCATTTTGTATCTGATCAAGACAAAAAAAAAATAAAAAAAGATTGAAATTTCTAACCTTTAACACGAAGTTCTTATAAGAATTCTTAACAAATTGATTTAGGGAACATTTCTTAAAGTTGTGTTGGTATTTATGAGAGCTTTGAAAGAAATGAAACTCTTAATTTTATATGCCAGTGAGTATTGATATGTTTCATAAAGCATGTATGTTTTCAGAGGTTCAATCTCTCAACAGAGTTTTTTTCAGAAAGATAAAATGAACCTACTGCTACACAGAAAAATGGTTTCTTCTGGACTTGTATATAATTTAGAAAAAAAAATCTCATCACCTAAACTGGTCTTATGCAATGCGTGGTTCTCAACAACTGATCACCTGCAAGATGTCAAAAAGCAGTCTCTGCTCTTTCTACAAACTACATGTAAATCAGCTCAGCTCCTACCTGCTGTAAATGCTTGCCAACCAACACAGTAAAGAGATGCTAGTTGGTATGTCACAAATATTATTAAGCTAAAAACAGTACTTATTTTGGTCGTAACTTTAGCTTCAAGCAAAATTTTATTTTGGTTCACAAAATGTCAAATAATTTACCATTTTCCCCCACTTCTCTCCAACCACCAAAAAGCTGTGGACCAGGTAATTTTTCTAAAACATTGCTTAAGTGGTCTGTCAGCTAAAAAAAAGTGTTTTGAACATGCCTTTCTATAATGAAAGGCAGTGTATTTTACCCATTTTCCCTACGTAGAGCTCAAAAACTGCATTTCATCAAATCTGCATTTCAAGATACCAAGATATGAAAAAACTTGAATATGAAAGCCTTTCAGCAAAAGCTTAAGGTAACTAGCATGCAAGAAGTCTAATCACCAGAGCTCCAGTTTAAAAGTAATGAAATCTTGAAGCTCAATATTAAACTTAGAAGTCTACAATCTTTCCATTTCTCACAAAACTACCTCCAGTAAAGGTGTTGGCCTCTGGAGACAACATTAAAAATGTAATCAGCTAGTGGAACAAAGACAATGGAGATGTGTTTGAGTGCAATCAGAGCAGTGGGAGATGTACCTTCTTACTTCACCTATCACATCTTATGCAGAGATTTAAATGAAATTTATAACTGCCTTTCTAAAAGGAAGGCACATTCATACACTTACTTGTTATGCTGAAACATTTCACGTACTACTTTTGCTTCAACTTGTAGTGTTTCAAACGGCAGGTCTTTATAAATTAGCTTACTAGCATCCTTTGTAAGAGAAATGAAGTTGTCCTAAAAAGTGATTGAAACATATAAAACCGTCACCACTGTCTCACAGCTGTACTGAATAGACACAGGAAACACTAAAGATTAGTCAAAATGGTAAGGACCATCTGGTATAAATCCTAAATATAAGAATACTGCTGTAGGATTGTAATTCTTACTATTTATCAGTAACATATTGCTAAGGAATAAATCAGTAGGCATTCTCCTATCAGAAACAATATACATGAATCGGAGTTAAACATCCTCTGTCTTCCTAGCATAACATATGCACATGCAGTCTTGACACTGGTCAATATTCAGTTGTGTATCCTGTTTCCCATAGTCATGATCCCAGTTATAAACAATCTCCACTCTGGTGGAATCAAAAGAAAAAACTACTGAATAACTACGAAATTCACTGCCTCAGTCCAGAATCCAAAGCTTTGTACATGCAGATTTGTTGATAAATAATAACCTGTTATTAGGAAAAATTGCATTTACTGTGTCACTTATAAAGTAACTTAGTCTGAAATATTTTAACTACAAGATCATATTGAAGAAAAAAACACCTATATTGGACTAACACTGCTTTGTTAGCCACACACACCTCTGCTGATACTTCATCATGAGAACAAGAATAACAATAGGCACCATACAAGTGAAACATCTGTGATCACACCAGTTACCAAACTGTTAGGAGTTTGTACATGATTATATAGATTCTATAGAAGTTTGCAGATGATTAGATTTACCAGAGAGCACGAAATATAAGCAAGCTATTGAGAAGAGTTTCAGCTGAATGTGTTCACAGTTCTTTTACAACAATAAATCGATTATGCTGTAAACTAACAGGTGAAAATACGTCCTTATTGTCAGAGGGTTTTACTCATACAATCTATAAGCCTATGATCACATCTACACTACCAGGCAAGAGTAGTTAAGTAGGAGTGGGTCTGTACAGTAACATGGATGGCACTTAGGTCCCAACAGCCATACCAACTATTTTTGGAATTATATTTCAGATCAGAGCTACCGTAGCCCTATAGACCTAAAACCTGTAAGTACCTGGAAGACAGCTCTGGATTTTATTGCATCTGAAAAAACGTAGTTTGTGTGCTGAGAGCACTCTTCAGCGTGAGCCAGTATATGATAAATGAAGAGATTTAGTTTCTGAAATGTATTCCTGATGTTAAAAAAAAAAAAAAAAAAAAAAACGGAAACCCCGCTACCCCACTAACTTCTCCCCTGCCAAAAAAAAAAAAAAAAAAAAAGGCAATGGATGAAAATGTAAGCTACAGAGCTTTTTGAGCATTAAGTTATTGTGCTTACTTTTGTTGGCTGCCAGTCATTCAGTCTATTGTCCAAAATTACATCGTAACAGAAAGCTCCAGAGATCACTGAAATTCCAAAAAGAAAAACACTCTTATTTCTAATGAAGTACATATTTCACTGCCATATTATAGTTTTACAGATGTATGAAAATTAGTAAGAAAAACACAATCTTAAGAAATCGATAAAGAATAAATTTTCAGCTGTGATTATACAGTCAAACAGCAGACTAAATCTGTATCATTTTAATTTCACTGAATGAGAAATATTCATTTTAAATGTGCTTTAATTTAATGTTGATATAATATATACCCATTAAAGGAAACAAACAAAAAAAACTATACTGCTTCCCAAAAACACTGAAAAAGACAATAGACTTTGAAAATATTTCACAGTATTTTCACATCATATACTAAATTTGCACCATTCAACTATAAAGAGAAATTTATTGCACAGATAAATCATGCAATATTAGAGCTAAACTACGATGTTTATCCATGACACGCACTTAACACAAATTTCTGTGGTAGTCGTTAGAGTGCTTTTTGTGTATATTTATCAAGCTATTGACATATCAAAAATCAAGCTTATGAACCTAGTAAGCTCATGCTATTTCTACACATACACTCTAATGATGCAAATTAGCATATGCAAGATTATTCCAAATCCTGGCATAATTGAAATATCCACTCTAAACCTACCAATCAAGACAAGTGCTGAAATGACTAAAAAGGGAATCAATCACAGGAAGGCTCCAAACAATAAACCACATTCTTATATATCAAATATATAATTGTGTGGTAGGCTCTCTTATTAAAAGAAAAAATATCTCAAGTTGGAAGGGTCCCACAAAAATCCGTGTAACCTCCTTCCTAGTGCGTTTGCTAATTTTAGTGAATCTTGGGTCACAGGTGAACAAAAGTCATTAGCAACCAACTTCAATAATCTTGCAACTTGAGTTATTAAAAGTCACCATTTATACATCAAGTGCTCATAGGGTTACATAGTTATTTGGTCAAATCTCACAGAAACACATAAGGTCTTCTAAATATATTACTCATGTAACTTCGTAATCAAAAGGCTATGCTCTTAAGTTACTAACTTAATCTATGTAGTCCAAAGCGGTCTGAAATTCAGTTATCATATAGACCAATCTTGCACACATTAATGAAGAAATTGTTTTCAGCCTGATGAATGTAAGTTAAAGAAATGCTGGTACATCACACTCTTCTTCTTATAATTACTCTTCCAATGGAGCACCCAAGAGCATAGATTCCCTTGCACCTTCTTCCTTCTCCCCACCAATAATGCCAGGCCAAATAAGATTCTGGATGTTTTAAAAGTGTAATACAAAGCTAAAACTTTAGAAATTTGGAAATATTGCAAAGATTTAAGATTTAATCCTCAGTTTATCAACTGATATTAAAAAAAAGCAGTTTAGGAAGATAGGCTTCTGTCTTTTCTCCAGTCCATTCAATCACCTTCAAAGCAGTCACACAGCTTAGCAGCTATGTAGAGACCACTGAGTTGTCACAGTTCAAAGCCTATCATAATGTTCAAAGCCCTAGCATAACCAAAACAAATTCTGGATTACTTCAACGCACCCATCACATCAAACACAAATAAATGCTGCAACAACAGCATTTAATATGTATAAAAACATTAAGTACCTTCAAAAACTGGAAAAAGAGACTCTGATTTTTTTTTTTTTTGTAACATAATTACACACTCACTTAAGAAGCAGTGAAAGACAAGATGATCAACAGTAAAACGTTTATATCACCTGGCACTTCCGGAGCTTTAACCAGATTCACAGAGTACTCATCCTTGAATGCCCGCTTTAACACACATGCCATGATCATGGCACAGGAACGCCAGTAGGCCTATAAAGAGAATTACAAAACACAGAATTATTACTTAGAACCTAACAACCTATACCAGATGAACATCAGTTATCCAAAAAGAAAAAAACAACACCAACATTTCATTGAATTAGGCACAAACCTAGATGTCTACCCTACCATTACTTTCTTTAGGATGTAGACTTCTACCTGGACATGATTAAAACATCCATTGAGATAATCAAAATTGCACCCGAAAGGCAAGCCAGATGTTTCCCTTGGGATATTTAAATCTCTGATCCTTGAATCATGCAAGAATATAGGTTGAAAAGAATGTCCACATATCACATAGCCCACACTGTGGTCCAGTTAACAGCAACTGTGAGGTGCCAACCAACTGTTAAAAATATTGAAACTTTCACAACAAAGTTCAAGGAGGCAGATGGACATGACACTAAAAGGGGCATACAGAATCAAGAAGCTGCAATCAAGGTCACCTGCAATGAGGTATGATGGAGGCTTACCTTGTTTACTTCCTCTGGATCTTCATCTTTGAATGTAAGGAACTGAATTTCACATGATTTGGTCAAGGGTCTATACATGTCCCAGACTTCACCATCCACAAGAGCCAGCACAGATTTCTTGCAATGCCATTCACTTAAGTCTGAAGAAAGTGAAAAACACGTTACATGGTTCTTAGTTTTGCTCTTCAGAGTCAACAAATTATTCCCCTGCATTTGCAACACCAATCTGCAAGTGTTTTACCACTGTAAATGACTTAGAAGGATAAGCTGCAGATAGAGCCTAGAAAAATTAACCAGTTTATGCTGATGTATTTTGAATCAGTAAAATGTATTTTAGGTCATGAAGTTCACAGTACAAATATACTATAAACTTAAATACAAATACTCTGAATGGACATCCCTTACCTTGGTCATTACAAGGTCTACAACACTAACATTTCAAATTTGGAAGGCAAATACTTCAACAGGCAGCCTTATCTGCACCCTCAGTGGCACATTTGCTTAAGAGCCCATTCACTTACGCATGGCACAGTTGTATGGAGTAGACAAGGCTTTGTTCATTATAAGCAAACTGCCAGGGTGAGATTTTCCAGTGTACTTTACTTCTATTTTCTCAATCCGTGGATAAAGAGATAGCTGTCTCTCCTTCTCTTTGGTAAAGAGCTCATTGCGCATCTGAATAATTTCCTCCGATGTCAGCCGAGAAGCTGCTGGTGTGGATACAAACCCTGGTAGAAGAAATTACGTAAAGTGAGCAATAAACAGTTTTTGAAACCTCTTTACAAGCCCGTTTCTGCAGAAAGGCGAGCATTCAGCAAAGCCACCAAACAAACAAAGGGATGCAACCCTCTCAAGCAGCAAAAACTTAATTTAGCGGTATAAGTGTAAAGGGGTCACCCGGCCGGGCACGGTCCCTGGAAGCGACGGCCGCGGGACAAGCCCGCAGCCGACACGACACGACACGACACGACACGACACGACACGACACGACACGACACGACGCGACACGACGCGACACGACGCGACACGACACGACACTCACGGCGTGCCTCCCGCCCGGCCCGCAGGCAGCGCGCGGCCCAGCGCGCCGCCATTTTGCGGCCGAGCCCCGCCGCCCCGGTGCCGCTTCCCCCCGGCTCCGCTGGAAACGGCGGCGGCAGCGGCTCGGTTCCGGCCGCCGCTCCGTCCTCGGCCGCCAGGCGGCACCGCGGGGCCGGGAGCGAGGACCAGGCAAAGTTAAAATCTGTGAAATAAGTCACGGTTTGTTCCCGTGTCTTACAGTTCTGATGGTGATGGTTGTCAGCCAGATCCCCCAGTGGCAAAGACAGAACGGCCACCAGGAATGCTAGCGTCAAAACAGCTACACTGACACGGTGCCATTAAAAAAATAAATAAATAAAAAGCTGTAATTAAACTCAGCATCCAAAAAATTAAATGTGCTAATACCGGCCACGGACAGTAATGGGCAGGGAATTTTCCACTGTGACCGCAATGGGCTGCGGCCAGGTGAGCCCCAGGGCTGCCGGCTCCCGCTGCTGCGGCACCTGGCGCTGGCAGCCCTGCTCGCCAAGGCCGTCATCCAGAAAACCAGGTGTGAGGGTACGGTGGCTGTTCCTGCCCTTCATCACGTTATTTGATAGAGACAGATTTTTGGCAAGTCAAACATCATGCTTCCTCACTTTTTGAAACAAGTTAAATACAAGTTATTTTTTAGCGCAGCGGGCACATTGTAGTGTATATACACACAATGCACTGTTGTGTGTATATAACAGTTTACAAGTGAAAGGTCCTTAGAAAACACAAAGATGCTGTTAGTACTTACACCATTATCGCTCAATTCTGCCAGTTCAATTATCTTTTTATTCTGTGGCTTGAGGATTCATAAGCAGTCACTGATTACATCACATAATCTTTTTTTTTTTAATTGAAAAATGTTTTGAAGATACACTATAATAAGAATACAAAAAGAATATTTTAGTTTCTGAGGATGTCAATTCAAAATGTCTGGAGAATGAAAGAGAAATACGCTCTATTCTGTCACTCCTGAATGTGTTGTTCACTTGACTCGAACGACTAGAGTCAAATTCCATTTGATACTGCACATTACTTTGACAGTCTCTCTAATTTAAATTCCAATCTCTAAATCTTTTGTATGAATATATGCAACTCTTACTATGGTTCAGGAAAATTGTGGTAACATATCTGTTCCCTGCTTCCACTTGCTTGGTGAAGCTTTGGAAGTACAAAGAGGATGAAAAGCCTCCTGGACCTTGTAGCA
The DNA here is from genome assembly GCF_963932015.1 of Anas acuta. Lineage (NCBI taxonomy): Eukaryota > Metazoa > Chordata > Aves > Anseriformes > Anatidae > Anas > Anas acuta. The sequence continues at coordinate 98,470,531 of NC_088979.1, read as the reverse complement.
CGCTGCAGGCTTTGGGAGGAGCATGGCCACGGCCCTGTGTGTTCTGGTAATCCCTGGCCGCAGAGTGACAGTGCAAAGCTTTACCCCCCAGTGGAAATCAAAAGATATCTGAAGCTGCTGGAAATTTCACTTGGGGCTCACCTGCCAAATCTACAGCCCCCGGACAAAAGCAGAAAAGAGGAACAACATTGGCATCAATCTGGGGTTAACTACAAAGTTCAGTCTTCGAGCTCATTTTTGATACATGATGCTACAGCTGGCTCACAACTGTAACATCATTTACTTCTGTGTGTTTACTTGAGGCTTCTGTGATAGAGAAAAAAAATAAATCACAAACCCACCACAATGCTGGGGCCTGAGCCGAGGCCTGGTTGGGGATTATGCTCAGCTGCCCAGCATGGCCCTGCCGGCAGCCGGCGGGGGGCTTACGGGCCTGCTTTAATCCCTGAGCTATTGATCTGTCTGTCAGTGCCCCAAAACTAAGGCCTTCTGACTGAAAAGTACGCTGGGAGGGGTTTGGCTGAAGGCCAGAGGCTTTTAGCACATCACAACACTAAGCATGTCTGTGGTACGGAGGAGGGACAGGTAATAGAAGCAGAGAAAAAGTGGACCAAAATAATTGCAAGGCATGAGTCTTCATAAAGCTGTTTGACTTTCACGGAAACCAGAAATAGTATTTTATAATGTGCAGAAAATGGGAGATTGCCCTATGAGGCAACAGGAACCCCGTCTGTGCTTTTACACCACCGTGTATGACCCATTGGCAATTTGTACCTGACAAACCATGGCTGCTGGTGACCCTGTGGCTCCCAGCCCGGTCCTGGGCTTGCTGACAGACCACTGCAGGAGCACATGGCCCTAACAAAGCCTGCCCCTCCGTGTGCCCATCTCCCTCATTTCTTACCACTCACCCTCTGGGCACACCACTGCAGCAAAGTCCTACAATGTGCTGAACACAAGATCACTCAACAGATACATGTTACAGAATTAGTATTTCTCAGGGATTTTTTTTTTTTTTTTTTTGTGTTATTTCAGTGACTTAGCTTAAAGTACAGCTTCATATACACATGCCTGTGCACAACGGAGGTGGTAGCAGTAATTCATGGCTGGAGGCAGCAATTTCTTTGTAAGACAGTGTGATGTATAACTACATGTTCTTGAAAAATGTTTTAAATACAATTCCGAATCTACCATCAGCAGCATCCTTGCTATCATGTTCTCCACTGTTGCTTAAACTGAATCACAAAACATCTGACAATGCTACCTACTTTGGTAGATATTTTTTAGAAATGTACCTTTGATTGCTACTGAACTGCTTGCTCAGTGACAGTAATCTTTCAAGTTCAGTTGAAAAAACAGAATGAATACTGTATTCTGCAAGTCAAAGATAAAATTATACAACAGATTGGGGGGATATTCAGAAAAAAAAAAAAAAAAAAAAAAAAAAAAAAAAAAAGTATTGAGAACAAGTAAAATGTGTTACTGTTTTCTTCTTTTAGCCTTACATTTTCTCTTTCCTGATTCTAGCTTGGCTGCCACATTAGATATGCAACATTTTGACAGTCTCATAGAGATATTATGTTGTATCACAACGCTCACTTTGATCTCATTCATTATGAGATCATTATTAGGCAAGTAATTTACAGCATAGTCTGTCTCTAAACAGCCATCAGCGACAGCTTCGTTGGAAAAAAAAAGTATTTGTGTTTTTTTGTTTGTTTTCTTTTTTTCTTCTTTTCTCAAAACTATACTGGCAGTTTTCGGTTTCAAAGTGGAAAACAAGAAGATAATCTGCCAGCTAAATCAGCTTTTTTTTTTTTTTTTTCCAGACAGCAGTTAAAGCAATTAACATGAAGCAGCAAAACAAATTAACAAAATGCCACAGAAGTAGAAAGGAGACAAGGCCTACTGTATCTGGAGGATGGACATCTGTTAGAGCAATACTCAGAATATTATAATAAACTAGGTGTGCTGACACTGAAAATTGCACAAGAAAAAACTTCCTCCTTAAAGTGTAGCATATCACATACACGGTTGCTAATAATTCTTCATACTAAGAGCAAAGCTTTCAAGCTGATGGATTCAGTGTAGTTCAGGCTGTTAGTCTGGGCACAAACTAAAATACATAGCACATTGATCAATGAGTTTCAGAAATAAAATTTGTTACATGGAGTGTGAAATAAGTGTCTTGGTGATTAAGTTCATTAATTAAGTGGAATCTGCTTTAGCAGTTTTACAAAATAGAATTCCATCAACTTGTCTCATTGTTGTGCCCCCAATCACACCAGAACAATCTCTCTACAGCTGTTTGCTCCAGTTTTCAGCACTTTGATGTTGATTGACAACAATTTGATGTACACATAGATTCAACCCATATATATGCTATAGCATCTCTGACCACCTCAAACATAACGTTTCTAACTATGGAATTATATTCAAATGGTTCTTCTTGATCAAAACTTAAGTAATGTAAATTGCAATAACAATCATCCCTGCTACTGTCCATATACAGATATGGATATGCTTTTGCATAGGAGCACTTTTTTTTTGCATGTCTTTCCCTCTCGTCCTCAGTGGCTCCATCTCCTAAGTCTTTCCCCTTAGTCCTTCCAGTTAACGGCAGTCTCAGTGGCCTACCATAGCTCAGCTTAGAGACACAAAGAAGTTTAAAGAAAATGGGCTTAGGAAAGCACAGGAAGAAAAGGGAAAGGCAGTGCAGACCTATAATCCTCTGTGCTTTCCCTGATGTTTCACTCCGCAAACAAGAGATGACCTACGCACAGATACAGCAATACTACCATCACCAGATTAAAAATACGTAGTTGCTTGCATGAAACTATGCTTACAGTAGCTGGTGTACTTAAAGTCAAGAAGTAAACTTGAAATATGTCAGGTTTATGCCTGAATGGGATATAGTGGGGAAGCATGGATTTCCATTAAACTTTTGTTTTACTTTTGATGGCAGTACAAGGATGAATATTCATTAGTTCTTCCATGACTGTCTTCTAGTTTGGTATTTGTAAATGAGTGATTACACAGGAATTAAATCTTACTCTTCTGTTAATTAAACAGCCAGTTCTCATAGCACAGTACTTTTCCCCCATTACAAGTTGTTAGGTTTTTTTTTTTAAGATGAGGAATCATAATCATCTTCCTCTCTTACGTATCTGTAATGTGATTATTTGCATTGCAATGCCTTTAAGCCAAATTCAGCATTTCTAAGTTGTTGTATTCATTTTTTCATTATAACTCAAAGTTATTCTAGAAATTAGCACAGCAAAATAAATATAGGGTGGTTTTGTTCCTACTGGAAAAAAAAAAAAAAAAAAAAAAAAAAAGACATTCTGAATGGAGAAATCACCAAAAGGAGTCATTTTTAATATAGATTAATTTCTCTGTATTTGATTTTATCATCATGCAACTATAAAATGTTAAACACTCTTAAGATGATGAGTTTTGACTTATGCTATTTCAGAGAGTTTTTGCAAATTAATTTTTGAAACCTTTTTTTTTTTTTTCCCCCACAAGGCTCTTTAACACAGTGGTGATACCCTAACAGAAGAGGTAAACTTGTAATGTTAGAGCAGGTTATTGTCAGCAGTCAGTTGCACTATAGTTTCATTAAATGGTGAAGGAATTCCATTGTAAGGTAAGAATGTGGATTACTCTAACAAGTCATCTAATGAAGTAGGTGTAAAGTTTTGGTTTATGAATTACTAAAATCATTAAGAAGCAGCTAAGTTTGAAATCATATTACACTTCCACACAATTCTTAAAGGCTTTTGTATGCAAAGAACTTGACTAGAATAGTTATTACAAAATACGATAGCTATCTTTGACCTGCATTCTCTGTGCAGATGCTAATTATAGACTATTTTTATTATTCTAAAAAGGAGTCTGCATGGAAAGCTCTCCCAGAATAACTGTTAAATGGAATATTTTGAACAAATTGTTTCATGTTGGGCTCTTTGTGTTGTTTTAATGAAACTATTTTTACTGTTTTACTGCTTTTAACTTTAAAAGATTAAGCATACTGATAGCAGTCTTCACAATAACAAAGTATTTACAGATTTTTTAAGAATATCGTTTTCAGCAAATACAGAAAAAGTATATACATTAAGTGAATTATATGCATTGCAAGTGTGTTTTTTCCAGAACATTCTGTAAATGCATTCAAAATATTCATATTTAATTGTTTGTATTTCCAGCAATTGTATAAAGCAAGCAGAGAAGCCATGATCCAGTTATTGCTGAAATAAAAGAGGGGAATGCAAAGAAACTGTGAAAACAATATGAAACTGTACTAGAATGCCGGAGAAATGTCTTGTACATTAGACAATCTTGTACACGAGGTATTTCTTTTTCTTCCAAGAGAAACAAAATAGTGAAGAGAAAAAAAAAGGGAAAAAAAAAAAAAAAGGAATTTTACTCTGACCTCATGCTTATATAAACCCAAAGCATTTAAGTGGATTTACTGTGGTATGAGTCATGCTAATGAAATCCAAATTAAATGCTATATATGAGTCCATGTATTTGGGCTATTACAATTATAACTGAATATTTACTGGGGTGGAAACACTACCGTAGCTAAACAGGATACCTTACCTTTTCATTCTCGTTATCAATTCATGGCCGTTATATTGGCTTCAGTAGCTATCCTATAAGCTACCCCTTAACTTAAATCCATACTGCTCTTTCTTAATATTCCCCACCTCTGTAACTTTTCCCCCATGCTCCTCCCATACAGCGGTGATACATACTTTATATATATATATATATATATATATATATATCGTCTTTTATTTTTCAGAAATATTACTTGTATTCTATATACATTTTTGCAAGTGATAAATTAGCCAAGAAGATTTAAAGAGTATCATGGCATCCTACTTGTTTGGTCTCCATTAAAATAGCTGCTAGATGTTTTATTTATAAATAATTTTTCCTCATTTTGCCAGTCTAAAAATACAGCCAGTGTTGCTGCTCTGATTATCAAATACTTATGATACCTTTCCTGCTGGAGAGCCATATTTTACATCCACAGTAATATATTTGGAGATGTCATCAGAAACGACTCAGATGCACCACTGACTGTCACAACGAGGCATTTTCCCCGATTCATACATTTAAAGGGCCACTGCAGCTCGTGTGTATTTGGTGAATGATTTCCTAAGCTCATACCAACTCTCAATAAAGAAGGCTTTGCAGGTGACCGCGTGGTCCATCTTTTTAGGGATGCACCCTACAGCAGGTGGCATTTTGTCCCCTCACTGTGAGCCTGGCAGGCGCTACCTCGCCACCACAGTGCCAGCAGCATCCGCGCTGCAGTTTTGTTTCACAATTTCTCCCTGTTGGGGCTGCTTCCATCCAGCTCCTCTCCACACTGGGCGGGTTTCACCTGGGGAAGGTACTGCAGGCAGAGGCTGGGAACCTCTCCTGCGAGAAGTATAAGCTTTTAGGAAGTTTGGCTTCGACCGCGGAAAGCTTATCGTTTATTCTGTGGCAAGAAACGTCCTTCAGCTTACGAAGAGCTCACAGCTCTGTGTGTGTTTGTACGTGCGTGTGCTGGAGCCACCCGCTCCCACCTGCTGCCCCGCCCGCCCCAGCGGACCCCCAGCCCCAGGCCGCCTCCGTTTCGGGACCGGGACGGACCGGCCCGGAGCCGCCCCCCCCCAGCGGGCTGCGCCCGGAGCCTGGCACCGCCTCGCCGGGGCGAGGGCCGAGCCCCCGCTGCGCTCTCCGCCGCCGGGCGCCGGCTGAGGGGAGGCGAGGCGAAGCGAGGCGAGGCCGGTCCGCTCCGTGCCGTGCCGCCCCCTCCGCCCCACGCCCCGCCGCAGCCGGCGTCGCCCCGCGGGCGGCGATCGTCCGCTGCCGCCCGGGGGTGCGGGGGGGAGCGGCCGCTGCCGGGAAGATGGCGAGCCGCAGCCTCCGCCTGCTGCTCCTCGGCTCCTTGGGGGTCCTCTGCTGTAAGTCGCCGCCCCCCCTCTCCTCCGGGGGCACGTACGCGCTCTGTCCTGTCTGTCTGTCTGTCCGTCCGTCTGTCCCCCCCCCCCCCTCCCCGGGGCACGGAGCGGGGCAGCGGACCCGGCCCCAGCCCCAGCCCGGTCCCGGTGCCGGCGGGCAGCAGGGGGCGCCCCGGGCAGGGCGAGGGGGGCGCCGGGTCCGTCGGGGCGGCCGGGGGGAGCTGCCAGGAGCCCCCCGCGTCTGCCAGGGCTGGGGCTGCGTCCCCCTCCCGGCCCCTGAGGGACGGGGGGAGCGGTGTCTGCTGCCGGCACGGGCTGGTGCAGCTCCAAAACGGGCTTGCGTTTGCAGCGCGGTGGCGGTCCTGTTGCGTGACTCGTTAAAAACAGCGAGAGGAAGCGATAAAGTTGGGGAAAGCTGCCCCGCTCAGAAAGCACGTGGGAGCGAGTGAAAAATCGCTGCCCCGAGGCGGGGAGTCGCTCATGCAGCGTTACCCGCGGCAGCCCTGCCTGCCCCCAGACGTGCTTGCAGGTCACAGTGCGCCCTGCTCCTCCTGTGTGCTGCTGCCCCGCTGCCGCAGCAGGGAAAGAGGCTGTGGGTGGAAATAATGCCCTGAAAAGCACCGCGTGCCACGGGCTTGGTGAGAGCTGGGACCCGCACGGGATGGGCGCCCAGTCTGCTGTGGGTGTGGGACCGTGCTGATGCTGGGCGCTTTGGTGTTTAACTCCGCACCTAGCAGAAACCTCTGTGTGTGTGTGGAAAATCCTTCGTTGCAGAGGAGGAACGAGCCTGTCCTAAGAGGACAGACTTTTAAATGACACATGCATTGCTAGTGCTTGGGTTTGGTGGCAGTTTTCTTTTCCTTTGTCTTCACAAGACCTTATGGAAAATTTGGTTTATTTTGATGGGCATCTAGTGTAGGCTTTCTCTTTCATATAATAAATTTATTTAAAAAATGAAAGTTTTTTGATCTTTTCTTCATTTCATGGTCTATGTATGACTGGATAAGGCTGCCATGGTTTTTTTGGTGACTGGTTTCAGCGTGTTCAGGCTGCTCAGCTGTTGGATTTATTGTGTCCATTGATGGTGCTGGCTTTGACCACTGTGGAAATGTTACAGGGTGATTTGGAAGCAGTACAGTGGATCTGGCGCCTAAATTGTTGGCAGGCTCACTTTTTTTTTTTTTTTTTCATGCTTCTTTTCGCTATTCCCAAGAAAATGCCAGATGGGGAGAACTGAGTTTACCAGCAAGGTGCTGATAAGATGTTGCTACGTGAAGAAAGCAACTGTAGGTGGGTGTGCAAACGCTGATCGTTTGTGTGAGTTGGAGGAAATCCAGGCAGAAAAGGCAGCCGGGAGTCTGCTGCTCCTCCTTCGGCTGCAGTGTGTTCACATGAACAATAAGACTGAGTAATACCGGCATCCCAGTCAGATGTTGAGTAGTTTCTCATGCAGGGCTGGGGTTTTGCCCATTCCCCATTAAGGAGGAAAAGAAAGAAGCGGGTTGATACCTGAAGTGTGTGAGCATTGTATTGTGGAGCAGGTGTAGAGAGCTTGCTTGGTAACTTAGCTGTAAAAATTTAAGAGCTGTGTAAGTTGATCATAGAAAATCAGCGTAGCCAAGAACAGTGCTGAGGTAGATCGGGTCTTTTTGGTGAGAACCTTCTAGGAAATACCATTGACCTGTAGAAGTAGTGATTTCTCTTGAGCTAAAGCTTATCTTTGACCTTTAATTTAGGGGAAAGTTAGGGAGTTTGAGATCATCAGTCAGTCTTAGTCTGCGTGAGATCAATAAACTCATCTGTGAAAGTTTTCAAAGGTGCAGCAGGGTAAGACTTGTGAGTTCTGTTGATGAGAGAGTTAGAAAACCTACAGAAATGATTGCTGTTAATAGCCGTGGCTACCATTGTGGAGATGGTGTATACTGATAAACTGCCCTTTTGTGAAGCTTCTAGGCCTGCCTTTTTCCTGCATTACTGTAAGTGAGAAATTAAATTGAAGCTGGTGATGCTGAAAACAAATTCAGTACAATGCGTCTGTGCGAGGACAATGCAGAGGCAATAAACAGTCTTACATAAACATTTGATGGAGCTCACAGGGGTAGTTTGATTCCGCAATAAATAATAAAAAAAAATAAAACCTCACCTTATTTTGGCTTTAAAGCAAACATTCCTTAGCGCTCAGGAATCTTTCAGCCAAGTACAGAGGTTCTAGGTCAAAAAAGTCACATCTCCACCCAAGAACTTAAAAAGCATGAGTGTATTAGCTGTAGGAAATGACAGTAGGGCTGGAAGTCTTTAAAGTGTGCTTTCCATATTATACATGATAATATTGTCTCAATGTTGAGAACATTATCAGCCCCCTGTCTTCTATCGTACCTTCTGTGTTTGCTGGATTAACTTTTTTAGGGAGTTATGATTTCTGAATTAGAGTCCATACTTGGGTGAGATGGGATTTCTTAAACTTGCTAGGCTGCATACTTCTCTAAGATCTCTACAAAATAAGGCTATGAACCATGTTGCTTACTTTTTTATTATTATTATTTGGAGAGGGAACAGGGGCAGCCCCAAAAGAGACATTCAAGGATGGTTCCTTCTCTTATTCTTTTAGTTAAGAAGTGACATTTCTTTGCTATAGATGGCGGTTGGTCTACAAACCTGCACAGGCTCTCAGGCACCATAATATAGGGTGTCAGATGGCTTTAAATACCAAGAAGCAAATGAAAATTAACTATAGAAAGTGGCATTTGTTTCAAATGTTCAGCCTAACTTTTTTTTTCCCACTTTGAACTGTGGTGACACTGCACAAGATACTAGAATGCTTCCAAAAAGGATAAAAAAATGACGACTTGGTTGGAAAACCTTTCTGCCTTTGGAAAGGAGACAGGCTCCTCCCTCTGTTAGTGTCTTCGCAATTCCAGCCTCTTGGTTAGATCTTCAGGGCTCAGAGGGAAGTTTGGCTGTGACCTTATTGGAAAGTCTTTCAGAAATCATGGCTTTCATTGCATTTGTACAAGCCAGACAATCTCCCTTAAAATCTAGGCACTCTACTTGGGAAGGGATCTCTGTTTCAGAGAGGACTCAGCCAGAAGCAGTGCTGTTCTGTGCTAAGGGTTTATCTCTCTCTTCTCGGCCAGCAGACAGAGCTGGGTCCTGGCTCACTCTGCCATATCCTTAGTTCAGGTTACTGGCCCCAAAGCCTGCTATTGGACGTGCATAAGAAAAAATGAAGATGAATGCCTTCATTCATTACATATGGGAAGCAGGAAATGCACCTGTACTATCATGTCAAGACAGTCACAATTCCCCTTATCTTCTTCTGCTTAAGGTGACTGTATGCAGGTGGTGGACTTGCTTTTGCTGTTGCTTGGCCTCCAAGGTCCTGTTCTCTCGGCTTTAATGCTGCAACAATTCTTTTTTCATGTCACAGGACATGTATTTCTGGTAATTGTGATTACCACAGGGCATCTGGCATCTATAATGAGACTTAAAATTACCAGTATTATTAGCAAATCTAATTGAGCCTGGATGAGGTCTTCTTGTTGGCTATTTAACTGAATTACACCAAGTATTATTATTATTATTATTTTTAATATTTCCTCTATGATATCTGAATTCCCTACTATAGAGTATTTTGGCAGCAGCATGCTGGCTGCCAGGTTCTGCTGCAGGAATTGGCTGATGACATAGCAAAAGAGGAAGAACTCACAAGTACTTGAACTTTGACTTCATCTTTTCTCTTTAGTTAACTGACTTAAAACTTGTGGGCTCATCTTTCATGATTTAGAACTACCAAGCTTGTCTGAGGCCACTGCCTAACCCCAAATGTTATAGGGCATACATGTGTGCAGACCTGTTTTTAGAGAAATACACTGAAATTGTTAGAGCTTTTTTACATACGGCTTCCTCAAAGGGTACCCCAAGTTCTCTTGTTTCTTTTCAGATGCCGGTGGTTGTGAAAGAGGCAACTATTTTTATATACGGGAGAATCTTCTTGTACAACTAATACAAAAGAAAATTCAGCTCTCATACCATTTCATAGGAGTGTAAAATAGTGATGCTTATTCACTGAAGACAGACATTGACATGTATGTAAATCTTCTGCAGTAACAGTAAGCAAGCTTCCCTTGTTAGATGGGGAGGTGTAGGTTTAGGCTGTCAGAGCATTTGGAGGGGCAGAAACAATTATTAGTTTAGTTGTGGAATCAGGATCTAAAAGTTTGTTACAATCTACTTAGATTCCACCAACACTAAAATGTCATCTTTCCCTCAGAGCCTTTCTGAAGACAGTCTGTTTGTAATCAGGTCCTTACAAGAGGCAATCCCATTTACTTCTCTCAGAGTAAGTAAAGTGTGGTATCATACTTTCTCATAACAATGCTAGAGGTCAGTCCAGTGTGAAAACTTAGGTAAAGGAAGGTTATTAAGATATATCCACACAGCAGTATAAATATTTCATTCATCAAAACAATTAAAGTGTGAGGTAGACATTCATATTTGTCATTGCAGGCTATTTGTGAGGACCATATGGAATGGCTAAATTAAGGTTCCCTTGAAGTTATGGAACAACATAAAACAAGGACACTTGCTTAAAATAGATAGTCTATCACATATATCCACAGGGACCCAATATTATTGCTGCTTTTTTTGTTTGGTTGGTTGAGATTTCTTCCTCCACCATGGTAACATTAAAGCACCATTGCATATTTGGGAAGATAGATGGGCTAAGTTCTTACTTTACCATTTAGTGGCTAATATCCAATGGTGTGAATGCTGTAATGGAAACTGAGGGAAACATTATGTGGAAACTGAAAGACAATTATTTTACTGGTAATTCTCTCTTACTGTTAGGTCACCTCTTCCTCTCAAGGAAAACTGATTTTGTAAGACCGTTTTTCTTAGTTTTACTTTCTGGCATGTCCTTTTCCATCCTGATTACTTCTCTAAGAACTATCCGTTTCAACAAAACACTTCAGCAGAAAAGCCCGCCACATCTTTCTTGAAGCGTTGGACGTTACTGTGCTGTAATTCTACCACAGGAAGCTTAAAGCAAATATTATGGTGTCTTGTAATCAAGACAAATGACACGTTTCCTTCATCTAAATAGTAGTCTTTTGGAAATCCCAAAAATGAAAGTGGAGCAGCATTTGGATGATTGGCAGCACTTGTGCTCACCTGTATTTCCAAAGTCACTTTTTCTGGAAAGCTCCAGTGACTTATGTCACCTTTACGCTCACAGCAGCATACAGTAGAGCACTTTAGTGCTTAGATATGATTTTTTAAAAGAGGCAGAAGGTAAGCTTGGCAGCTGAACATCTGGTCCCGTTCACTTGTCACTTTCTAACATACACTAGGAGGTGAAGGAGCTTTTGGAGAGGCAAGAAAGGAAAAATATCCACTTCTGAACAACAGCAAGCAATACAACAGCAGTAGTTGTTGAACCGCTGATGAGTGTAGCCCCCCCTTGGTTAACAGGAATTTAAGGAGGCATCCAGTTTCTCTCAAAGGTTATTCGCAGGGGAAAACACACTGGGGAAATCTGGTTATAAGCTATTTTTGAATTATTACTTTCCACGAGTTCTGAACTCAGCAATTTTCAGTAAGAATCTCCAACTTACATTGTAACAGCAACAACTTGATCCTGACTGTTTAAAAAAGTGAGAAATGGTTAGACTTGAGTTGGAAAGAACAGTTCCTACAGGTATGAAGTTTCAAAAGATAGATATTTACTTAGCTTTTATTAGGATTAACTTTGTAAGGGTTTAACATATGCTCAAGTCAGTCCAAACCACTGGATGAGGCTCAAGGCAAAACAAAACGTGGTCTGGATGGGAAGCGATGGATTATAGGGTTGTTTTGGCACCAGACAATGTTAACAACAGCAGCTACATTTGCTGTTTGCAAACTGCTAACGTAGTACTGGAGGTAGTGATGAAACATGCATTTTTGAGTCGTGGGTCTTGCTCAAATTAATATATAATTCAGAAACCAAAATGTTTATATGAGGCATACATGAGTGCCCAGTATGAATTGGGAGAAATTCTTGTGGACAGTATGGTAAGGGCTACTGTATACTGACTGGAGTTGGGTTGGAGTTGGAGAGATGTTTGTGCTTGGCATACTGTAAACATAGGAGGGAATGATGCACAGAAGACCAGAGCTTGGATAATACTACGTGAGTTAGATAGCAACTTACCACTTGAGTGTATGGGCAGTACCTGTCACTGGTTCAGAACTGAAGCTTTCTAGTAGCTGTAGTGACAAAAATAAGCCAAAACGCATCATCTGGAAAGATATCTATAGTGTGCGTAGCTGTGTTCAGGCTCATGTTATAGCTAGTTTTTGTGCTCAAGTACCTATTCTGTTTCTATACAATGATGTAAAGAAGCAAACACCTGGGTTTTGCCATTTGAGTATTGGGCCATCTAGACTGATTTTTCTGACCCTTCTCCCAGTCTTGAAGCTGGTAAACCACAAAGATAAGAGCTTTTTCTTAAATTTATGACTTCTTGTTTTTGGCTTGTTTCACATTCCCTTACTCCAGACTGACTGGGGTTTTGGGTAGCGTGACAAGGCACTGACACAACTTTGGTACTGTTCAAACTGTTGGCGGTGAACACTTCTGAAAATGTGACTTAAGCGGGCTGTCCTGTGTGTTTAATAACCGTGGGTTGTATGTCTGTATTTGGGAAGGCTGCTTGCCCAGGTAGTAATGGAGGAGCCTTTCTGAGAGCACTCAGTGCCTGGGGATGAGGTGCACAGGCCCCACAATGCCAAGGCCTGTGTGTGGCTGGGGTGCCCAGGGCCTCACGTGTGGCACTGCAGGGCTTTGCCAAGCCTGATAGCTGGTCTCACCAGGTTAAGCCCAGTGTCCACATGAAGTCCAATTAAAATTTTATTAATAGCAGTGCTTAGACATTGGAAAAGTTTGTGCAGAAAAGGTCTGCATTCTATGAGTAGATTTAATAACTTTCCATTTAAACACCTTTCTTTAAATATTTGTGTGTGAATGAATGAAATGTAAAAATTTTATTTTCAGTCAGTATTTGAGTTTTCTTTGCATCTTGCAGTGAATGCTCCTGCTGCCTTCTGATAACCAACATTATGGTCCTCCCAGGTGTAATATGATTTACTGATGCACAAGAGTGTTGTAATAATTTGAGAGGGTCCTGAAAGGAAATCAGTATTGAAGGAAACCAATAATTCCATATTGAATACAGCAGTTGAAAATGTAAAAGTGGTGAGGGAGGTGTAGGTTGGGACAGCTAGGTAATAGTAAGAGCTCTTAAGGTTTTTAAGAAACTGCTTTTGTAGCATTGGAGTGACTAGTAAAGCATACAAATTCAGGGACTCCAGATTTACTCGTAATATCAAAGTTGGTGCCCAGGAGAGGAGGTAGAGAGCAGTATGCAGATGTGTACCGTAGTGAAAGTGTGCTTAGACATCACAAAACAATGTGTGTAAGGTAAGGTTTTGCTTCTTGCAATACAGTCTGAGACCTTCACGTAATTCTATTTTAAGTCGATTTCTTTTTCTTTCCCTTTTCTATATAAGACCTACATCCTGGACATCACTTGATTCCTTGATTCAGCCAGTACTAATTAAAACATTTCAGGAGACTTCTGTATCAAGTATGAGAAGTAAATGTAATTCTCTCTGTGTTGGGTTTAAGTGTTGTTGAAATGACGGGTACTTCCAGAAGATAACGCACTTATACCACTTGTCTTTGGAGCCTTTCAGTAAATAATGTTCCAGGACATAAGAGGCATCTGGGAAAGCTGATTATCAACAGGGAATCAGCAGCATATATTGAGACAGGACTAAAAATTGTTTTCAGCTCTGCATTTCCCTTGTTGCTGAATACTTCTTGTTTCAGTTGTGTTCCAGTTGTATCTCTAGCCAAGTCCTCTACTATCATCAGCCCACACAGTTGCTGTTTGCTTTCCAGCTGTGTTCAGATTTTTAGTCTCCTTTTTTGAGGAGGAGGAGGAAGGGAAGAGAAAGCACTGCTACAAAGGTTTTGTCCAGGTTTTGCAATATGCATTAGTTTTCTAACATAAATAGCTGCTGGGAGAACACACTGACTTTTGTGAGAGAATAATTAAGTGATGTCTGTTTATAAGCTTTTCAACAAAGTTTGTGCAAAGTTTTTAAAACTATGTAAATAGAGAAAGAGGAGTTGGTATGGCCAATTCTTACATATACAGCTGAGAGACTTGCAGGTGCAGAATATTTTTGAGTTAAAGCAAACTTAATGTCTGCTAGGGAACAACAAAGCAGTTCAGAAGGATTTTTTTTTAACCTTTTTAAGCTAGTCTTCAGACCCACAAAAAAAAATCCCAGAAAGCTTGTATTCTCTTAGGAAAATATCACAAAAATTTAAGGCAGATACATTTTTTTTTTTTTTTTTTTTTTTTTTTACTGGAAAAACAGTTGAATCTAATAGCTATGTAACAATCTACTAAAACCAAAAGATTGTTTTACACTGTGTTGGAAAACTGGGAATGAGGTAGTATTTATGATTAGCCTAGTATTTGACAAACTCAGAACAAAACAGTTTTTAATTTCATCTAGTTATTGGGGGGGGGAGGAGGCAGGCAATATTGAATTTGGGTCCTATTGGCACCTTTAACAATTGATTCTATGTTAATGTATGATTTATTTTATTGTATTCTGCTCACAAAGCAAAAGGTCAACTTGGAAGCAGAGAGGGGTTCTGAAGCAATGCTGTATCTGTGGTTTCCAGCAGAGATTAGTTGTTGCAAGCATTTAAGGAAATACTGGGAGGGGGTAGGGAGGAATTTGCCCTTCTTTTGAAGCTGAATTATCTTCATGTTTCATGGAATACAAAGACAGTGAGATAACACCAATATAATATCAACAATATCAGTAGAACTAACTGTAGTTTGTGGCCAATATGTACATACAGAAGTTGACTAAGTGTTAGTAACCCTGCTTATAGGCATGTTATTGAAAATATAGACAGGTTAGGAACTAAAACCCTTTCAGTTTTGGGATGGGGTAAAAAATCTGAAAATCAGAAGAAAATACAGCATGATTTTGCTGTTAAGGTTCCAATCCTGCGGCTAGATGCTGTATCTGAATCCCTTTAAATGTATGGAGTGCTGTCCATATGGCTGAAGACTTACAAGCATCAATGTAATATGAAATCTGATTATTTTTAATTGCTAATTGCAGTGACTGAAAAGTAGATAATCCATGACCTTTAGCTGCCTCTGCTTTGGGATGGGAAACATGCAGGGTGGACAGAGGGTTTCCAAAAATCTCATACAGCTGAATATGTCAAGGGGCTTGGCTATGTAATCAGACTGTTTAAGTGGAAGGTATTTGTAGACTTGGCTACAAGGACTCACATAGGTGTAAGCTCTAAAGTGGGTACTCTTTTTTCTATGAAAGAATAATTCATTTTGTCTTGTAAGAAACCTGGTCCTTAGCTGCTTTAAAACATAATGTGGCATTCACAGCATAGCAACACAAAGCATAAAAACTTACAGGCTTATTTTAACAGAGGTGCTTTGAGCAGAATGGTGGTGAGCAGGTGGTGATGAGTTCCCTTTCTAGGAGAGAAATAGAAGTAACTATCTATTATTCAACAAACCATCTTGTTCCCTTTCTTGGCTTCCTGACCATTCAGAGCTCTCTCTGCTGATGCTAGTTCCGTACTTTGTGGGCTCGATGCAAGATGAGCAGCCTTCAACAACAGTGGAAATACATAGGTAAAAGGGACAGATCCTCATCTTACTAAAATATTGTTCTGTGACTTTAGACCTGAAATCTGAAGACCTCATTTTGTGTTTGGATTCAATGTGATTGCAGTGCTCATGCTGATATGTGCTTGCCTGGATAATGCCAGCATATATCTTTATGCCAGCATAGTCCTTGGACTGTTCCTCAGATACCTTTCTCAAAAAGAGAGGTCCTTGAACTGAAATCAGTTAACTGGAGTTGAGTACTCTGGAGTCTTTATTTAGTTTTATATTTTAGTCTATATTTAGTCTTATTTCTACTGGAAAGTTAAGTTTAGGAAAAATAGTGTCACATGAGTTTATAAAGTATCAATATCTCAGGAGGAGTTGATTATAAAGATAATACAGGGCAGAAGTAGGCAAAGCAAATGGCAAAACAATTTAGAGTTGCTTATGTGCCTATCTAGAAGTCATGATTTCATGAAACGTGTTGATCTATTGCCTCTAGCAGGCATTTTAGAAATGTAATACGGGGTTTTGATAGTATATACATAAAGTGAACTATGGAGCATTCCAGATACAGCTGTTGTAACCATCAGATTTTTAAGCACTTGTTGCACTTGAGAAGATGGGCCAGGGGTCCGAATCATTAATTAGGTATTTTTTATTTTAAAAATATCTAATGGCATAAATAATACAGAATTCCTATCTCTATGTGTTCCTGGTATTATCTTCGTCTTTGAATTATGACAAGATTGTCTGTTTGATTCTGGCAAGATTATTTGTCTTCTATACAATTATTCTGTGCCCTGGGATTATTTATTTATTTATTTTTATTTTATATTACGTAATTCCTGACATCTTTTTTTTCATTTCACTTCTGTGACAGTGAAAGAGCTGGTACTTTCTCAGTTTAAGTGTTGGCTGACAAGATAATCAAAACATATTACGTGAAGCTTCAAACTAGTGAATTGTGCACGATAGCTTGCTTCCTAAGCTTGCGCTTCTTCTGACGCAAAGCTGCAGAATTGTTTGTTAGCTAACTTTACCCAAATACTCTCAAGGATGTGCCTCCTGACACATCTCTTCTGTTGAAAAGCTGGGATGATTACTGAGTTAACGTTTATGCTTGGTTTAAAAATAAATAAAGCACAGAGTTACTGTGTTTATTCCTGTTTCCTGTGTAACTTTCCAGTGTTCTTCTAGTGTTTTCTAATCTGAATATCCATGTGTTGTTTTGATTGAATAGCTTTTAATGTGATGAAGACTTTAAGGTGTTTTTTTGTTTGTTTCTTTTTTACCCTCTTCATCCCCTTTAAGGAAAATTTGGCACCTATTATACTGTGACCTATTGTTCCTAGCTCTGGCTTCCGGAGGATTTCTTCTAATCACCCTTCTCCTTTCAGTGTGCAAAACATCTTCTGTTTGTTCTAGCTCCTCTTGATACGTAACAGCCTTAATTGAGTCAAAAGAGTGGGTTCAGTCCTGTTCAAATAAATACGCCAGAAGGTGCTCCTGTAAAATCAGATATTGAAGAACTAATCTGCCTATTAAAGGCCTGCAGAATTAAGGCTAAAGATGTGTATTTGTACTGTAAACCACAATGTTGGTTGAAAGTAATAGCCATCAAACATGACTGTTAGCTGCTTCTGGCAGGAAGAGACAATTGAGCGAACTTGGCAGCGTAAGGGATCATGTGTGAATGAAAATGGGATGAGCTAATTTGGCAAACTGTATGCAGATAATTAGGAAGGGTTCACCAGATTCTTTTGGCCAAGAGAGAAGAGGTCGTTGTGCTTGCAGCTCATATTAGCAGAGTCTGGTTTGTAGTCTGAAGGGGAAAAAAGAAGAAAAAAAAAAAAGAAAAAAGAATACATAGCTCACTGCTGCTGATCAAGGCAAGATGCAGTCCTAAAACTCATGGTTCAAATGAAATTCAGTCAAGTGGCACCCCACCCCCACCTACTGGAAATGTCTCAATCCCAAATTCACAAAGCATTACACAGCTTCTCACAGAGTATTTTCATTTTTCCATTTAAAGAGTATTCCACTGTTTTTGGTGAGACTTATTTATTTATTTATTTATTTATTTATTTATTTTTAATGGGCACACTAGCTAGAATGAAGTCATCCCAGTCAGCAAAAATTGAACGGAAGGAAGCCTGTGCAAAGCCCTCTTTAAAAACTTACCCCAATGAGCTGTTCTTGCATCCATTCCCTGTTAGCGTAGAAGTATATTCTGGGTGAATGCTTGCTTCAGAGACAAACTTTTTTAAGCCACCAGATTTCAGATGGATCACCTTTTTCAGTGGGGGACATGTGACAATGCTGACTTGGTTTTGATTATTACACTTTCCTGAAAATGAGACGTTTGGGTGTAGTTGTTCTAATGAGCTATCCCACCTGCTACGTGGGATCTCTGCAGTGTGCAGTTCTGGCTCATTACGTGTTCCTTTAGCGTTAAAAGCCAGAACTTAATCTGTACACATCCTCTGCAGTGCAGTTTGTAGAAATGCTTAGGTTAATCACAAAAGGGGTTGAGAAGACCTACTGGGAAAAAACTGTTATAAACTTGAGAAGGGACTGAGGTTGCACAGGAAATTTGGTTCCAGCGTATATGGATGAGACTACGTATTGAAAGAGACATTCCCTCACTGAAACAATGTGAAATCTACTTCCATGTGTGGAAATCCCAGAGGCCTGATGGCTTTCCTTGAATCTGGAAACAGGATCTTACCTTCAGGGAGTTAGATGACTCCTCTGGCTCTCAGCAAGCAGGAACTCCAGTTTTACATGGTGTATACCGGAATCATAACTAATGCTGGCTGCCACAGTTGGAAAGCAAATTAAATTTGTTTTCAGGCTCTTTTAGGTTTGTGTGTATTTGCAGGTATATAAATGCCCAACTTGAAAGTGTTTATCCTTTTGAAATTGCCCAGCAGTTCCAGCAAAAGTCACTTGAGCCTGGTGCAGACCTCTGAAATCTAGCATGAAACTTACGAAACTTGTCGTGAAATGTGACCTGAATGGTTGTGGGTTATTTGTGTTGGTTTTCTGTTTGTTTGTTTGTTTGTTTTTAATTGTTGTGTGTTGGGTTTTTTTTTTTTGGAGGGGATTGCTTGTTTTTTCCACTTCCCCAGCTCTTCTGTATTTCAGGGCTGATTTTACGGTAGATGTAAATCAGCCTGCTACTATTGACTTCAGAGGACCATGCCAGTTTGCACCAGGGACCCAGCCTTGTTTTGTAAACTCGGTCATTGTGCTATGACTGTTTCTTGAGGTATTTGCACAGGCCAGTGTTCGGCTGAAGCATTTCTTCAACTCCACTGCTGCATGTTACATGAGGCATGTGCGACAGCAGTGGCAAAGAGACATCTCCTTGCATAGCCCCTTCTAATAGTTTTTTTTTAACCCAATGGCACCAAACACAAGTTTTGAGCATCCAGATCCACCTCAAAGCAAGCATTGGGGCCCTGCCTGCGGCCTGCCTGTGTGCCCTGCCCGGTTGCTGTGGAAACCGCTGTGGAGCAGCACCAGTGAGCGGGAAAGCGGCCCTGTTGTGGGGCCTGGCCGGGACAAAACCCCATACCCTGGTGTCACGGGCTCCATGGAGACAGGGGGAGCACTGGGTTTGAGTCTTGTGAAAGTCAGAGCTATGAATGCTCTGTTAATAACATAAGCTTTCTGGATTGTCTGTCTGCTGGGATGCAGTCTGCACTGGGTTGAACCTGTGCAAGCTGTGGAGGAGAAAAGGAGGCCAAAGGAAAAAAAAAAAAAAAAAAAAAAACTTTGAAGGGAATGGAATTTTACATTTTGATTATAATTTTTTTTTTTTTTTTTTAATTTCCCACACCATGTCACACAGTAATTTGTGTTGGGTCTGCTGAAAGCACTTAGGAGGCTGTTTAGTTTCTCTGGAATTCATTTACTTTGGTGTTCAGTTTCCTTGGAAAGGCTGACCTAAATAATCTCCCCCTGTTTTGTCCCATGCCGCTTGTTTGTTATTCCCTGCTTTTTCCTCTACAAGCACTTCCAGTTCAGTCTTGCCAGGCCTGACCGTCCTTGGGGCTGTGCTCAGAAACAATCACTAACATGATCTTAAATCTCAGGACCACTGCTGGTAAATTCAGATAATTCATTCTGAAAATCACAGTTTCTCTTTATTCTTGACCTTCTAGTTAAGTAAAAATATCTTGAAAGTAAAGGCATCATCAGCTGGTGAGCCAATTTCATATTGTACCGAGCAGTTCACATGAAGCTGAGCATTAAATCATCCCTAGGCTGGCGTCATGAATGAAAACTTCTTTGCTAGTCTGCTCCATAATTGAGGCATTACAACAAAAGAGCTCTTTCCCCTCCTGTGGGACTGAGAGCTTCTCAGATCATCCAATACCAGCTTTCAATACAGGTAGAAATCCCACTCCAATGCACTTTTGTCTTTCTGACAACGCTGTTACTGCCCTGTGTAACTCACAGCTGGATGAACCTGAGGTTTTCTGTTCTGTTTCTCATGTTATTTCCATCACAAAGGCAGAGTTTCACTGACACCGATGTTAAAAAATACTTTCTCTAACAGATGAGTGTGAAGAATTGTTTTCATTTTTATTTTTATGCTATATTAAATAAAACAGCAAATTTCTGTATTAAGTTCTAGACCTCTGGATGTACAATAAGTAAAGAAAAACTACTTGATCAGCTTGGCCATTTAAACTCTTTGTCACTTTAACCTAAATTTTCTTTTGAAATAACCTAATATTCTGAAATGTTTTGAGAAACCAGCCTAAAGTACACTTTGTTTTGTTATGATATAGGTTTTGCAGGCAAGGTACCTTAAAACTTTACTATTTTGTCTCGGGTATCTGTAGACAATTTTTTCTTCTGAATCTGACTGCCTTTGCTGTTAATTTGAGAGCTTTTAATGAAAAAGAGTGAAGAGAGTGTCTGATGACTTACCCAGCAAGACACGTAATGTGTTTGCATGTTAGATTGCTAACTACCCTACCATCTGGATGCTGGCCTTGTTATCAGCTTCAAATGTATGGCTTAGCTCATGGGAGCAGACAGAGGGGAGAATTACTCCATTACTCAGTGCATGGCTCTGAGCCTGGGCTGGAAGGGGGAAAATTGTCACAGGGTTTGGGGAAATTTTTTGTTGTTGTTTTGGAGGGATTGGGGGAAAGGTCAATTTTTGTGTCATATACTACTCAGCTATAGAGTTGGAATTTTAATTTTCTAATAGCTGCTCTTCCAGAAGAGAAGCCAAACCAAATAACTGGATTTAGCAGTTTTTTTGGTTTTAGTTCCAAACTCTCTTCCCATGGTCTGAAAAACTAGTCCATTTTTCCATGAAGAAGAAATTCATCAGGAATTAGAAGAGGGCTTGTAGAAAAGGGGGAGGTGTGGGAAGGAGGAAAGGCTGTCAGGTATTTATATGCACAAATCAAAGTACCTTACAAGGCTTTTCATAAGATTATTGATCTAGTTATAGAAAAGCCACTTCCTGTGGCATAAAAGTTAGGCTGTTACTCTGCCTATAAATTTCTTTCCCTATCCCCTTATTCTCTGTCCCTTCTGAATATCTAAAAGCTTACTGCCTCTGTACCTCTGTCATCCCAGGAGTAAAGGCCAACATACAGCATTTCTAGTACTGTTTAAGGAGTGAAAATAACTAGTCATATGTTCTTCCTTCAGCTTGAAGCACTAGCAGAGCACAGATCCAACTAGAACAACTTCTTTGTAGTGCCAGGAAACCAGCACTGTATCATACTGAGGAGCAGTTTTCCTTATAATTGTAAGGTCTGAGAAACTTAACTAAATTAAAAGCAGTTTCTTCAAGCTAGTAGAAAAACTTCTCGTTTGTCACTGATGCGTGGATAACACACGTACATGAAGTAGGATCTCTAGTTTGTATTTTTTTTTGTGATTAAAAACATCAACAAGGGCTGTGTCCTAATCAGCCAATAAGAGTGTTTAAAATCATGCCACATATTTCATAGTGTGTTAGATGCTCTCAGGAGCTGTATGTATTACCACCAGCTCCAGTGCCTGAATGACTAAAACTTGCCCTGATTAAGTCCAGCAGTTTCTAAAACACTACAATAGTGTTGCTGACAGCCACGACACAAGCACAGGGGGTGGCTGAGAAACCGCTTAAGTTCCTTTTATGTTTTAGACTCAACCCAAAAATGTACCTTCTTCCCTGGATTACTATGCTTTACGCACTCAAAACACACCTAGTAAAATATAAACTTGCAATCCCCATCTGCATTTTAGTGGACTCTTTATTACCACTCTACAGCCACTGCATAAATTGAGACTAATACCTTATTTGTTTACTGTGGCTAAAGGTGTGTAGGATGTTGCGTTTTGTTTTTTTTTTTTTTTTGTGAAACATAAACTCTGCACAAAGTAAATCCTGTTCTATCATTATTAAGATTCGAGAATATTTGTAACTCAGGATAAATGAAGGATGGAAGTGGAGCTTTTTTCCATTTTTTCCCATCATGTTTGGTAATTTCTTTTAGCCCTCGTGTGAAGTTTGAGCACTTAATGCCCTATTTATATTTCCTAATGAGGCTACTTCACTCAGTTCAGGCTACATTTTGGTGCATAAATCACTGATTTCAGAGATTAGTTAAGGACTCTGGTACACACTCCGGAGACTCTTGCAGTGATGAAGGCTGTTAATACTCCAGATCTCCCTCCAGCATGATTGCTGGAGGCTAGCATTCTCCAAGAAGAATGGATGGAAGACAAAAGCAGCTTAAACATTCAACTGGCAACAGCAACATGGCTGGGTCAGACCTGTGGTGTGAGCCCTGGTTTCCACCCACCTCCAGGTAACACTGTTCTAACCTGCCAGTGCTACCCTGAGCTGGGTGGCAGCCTTTCGGTTGCAGTGACCATATTTTGGACTCCTAAGAAGAATGGGAGTTAATCTCCTCTGAGGTGATACACAAATTCTGTCCAAAGTTAGGTAGCTTCTCCTCTCCTGTTCCTCATTTATGGACTATGCCATCTATGGGTACTTCTCATAGGGAAAAATTTGGAAACAGAAGAGCCAAACCCCTTGGGGGTGTTTAAATGACAAGATCATGGCAAGACTCAAGGTATCATTTGATTATGTAATGGTCAGCTTCCTGTTCTCTGGTGGGGAGTACGGTAAGAGAGCTGTCTGCATTATCGCTTTATTCTTGGGACATCGGACTTCCTATACTTGCAGTATCCTCTGAAATCCTTTGTTCAGCTTTGCCCTCGGCCACCTGCTACTTAGAACTTGGCAAAACAAACACCGAGGGACTGCGTTTTCTCTTGTACTTATAACTCTGTTTTGATTCTCTTCTCATGTAATTTCCTCCAGGCACCACTGTTTCCTTTGATTTGGTTTGACTAATGTGCTTTTCTTTGATTCCTCCAGCGTCAGTTTACGGCTGTGTGAGGGATTATCAAATGGAAAGCGTGCGTTTTGTGGGCCTATTTCTAAACAAATGAAGCTGTTCCCATGTAAGGGGGGGGGGGGAATAAGTCTGTGTATAAAAGCATTTGATGAACAAAAAGTTTGGTGGTACAGTAATCGGTCATCTTTTCTCTGTTGCTCTTTATATCGTGAATTAAAATGCAATGCTTAAGTCTTGGATTCTGAATAATTGGCAGACACTTCTGAAAGGGCATTTTAAGGAAGAGGTACTCTAGCTTTGAAGACCTCTTCTGTTTTTCTGCTTGATCGAGCTTTAATTATCACCCCTCTCTGCACCAGCTTAATTTACAGTTCAGACTCTAGCACTGCTTGAAGAGGAGCATGTTTATGTGTGGTTTGTGTGTGATGAGGAGGGCTGTGTGCATACTGAGTATGATTTTAATTTTTTTCTGGCATATTTTGTACATATTGCATTGCATACTAGGGTCCCTGTACATTCGTAATTCCCTTGATGCAAGAGGAATTATACAGACTTGATGCAACTGCAAGCTCACGATACAAACTGCGCAAAGTAATTTAATAATTTCCATGCAAAAAAGTGCCATGATCCTGCCCCAGAAGTTATAAAATATTATTTCTTATTTTGCATTCTAACTCATGAATACTTAAAGAACATTGGTGAGCTTCATGACCTCTGTATTACGGAGGAAGAGAGAAAATTGTCAGGTTTATGAAACAGTGGATGCAATAAAGTGTTGAACTGCATGTGTTCAGGCTGTTTTGTGTCCAGAAAGAGATGGCTGATGTGCCAGTAATTTATAAATGGCTTTAATTCTTCCCCCAACATGTCCTAGACATCCTAAGTGTTAATCTGTTATCAGGGCCTCAGAACAAAATTGTCCCCCCCATCACGAGGACATGAAGGAAGATGTTTCAGTAGATAACGTGATCTGTTATCTATTGGTGTATAGGACGTTTTTTTAAATTGTTCTAGAAACAGTATAGTTTGGGTAAAAATAAAAAGATTATTTTCTTCCCATAAACCTAAATAAGGCTTAACAAACATAAAGGAAAATTATTTCAGCCCTTATTCTAGACCAAGCTTGCACAAAATCAGAGATGTGCTCTGTGCGTATGTGCAGGAGCAGCTGTTACTTTGGGAGGTGCTGGAGGAGAGGAGGGCTTCCCTCCTCTGGTGTCAGCGGGGTTCCTTCTGTGGTTTGTGTTCTTTTTTTTAGAAGTCCAACAAGAAAGTTTCCTTTCTGGATCGAGTGGAAAAAATTTGCACGCACTATTTATAGTGGAAATATTTTTTGCTATTTCAGTATTATAAGGGAACATAAATGGCATTGCTTGAACTGTCGTCTTCACTTTATATTTACTTTCATGTTATACTTTCATATTACAGACTTCTGCTGTAACTATTTTGGGGTGACACAAAGAGGACAATACAATTAAAGAGTATTGAGGACAGCACAGTTAACACACAAATTTGGATCCTTTGGTAATCTGCACATGTGAAAATTCACTTTTTGTTGCCAAGTGTGAAGCTATATTCTTGTAGAAATGAGAAATGTTAGGGTTTCATTTGGAGGGAGGTGGTGAGATGTGTAGGAAGCAGCAACTCTGAGTGGAAGTGCAGGTGTACTGGGTGTGGGTGCCAAGGTGCTGGCAGTGGGGTGCTGTGGGGATGCTGCATGAGGCGATGCATGTCTTCAGATCAACACTGGATGTCCTTGGTATGCATAATGGAGGGGCGAGAAACCGATTCTTGAATAAAGGAGGTCTGTACACACAAGGGAGGCAAATAGTGAGATGGGATTAGATTAAACGGAGTAAGGCTAAACTAGTTTCTGTCAGTCAGAGCACATTACACCCTTATTTTGAACAAGCCGTATTTCTAAATGTTGTTGATGGCGAGAGGGACTCAGTTGCTCATACCCTCTGTAGCAATTGTTCGGTTGCCTGGTGCAGACATAGGAAACGGGATGTAAGATGAGTATCCATGCTGTCTTCAAAACCAGTCTGAACCACTGGAATTTGAGATGCTTTTGAAAATAATGTAAACTTGTGTAAGGAACTGTATTTATCTTTTAGTAAGCAGTTTTAACCACTTGGTAGGCTTGTTGCCTGCCATGGAGTAATCAGAAAAACTGATGGACTGTTCTGTCCTGTAGGAACACTTCTGAATCATGAGGGAATGCACACTGGTGTCCTTTCTTGAGGAGAGCAGCTCTCAAGAGAAGATGTATAATGAGATGCAGTGAGGGAGAGGGTAGCTTGGTGGGGAGCAATGCAGGGCTAATGGTGATTTCATGCATTTTGTCTGGGTCTCTCTTGTATTGAGTATACTGAAATTCCAAGAATGTATGCTTTTCTTTTTGTTTGTTTGTTTGTTTGTTTGTTTCTTTTTTTTTTCTTTTCCTTTTTTTTTTTTTATCTGTTTCATATAAAACTATAGAAATGTTGACTCATTTTCTTCTCAGTTCAACAAGCATTTGAGGTAACTGCTAGTTACTGCTTGCATGTGTTATCCTGGAGAAGTAGTGCGTGGTATTCTTTATTAAACAAGTCTGCCTTGTAATAGAAGTACCATGGAAAATACACTCACAGATTAATAAAGTCCCCAGAATTAAAAACAGACTGAGATGTTGCCACAGTATAAAACAACACTTATTGTTTATGTAGTATTTCTCACATGTAAATATTATCATGCCATTGTAAAAGAGAAATATTACTATTTTCTTTTACAGGTGCCAGGACATAGAGAGAAAGATATGAATTGTTAAGGCCACCCACGTGGCCAGCCCTGTTCTAACTCTTAGTCCCCATGCCCTCTAGCAGAGAATATCTAATCTGTTCTGTGTAAGGAAATCTCAAAAACATTGATTGTAACTACTGAAGCACCTATGAAAGTACAAGTTTATTGCTGAATTGTCTTTTTTTTTTTTCTGTCCCCTTGCAGGTCGTAAGGTGACTGGAATTTCTATTGAAACAGATAACAAAAATGTAAAAGCAGAGGAATTTAAAGGTACAGTATGCACATTGCTCTGATTAAAAATATATGGGATAAATACATGCAAACTATGTAGACAGCTGGGCAGTTAAGATTGTGTTCCTTTTACCTGTGGGGTATTGCTCCTACTCTCTCTGTTGACTCTTATTGTAACATTAGTTTTGCCCCATTTTAGGTTACTTGTGAACTAGATGCTCTCCAGAGGTCCTTCTCCACCTATTCTGTGACTTGTTTCTCAGTCCTGATATCCCACTCTGTAGCATCTGTCTGGTTTCCTTCCATGTAAAGTGCTGAGAAATGATAGAAAAGAGAGACATTAATTATCTTTTTAAAGAGAGACGTGAGGAGATAGAGGGAGAACAATTGTAAATCAGCTATTCTTGGTATCTGTAATTTAATGACTATTTTTAATTGCCAGTGACTATAATCTCTGTTTTAAAATATATGGATATAACTTATTATCTGTAAACGCAATCACTTTAAATAATCAGATACCGAAGTTAAGGAGGCAAGGAAGAAAACCTGACGTTTGGATAGGTGAGAAAGAGATTCTAGTAGTGTGTAGGTATATAAGGTTTGTAGGCTATGGGTTTCTTTGTTTTTATTGCATTTGTTTAGAATGCAGAGAGAGCGAATTTGGGAATTAAAAGAACTGTTTGCTGAGGTTTAGGCTTTATTCATCTGTCTGAGATAATGATGAAATAGTGATCTCTGAAACTGTCAGATGTGTTAAGTATTTTTGTCACCTTTGAGGAAGAAAAATTTAGAGCTCAGTACAGGACAGAGGAGAGAGGAGCTCTTGAGGTAATGTTAAAGCTTGATGGGCTTCATGTTCTCTTCTTTGTCTTCTCTTTTTTTTTTTAAATGTGTGGCTTGTACTTTGTTCTTATTTCTATAACAGAGTGAGATCAGTTTAACATAACTAAAAGCTTTGCTCTTTTCTTTATGTGTAGCAGCACCAAGGGAACAGTAGCAGCTGATAGACTTAGCTATTCATCCAAATGCAGCTGATTTGAAATGAGTTTTTTTTTTCTCTTCCAACTCCTGGTACAGTTGAGGAGGGCTAATCAAATGATCGCCCTGGACCAGACATACATCCAAAAGTAAACATTGTCCAGACCTCTCCAAGATCCAAGATGGTTCTTCCCTGACTGGTAGACCGTGTGCTGATGCACAGCTTCCTGTGGGTCCACCATAATGAAAATCAAGTAGACCTGTTCTGGAAAATACTTCTCACTGAAGAAAAAAAAAAAAAAAGGCAGGAGAAGAAGGGAACTATAACTAAAGGGGGGATTTTATTATGATGTCTCCATTCCGTGTTTATTCCTCATCTTCCTTTCTATACCTTTTGTGTGGATAAGATCAGTGGAAGGGCATTGATACTAGCATTTTCTGAAAGGAAGATAATGTGGCATGCAAGGCAGGAGCAGCTCAGCTCCTTCAGGACAGAGGTGACTTGTTAAGCTGAGAACACTTCAGCTGAGTTGTCTCTGTGTCAGCTAACACAGACTTGCTCATGGGCCCTGCCAGCTGTCACAAGGTCAGTAGCAAAAGCAAGCTGAGCTTGAATGATGGCTTTTCTTTGTTAGAAGGATACAAAAACAAAATGGAAAGGAAACTTTAGCAAATCTTAAGATTCAGGAAGCCTCCACCCATCCACGCAACCTGAAGTCAGGAACCTCAGGCTTCCTGAGTGCACAGCATGTTTTTCGTAGCAGCCAGTGCATGTGTAACATGTTTCTGGCAAAGAATGCACTCCTGCCCCAATTCTTCTTTCAAGTCTGGACAGTTTTTCCCCATGAGGGATTCTCAAGGCTACCAGCCCAGCCCCTTTGAAACATTTTGTTTCTCCACAGAACAGACCTGGGAAATGAGACAAAGGGTGAAGGGGTAGATCTGCTGGTACCTCTTAATCGCACTGCAGCCCTTTTTGCTGAGGTTGGAAAGGAGGGTGACAGTTAATGCCGACGGACTGTGTGTTTGATCAGTGGATGTTTGCTTCCTGAAAACTAGAGAGGCACTGCCAACACTTTGAAGGCCTTTGATCCATGATGCTCTGCCCTGTATTGGATGGTGAGCAGTTGAGATCAATGCTGTATTTGTTTCTTTTGCAAAAACTCCTGGGAGATGCTAAATTTCACTTTATTAATAGATTCAGAGCCAGTCAGATGTGTGGCTGGAAACAGTATCAGAGGAAAGAATCCACACAATTCTTAATAATACTTTGACTTAAGGTTTTCGCTGGAGGAAAGAAAATATATACATTTTCCAGCATGCTGTTCCACTGACAGTGGAACTACTGAAATGCTGGGTTTTTCCTGATAATTTGCCCATACAGCTCACGTCTTCTCTCCCTCTTCAGTTCCCCTGTAACTCTAGCATTGACCATAGGCCACAGCTACTATGATGCGAACTCCATGTTAGAGATGGCATGTGCTTATGCCCTGCTGTGAGGGAGAAAGAACAATTAACCTGTTTGGTCTGGTTTCTACCCAGCTATGGCAACCATAGTAAAAATCAGCAACTCTTCAAATCTCAGCCTCTGTGTACAATGGTGTCTTACTGCCTGGCTGCTGGAGCCCAGCCCAGTGTGCCTGGAGTCCTGGGTGCTTTTGTCCCAAACTGACAGACACATTTGCTGCTTTTCCTTTTGCAGGTTCAGTCAGCAGCAAGGCTCAGTGTGTGTACCAGAGATGCATGTGCAGACTGCCACATACAAAGTGCTGCTTTCATCAGTACCCACATGGAACACTACCTGGGCTCATGTAAAATATTAAATGTAGAATACCAAGCATCGTTCCTCCACTTTGGTGTTTGGAGTTCATTGGTGGGAGTGCTCATACAACAAACACTCTCGGGGTGCAGAAGCACATGCATGTCCTTGGATCCCCTGAGTCCTGGCATGGATAGCTCTGCTACCCCTGCCTGGACCCTGGGCTTCCTACTTGCCAGTTCACCCAGCCTGAGGTTTGCTAGTGAGTTACGTACCCACAGGCACACCAGGTTTGGGGCAAGATGCAAACACGGCACATACACCACACACCTCCACTTCCAGCAGCCAGTGCCATAGGCTCAGGGGTGCCTACACCCCCAGTGTGACCCCAGTTGCTGGCCCCAAGGTCACTCAGTCCCCTCCCTTCCATCCCTTCAAGCCTGGCACTCCAGGCACACGTGCTTCAGGACTCACCAACGCACACTGCTGAGATCTGTGGTTTTCCTACTGCTGACACAGAGACTGCACTTGCTGGCACCACAGGCCCATCAGTTTAATTGGAGACTGATGGTCTTTGTCATTGTGCTCTGTCTGTCATACTTGTGTCTCTGGTTTTGTTTGTTGCTGCTCCCTTATTATTATCAATTTTGCATTAGAAAAGTCCTTGACTGGATAACCTTAATGAAGCAGACTCTCACCATCCACGTACCCTCAAAATAACCAAGGTGAAATTGTAACTAAATAATAGAATATTTAACCATCTTACTGGTGTGTTTTTCATATGCGTTAAGTTACATATTTAACCAGATAAACTACGGATAATGAACTCTGAATGGTAATTCATAATATGGATGATAACTGGGTCAGTGTCCTTTTTTTAAAAATGGTTTGCTCACTGACAAAAATATTGAAACATAATATGAGAGTAGTAGTACAGAATCTCTGCTCATCCAACATGTGAATTCCAATCCAAAGGCCACCTAATTAATGGGGAAATTAGTAGTTTCTGTTTCCCTTGTGTAGTTGCATAAATCTGGATAAGGTCTGATGACATCGCTGTGAGGAGTAGATCTGGGCCTTGCTGACTGCTCAAGATACATGAAGGGGGAATGTTAATTTTATGGAACCTGATTGTGTACTAATACAATGCTGAAAGCTCTAACTTTCTCTTTTGCTTTTTGTTCCTTTGGTGTTTGTTCGTTTGTTTGTTTCCTCCTTAGAGGCTATTCTTAGTTGCAAGCACAAATTTTCAAAAGGGGTGAGCCTAAGAATAGAATGGAAGAAAATCCAGTCTCAAGGAGTTTCATTTGTCTACTACAACGGTGATTTTACAGGTAAGACAATACAAGCTTAGACTGATGATTTAACATGCCCTTCTCTAGCATACATATCAACTGTTTCTTGGGGAATAATAATAGGAAAAGGACTGAAAGAAGATGCTCGTGACTCTTGTGCTGAACTGAACATCAGTCCTTCTGAGGAAAAGAATATTTCCTCAGGGGAAAACAAAGCTTTTCTTAATAAAATCTTCAGTGGTTAGCTACATTTTGAATGAAGTTAAATAAAATAAAACTGGAGACAAGAAAAATGACCCTGCATGTTTATTGATTTTTTTCAAATGAAATTACATTCATTCATAAACTCCTTTAAAACTGTTGAAAGCTCTGCACTCCTATCTTACAAAGAGGTTTCTGAAACCTCCTGTAGATCAGGGGGCTTAGATATGACTAATGCAACATTTTTTATATACATTCAAAAATAAACTCAGCAGTACGTTTTAAATTATTCGTATCTACTTTTTGGAAGTAGAATTTCTGCTTACATGTTCTTTAAAAGACATAACACAGCTTTATGTATTGAAGAAAATACGGGTCCCTGATACACGACAAATAAAGAGAAGTAAATAAAGAGATGTTTATATTACTTGAGAAGTAAAATAAAGCAATTAAAGCAATAAAACTCTCACAGCAATGTTGTTGGTTTGTAGAGCTTGCAAGATGTGTAGATCTTGTTGATGAACTTGTTTTTTTCTGCATATATTTCATTTTAAAAGATGCTGGAACTCATGATTCTGTTTGTGCAAGTAAGTTTAATTTCATAACAAGATGTAAAATGAAGAAAATCTCATTATAGGAAGTCCGATGGCAATATCCTTTGCTAATTCCTTCAGTTTTTTTCTTGCCAGGTTAAAATGTCAAATACTTTGCTGTGGTCAGAATCATTTCTGTAAGAGAAATAAGTGATTGCCATCCCTCCAAGTGGAAAATTATTTTTTTTTTGTCACATGACTAAATCTATACATGCTTTCTTGAAATGTCCACAGATTACCAAAAACAAACAAACAAAAAAAGCGCATTTCATCTTCCAAATAAAAAATGTCATACAGGTTTTTGAACTGAGTTTCTTTTTTTTGGACTAAATGGACAAGTTTATGGAAGGTTCTTAATGTCATGGGAGGGGGATTACATGCTGCTCCATGGTGATAGATAACTAACACTGAATAAATGAGCAATAGTGCACAAACTGTATGTGATTTCAGAGCAAGCCAGTGAGACAGATGTTTTCTATAAGCGATGATCAGAAACCACTGTTTGTTCTCTTTTAAAGGTGACCTTAAAGACCGAGCAGAGATGCTGAATACAGGAATCCGTATTAGGAATGTGACTAGAAAGGATTCTGGGACTTACCGCTGTGAAATCAGCGCAAAGAGTGAAGAGGGGCAACGCCTGGGAGAGGCTACCATTACTCTCACAGTATTGGGTAGAAAGAAACTTTTTCTACTTGGGCTTTTGTAAAGAAATTGAGTGATGGCAAGAGGTGTTGCGTGCAGGGTTGTCCATATAGTGTGTGCCTGTTAGATTTTTTAGTCTTCCTTAGGTTGGGTTATAAACATATGTTCATGCATGGATTCATATTCTGTAACGTAGTTCAAAGAACATAATTAGTTTCTTTATTGATATAAATGTGTATCTTTGTTGTCAGAAGTTAGCAAGTATGCTGATTTATGTGATGGTGAAATGTCTGTTTCTACAAAAACTGAAGTCACTCAGTGGCTGAGAATCTAGATAAGCTGATCATGATGTTTGGCACTGGAAAGTCAGCATCTGTCAACACTTATCAAATATTCCAAAGCAGCAGTTCATTCCAATGCTCCAGTCTCCTCCTGTTTTTGGAAGGAGAAACTACTGCAGTGTCTGCGTTATGCCAGCTAGCAGTCTGTGGACTTCATTTACAGGACAGAAGTTACTATTTTTTTTATTATTATTTTTGTGTTTTTTTTTCTTGCTTGTTTTTCCCCCCTTTGAGAAAAGGAGGGAAAACTGAATACCGAGCACATTCTTCTTACATCATCCCTCCTATTTTTTCCCAGTTAATTAATGCTTGGTGGGTAGTTTTCTTTCTTTATTTATTTATTTTTGCCTTATAGGAGGAGGGAAAGTATTTGTTTTTGAGGTTTCTGTATTTTTTATTAGAAAAATAATTGATATTTAAAAATACTCTCAAATTTCTTCATAAAATATAATAAATTAATGAACTTTTGCTTAACTCCAATAATGAGGTAACCACACTTTTTCTTCCCTTCTTCCACTCTCCCAACAGATTTCCTTTTTTAAATGTAGCTTCTTAATTTAAAGTTGAGATCTTGGAGCCTGAAGAGAGTGGTGGGTTCCTGTGTGTCTTGTGCACAAACCTTTTTGAAAGTTTATGGGTGTTTGGTGTGTCTTGTTTTGATTTTAGAGTTTTTGCTTTCTATTTTAAAGTCAACCAAGAAATTGTGAATACTTGTTAAAGTGCTTTTAATGTAACATGCATTCCTCGTCACCGTTAGTTTTCTTCTGGATAGTTTCAAGGTACCAAAAGAAAATCAAGTTCCTTTTCTGTTGACATAATAAAAATTGGAAAAAAGACCTTCATATTAATGACAGAGCTGAGTTGTCCTGCATCTGCGATGCAGAACCTGACAGAAATCTCTCTGAATACTCCAGCAAAACCTACGGGAAGTATTTGAACTCTTTCCACACTGATGTTCACTGCTCAGAGAATTATGGAAGAAAATGCTAAACAAGTACTTGTCCAGGGAGGGGTGGGCATAATACTAGTTTTTTGTTTGTTTGTTTGTTTGTTTTAGTAGTAGACAATTGCTTTTCATCTTCTATTTGAGATTCACACCATGGCTCTGATGATGACCAGTCTTGTTAATTCTTCCTGACAAGTGCTTTTCAAAACACAGTAGACTTTTTTTTTTTTTTTTAATACAGAAATCTTTTTACTCTTATCCACTTCTGTTTTTAAATATTAATGAGGGGGAAAAAAAATAATTGCTGGACTCCAGATTCACTGAGACATCCCTTCTCTGTCTGGGAGCAAGAGGTCCCACAGAGGCCTCTGCAGAGGAGTGGAACAAGCTACCGAGGGTTTGGATGAATATGTATAGATTGGAGACAGGATGACACAGCATGTGGTGGGGGAGGCTGAGAGCAAACCTCTGCCTTCCACTGCTTTTAGAAACTCAGGAATTTTACAGTGCTCTTCAGCAGCAGGACTCTGCCTTCCACCCTGTCTCCAGAGCCTCTCTGTTCATTGCGGTGGTAGTTGTTAAGCATGTGCACAAGTGGTCTCCTCCTCTGCAACTCAAACTGTTGTGAGATAGGCAGTACTGGTAAGATTGTTTAACAAGTGCAATTTCATTTTCCAGTTCCTCCAACTACTCCGGTATGTGAGGTACCCAGCTCCGCAATGACAGGAACAGTGGTGGAACTGAGCTGTAAGGAGACAGAGGGGTCCCCTCCATCTGAGTACCAGTGGTACAAGAACGGGGTTCCCTTACTGGAAAAGACAGGAACAGGCAGTGCAAGAGCAGCAAACGTAACCTACACCATGAATAAAAAGTCCGGCACTCTGGTAAGTGTCACAACAGCTCTGTAATAACCAGCTATGAAGACCAAATTTACAGTGTTGTACAGTGATGCTCCTTGGCTTAATCCAAGGCACAAGGTCTCTGTCAGAGATCAATGTCATGCTGAAATGTGCTAACGTGTACAAGGTACAGTTTCTGCCTCAGACCAATGACAAGACAGAGAGATTGAGTGTAATAGGCAAGCTGGGTGAATTATAAGGTTGTAGTAGTGATAAATGAGCAGAATCTAGCCCATAAATGACAAATTTCACCTTGTCAGTTAGTCAGCCAGCGTGAGGTGAGAATGATCTCTTAGTTTGTCAACAGAGTTATATTTAATAGCACCTTAAAATCTAAAATAGCAACTTCATGCACTTCAGTGGGAAGTGCAAAAGCACCAAGGGCAGTCCAGAGTCTCAGCAATCCAGTGGCATTTAAAGGTTCCAGTCTTGTACTTGTGTTGTCAAGGGGAATGAGTAGTGGCTTTAAGTAAGCTTACTGTGTTTTCTGTTATGTTCCTCCCGAGAGCTAACCATCTTTTTCTCATTCCATTCTACCCCTGCGCTGCATTATAGCTGATCCTTCTAAAAATAAAAATTATATACCACTTACAGTGCAATGTAAGCTGATATTTTTCTTTGGAAGGGTCATTCTGTGGACATCCTGCTCTTGTGCATGATCAAATTCAGAAACTGCAGTGTAACTAATCATTCCGAGGTGCTGTGGATCTTTCAGTACACTGTGGAAATTCAGTGGGCTACTCAAAATCACTAATCGCTTCTGAAAAATCTTAGTTTTAATGTATGGAATATATTAAAGGGAGAAGATATAACAGGGCTAATTATAAAAATAAATACAGAGAAGCACAGGAACTGACATGAAGTCAGCATCCATTATTTGCTTTCTCACTTGAGTTTTTACATCAATAGTATTTCATAAGCAGTTCAGCATTTCTCCATTGAAATAAGAGAAAGTGGCATTTCTAGGGAAAAAAAGCTTGGAAAATATATTTTGTACTATGTTAAGTATTTATTAATATTTATTAATACTTACCATGTTAAGTATTTATTAGGTATTTATTTATTTTGTAAAACGAAAACAATGTTTTGATTTCAGGGATTCTGAAATGGGAGCATGTCTAAGAAAATACACATTACTGGAAAGTGCTGATCACTGAAAAAGAATCTCCTTTTACATATTCTCTATCTAGTTAAAATATCCATTTAAAATACCCACTTGGACCAGTAACTGAAGTTAAGTATTAGGGAATGTGTCTAGAGAGCAGGATCAAAATGGACATGAAACTGAAATTCTCACTTTCTTTCATATTTTTTTTTTAAATATGAACTGTTGATATGTCAAATTCTTTATGCTGTAGGAAATCCATTTTTTATGTGTTTTTCCCCGTTCTCATAATGGTTTTGGACTCTGTCTTAACAGCTATTTAACACCGTTACAAAGAATGACACTGGAGAGTATTTCTGCGAAGCCTCCAATGGGATTGGATTACCTCAGAAATGCTCAGTGAGGCGAATGCAAGTCGGTATGTGTCAGAGCAATTGCAATTGCAATTGGAATGATTTCATTGCATGATGGAGCTGAGATGCTAAAACCAGACTGAATTACAGACTACTGTTTAATAATGGCATTTTAGGGGAGGAATAATATTCATACATTAGAGCACCTTATACATAGTTACGGTAGCTACCCAAAGCATTCTTTTTTAGCAGCACAAACATGTCTCACTGAATTTCATTTAAAAAAAAAGCACCTAATTGAGTACTTTACAATTATTGCAGTATCCAGCAGGTTGTGAAACACTGAATGTCACAGAGCAGCAGTATTCATATGAGGTCCTTAACAATTCAGAATGGTTTTGTGGATGTTGTACAGCATAATGTACCAGTCCACTCACTGTCTTTTTGTTGGTTTGTTTTTGGGATGTTTTGTTTTGTGTGTGTTTTGTAGGGCTTTTGTTGTTACATGGTGTTTGTTTTAAATGAATAGCCTCCCTTTTGAGATGCATTTACGTGAGATTGTCCTGTAACGGATCAGAGCTTTAGCTGAAAAAAAGCTCATTTATACCTGCCAGAGGAACATGGAATGTACCCTGACTTAAGAAAAACAGTCCTGCTGCCTGTTTCTTTTCTACTTGCACAGTGTAGGTGAATTGTAATATTGGTTAACTAATACAGTTATTAAGCAAAGGTTAGAAGGCCAGAATCTATAATAATCCAAAATGTGTGAATGCTTTTGCAAAATATAAAATTAGCTCTTACAAATTTGCTATGAAAAAAAAAAAAAGATGTTTAAAGTTTCTAAAAGGTCCTAACAAATACCGCGCAGCAGCTCTACTATTTCCTGTTAGTACTCCATAAAGAAGTTGTCTGGTGCTTTCTTGAACTTAGTTAAAAAAACAGTATATAAAAGCTTTTAATGAATTTGTGGTTGATTATAAAAAAGTATACCAAGCTACCAAGACAGAATTCCTCTACTGTGGAAATACTCACCCAAGTCCTGAATTGCTGTCAGCCAGTGCACAAAAATTGATAGGTTTGGTGGAAAAATTTCCAACTATGTATTAATGTATGCTTAAAGTCAGGATCCATATAAGTAATTAATCATATAACAAAAACAGATAAAAGAACAACAAACAATTAAAATAATTCTGCTTGTTGTGTTTTTTTGTTTGTTTGTTTGTTTGTTTGCTAAAATGGATGATTGCCTGAAGCATTTAGGGATTATATTGGGAAATTGGCATAGGCTGTCATCTTCAAAATAGAAATGGCTGCACTTTTGAGTAGCCCAGTGTAAAATTTAACTTTAAGTATATGTGATTTTTTTTTCCTTCAGTGTGTTTAATTTAAAAGCCTCGCTGTTTAAAAATAATTTTAAAAAACATTAAATTTTAAATAATTCACCTGAAGAGTTCTTCAAGACTGATGCAACACTCACCAGCTGTTTCAGTTATTTTAGGCAAACTGTGTATGAAAACACTTGTTTAAATAGACGAAGGCAAAATATCGTGAAGTCTCTGAGACATATGACTTGAATACTTACTGTTGGTAGATACAACAAGAAATTTGTATCTCTTGACCTCTGTTATTCTTCTCTTACTTTTGTGTCAGAGTAAGGATTTGAAGTGTATGAAGCGCTCCTCTTACTGTGGCTGTGATACAGCAATGCTTTTAGACAGTTTATCCACATCTGCATGTTGGTAACTAATTTATAAACCTTGGGCCGAAGTACACCCATAAATACAAAAGGAACCTGCAGTAATTAGGGAAGAAAACAAAAACAAAAACAAACAAACAAAAAAAACTTTTGAAAACTTACAGCATTGGATTTCTGTTTTGTAATTACAGATGACCTTAATGTAAGTGGCATCATCGCTGCTGTAGTATTCGTGGCACTGGTAATGGCATTATGTGGCCTTGGAGTATTTTATGCCCAAAAAAAGGGTTATTTTACAAGTAAGTACAGTAAAATCACTCCTCCTTTGTTTCAAAAAAATAGCGCTGTCATTCTACATGTCCTCCTTTTCATGAAGACTGTAGCTCCATGGTCCTAAGCTGAAGTACTCTTTAGCACAACAGCAACTTTACTGTGCAGTTTTATTCTGCCTACTTCTACCATAAAAAATATAGTAAGAATTAAGATGTTTGTACAGTTGCATAAGGCCACCAGACAGCAATCTAGGAAAAGCAATGAGCAGAACCCTGTTTTCTAGAGCCTCTTTGCTCTAGTTTCAAGAGGGCATGGAAAAGAAAGACACCATGAAAACAAGCTGTACAAGCTTGCTTGGAGTTCAAAAGCAGTTTTTCGAGCTCTGATTTACGGGCTCCCTCTTCTGGTTCATGGTGAAAGTGCACATGGAGACAGCTTGCTTTTGAGGATTACTAGCAAAAGCCTGACATCAAGCAACCTCTCCATAGCATTTGTGTTAGTGCCTATAGAGTTCAGCACAGCAAAAAGGGATCCCAAATGTCAGTGAGAAAGGCCACTGCCTGAAAGTAACAGGGTAACAGAGCTGATGTTAGAATCCACGCTCACTTAAAACATCTACCTTTGAAAGCAACCTAATCTTTTTCTGTTCAAGCTCAGTACATCACAATGAGAAATTTCATTTAGTAACTGAAGCTATGAGTTAATATTTCACACAAGTGTAAGGAAACTACTGTTGTGCTAATTTTTCTTTTTTTTCCCCTCCTGCAGAGGAAAGTTCTTCCCAGTAAGTATCTTAATGTTTTATACAAATCATATGCAAGTCACCATAAATTTCATTTACATTTCTGATGACTTAGTGACTGTGATGCTTAAGGTCTTTCTGTTCTGATTCTCATACAGTGTTTTTGTTTTTTCTGAACACTGAAATAAGCCTGATCTGGCACGCCAACAAGTTTCCTCATTAGAACCAATGAGCTGGTTAGAAAATCAATTATTATTACTGTGATAAATGTGCAGAGACAAGTCTTTTTTGTAGTTATGGTGTACACCCCTAACTCAGCTAGAGGCATAGTTTTTTTTTCTCATCTAAACCTGATAAAAGGTGCTCAGGGCCAAACTGAACCATATCCATAACTACAGATTACTTCAGGAGTTGTTTTGTAAAAATATGACTGGAAGGGACGTTGTAAGGTCTATTCCTTTGATACGGATTTATTTAATGCACTTGAATTGCCACTCGGTAATTCTTATTAGCAGGTCAGAATTCCTCAATCTATTTTAGGGCTCCCACACGAGACTAAAATCATGTTTTCTTGAAGGTTGGATGGCCCCCACATTTTTTATTTATTGATTTTAAAGTTTATCTTACTACTTTTAGGTAATGGCAGGTTATAGCAATATAGTAAGGAAAAATACTATTTTAAAATACTGTGATGTTTATAGTGGTCATGAATTAGACGAAGCATAACTGGAAGTCTTGAAGGGTCAGCCTAGGGAGAAGGTAATTTGCCAGTGGTTCATGAGATAATGACAGCTGTCTAAAAGCGTTTAGTGGATTTGTTACAGATTTTGTAATTTTATTTTCCTAAGAGAAGAAAAATAAACACTACTGGAAAACAGGACAAATGCATTCATACATAAAGTTGTTGAAGAGCTAAATCAAACACCAAAAAAGTCACTGTTTAATCTAATTTCCTTTCCTGTTCTATTAACAGAAAGAAGTCCAACTCTCAAGCTATGAGTGAAAAGGCAAGTATTTTGCATTTGGTAGTGTGTTTACATTTTCAGGTTCCATCAAAATTCCTTAGATCTGTGACGTTTTTGCATGCACTCAAAACCCTACATGCCACTAACACCTGGGGAAAGTGGAGTAAAAATAGTTATTGTCCATTAACCATGCCATTTGTTGTGAGGAAGAGTTCCACTTTGATGTGCTTGTGCATATTAGTTAACCAAAGAAACTGCAAGTCAAACAAGCACCAAGGCAGCAGTGACAGAAATTTGGGCCTTAGTTCCTCTTAAGATTAATGTGGGTTAAAAAGGCTTGATTAAATATGGAAGCTAGAAGTGAAGGTTTTTTTTTTTTTTTCCTATTTCCATAGTGAGAGGTCTCGAAGGATTTAATTGCATATACATTGCTCCAGCTTTCCAAACTGGTGCAAAAAGAATGGAGCTCCAACTAGAAAATTTCACTATCTACAGTTTAAGGCTACACTAGTAGGCTTGAAAGCTCTCTGAAATCTACCCCAATCCTTTAATCAAAACAGAGCATGCTGAAGAACGATGCATACTTTCACCTTTTAATAGGGTATTATTTCTGTTCTGTGTAACTACATTCTGTAGGCTTTCCTTTATAGAAAGAGCATATACTAGTAACTGACAGCATTTCAGGTGTGCTTCTTTTCAGCCTGCATGCCTGAGTTTCTTCTGAAATGCACATTAAATGTTAATATGATTAAAATACTTGAACTATTACTTACGTATGACCTTCCTTCATTTAGGATTTCAAGCATACCAAGTCCTTTGTTATCTAGAAGATTTCAGCCTCTGTGAGGGACATCAAATGACTACTTGTTATACAAAAATATCAAAGGGATTTTTGACCTCTGCTCTGTAAATATTGCTTCCACGTACTACATACAGAAAGTAGGAATTACTACTGTTTAGATCTAGTTGACCTAATTGTTTTTTTAATAAAAAATAAAAACAAACAAAAACAGACCGTTTAAGTTAAAGATATAGCTAAGTTGAATATACAAGTCAATTTGTGTGATGACTTCTCACTTTGTTGATGTACACATGCAGCAATAAAGGATTCACGCTTGGAGCTTGGAATAGTCTATCCAAACAATTTTGACAGATGACCTTGTTACCAGTGCTTCTACTACTCAAATCTCCAGATTGTCAAGGGCTTGAACTGTCCCCCACTTCTGATTCTGTTCTTACACATACTTTGACAATGTACCAGGTTTGCCAGAGCCATCTAGAAGTAGTTACTCAAACTTTAACTCACTAGCCTGGGAGACCAAAGCTGCTTTGTAATTGAGGCCCAAACATCATTTTATTGTCGAACATAAAATGCCTACAGCATCTCTTCTTCAAGGAAGCATCTCTTTCTGTGGACTGCATATGTAATTTGCATTATGAGAAGAATCATGCCAGTACAACTAAAGCTGTAGTATCTGGACCCTAATTATTGAAGTGTTACAAATAAATAGTTCTTCAGAACCTGAAACATTTGTGTCAGCAGCTTAGTTACTGAAGTTTAAATACCACCACCGCCTTTACACCACCTCATTTACAGGTTTCACTCCCCTGTGTAAGGGTAACCCTTCCTCACTTGCATTCATTGATGCAGTGTAAAATGAGCACCTATCTTTTTGGCTGTGCAGGTCCTTCACCTCCCTTGGACTTTGCTACCAATTTAGGGTTCTCTCATATTTTTTTTTTCCTTGCAGAAGCTTGACATATCACAAACTCAAGAGAAAAAAATAGTTTATTCCAGGTGCATTACCATTGGTATTATAATCTTCTCAGCACTAAACCATTATTTGCCAAAGGAGTTTAGCAGTAAGAAATGCTACTTACTGCCTCAATAACTGTAGGAGTTGATAATCAAAGCTATGCACATAAGAACTTCACACTTCTGAAATCAAACTTAAAGATCACATTTATTAAATTACAACCGATGCCATGTTCAGCAACTCCTTGGATGCAGACTGCTGTCTGGAGTACCACCTGCAGGGATCACTTCGGAGTCTCCTCAAAGTTGGGCTCTGAAGGAGAAAGAAGAAGGGCAAATAAAGAGAAAAGCCATGTTAATTTCTTTTTATTCCAGCCTAAAATACCACCATTCATTTGCTATTCAAAGAAAAGTAAACTTTCAGCTGGCAGGCCAAGACAAGCTCTTATGCATTGCAGTCTACACCTCCACTTGCTTGGAGAGGGATCTCCCTGTCCTCATCTCAACCCACAGGCTTTCTTTCTCACCTGTCCTTCCGAGGAGAGGGAAGTTAGAGAAGAGTGTTGTGGCACTTACTTAGCTGCCCATCAGCTGTTAAACCACCAGCACAAAAGAACAAAAACTACACTAGAGGCAGGGCTTACCACCTCACAGCAGCGTATAGTGTGGTTTAAGACACACATGCCCCCTAATAACACTCTGCTGCAACACCTTTTAGCAACAACACATGAGGAGGGGGAAAAAGGCAGACGGGGAACTGAAGAAATCAACCAGAATGTTACGGGACAACCTGACTCCACTACTTCCAACATTGCTCTGATACAAGAGGCAGCAACCAAGCTCTTCTGTCCTCTTGGTTCTTGTCTCATAGAGAATTAAGTGAACGGAGTGCACAATGTCAACTCCACTCAGCAAAAGGTAATTTCCACAATATACAAAAACGAGGAGGAACAAATTCTTGATGCTGAAGGTACAAACTCAAAGAGCTAAGGGTATTGACATAGGTGCTATTAATACCTGTTCTCTTTGCTACCAGGAGTCTGAAAGGTGAGGCTCAGTTTATAGCAATCTTAGCTAAAGCAAAAAATAAAGCATCTAGCCACAGTCTTGAGAACTCCTTGAACCTAGATAAAAGGACAGAACAGCAATAAAGGAATGGGTGTCGTGGTGTCCCCCCATTTATTTGATCTGTTCCTACTACCACATGAATTGTTTCATTACAAAAGAAAAAAAATCCTGAACTTTAATATGTATTGTTTCATATATTACATAGAAATAAAGCTGAACATAAATAAACCACATCCCTAAAACTGGGAATGGAAAAAAAGAAACACCATAGATCCTACTTGACAGATGCTCTGTTTTATTTGCACCGGTAAGAATTTGACACCAAATTCTTCCTCAATCCAACTGAAATACCACCAAAAAAAAAAAAAAAAATTAAGGTGAGTTCCTGGTCTAAACCACAATTTCTGGTTAGTCTGATCAGAATTACAGGTCACTGACTGTGGTGGGCTAGCCATGGCTGGCTGTGCCAGGTGCCTCCCAAGCTGCTCACTCTCTTCCTCCTTAACAGGGAGGAGAAAATCAGATGAAAGAATTCATTGGTAAGTGAACTCAAGATCAAAAGAAGATTGTTTATCAGTTGCCCTCATATGCAAAACAGACTCAACTTGTGCAAGACTAATAGAGCAGGACAGTGAGTAATAAAAAAAATAAAAGCACCTTTCCTACAGACCCACTGTCTTCCAGGCTCAACTTTACTCCTTTGTTTCTGACTTGTCTGCATCCCCCTCCTTCACTGACCTTGGTGTCTGCAGGAATTTTTTTTTTTTTATCTCCCATATTTTCCTCACTCCTTTCACAGCTGCTGTGCAGCTATTTTTTTTTAACCCTTCCTTAAACCACAGAGGTGCCACTGATGAACTGAGCCTTGCCCTGCTGTGAGCCTGCTGCAACCTGCTGTGCCTGATGTGGGGACAGCCCCTGGTCCCCTCTCACAGAGGCCACCCCAGCAGTACCTGCTACCAAAACCTTGCCATGTAAACCCAACGCACTGCCCCCCACAAAATATGGGGGAATCCCAGCTGCCGGCTGTGTACATGAAAGATGTCTTATCCCCCTTCCCAACCTGACTGTAAGTAAGGCTGCTTGAGAGCAATGGAGATTTTGAGGTGTTCTTAAAGTAAGAGAAACAAAGAGTCTGTCATTAAAAAATAATAAAATAAAACGTTTGCCCTTACATCCTAAGGTTACAAAGTTTATGAACCACAGTTTGGATGATACAGACTGGTTTTCAAATTACAGTCTGCTGACCTCTTTGGGGAGAAATACAAATGCCAGCAACAGGCCATCTGGGGCTATTTCTTTAGGGCCTGTGAAAGG
This sequence comes from Anas acuta, assembly GCF_963932015.1. NCBI lineage: Eukaryota > Metazoa > Chordata > Aves > Anseriformes > Anatidae > Anas > Anas acuta. The sequence continues at coordinate 98,427,526 of NC_088979.1, read as the reverse complement.
TAATTAAGATAGCTCACTCTGCCTGCAAGTCTGGTCAAGCATCAGTTTAAGTTCACATCCTAACTGGAAAAATCAGGATATTCACTGAGGGTATCTTATGTGAGATTAATGGTCCAGATAAAAATTAAAAGGGAATTAACTATGTGAAGACCAGTTAGTGAGCGTTACTTTACTTGCAATCAGAAGTTCAGTAAGATTATTAACTCACCTTCAAATTTAAATTCTGGGAACTTGGTTAGATCTCCCTCACCGTACATCCTCTGAAGTCTAGCAAGTGATTCGTTCATGTCTTTCTGGAACTCAGGGCCTACATCAACAGGCCCTCCAGCTTGCCTAAAAAAAAGAATGAGAAGTTCTGATTAGCAGTTCAGTTCTGAAATTTTATGTGGAAGTTCTACATTTTCATGGTGATTTATGAATTACCACTTTGACAATCAACTAAAGCAAATAATTTAAAGCATTTCCAAAAATTGAGATATGACACACCTTAGGGCCTACCTATCTTACAGATAAAGAACATTCTCAGGGTAAAATGCAGGCTTTTTGCTACTATTAGTGAAAATCCAAGCTACAGAGGCAGCCTTTCAAGACACAAAACTACAATGAATATACAGATTTGCAGGGCTCTGGCATTTCACTTGTTCCAGATGTGACTTCTTGACAAAACTGTGATTTGTACCTCTACTATTTCTGAATTGTGATCTTTAGTAAAGCTTAACTTCAGTTTTGCAAAAAGAACGTGATTTGAGCATTAAACAAGCAAAAAGAACAAGAGACAGGGCACCATGAATTCATACAGATTCAGAGAAGAATTTCTTGGGATACACATATAAAGTAGTTGAAATAGTAACTCTACAGATTACTCATGCTCCACAGTGCGCAAAAAAATACTGAGTGCCGTAATGCCCTAAGAAGTAACATCAGTTGTTTTTTAAGGGTGAGGAAGAAGCGTACATTTCCTGTTAGCTTTCCAACTGCCAGCCTTCTCTCACTCATGACAATATCAGTAAGTGTTGCAGGAAAGCAAGAATTGTCATTCGGAACGGTATCAGAACAGAGTTAAACACACTCAATTTCTTTTTGTGAGCAAGCCAAAAACCTGTTTTAGTATGGTCAGTGTAGTAATACAGCAACTTTCTCCTAAACTAGAGGAAAGGACTTGAAACTTCTATTTTCAACACTGTCAGCACCACCTTCCAAATGTATTCTTATAGGAGGATATACCACGAACAGAGAAATAATATCACCAAGTATCAGAATACATTTGTACATACGCAGTTCTGATACACATGTCAGTGGTTTCAGGTGTTCTTTCAAAATGTAAAAGCAAAACTCGAACCCTTGCTCTAAACCTAGCTTTAAACCTGGGAATACATCCTGCTGAAGCTGTCATTCTGTACCAAAAAAGTCTGCCGGCAAAAACTGCACCAGAGTATTATGTTCTACAAAAAAAAAAAAAAAAAAAATCATCATGCCAGCCTTCCAATTTTAAAGCTAAGAACATTATGTGAAATGCTTTCATCCAGATTTATGTGGGGTCTCATAGGTTGTTTAAAGAGAAACTCAACAAGAGACTGCTCTTTACAGTTTCCCTGCATCATGCCTATCATGGTCTGTCATGCCATCAAAGGCCTGTTAATCAGTGGTTGGTTGCATAAGGAAGAGTGCAAGAGGTAGGAGTAGGTGAGAGGGGAGCAGCACAGCTGGAGTCGGGCTGGCTGATTCTTGTGGATCCCTCCCAGCTTGGGGTGTCCTGATTCCATTACCAGAGGGAGGCAAATCCTGAGTGTGAATTAAAGCGGATGCCTTTTGAATGAACTCAGTCTGCTCCCCGGTGACCTCAGCACCTACCAAGGCGTTGCCTGCTGGCAGAGGAGCACACCTGCAATGCACAGGGCCCAACTACAACATTAACACACGCCATAATTTGTCAAAATCACCTTTTTCCCCCACTTTTGCCCCCTGCCTTCAGCCCCCCACCCCCCACTCACTTGCTCTTGGTGTTGTACTCCCGGATCTTGTCCAGGAACATCTTCTGCACCGGGTCGAGCTCCTTCGCCCTGTTGAAGGCGACGGCCGAGAGCCCCACGTTCCTCCGCAGCTGCACCGCGACGGCGGCGCGCAGCAGGGCCGGGACGCGCAGCAGCTGGCGCAGGACCATGGCGGCGCCGCCGGTCGGGCTGAAAGCGAGAAAAAACGCGGTTACCTACACCCGCCGCCGGTACAGACGCGTAAACAGGGCGTTGAGCGCGTACACGGGGTAATGAGCGCGGCAACTAGCCGTTAATCAGCCGTTATTTAGCCGTTAATCAACGCCTCCCCCCCCCTCAGCGCGGTCACCTTGCCCGGGCCACCCTCACCACTACCAGCGCGGGGGCTGCTGGGAAGGCGCGGTCCGGCCGGGCGGCGCGCGGGGGCCGCCGGGAGTTGTAGTCCCTCGCCGGGCCTCGGGGGGTGGCGGCGGCGGCAGCGGCGGTGCCTCGGAGCGCGCGCGCCCTCCCCGCGCTGCCCAATCGCGAGCGCGCGCCGCGGCCTCCGCAGGGCGGCGGGACCCGGCGGGGGGGGGGAGCCCGCGGCAGGAGCAGGAGGAGGAGGAGGCGGCGGCGGCAGCGCGCGGCCGGGCCGGGCCGGGCCCGGGGAGCGGCGGCGGCGGCGGGTAAGGGCGGCCTGCCCCGAGCCGAGCCGCGGGGCCGCCCCGTGTTTTGTTTCCGTTTCTCCGCGGTGCCGCCGGCCTCATTTCCGTTTCGGGTTCAAACGGCGCCGGGGTGGAGGGGGGAGCACGGGGGGGGCGCGATGGGGCTCGGGGGCGGCCGGGTGCGCGGCCAGGGAACCGGGACGGGACGGGACGGGCGGGACCGCGGAGCTGCGCCCCTGGCCGCGGAGGCCGGGTAGGGGCAGCCGGCAGAAGCCAGAGGGCTGCGGGTGCCGCCCGCATCGCGTGTGCGCCCGGCCTGCGAGCTGCTCCCGGCCAGCCCGGCTGCTGGAGCGGCCCCGGGCTGAGCTGAAGAGCGCAGAGAGGGCCCGGGGAGCTGGGCAGGGGCAGCGGGTGTCAGTGCTCTCACAGAAAGCAGTGCAGGCGGTGGCTCGTGCGTGTCTTGCTGGTTTTTTGTTTTTTAATCATGCAGGCAGTTGCTGTACTAGATGTCTCTCTGGGCATCCCTCTTATGGAGGGTCGCTGGGCATGCCAGTCTTCTCCTTGTAGCAATTTCTGGCGAGCTGGCCTGCGTGTATTTGTGTAGTCCCATCTGCGTGTGTCTGCTTCCAGCCTCTGTGCAGTCCTGTAGCAGCAAGTTTCACTGGGCTTCTTGTGAGATGGCTGTGTTGTTCTAAACATGCTGCTTGGCAATGTTATCAGCAGTCGATTATTCACTCTTTAAGAGAATGAATAATTTTCCCCACTGGTCTTCTCTACTTAACATATTTTGGTAACGTTATTCTTCCTCTTTCCACCCTGCCATCTCCCTTTCTTGCGTTTGTGCTCAATGGAGCCGTCTTTTTTCCTCTTTCTCTACCTGCTGTCTGTGCCTGTGCTCACCTTTTCTACCTCCCTAGGGTAACCAGAAGTTAGGCTGTTGCATAGCCTGCGAGGTGCAACTGCGTAACGTAGAAAGGCAAACTGTCTTTGAAGCGTGAGTGAGCTGCCGCTAGTCCAGCTGCCAATTGAGAGTCCGGTCCACAGGGACTCCAAAAACGTATTACCTAATTCTATATGTTTCCAGTTACAGCGTTCCTATAATATTTACTCAATGCACATGACTTTGCATTTACCAATATTGAATATTTTCTTTCATCAGTCGTTCAAGACCTTGAGTTCTTTCAAGAGTTCTTCAGATTCCTAATAAATAAGTCATGAACATGTCAAATAGCAGAAATTATAGCCCAACCCTTTTCGCAGCCTAGCTAGTAAACTCCCTTCCTCACAAAAAATAACTTATTTCTGTTGTTTTGGACTTTTACTTCTTTTTTTTTTCTAATTTGATTAATACATGAGTTTTTTTTGTTCCAGCTACAAGTACAGAGTACGGCACTGTATGGGCTGCTGCTGGGAAAGTTAACATTCCAGCCAGACCCAATACATTTGTTTGTTTGTTTTATGTAGTACCAGTTAGCTTCCCTGGGAGATTTCAGTAAGGCACTTTGCTCAAACGTTAGTTTCCAAAAATCTTAACAGTTGACCAGCTCACCTGTAGCATCAGTTCCTTCAGAGAGATTTGGTTAAGCTTGTCTACATTCTTCAGAAATGGTGTTTCATTCTTTCCCATTTAGTATGAGGATGATCTACAAAGTTAGGTGATATGGAAAGTTCAGTGAACCCATCCCTTACTGCTCAGGGGTTTTCAGAGCTAGATGTGAGAGTGGAACAGATTCTGGTTTTGGCGGTGAGATGTTAATGAGGTGCTGTTTACTTCCTGCCTAGCTCTCATAGCTTCTTACAGATTGACATCAGATACAACACTTGATTTCTTCTGGTAACAAAACTAATTTTACATAATAGTTTTTGAAGGGCTTTATAAGACTTGCAGTTTGAATTCCTTTAAACCATCTCTGTAAAACTGCATGACTTGTTTACTGTTCATTTTGAGAAGAATTTAAAAATCTTGTATTAACGGGTTTGGGATAAATGAGTCCATCAGAAAGAATGATTCCAGGATTGAAACCTTGCTAGCCTCTTCTGTTATGAAGACAAAGATAGTACGTAGCATAAAAATATGCATTAACTTTCAAAGAACTTTAAAAAGTTATTTGGCTTATTCCAGAAGCATTCAGTAAGTAGGGATGCTTCCAAGGAAACAAAGCTTTGCACTCAGTGTTTATGTCTGTTCAGAGTCCTGAATTCGTCCCATGGAACGTCCGTAGGAGAAACAGGTATTGTCATCTACTTTGTGAAATCTGTATTAGGTTTTGTTTTTCTTTTTTTTTTTTCAGTGAATTCTTAGCTTTAAAAAGCTGCCTAGGTATTTGGTTCAAAAATTTTGGATAGTATACAAAACATTGTCTAGTTTTGTTGGTCTGTGACTTACGAAAAAAAATTATTTTCTGTTCATAGCTCTGTTTTCAAGACGTTTTAGCCATGACTAAGAGAGATGCAGAAGAGTTGATAGAAATAGAAATTGATGGAACTGAGAAACAGGAATGCACTGAAGAAAGGTAGGTACTGTCTTCACTTTGGGGGGATCATTAGGCTATGATTTATTTATTTGGTGTGTTCTACTGATTTCAGGTTTGTGGTTGCACATGCTAAGTTCAGTTACTCAGATTTATTATTAGGTATCGTGTAATGCTTCAGAGATGGCCATGATTATGAAATAAGTGCAAGTGTTTCTAGCTCAGCTAAAGTAACTTGAAACTGGCTGAAGTAACTGGATCACTGTTGTCTCCACATTCCTGCACTTGATCACTTCCATAGATTTTCAGCTTTCTTGCTGGATACAAAGCTTGTCATTTTGCTTGTACTCTCTTCAGTTTTTCTAATGCAATTAAGTGGTGGTTTCTTGAAGTGGAACTGTAGCCCACTATTGGAAACCAGTATAGTGCTGCCATAGAATCGTACAGTGTTCTGAGTTGGAAGAGACTCACAAAGAATCATGGACTCCAACTCCTGTCTGATTTTTGGGTGGTCTTGTGTGGAGACCATGTGTCTGAGAGCCTTGTGCAAGTGCTTCTTGAACTCCTGCAGGCTCGGTGCTGTGACCACTGCCCTAGGGAGCCTGTCCCAGTGCCTGACCACCTCTGGGTGCAGACCCTTACCCCCAGCCTGACCCTCCCCTGTCCCAGCTCCATGCCGTTCCCTCAGGTCCTGTCGCTGTCCCCAGAGAGCAGAGCTCAGCGCCTGCTCCTCTGCTCCTCTCGTGAGGAAGCTGCAGGCTGCCATGAGGCCTCCCCTCAGCCTGCTCTGCTCGGGGCTGAACAAGCCAAGGGACCTCAGCCGCTCCTCACACATCTTGCCTTCTAGACCCTTCACCATCTCCATAGCCCTCCTTTGGACACTCTCTGGTGGTTTTATGTCCTTTCTGTACTGTGGGTCCCAAAACTGCACAGAGCAGAGCAGAACAATTCCTTCCCTCAACTGGCTAGCCATGCGATGCCGTGCTTGATGCACCCAAGAGTATGGTTGACCCTCCTGGCTGCTAGGGCACGCTGCTGACTGCTATTCAATGTGCCAGCAACCAGAACCCCCGGATCCCTTTCTGCAGGGCTGCCTTCCAGCCTCTCATCCCACACTCTATCATAATCTTAGTTGCCTAAATCCCAAACCATTTTATTTATCTCTTCCTAGGTTCTTAGTAGTTCTCTTTCTTTCCACTACTTTAATGTCTGTAGGAGTGTGTTTACATGTACTAAAAAATTGTCAGTTTCTCCAGTCCATTGCTTTATTGTTATTCAGTGTCCCTTTTTTAAAGAAGCAGAAATTATATTCTGTATATTGTGACTGTATTGTTAACGGGGCCCTGTAAACTGTAGATACCAAAGTCACTTTTGCTGTAGTTACCTCAGCCTAGTTTTTTCTTCCAAGAGCTTCCCTCTTAATTTTCACAAGTGTTTTTGAAAATACAGAGATGCAGTTAATGCATTTGGAAGAAATAACTGAGGCTGGTAGATGACCTGCTCTGTAAGAACCTTTTTTGGAGAACTGTTTCAAAACCATTCATTATTTTTTCCTTATTCTGAGCTCCTTGTGTATTTTTATTACACATGACCTGACTGTGTCCACATACTTTCTGATTTCCTCACTGTAAATTGATATTTTGGAATGCCTATGCCAATAGTGTCATCAATTTAATGCAAGATAGCCATGATACCTAGATAATGTTTCCTTCAAGGTTATATGTTGCTGTAGTTCTTTCTGGCATCTCTTGTAGGTGTTAAGCTTATCCTTATGCTGACTAGTTCAAAGATGTGGATGGTTATTCTTTATGAGAAGGAATGCTTTCTTCCTTCTTTGTTCCCTGCCTGTTAAGTTTATGTATTACATGGATCTTTTAAATACAGTCTACACAAGGTACTAGAATTATTTTAACTGCATGCAGGTTATATATATAATATATATATAACAATATATATTAATCATAACTTCATGTCTTGGAAACACCATTCTGAAAATAATTTAGCCTAGCTTTGGAACTGTGACATGATTTTTTTTTTATTAAAAAAAAAGGGGAGAAGAGTTACAGTTGTCAAATTTGGTCACGTTGATTTTACAATTTATGCTCTACCTATACTCTCTGTATTGTGCAAGCTTTATTAACATACAGATAATGATTTATTGTTTTCTTTTGGTACTTAAGCATCGTTGAGCAAACCTACACCACAGCAGAATTTGTGAGTCAAGCTATTGATATCAATGAACCAATTGGAAATCTTAAGAAGTTGCTGGAACCCAGGTTGCAATGTTCCTTGGATGCACATGAAATTTGCCTGCAAGATATCCAGGTAAATTGAAAGGTTATGGCAGATTTAAACTCTTGCAAGAGAAGCTTTTTACTTTGTCCCTGTCTTTCATTGTTCATCGAATTCACACTTGAACTCCATATTGCAAGTACAAAATTAATTTTATGTCGGCTTCCTTATCATCAAACCATTTAAGATGTATGTGCAAATTCAGTATGAATAACATTAAAAAGCTTAGGGGGATCATGTTTTATAAGGGGGGGATGACACCCCCTTACCTAAAAGGGAAAAAAACACAAGTGAAAGATGAGTGAGGGCAATGACAATGACTGTATAAGCAAAGACTTGAGGTATCCCACATCGTTTGTTGCTGTCTGAACATCCAAGAGTCTAATCTAGCTTTGAATCTGAATGAAGTAGGAAGATTGTTATGGTAGTCAGGTGCATAGATAGCACAATATTTGAAAAAAATCCCTGCCCACATATTTCTACAAGCATCACCATATATTAGACAGTATAACTGCCCAAGGTATAACTGAATAAGAGTTTGTTACAACATTAAGACTAATACGTCTGTTTGCTTTTTTTTCAAGCTGGACCCAGATCGAAGCCTTTTTGATCAAGGAGTAAAAACAGATGGAACGGTACAGCTCAGTGTGCAAGTGATATCTAGGCAAGGTAAGCAGTTACATTTGTCTGTTTTACGGACCAATTAATACTGCAGGAGTGCTTGTGAGCAAACCCAATCCTCTTTCTAGTTGTAAATTGATGGTAATATAGCTTCAGAATGTCTTTCTCATTGTGTGCTGTGGTTATGTGTAGAAGTAATTAAAATAGATGTAATGAACTGATGCCATGCAAAATGTCTTAGGGAAATTTGTATCAATTTCAATGCAAAATTTGTGGATCAAAAAGCCATAGTTACCTAGAATATAAGTCTTTCATTAAAAGTGACTAGTTAGTCGTATCAGACAAAGTATCTAAGCAAGCAAAGGATTTTCATCTAGGTAGGCAATGGTGTCATCTCTGTGAAGAGTACGAGCTTGTGTGTTTTGTGAATTATTAGATCATGAGAGTTTATGTAGTTAACTGAAAATGAGTATGAAAGGCTAGGATCACTATCAACTGTCTTCTTTGGATGGGCACTTGGGGTAAACCATTAAGACAGAGGGGCATTTACCATGTTGGTAGGTATAAGTTGATGCATGTCTCTAGCTGTTTGTAGCAGCATTTGCACCAAGATTTCCCATTGTTGAATCCCTAGCAATTAGTAGCTTTACAGTTCTTCGTGTACTGTTCTTCTCCTTTGTCCCCTCGATGTGCCTGGATCAAAGTACTGCCACCTGCTGAGAACAGTGTCCATACGGGGCTCTAGGAAACAGCTATGGATGTTGCTGTATTTTCAAATCATCAGTGGCAACAAGTTCCTATTGCAGTAGGGTATCTTTGATTATCTGTTCTTGAATTAATGCCACCAAAGTACGTTAGCAAAATTTGAGGTTCACGTTTGTTTTATTGTTGCTTCAGTACAGATGAGACAGAAGAAAGCCTGTCTGTTTTAACTGTATTTAAACAGTATTCAGCAGGACTGAGGATTTGCATTTAATGCTGCGTCAGGTGTCAAGTGCTAGATTGCATCCTCAGTTCCCCGTAGGTAATAGTGATTGAAGTATCTTTCTTGTTTCTTTGTTTTAGAAATAAATAGAAATATTCTTGGGTTATTGTATTAGAATAACTGCTCTTGATTCAAGTCCAGTAGCTTGTAGTATTCAGTGCTCAGCCTTCCAATTTCAGAAGGATGCAGGTGATACATATCTTCACTACTAGCTTCTATTTTCTTCCTGTGCTTTGTTTTTATTAACATAAACTTGACATGCATGACCATATAGCTAAAGGAGCTTTTTTTCCCCCCCCCCCCCCCCCCCTCATTAAAAGCAACATCTTAGTATTAAGTACTTTTGTCTAACATCAGAACACAGAACATTCCTCAATGTTGTTTTTCAGGTCATGATACCTGTTATGTGAGCAACTTTTAAGAAAACTGCCTGTTGAATGTGGTTAAGTATAGCAGAAAATGACAAAACAAATGGCATGGATACAAGTAATGTAGAAGAGATGAACTTGTTACTCTGACTGCAGTGTCCCTTTGAGCCAGAGGGGGGAAAAACTAATTCTTGTGCAATTCCTCTATTTGTCTTCTATTCCACAAATGAGGTCTCACTGAAAGAGTTTTTTGGCTATTTATTTATTTTCCCCCATCTTGTGTCATTTATAGAATTAAGCTAGCGATATTCACTGATGTTAATCCTTGCTCTGGAGTGGACTCCAGAAGAGACAAGCTGTTAGTCAGTTCACATGTTCTATCAGATTTTGGTTAGACATCTGTAAATTCAAAGAAATAAACACCAACTGGAATCTAGTCTGTTGTAGCTCTTTTGCAGTATTTCATACAAAGATACCTTATAATAAGTTATGGCAGGTGAAACATTAGCAAAAATGCAAAAAGGCTGCAGTGCACTTAATGGATTGGCATTGCCACTACTGCATAATGCGTAAGGTGTTTTTTGTGTGTGTGTGTTTTTGTTTGTTTGTTTGTTTTACTTCTCCTGTTATATCCTTTTACTAAAAAGGCCATTCTTTCATTCCACCTTGTTTTAACTACCTTCTCCTAGCTTAAAGAATGGAGATGTATGTGGTTTTCCTACAATTGTGGAAACAGCTATTTTTGAGCACAGCCCTGTTCCGTACTTCTGTCAAGTAAGCCTCTTGCAAGTCTATGGAGAGACAAGTAACTGCATTGCATCATATGTCAAAGAATATGAAAGAATCTTTAATTTTGAAGACCTCCATAGAGACCATTTTTGCCTTTTTTATGTAGACACAAATAATACCAGATCAAGGATTTCTCCTGCTTGTCAGAGTGCAGATAATATCAGATTAACATTTTACCAACCTTAAACTGTAAAGGTTGATTGGTGTTTTCTCTTGAGATATGCTAAAATTGATTCTGACCTTTTATTTTGCTTATCCCTGCTCCCGTCCCCCCCCCTTTTTTTTTTTTTGAGAGGAAAGAAGGAGAAAAGGAAAAAAAGGTGGTGAATTCCAGTGTTTGGTATGGTGTAGGATGAAATCTTTCTTGCCTGTTTTACCTCCTTAATCACCACAGTAGAGGCAGCAAGGTAGAATGGGAGTAACTCTTCACACTGGTTGCCCAGAGATGATCTGTGTGGGACATATCCTAACATTGAAGGAGTTACTATGGCAGCAGGGAACTGTCTGTCAGACATTGTATTAAGCAATTGGAGAAGAGAGACCTGTATTTTGTATCTGGGTGATGTTTTTTGCTTTGTTTCTTGTTTGTGAGGTATACAAACAGGTAGTTCAGTTAACCTGGCATTAAAATTGATCGCATACCACATACAAACACGAACAGGTCAAGGGAGTGTTTGTGAATGAAGGTATCTGTAGCAGTTCTTTTTGTTAAGCCCAATTCTTTTATGTATGTCGAAAGCACACCTGCAAGATTAACATTTTTCTGAACAGATGCTGCTCCGCAGACTTTCTGAATACTTGACTTAAAAAGTTAGTGTCCAGCTGCTCTGGGAATTTCCCAGAGCAAAGGAATTTCCACATAGCTGTGCAGTGTTTACAGAGATTTGGGACTAAGCAGTGATAAGGATGGGAGGTCCTTTGTATTTAAGTACCTGAAGACCGAGTCCTGTTCTAAGTGTGTAACTCCTCATTTGACCACGTTTTCTAAACTGTTTTAGCAATAACTAGGCTTTTATTGTTTTTAGTATGAAAAGGAAGGATTTGTAAGTGTAGTGTGAACTGTACTGATCTAGATTAAAGGTGCAGTCTGGTTCATGTCCTCTCTCTGGCTGTAGTTAATACCAGGCATTTAGAGAACAAAATCAGGTTGCCTGCAGATCAGTCCTATCCTAGTTTGCAGTGACAGGACTTGTGGTGTAGGCAACATTTAAACATGTTTTGATAGCTAAACTCCTTGAATTCTTGTATTTTTTGGACCAGTGTATACTTCTGGGATGTGATATTCTATACCATTATGTCCCACAATTTGCATGCTGTCCATGGAAGACAAGACATAAAGACTGGACATTCATTTGGGTTTCATGTTGCATTAGGTTATATGGCATTCTGCTACTTCACAGCACTTCTAAGCTGATTGATTCCTCTACAGAGATATATCACTATCTCCATGTATGATTTGTGGATAAAGCAGTAGATTCACAGTTCTTTCGACATGTAGTTTGACAGACAGGGAGTTATTTTGTGGAGCAATAGTGAACTGTTCCTCTCTAGAAGCTTTTTTTCTTCTCTTTTGAAGATCAAAAATAGAACCGTAGCCCTTAGTGTTTCCCTTATCTGTTTCTGTCTGACTTTCAAACAAGCCTGTGCTGAACGTTAAGCTTGGATGGCCTACTTTAAACACTTACTGTGCCAGGTGAGGTTCTTGTCTGCTTTATGTTCATGTTTGTTTCTTCATCTAATCCATCACTTACTAGTTGTATACATCTACTTTCACTTCCTTAATTTCATATTGCTGTATGTTGTACCTGTTAATTTATTGCTTCACTGGGCCTTAGAACTTTTTGGTATGAATCTGTTGCATAAACTTGAAAACAGTAGCTCTGATATTTGCAGTCTGGTAATCAAAAGCAGAAGTAGGCCTGCAAAAAATGATTTGAAATAATAAGTTATTTCTATATAGCTAAAAGTATATAAGTAGTAAATATAATGTGGATCTTCAAGTTTCTTGAGCGTCACTTCAGGGTAAACTGCTCAGTGTGTGGGTTCATGTTTTAAATACGCTTAAAATTAATTTCTTTAAAGGAGAAACAGTACTTTTCAGCAGAGATTATTACACTGTTTTAATTAGGTTTATAGAGGAACAATACCAGAAGTTTATCATACTTAAGGAGACTTTTCTTAAGCTATTTTAGTGCTTCAAAAAGATGCTGAATTGGCAGCACTATGAACAAAATCTATCTTGGCAAATAACAGGTAAAGGACAGCAAGGTTGTCAGCAGCACAGTTGTTTTTTTTCAGAATGTGACAATGATCAAATCACCAAGAGGAGGAGTACCTCATTCTTGTACTACAAAGGGTAGTATTTGTCTTGCATCCACAGTAAACTTCTGATAAAGTTTTCTCCTTTTCTTAAACCTTTTCTTGAATCAGAGTACCAAAAATTACCACATTTTCTAATTGTCATTTTCTCAGTTGATTTTTAATCTAAAATCATGCACTGGGAGAGGAAGTACACTTAATGTTCATGAGTAGAATGAAATGCTTCATTTTAACAGCAAAACTATGGTTTTACCCCAAGTGGAGTAGGGTGTAAGAAAAAAAAAGGGGGGGGGAGGAATATAACTGACATTGCATGTCTTCACAAGTTTGCATTAAAGCTTGCAGGTGAATAAGATGTACATATGGTCTTTGTAGTTTTCCCTTTCTAACATTTGTGTCAAGTTAAATTGCTGTTAAAGTCTATACTTATCAAAAATATTTAGTTTGTTCTCACTTACCCATAGTGTAAGTATTCTATTTATTCTTCTTTACAAACTGAGTGGGTTGTGGTTTTAGATCTTAAGGCTGTGTCACATACAGAATCCATGTGTCACATTAAGCTTTAGCATCAGTTAGGAGATACACAAAGCAGTACCTCATGGCACAAAAACGCTGAGGTTATCCTAACAGTGTGATGTTCTGTGAATCCTCCTTGTCGACTGCCTAACTCTATAGTCAATGTCTTTAAGGTCAAAATAAACAATAAAATAGAATTTTACAGATCAATTCACCCCTAAAAGTGGTGAAGGAATGTGCAGTCATGTTTGATATAAATCTGCTAAAGAAGTGCATTTGTTTTTTGTCATTATAATGGAAGTGATGCATCAGAAAAATGAAAATAAGTTAGTTTAGTATATTACGATGGGCAGGATCTTCTATTTGGTCTGTTCTCACACGTGCTTGGTGACAGGACAAGGGAAAGTGGGCTAAAGTTGTGCCAGGGGAGGTTTAGGTTGGATATTAGGAAGAACTTCTTTACTGAAAGGGTTGGACATTGGAATGTGCTGTTCAGGGAAGTGGTGGAGTCACCATCCCTGGAGGTCTTTAAAAGATGTTTAGATGTTGAACTTAGAGATATGGTTTAGTGGAGGACTTGTTAGTGTTAGGTCAGAGGTTGGACTAGGTGATCTTGGAGGTCTCTTTCAACCTAAATGATTCTGTAATTCTGTGAAATTTGGTAAGGTACGAATTGGACAAAATGCATTCTCAGGAGACCACAGAGGGGATGACAATACAAAGCATTAGTGGCATTTCTGAGTGAATTCTTTGTTGTGGAGTGCAGGCATATCTCCAAACTCCACAGTCAAACTTCTTAAGTGACAGAAATAAAAGTAAAGAAAATGAATAACTGATAAAACTAAAAATCAAAATATTTTTTTTATTATTATTTTCTTTTAACTTGCTGTTGAATGCACTGCTTCCTGCAGGGCACTTTGAGAGAAAATGTTAACACTTATGTAGATGGTGGGGAAGTACTGTAAAGGTTGAAAGTAATACCTGTTGGTGGGGGGAGGGAGGCAGATGCTTGGGGGTTTTTGTTTGTTTGGGGGTTTTGGTTGATTGTTTTTGGCCCCATACGTTTCTTAAAGAACACAAACTTTTATGTATATGCCCACGTGCTCATCCATACGGAATAATGAAAAAAAAAGATGAAACTGTAACACCAGGGGAGAAAAGAGGGACAGCTTTATATTCACTTTATATTCTGTATAATGGACTACATAGTTCTCATTTAGGAGACTTGCAGAAATACGGTGATCATTCTTTTCAATCATGCATCTTTCCTAAGTATTCTAACACTTACTGATTTTGCAAAGCTTTTAAACATTTTTTTTGTTATATTTGCGTTCTTATCGTTTTGTTTGTTCTATCTACACCTAGGGATAGAGCCCAAGTTAAATATCCTTGAAATTGTGAAGCCTGTGGAAACTGTGGAGGTAGTGATTGATCCAGATGCTCATCATGCAGAAGCTGAAGCTCACCTTGTTGAGGAAGCTCAAGTGATAACCTTAGATGGAACCAAACACATCACAACCATTTCAGATGAGACCTCTGAACAGGTGACACGATGGGCTGCAGCTCTGGAAGGCTACAGAAAAGAGCAGGAGCGCCTTGGAATACCCTATGGTAATAATACCTGTTTGTGAAGTGGGCAAATGTTGGCTGGTTCTTCGGGTTGTTGGTGGTTTTGTATTTGGGGAATTTTCTATTTGGTGTGGAGGGGTTGCACATATTTTTCATACATGATAATTAACTTTGGTTATGTAATTAAAGAGTTCTGGTACCTCCGAGGAGACTTGTAATTGTATGGGTAAATGCAATACAAATATCTCTGCATAGGAGAAAGCTAAAGAGAACCATCATCAAAGCTTCAAGTACTTTGATTAAAATCATGCTTTTTGCTCCAGAACCTTCTTGTTGTTACAGATTTCAGAAAGCAGTTTTCTTCCTTCTCCTTAAAAATGTGTATGTTAGTGATAAAGCTCTTCACGCATCTGAAGTTGAATTGTACTCTGCGATCAGACTTGCAGAACTAGAGTGTGTTTGGAAAGGAAGGTACTTGAAAGTGCTTAAAAATTCCAGTGAAGTCACGGGACTTTGCAGGCAGGACATGTAGCTCTCCCAATGTCTCAAACATATTTTTCATAACTAAAGCAGTGGCTTTTTGATGCCTTTTTATTGTTCTCATAAACAAGTAGCTCCAAAATAGCTTTTATCATGCTCTGTCTGTTGATAGTCAAGGATTGGATGCAGAATGTTTGTGAGGACGAAAGCCATTATCAGAGCAGTCTTGAACATTCTTTAGCGTGCTCTCCTGTATAATATGGGAAGAAAGTTACTTAAAACCATGTTGAATAAAGTTGTTAGTAAGCTTTATTAAGTTATGTTGCTTTAAGAAAAACTCTAAAATCCACAACTGTCTTCCATGCAAAATTTTCCAGGGAAATCCTACTAGTTTATTATGGTAGAGATCTCTGTATTAAGAATAGGAATGTTTGCTATCACAGGAATGAGCTAAACTGTCATCATAGAATGAGTAAAATGTTAAGTACTGTTTGAGTTCATGTTGCAGGGACTTGGGTTGAAATAAGGCACCGTAAAATTTTCTATTATGTTATAGTCAGAGATTTCTGAGAATATTAAGGTTCTTATGGAGTCCCAAAAAAAGCCTTTTCTCAACACTTAAAATAAGTATCTAAATTTAATCTTAATCTTAATTTGTAAATAAGTATCTTAAAAAATGGAAAGAGAGGACAGATGGAAAGAGTTGTGAGGCTTGGTTCTGTGCAGTGTTCTGAAATTACTCATCTGAAATTCTCAAATCTTTGCAAAAGATTGGTATGTTGGTAGTAAAATTCAAGTCCAAGCAGTAAATAATAATCATCACGAGGAAAGGTTCAGTATCTTCATCCTTACAAGTTTATTTTTTTATTTTTTCCCACAAATGGAAAACTAGCTTTTAGCAGGTCTTTAAACTTTTGTGGCTTTCCTGTTGTGTTATGTTTTGGTGGGCTTTACCAGAGATTACAGATTCACAGCTCTTAAAGTTATTTCTGCTAATGGAATCCAAAAGCTTGGTACCATAGCAGAGGTTCCTAGCAAGAATTAGAGTATTAATTTGTATGAGAAATAAAGCCAGAAAATGGAGCAGCAGAAAGATGATAACCATGTCTCTCCTTAATGTTACATATTTATCTTTATGGAAGTAATTGAAAACATACCATCGCAGGACTTTGAATATAAGCACTGACTGGTGTAGAAGCGTACTCTTTTTTTTTTTTTTTTAAAAAAAAAAAAAAAGGGGGGGGGGGAGATAACAAGAAACACCAACATAAGGGTTGAAAAAGGTCTGCAGAGATGGTCACATGGAAAAAACAAGCTCTAGGTTACTTGTCTGAACCCTGTGGATCAATAGCCATGTGTGTTTAATTCTTGTAAATTACAGTAAGGCCTGTTTCTGTACCCTCCCTGCTGAGGAACTGTGTGGTATGCAGTGAGATGTATTTCAGTTTCATTTCCCTCTCTTTCTCTCTCTCTTTTTTTTTTTCTCCCCCCACCCCAGACCCTGTGCAGTGGTCAACAGACCAGGTGCTCCACTGGGTGGTGTGGGTGATGAAGGAGTTCAGCATGTCAGACATTGACCTTAATGCACTCAGCATTCCTGGGCGTGAGCTCTGCAGCCTCACTCAAGAAGACTTCTTCCAGCGAGTCCCACGTGGAGAAATTCTCTGGAGTCATTTGGAACTTCTTCGGAAGTGTATGGGATGTCTTTCTGTAACCAACTTTACTTAATTCCTTTCCCATCTTCTCTTTTATTTTTGCTTAAAATTAAATCAGCTGTGAGCAGCTTTTTTTTCTCCACTTCATAATAGCAGTATAAATAAGGGCAACAACACAAGATAACAGGAGGTATTACTGAGAATGTCGGCTGTTACAAAGCATGTCTGCATACTAAACAGTTTCCCCATTTTTCATCAAACTTCATAACTAGGAGGGAGGAAGTAGTGACTGATGAGTCCTTTTTTTTTGTAAGTCCTCTTTTGTCTTAGTTTATGCTTCTCCTGAATTGGACAGCTTTATAATTAAATATTGATTGTGAGTTATTTAATGTACATCTCTGTCTCACATAGAATTGAAGAGTATTAAGCATAGGCAATGAAGTCCTTAGACTGTGCACAGCCTGACTGATAAGTGATGTATTTGTATGTGCATTAATATGCTTTTAGATTTACCATGCTTGAATATAACGTGGCAGAATAAACTATTTCAATCTCAATTTACATTAAATAGATAATGGCTTTAGGGGATGAAGAATGAAAAAGATATTTTGAAATTCATCATAAGCACAGTTATTTCTAAAAATTGAATGACAGACATTAAATGTTTATACATACCTATAAGACCATGAGCTGTGCACGTCTCTTGCAAACTAATACAAAGTGTTGACTTTTCTTCCATCTGTGAAATATGAAAGTGTTTGATATGCAAGTGAAGGTGAAGGTAAACTTGAAGTTTGTGGGTTGAATAAGAACTTAATTGTTCTTCTTTCTGATCTGCAGATGTGTTGGCTAGTCAAGAACACTCTGGAGAAATAGCAACTGTTACTATTGATCAGCGTAAGTATTTCTGCCAGCAGTTAATTTATACAATTAACCATTTGCAAGTTTGGCACTATGCTTCGGTTCCACGCCATAATGGTACAACAGTCAGAAAAGCACTAGAGAGAATAGTTCTCTTTAAAATACACCCCCAATTCTCCGCTCTTCAAACTTCAAAGCAAAATTTTTGGTTTCTCAGTATTTTGTTACTGTCTGAAAAATGTTGTATGACCCGAACTATGGAACTTTCTAACCCGTTTTGGACAGTAGGTTTTCTGGTCTAGGGATACATACTTGAGGACTCCAGAGGTTTTGGTATTTGAGGATATATATTAAATTACTGAATGGATAAATTAAAATTTATCAATTTTGATTTCAAAATAAAATGTTTCCAAAAAGAATTGAAAGTGTATGAAAGAGAAGACTTGTTTGGAAAGCAATACAAGGAAAAAATGTTTGAAATTTTCTTCTAGCTGTGTCATCAATTATTAAAATTGATCAGTTTCCAGAAGACTTAAGCAGCTTACGTGTTAAATAGATGGACTATGTATTCTGTCCTGGGTTTGAGTCTAGTTAAAATCCACCTAGGGTAGGGCATTTGAATCATCTTACACCATAGCAATAGCAGGTTATTTCATTGTTTGAATAGCAAATATGAAGGATTGCACAGTGACTGTAAAGAAGATTGTATTAAGGTAAAGGAACAGCATGAAATTGAAATTCAAGGCTTGAGATGTTTTTAACAGACATGTCTAGTACACATGATAGTAGACTAAAGCTAGTGTTATATCTACAACACAGCATCTTTACTACAACTCTAAAACCGGAGTTTTTACTGTAAGTGGTAAAAAAAAAATAAAATAATTAAATTCTTGGCATTGTGATTTATACAGCATGTATATTTTTAACAGTGGAAAAAAACCTACCTCCTAATATTATAATGTAGATAATAAATAATACATGCCTATGCATCTGACCTTTCTTCATCAGCAATTTATAATTTATATTCTGCAATGTTTTCTGCTTTACAGCTGTGCAGATTATTCCAGCATCTGTACAGCCTGCAACCCCGACCACCATTAAAGTAATAAACAGCAGTGCAAAGGCAGCTAAAGTACAGAGAGCTCCAAGGATCTCTGGGGAAGATAGAAGTTCCCCTGGGAACAGAACAGGTATTGTCTACATTATTTTTAAATGCAAATGAGCTAAACATTCATTAATTTGAGTTACAGTTTTGTAGAATGCATCTTTGTCACTCTGGTTATAATGTTTGTAGAAAAATCCATATAGATACAAAAAAGGGACTGTTACCTACAAAACATATCTCAAGCACATGCAAACCTGGCAGGTTCGTTAGCTCTAACAGGCGCTGTTAGCATGGTCCCACAGCTTTTGAATCTTCCTGACACAGAGCAGATAGAGCTAGCCGTAGTAAATAAAATGCGCACAATTTTTTCTCTTCCTGTAGCTTAACAGTCTGTCCTCTCAAACCATTGCATAGCACTTACTCCAGCATTTAACTTTTCCACCTTCCATTTGCAGAAGGGGGAGAAAATAAACTGTAGGTTGCAGAAACCTAGTCTAGCTACTGCTTGATCTGTTTGCCTACCCCTGTTCAGCCCCAACCTCCCTCCTTTGTGATGGCCTCAGAATTTAGCAAGCCTCAGATTTCTGTTCTGTTAAGTGAATACACCTTCTGGAAAATGGCAAGCTAAATCTGCAGTTTATTTTCAGAATTACTGGTATTCATATATACCATTTGATCATTAATAACTCATCTAATTCTTTGTTTCTTGCTATCATTTTTGCTTTGATTATCCCTACTGCTGCAGATCTGTTAAATCCTTTGTTCTGTTAAATCCCTTTCTTTCCTTAGCTTTTTTTTTTTTTTTGCTTGTTTGAGAAAGTCTATTTGGAATTCTATTTTGTTGTTCACGATTTTTAGGCCCAGAATTTATCTTATATCAGTGGGAAACACTCTGGGTTTCTTCTTTTAGGCATTAGGTCTGCTATCCATTCTCATTGAGAATTCAGAAAATTAACTGCATATACTTGAGTTAAAAAGAAATGTAATGATTGTACATGAAAGATGTTATATAGACTTAAGCTGTGGTTCGTGGGTATTTTTTGTTTTCCTATCGCTAATATTTCACGTAGAAAGTTAGAGAATAAACAATCATTTGAAAAAAAAATATATCTATTTGTATGTGTGCCTGAAGAGGAATAAACAGTCTGTGCTAAATCTGTTCTATTTCAGGGATGGATGTGTGCCTAAATGACTATTTGTCATTTTGTTTTCATATTTTTTTTTCCTAAGTTATAGAAACAAGTATATGAGAAATCTTGTTTTGCATAATACTCAGTTTCTTTTTGCATAGATTAATATTAGTATTGCAAGAAAGTATTGTGGTGTTTTTATTGTAGAGGAGAAGAAATTTTCCTTACATCATACATTTTGTGCTATTTGCTTTAATATGTTGGTTGAACATTTTTAGCCTTGATGGGAACATAAAAAGGACTACTTGAAATGGATCTTGTTGTTCCTCTATCAACAGGAAATAATGGCCAGATCCAGTTGTGGCAGTTTTTATTAGAACTTCTCACTGACAAGGATGCTCGGGACTGTATTTCTTGGGTTGGTGATGAAGGAGAGTTTAAATTGAACCAACCTGAACTGGTTGCACAAAAATGGGGTCAGCGCAAAAACAAACCCACAATGAACTATGAGAAGCTTAGTCGGGCTTTGAGGTAAGAAATTTAGAAACTGATCAGGTCTAAAATGTTTTGTTTCATCTTGGCTACTTTTTTTTTTCTCCAAGTATCATAATGCAAGTCTTGTGTGTGTGTTTTTCAGTAAGGGGATAAACAGATGCTTTGAAGATACTCCTTCCTATTAGGTCATACTTTTCTTTGTAGCAGCTAGTGCAATAAATTTTTGAACATTTGAAAACTTTATTTTTTCAAGATTATTGAACTCTGACATGACAGTCAATTTGTGAAGCTCACAAATATATTTTTTGGATGCATCTTCAGCATTTATGCTTTCACTAGCATGCCAAACTGCTCATTAATGGGGAAAGATGCATAAATATGTGAATACTCTGAATTACTGATTTATATTTTGCAGTTTACTTGTTCATGTTCCTCTTGCTTGTGTTTTATAAAGCAGATATTCCTCTGTAATGATTTGTTTCATGCTGTCTTCATTCCATTGTGATTTCTGTAGTTTGACATTGGTAAAAAAAAAAAAAATTTGTATTACTGAATCACTGTAGACAACGTAGCTGGGGAATAGGGAAGAATGCAAATAGATGAATTTTATACTTTTTCCCAGTTAATTTGGTCTCCTGAAGCATTAGAAAATTCATCCAAGTTCTCTTAAATCGTTGAGATTGAGTTTCTTATTTCTTATTCAGATATGATCAGCTTTCAAGAAAGGTATTTGCAGCATTAGGCAATAAATATTTAAGCAGTTTTAAGAACTCTATATGAGTAAAGTTATATGTCGGTTGAAGTCATATGCAAGATTTACTTTTAATCACTTCCACTTTTTGCTACGTTATCCTTCTAGAAGGAAGTAAACTCTTCTATGGTTGTTTAGAAAACATCAAATTCTCTTTAAATATACCTCTGTAAGAAATGATGCTAATACTGGGGGAGGTTGTAAACTACTGACTATGCCATTCATGGTTTTATAAAGAATGACTGCTCCCTATCTCATTTACATGAACAGGAGGCATGAAAAGAAATTGGCAGGCAGCAAATACATAGCCTAAACTTTTTTTTTTTTTGTCTTTTAACTCCTTTAGGCGCATTGTTGTGGACATCTAAATCATTGTATGAGTTTGAGGCAAGTGGACAAATTAATGAAAAAAATACTTTGAGGGGTATTAAATACAGAACGGTGGAACTCCTGGAAGTTCTTGAGCCCCAGGTCTTTGAAAGCGAGGAAGAGCATTATTATATATCTACTCTACTTCAATGCTTTTCCTTAGTCATCTGCTTTTGGTTCATTTGAGTAATTATTCTGTTCTAGATAGATCTCAAGTCTGAACTCATATGGCTGTCCTTGCAATCTTAATATTTATATTTTAAACTAGAGCATTACTTTTTTTCATAGGATCACAGAATCCCATGACTGGGAAGGGCCTCAGGAGGCCTGTGGTCCAACCTGGCACAAGGCTGCTCAGGGCCTATTTCTGGGCACATCTTGAATCTTCCACAAGCCTCCACAACCTCACTGGGCAATCTCTCCCACTACTTGCCTGTCTTCTGGGGGAAAAAGTCCTCATATCCAGTTTCAACTTCTACTGTTTCAGTTTATGCTGTTCTTTTTTTATTTTTTGTTTGTTTTTTTTTTTTTTTTCCTTGTCCTTCTGCTGTGTGCCATTATGAGGATTGTGGCTTTTTCTTCTCAGTGACCCCTCCGTAGGTGTTGGGACCTGTCTAACTGGTAGGTCCCTTTGAAGCCCTCTCTGAGCTAAATAGCCCTGTTCCTTCAACCTTCTCGCAGTGGAAGTGCTCCAGCCCCAACTATCACAAGGGCCCTTGACAGAACTTGCCTCAGTTTGTCTGTTTTTCTTGTACTGGGGAACTCAAAACTGAACATGGTATTCTAGATATGCTCTCGTGAGCGCCAACTAAAGAGTAGTGACTTCCCTTCACCTCTCAGCTGCACTTCTGTTTGTGCTGCCCAGGCCACTTTGGGCTGTCTCCACCCCCAGGACATGCTGCTGCTCTGTGCTCAGCTTGCAGTTAATGCAGGTGCTCAGGGCCTTTTCCCAGTAGGTAGAGCCTCTCCCCAGACAGACAGTCCCCAGCCTGCATCATTGCAATACCATTCCCATATTTCCTGCTTGCTTTTCTGAATCTATTCATTTATGCACTGAAGGTATATGTGAAAACTTTCTGGAACATCAAATCGTATAAACGATGCTAATGGTTTTGGGGTTTTGTCAACAAACTATGCAGAAGATCTCAAAGGCAGCTGAAGAACTCTGGGATAATGCTCTTATAGCTGGGATATTAAACAGATGTCTGCATACTAATTTGCATAAATCACTATTAGGGAAGTTTTGCATTGATATTTCAGTCAGAATTACAAAAATGACATTCCACAAAGTTTTGCCATTTTGGCAGCTGCGTCAATATTGACATGTTTTCTAACACTTGAATGTCTGAAGGGATATTTAATGCCTCTTACTACTACTGAGATAAACAGTGTTGTCAAGCCAAACTTTTATTAAAACAAAAGTGGTAATATGTTTTGTTTACTAATGTACTGAAATCATCATGTCAGTTTTGATTAGTACCAGAAATGATGTTGATATTATTAAATGTGCTAAATTTTCTGCCCAGCTGCAGGAAAATCAGGCAGTATCTTCCTGAAAAAAAGGAATAGCAGCTTTTTTTGTTACATACAAGTTGGTGAATGTTCTAAAATCAGCATCTGCCTAATTACCCAGTAGGGAAGTGAGACTTGAAGAGAAAGAATTCATCTCCTGTATTATTCTGAAACAAAGTGCTCGTGCAACTCAAAAGATTCCAACAACTAAGGATTTCTAAACTTGCATGGGTATTTTAGCTCTATATTTGTGGTTTTGAATAGGCAAGTGCTGTAACCAGAAATGTATTCAACATAATACTAATACATATATGTGTGTGTGTGTATATCATATAGCTTCAATTCTAATTGGATTGTTTCTATCATGAGATGTGGGAATCTTGCATGGTTTTGGTCCTTTTCATAAATGCTGAATTTGAAGTGTCAAAAAAAAAAAAATAGTTGCTTTCTTAGTAATTTACCTATTTTCCCCTAGACCTTGGAGACTAAAGTTAGTCTTTTACTTGACTTGATTCTACTGGTAAATGAGAAATATCTTTACTGTACCAGCATGTCACTCAGAGGATTGAGTCAAGGCAGTCAAGAAATCTCTGCTGTCCTGTACAACATCTGGGTGATGGTTTTGAGGAAACTAAATTGTGTGCCAGGATTTTTAATTTTTTTAAATTTATCACAGATTTGTTAAGCTCATCAAGTCCAAGTTATTTCCTAACTACTTAAGTTTTCTTAATGAGAAATATGATGTGCATTGAATTAATCCCTGCAGTCAGACAAGAACGGCAACAAAACTGTAAATGCTGGCTTCTTTATTTTAGTGATACTACCTAAATACTTATACTGTAATGTCTCTTGAATGCAGTGGGGTCATATAGGGTTTGTTATCTTTTCTGCATCTCTGCTCAGTGCGATAACTCTTCTGTGACATAAGGTAAAAAGTGTTCATAGTTTGAGAAATCATTTTAGTTGTAAATAAAGGCAGAGGACATTGTTTAGCAAGTAGTAACTATTAAAAAAGTGTGCTTCTATAGTTCTTTCTTTTAAAAGTCATTCTCTTCCTTGTTTTTAGTAGCGTAAAAACCACAATACTAATTTTCAAGCTGTTCCCAACATAAACAGTTTGTCTCGGAAAAGTGGAGGTGAATAAAGAAGGCGAAGGACAATAACGAGGGAGGAGATAACATTTTCTTATTAAGGCAAAGCACTATATAAACTTTATTCCCCTGTCCCCATAAGCTGTTTTGACTTTCTCCAGCTTAAAAATGGCCTTGGTGCTTTCTACAGTTCATAATATAATTATTGTGGTTTGTTTTCACTTAACATATCAAGGTGCAGAGAAAACTTTCAACCTTCTTCCCTTTTCTTATGGGGGGAAAAAAAAGAGACTAAATGTTATCTTGGTATATGAAATTACATGAGAACATTGATGTGCAAAGGATTCATGTTTTGGTGTCCAAGTGTTGCTAAGTAAATGACTGTGTACGGAAGTTAGAGATGCTGAAAACTTAATTTGATTTTTTTTTTTCTTTTTACAGGTATTACTATGATGGAGACATGATCTGCAAAGTGCAAGGCAAGAGGTTTGTCTACAAATTTGTCTGCGACTTGAAAACTCTGATTGGATACAGCGCGGCAGAGTTGAATCGGTTGGTTACAGAATGTGAGCAAAAGAAACTGGCCAAGATGCAGCTTCACGGCATTGCTCAGCCAGTTACAGCAGTAGCACTAGCTACAGCATCCCTGCAAACAGAGAAAGATAATTGAGCACTAGGACCTAAAAGTGGGAGCTTGAGGCCTTTCGTATATAACCAGAGCAGTTGCTCTTAGTTTTATCAGAATTTGAAGCTTCTTCTGTTTCTTCACAGTACATTACAGTGCATGATTTTCTACAAAGAACTGGGACTGCCATAAATTTGGATCTTTTAACAGCATATATTTCAGTGTAAGTTAAGGGATCACTGCAGCTTCTGCAACTTTGAGTCAGGGCCTCTATGGTATACAATCTGAAATTGGTGAGAAAAGTTGAACTGGTCAGTGTTCTGTGCCCACAGCTCTACGAAATATTTTTTGCAGTGCTTTTAACAAAAATGAAGTACGTACAGTAAGCAGGCTGATCAGTTTGTCTGGGTTCAGTTCTTTCCAGTCTTTTGTTCTCTGCTGACCTACCAAATGGAATTTGATGCTTTCAAAGTTAAAACATGTTCATTATTTTCATTTAATCAAGCAGAGTTGAAAGACATATTAAACATTACAAAGCATCAGGTTCTTAAAATGACTTCCGTGTTTATAAGCAAAGGAAACTTAAGACTAGACCGAACTGAAGATCTGTGCTGAAGAAGGAGATCCAGGTTTAGATCTGGCTTAGGTGAAAAGCCAATTATGAGTATTCATTGTAATATGTAGATAATATGCGTGTATGAGGGCAAGTACTTACCTGTTTTGAAAGACATTGTTGATGCTAGACATTTAACAAAAAACAAAAAAACAAAAACAAACAAAAAAAACCCTCCCTCCCTTGCTCCCCCATCAGGTGATTTGAAAACTTGAAAAAATATCCCTTGCCCAAAGAGTAGTTTGCTTTGGTGGGGTTTCTTTAATGCTCTGTTCTGCAAGGTTCTCGTACCTGCATGGTAGTCAACCTTAGTAACTGAAGACCTAAGTTAATCACAGTCAGTAGTCCCTTCCTGTTTAGAAACAAAATGCAAATTGGAAATAGTTTTAAAAAGAACTGAAGTTTGATTTCCAAATTATTGTACAGTCTGACGTATATAAAAATACAAAGATGTGTAACTTTTATTTAAAATTAATTTCTTTCTGAACTTCAGATGATGTTTTTGAAGCTTCATAAGCCAAATGCATGCTCCAGAACTGGGTGCAATTCGAAGTCTGGATGATGAATAGAAATAGTTGGAATGTATTCTGAATCCTGAGACACTAGTATAGAGAGTAGTTCATGCAGATGTGCAGTAAAAAGTAGGCTGCAATGTTTGAGTTTCTATATTGATGCCTATTGGACTTCTTCCTTTTGATGTCTGAAAATAGCGTTTTTTTGTTTTGGTTTTGCCCCTTCATGTTATTAAACAGTATAAATATTTATGGTACAAGGCATATTTTCCAACTTTTTCTAATTGACTCCCCCTCCCCCTTCCGAACACTTCACAGTTAATTAAAATGAAAATGGTTAAGGGAAAACTTTTAATTCAGTGGGAGTGAGCTACCCTTATACCTTAAATCAAAAGTGCTTGTACAGAGAGTTTCTAAACATAAAACTTCTTTATATTGAGTACTGGGCTGTTGCTCTTGATCTGAAAAGGAATGGTCATACTTGCAGTCAGAGGGCAGGAAATACAGAATACTCTTTTTTTATGTTTATTCTAAAAATGCATTGAGGACAAACTTGTTTTGTTTTATAGATGGATGTTCATCTGCAGATAGCTTTTGATACATTAGAAATCTTGCATGCATTTCTAGTCTGCTTTTTTCATTACCTCCACAGTTATAACATTTTCTTGACAGATTCTTTCAATAACTCTTAATATTGTTTTCTTTCTTGGGTGCTTAAAGCACTCCATCTGCTGAGCACGTTGACTTTTTTTTTTTTTAAACATTTTTTTTTTAAACCCTGAGCAAAGTATGTGTCTGTCACAAGAGGTCAATTGTCAATCCATTTCTTACTGTTAAAATAGTCTAATTCCACCAGTTGACAAGTGTTTGCGGTGACTAGCGCAAATAGATGTAGATTTGCTTACTACTAATAAGATGAAGCTGATAGTTCAGTGGCAGCAACAATGTATATAACACTGCTCCATTACTAAACAAAAATCCAAAACAAGTCACTAGTTACATTTAGCAGAGTTCACGAAAAGGCCTTTTAAAATACAGTACAAAAAGAAGAGCTTAAAATATTTTTACTAAATAGAGCTGGACTGCAGTAGGATAAACTAATAGCAAAGTTGAAATGTAATATCAATACTTTATCCCCCGAATGTTCTTATTACATGATAAGCCCTCTAGGGAGAAGTTCTGATATCACACTTTCTTTGTAAATATATCCGATTTATTATTTTGAAGCTTTTCAGTGGGTATGATACAGTCCTTTGGGTTTTTTATTGTGGGATCATCTGCTTTTCCACCTTCTTCGAATTAGTAAAGAAGAAATTTTTAAAGTTATAAAATCAGTCACATTTTCTGTAGTTGAGGGAGAAACCTGTGACTAACTTGATGTCTTCAATGAAATAAAAGATGTAGAATATATTGTCGAGAGTTGTTCTGTTGCTGCCAGAAGGAAAACACAGAAAGAATATTCCCATTTTTTTGTAAAACAGAAGGTTTTTTGCATACTTTTTACTCTTTAAATAAAGACACTTATACTCTGCTAAAATTATGTATTTCTTTTGTTTTGCATTTTTTTGGTAATTTTACATGAAACAATTATTTTCTATTTTTACTCTAAAATATTTGTGCAGAAAATGTCAATATAGTAAAATAAAAATGTTATATGGCTAATGCTTGTTTACTTCTTAATTTTTCAGAAAGCCATCTGTAATGTTCGTGCACAAACAGTTTAAGGATTAACACATGTACTTCATTCTCATTACTTTTAAGATCACTAGCTAGTTACAGGAAGAAGGAAAATGACCATAGTGTCCGAAGATGCTGTAACAGCTTTCTTTAACATCTTCATTGTAAACCTCAAACTGGTGCTTTTATAAAAATAATGGTGGAAACTTAACAGTAGGACAAAATGGAACCAAGTAGAGCACCAATGTTATGTTTTTAAGGGTATCTAAATTGGAAAGATTAATGTTGAGCTGTAAATTGAATATGTCCCAGCAAGGAGTTTGTTTCATTCTTGCAGATAGTCTCACTTAACTTCATGTGGCCTGCTAACTCAGTAGTGAGTAGCGTTCTTAAAAAGAAAATCAAATTCTGTTTGCACTCTTACTACATTATTTTTAAATTGTGTCTTGATAGAAATCTTCTCATACCTTTTAAGTCGTCTGTCTGGGCTGCCAAGTTCAGTATGGAAATATCTAGTCATCTTTAAACCTAACAGATTTCATGTTTCTGTTTCTCTCAGCAGCAATAGCATGTAAACAGGGGTAAGTAATGCTGGAAAGTAATTCTGAGAATGTTTCAGTAATTTGTTGGCCTTTTAAAGTACACTTGCGAGTGTTCAGCATCCTATGATATGAGGACCTTTCATTGGCGTTCGCAGTAATTAGTGTCTTAATGTCAGTCTGAGTTTGTTTTGGGATTTGCATTCTCTGAATAAAATTTGATTGGAACAGTATAGAGAATTACAAACTGATACCTTGCAGTTATCAATCCTAAGCAAAATAAACTCATACAGGACTGTATTGCCTGATAATGAAAGAAGCATGATATATATTGTCCATTGACATGGGTTTATGGGAACATTTTTTGAAGGAAGCATTGCAGAAGATCCATTTGCACCAGTGTATGGAAAATATACCAACTAGACTTTTTTTTTTTTTTTTTTTTTTCCCTCCAGAAATGTATTAGTGATTGTGTTGTGGTAGTGTGCAACTTTTCTTTTGGAAAAGTAGTTCTTCATATAGATGAAGCTAAACAATATTACTTGAGTAATTAAGGAGAAGAATGATTGACAAGTTTCTAGAGTTGTAATGTGGGACTTAATACAATAGATGTGTTATGACTCTGTTACATCTTGCATCTTTATTTTGGGATTAGAGCCCAAAGCACCTAACTAGGCACCAAACTGAAACCTGACCAGCTTGTAATTGTAGGATATTGATGTCTAGGCTATTAGTAATTTGAAACTAAGATTAAAAAATGCTGAGAAGGGAGAAAAACAAATGTTTAATGTCTGATTTTAATTAAAATAACTTGTGGAACTGATCTTCTGGAAACCTAAATTAAATGTTGCTAACGGGAGTGGTATTAGAAGAAAACCACTTAATGGGTTACAAATATATCATTCACCTCAAAGGACAGAGGGTTTGATTGTTGTGTTTGTGGTTCATGGCACACAAAACCCAAGCATTTTCTTTTTGGAGGTGGTGTCACCATAACTAGTTATGACAGGAAAGAAAGAATCCAAAGGTAATTAATTATTGATAATAATTGCAAGCAACTTATTTATGCTGTTACTGAATAAAAAGACAAGTAGTAAAAAAAAAAAAAAAAAGCAGATAACTATCAGAAACAGCTGAACTCCTTACATAAATAGTTGTCTAATGTAACCAGAAACAGCTGAAGTTACCTGAAATGCATTTAAAAAAAAAAAAAAAAAAAAAACAGTTTCTGAATTGTAGAACAACCATTGGGCAGTGGACGTTAATAATAATAAAAAAAAAAAATCAGTTTATTCTTCATAGTTGCTTTCAGGTTGCCAGTGTTGAAACTGCTGATTAGGAACACTGCAGGAAAACTGCTTGGCTAGCTCAGCATAGTTCTGATGAGTGTGAAAACTTGTGGAAACTTTGCTTGTTTGCTTAATTGTAGTTGCTACTAATGATCTGGATGTGCTGGCAGTCTTTAGTGTGTATATATATATATATATATATATATAAAGCTATTTATATATATATAAAGCTTTATATATATATAAAGCTCTGGCCATAATAGATCTGGTATCTTCTTACCTTTGCAACTCACAATATAATCTCAACGGCAGAAATAAGCATTTACAAGCTTTACTTCTAGACTTAATGTATGCTATGTATCAGAACTCACTAATCAAAGATGAGCAAAAAATAATTGTGTAAGTTATAATTTAAGCAAGCATAGGTGATATTAAATCTGTTTCTTGGAAATGAGAAGTTTTGTTAATTATTTGTAATTCCTCCCTTATAAGGAAAGGTATTTTTGGATGAAAATATGTCAACTGTTTCCCTGTTCTTCCCATTAAGCTTAGTTTTTTCAGTACTCTTAAAAAAAATAATAATAAACTTTTTTAAGGAGTGTGCTGGAACTGTTTCATAGGATGCAGGTATGCAAGAAGATTCAGCTTTAGAAGGCAATGAGAAATGATTTTACATATACATCAGTATATGTTTAAAAAAAAAAAAAGAACACCACCACCATAAAACTTCTAAGAGCAAAAGCTGCAAACTGTAAATGGAAAAATTAGTTGGAAAAAGAATGCAAGGGATGAGAATTGGACTAACTAGGGGGAAAGCCATATGTAAGGTACAGTTTTAATAAATTTTAGGACTAAGATTACCTTCATTGGGATTTTTTTTTAATGTTTTATTCCAGAAACTCAATGCCATATTTTTCCTCAAATGAAGTACGCTCTCTGTCTCCTGAGGCATGCCAAAAAGTGTTGGGCTTCACAGAAAATGTCCTGTGCAGAAATCCATATACCCACAGTGGGACTTTAATTTTCCAATTAATATTAGTGAAAGGAGGTCAGAGACGGTTTGTGAGGGTGCAAAACGTGCTGTGTAACTTGAGTTTCTCCTGGCTGTCATCCATTGTAAACAGCTGAGGGAGGCAGAGCTGATGGAGCAGCATTTCGGCTAACAACTGTAAATTAATCAGATGACCTGAACTTTACCCAGCGTGGATCTAGGAACTGTAACAGGAGCTTGAACTTCTCCTCAGGAATAAATCACCATCCCTAAAGCGAACTCTTTAATAATGAAAAAGAAGAATTCAGCTAGTGAAGACATTCAGTGTTTGTTTGTTTTGGTTGGCTGGGGTTTTTGTTTGTTTGATCTGTAGTGTTTTTTTTAGGAGGAAGAGGTGTGTTTTATCTTCCCTGCTTTACCAACTTTCTTACCCACAGGCCAGGTACATCCAAAGGGATACAAACCAGTAAATGTTCCCAAGTTCTGTGAGGCTGAATAGCTGAGTGAGATTGTACTCTCAAATCAGTGTGCCCAGGTAGGAAAATAAAGCATAAGTGAGCCTTTATGCAACCAGCAGTATGCAGCTGTGCACCAGCCATTGCTGAGTTGTGCTCAGCTAGGGAAGCAGGAAGAACTCAAAGAGAGCTGATTCATGGGTGTGCGTGTTGGGATGGAAAGGATTCAAATGCGTTGGAAAAAAGGCTTCAACAGGTTTTTTTCACTGGTTTACTTCTTGCTCATGAAATGTCTTGTCAAAAGGAGGATAGTTCTTCCAGGAGAGGTGGTAGCCAAATGGAGTATGGTGCAAGACCAACAGCTGATTTATGGCACTGAGCTGACAACAGCAGCACTGAGCTTCTGAAAACAATTGTAAAAAGGTTGTAACACCA
The DNA here is from genome assembly GCF_963932015.1 of Anas acuta. Lineage (NCBI taxonomy): Eukaryota > Metazoa > Chordata > Aves > Anseriformes > Anatidae > Anas > Anas acuta. The sequence goes on along the minus strand of NC_088979.1, from coordinate 98,396,376 downwards.
GGCAGGCAGCAATAGATGAGAGTTTCTCCCTGGGCCAGAAGGTGAGCTAGACCAGGCCGAGAGGTACAAGGAAGGCCATCAGCCTCTGCGTTTATTTTTAAAAGGAACATGGTTAAAGAGAAAAAAGGAAGAAAAAGGAAAAAAAAAAAAAAAAAAAAAAAAAAAGGGAGGAAGAAGTTTAAACTTTTTCCTTACAGGTGCAAATTACTCAATTTTTATCTCTGAGGATGGACACGTTATTTGATAGGCTGAATATACATACAGGCAAAGCACTGATGTTGACTGAAGATGCACACAAACAAGAGGAGAGGGAAACAGAAGCAAAAATAAATTCCAGGAAGCCCAGAAACTCTTGGTTCAGCTGAAGAAGTTCTGAGGAAAAGCAGTGAGAGGGCTGCTGATACTGGTTCTGTAAGCCAAAAGACTGCCTGTTGGTGCTGTATCTCAGAAAGTCCCTGTAAAATAAACCAGACAGCATTAGCATGGCTCTTGCCTATGTATCATTGCTATCTGTGAACTGAAGCAACTGAAATTGATTATACCCTTGGGCAAGAAAGAGTAAACATATAAATGTAGTTTTTCTCTTTCATTTTTAACAGCATACACCTAGAAACATTTCACCTCTAATGATCTGGGTTTCAGTGAAGTGTTTTGGAAAAAAAAAAAAAAGTCTGATTAAACTTCAAGTGCTCTGAGTGGAATTATTTTCAACACCAGCTAACAGATATGGCCTGTGAGTTGTAAACCTGGGGAGCTGACAGGTTCCTAACAAAGTGTTGTATTAGAGCAATGAAGCATTTGGAATGATGCATTTAAAGCCTTTGCTTCTGCAGCCTCTAAATCCCAGTGAATCCTGTGTTTCATTTTTTAAACGGTATTTGGCCTTGTGTGTGTAGAACAACTCTTGCTAAAGAGAACAGTGCTGTAATGCTCTGCGCTTTTTCTGCAGTTTTCCATTGCTTCAGCTACTGCTCATAATTTTCTTTTAACCAGCAGCAAAATTAAAGTTTAGCCAGATGCTGTTCACTGCTGCGAAACTACAGAATTTCAACACAATCTAACTTTCATGAATAGGATGAAAATTACTGGAGCTGTTTACCCCCATCAGCACTTTGTTCCTTCCCTTTCCTGATATGACCTTGAAAAACCTTTCATGAAATGGAAGAACTAAGGTAAAATGACTCCTTTTTCCTGACAGTAATCCCAGGGAACGTGCTAGCTCAGCACCTGTCTTTTTACCAAAGGGTGTTGGTGCCAAGAAAAATTCAAGAGTGATATTCTTCTGGGAATCTCAGCTCTTTCCCTTCTCCCAAAAGACTTACTCTGTGCAGACTGTGTTTCTGTAGGATATTTCTATAGTATCATAAATTAGCTTGTGTCTAGAAACTTTTGTTTCCTCTGAACTTTATAGTGTTCAGCACTGCATGAAAAAGTGACTTCCCTTTGCAAGGCTTGCCTTAGACACTGAAAATGCTTGTCACTTGCTGGGACTGCACAACTTCGCTCACTGAACAAAATCCTAGCCCAAAGTCCTGCTGTCAATGTTGGTATCTGTAATAGATTTTAGAGTAGCAAACATCACATATATTATTATATAAGAGTTCATACAGTTTCTTTTCCCAAAAGATCAGCTCAGCTGTACCTACGGAGATCTTTGGCTGAACAAATTTCCATAAAGATTACGGTCTCCTGCTGTAAGAGAACAAAAAAAAAATCTTTCAGTGTTGATCTGAGTCTCCTAGGCTTGCTTTACCTATCTTCTTCTTCTCCAACATTACCTATCACAAATTCAGAAAGTATGTGTGCTTCTTTTCTAAAGAAAATCTTGATATATTTCCTGCTCATCTATGTATGCCAGAATTGTCCAAGATAATTTATTTTACAGCAGTTGCTGATATCTTTCAGAAAGAAATATAATCCTGATCTATGCCAACATCATATGAAATCCATTATATTCTTGTGTGTTACATGAATTGCCAGCCAGAATCTGAAATTATTATAAACATATGTTGAATCACTTAGTATTGTGTTGCAACTGCCTTGCCTTTTAATGAGAAGCCTGTAGCCTTAATATAACATTAAAATACAATTACTACAGCTAGCATAGAAAGAAAAAAAAAAAACAACATATCAAGCAGCCAGCCCTTCAGTATGATAATTGCCACCTCCAAGCCCCGTGAGAGCTGGTGCTGAAGCTTTATTCCTGTATGACTGAAGCAGAAAACCCCACTATGCCCAGGTCTGTCCTTCAAAGAGGCTGAGCTTTGCTGTTGCCCTCTAGTTTTCTCTTGCTAATGTCAAGTATAAAGAATTTACACTTTAAATTTATGAAGTACACCTTCATTTGATATTAATCTGGGTAACTCTTCTGAAGCAGGAGGTCAGTTGTTGCTTTCAGCTTATGAGAAGTTATAGTTTTCCCAGGATTTTTAGATGTCAGAAGAACTGGGATATCGTTCTGTGGAGCCATGGAGTAATTTGCTTTTGTTTAGGAAGAAATTTCTTGGCGATGAAGTTCTGCTCCAGTACCAGCTTTTCCCAGCTGATGTCACTCTGACAATGAATTCAAACACACCAGGCAGAAAAGCAGCACTCTTTATAAAACTTAATGATGCTCCTGAATGGAGAGGACACTCATCCTGGGGTTGTAAGGAGGAAATGTATTAACCTATATGGCAGAGCTGAAGGCTCTGCATGGGCACCAGCCATCAGCCCAGCCCCACAGAGATGGTGCAAGGCATCCCCAAGCTGATGGGGCCACGCACCACCCCTGGGGCTAACACTGGCAGGTGCCGCTGCCCCCGCAGCAGCCAGGCCTCTGCCACGCTGGGGCTGGGTGGAGGGCATCACCCAGCAGCCTGGTGTCCCGTGTCCTCCCTGTGAGAAATGGGAGCCCTGTGTGAGGGAGAAGCCGAGGGTGCCTCCGCCCTGTGGTGCAGCAAGGCTGTCTCGCCATAGCCGGTGTGCAGACAGGGCCTCCACCACAGCTTGGCTGCTGGGGGCTTTGCTCTGCCCTGCTCTGGCTCTGTGCCCCAAGGGCCTGGGCTGCTCTGTGCTTGGGCTGCTGCAGGTCCAGGCCTCAGGGCCACTGGGCACGGCACCAGGCTGGCCTCAGCTGAAAACAACACCAAGGCCCAAGGGCTGTTTGTTTGCAGGCCGAGGCAGGCAGCAGGGCAGTCGGTGCGTGCCTGCTGTGGGGGGTTGGCAGCTCCACAGGGGAAGTTTCTTGTGGTCCAAGTCTCAGTAGAGCCAGTGGGCATTCGTAGCCTAAATGTACTAGTAAGGGTGCTGCCAGCCAAGAACCACATGAATAGTGCTGTCAAGGGTGTGGGGAAAATTAAATCCAGAAAAGAAGTAATGATGAATGTGCTCCAAGGCTTTGCACGTAACTTGGTCATATTTCACATGAGAACAAAGCCCAGAAAAAAAAAATCTAATAAGATGACATTCAAATGCATAAAAAGTCAGGAAAGCAAGAAAAAAAAAAAAAGGTTTATCAAATGAAAAGTAAGGAAGTCATTAAAAATGCTTCAGCTTAGCACATGAGGTAAGCATAACGTAACAGCAGGTTGCCAAGTATTGTCTTCTCAAACCATTATCAAAACTCTCTCTTACATTACCAAAATAGGACAATGTTAAATAGCAAAGCTCTCCATTAAAGAGAGCCTCAAGCCTCTCTCTTTTTTTTTTTTTTTTTTTTTTTTTTTTTTTTTTTTTTCCTGTGTGAAAGATGTTTGGGTTTGTTAATTCCTTACCTGGCTGCCTACATAGCTTCACAGAGGTGGGGACCACAATGACAAACAAACACAATTTCATGGCCTCTAGTCTGCATTTGCAGGGAGTCTGACACAATTGCTCTGAAAAGTATGAACCACTCGCTTTTATTTATTTTTTTATTATTTTTTATTTTTTTTTTTTAATGCTGTTTCACTGCTTTGTCACAAAGTCCAGCGGAGAGCTGCCCATTCACTGTGCTGCACCTTAACTCTTCTGAAGCTGGCTGGCTGCACATCCCTCTTCCTCCTCACCATGACCTGTGGCTGGTGGCTGAGCTCCGTCCTTCCTCACCAGGCACCAACACAGTGAATCAGCTGATAATGATTGTTTTCAGCCCAGGCCTCCTCCAACTATGTGAAAATTACTCCCTTCCTTTCTAAACAAGCATTTTGGTTTTCTGCTGTGACACACCCTGGAGATGGTTTCTAATGGTTTCTGAGCTTTGAGCTGAATTAGAGCGAGGGTGGTTATTTGAAGCAAGATTAAAATCCCAACACTTTTCTCTCCCCTAGGGGCTAAGTGTCAGACAGTAGCGTTCATACCAGCAAAAACACTGCAGAAAGGAGTGCTGTCCCTCTCCTCACATGTGATGCAGCAGTACATCAACAACACTCTCCTCTTGATGATATTGATTTGTCCTCTGACATTTTCAGTAGTGTGCTTGAAGCACTCCAACTGAAGTAATGCAGGAAAAAGAAACTGTGAAGCTATAGGGTTTACGCACCCTGCGTGTTACAAAACTGCACTCCCTTCTGTTTACTGGAGAGGCACTCAGACTTGCCAGCGACGGAGCGGTACTTCTACAGCTTTCTCTCCGCTAACCTTGGAGTTGTTCTCTCCGTCTCTTGCTGTTAAAATCCTGGGTGTACCTGCCTGACAAGATGGATGGGCGGTATATTTTCTCTTAAGTGCATACACAAATTAGAAGAAAATTAATAGAAGATTGCAATATCAATAACTTGAATTAAAAAAATTAGCGTGTCATCTTTAAAATTCCTTCTCACTTGTGCTTAATTCTAGCTTGCTAATGAGCTGTTTCTGAAGATTTATGATCTTTTTACCTCTGGCCTCAAGGTGTTTTTTGTTTGTTTGTTTTGTTTTTGTTTTTTTAATCATTTCCATTACACTAACATACAACCTGGTGTTTTAGTGCCACATAATGGGAAGCCCTGAACTCAGGAGGGAAATTGCTCAGGGGCTGCAGCTCCCTAAGCAGAAGAGATGCCCTGGCCCAGCAGGTCAGCTGGTTTCACCTCTGCAGCCCCTCAGTCTCCAGCAGCTTTCACGTGGAAGGCAGAGGAGGATCCATTGCTGACTCCTAGTTCCAACTGTGTACAAGCAGCTGCCCATCCTGCAGCTACAGAAGTGAGCAGAAGCAGAGCACCTCTGCCCTGTTTCTCCCCATCACCAGCTCATGGACCAACCAGATGATGGAGGTTCAAAAGGGTGATCCTTTGGGTTGCCATTGCTGTTGTTGCCCAGATGTTATGCTTGCCACATTAAATAAATATTGCTGTCCTGACTACAGCACGTAGGTTTCAGTCATAAGGTGACAAGATCAGACCTGGAGTCCCAGCTGGAACCACTGCAATAAACTCATCTGGATTAAAAATGACAAGTTTTGATGTTTAGCAGCAGATATAGTAAAAAAAAATGTGTAATTTTACATGCACAAAAGTACATAACAATTATATATGTCAATGTGCAACTATGTATGACTGATATTTACATGGAATGGACTGCTTATTTAACATAACCCTCATAGTATATTTTGTTAGGGATATTTTTCAGCTGGATTAGTTCTGTGATCCTTTTAATTATGTGTCCCTGTAACATGCTGTATGGACTCAGCCGAGAAGATAGCACAGGGGATAGAAACATAAAACAGAATGGACAAGCGGCAGGCCCAGCTCAGCTTGGTTTGCCAACAGACCCTGGGAGCAGAGCCTGAGCCATGGCTTGGGACTGAAGCCGTGAAGCTCTTAGTTTTGATACCTAAAGCTCTCCGTTATTAGCTTACTGGAACTGCAATTTGTAAAGAGAAACAAAGGATCAGCCAACACCATTATGTGTCATTAGCATGCACAATGTATGACTGCCCACATCTCCCGATTGCCAGCAGCTGCTAAAATTAAACGCAGGCTCAAATACCTGGCCTGGCGATGTTGCTAGACAATTGGAGAGGAATCCTGCTTGCATCTAGTTTCATGAGAAGTGAGTGGTAGGCGGCTCGTCTCTGTGTGTTGGCACTGACTCCTGCTCATGTTGCCTTAGAGGATGGCACATATACAGCAATTGGAAGGAAAATACATCCTTCTCCCCTCAGATGCTTTCTCTCTCCTATTCTGTTTATTTATTTATTTTATATAGTTTAAACCACAGCTAATTTTTGTTTTTATGAAATGTCATTCCAGTGATGCCAGAGCCTATAATTCAGTAGCCAGTGGCAGCCACTTCTGCTTTCAGAGTCAAAGCAGGAGGCTGGGTTAGTGGATGCCTAGAGAGAAGTTAAAATGGGATAGCTATTTGCAGAGATTGATTCACTGAAGTGCCTTAGTAAGCAGTAATTTAGAGACACAGGAGTCTCACATTTTGTAACCATTAGTGTTTAAGGAGAAAGAAGGTCTCTCCCTTCCTTCAACCACTGTATTAGTCTTTTATTCTGTTAAAACTATGACATTTTTCTATTTCAGAAGCTTCCTACCGGTGCCTGCAATCACGCTGAACCCCAAGACAGCATATTCTGTATTTGCAAGAATCCTCTCTCTCATGAAAAGCACGGCCACTGAAAACGAACAGATGACTGTGTGCATTACTTACACTGTTGCTTTCTGTATGGCTCATGTCAGCAGTCTGCTCCAGGCTCTGATGTCAAGCAACACTGATAGACTGAGGCCATGCATGAAGGCAGCATGATGCGGAAAAATTGATACTCAGACAAGTTCTCACAGCATCTGTAGATTTGAGCTGCCTTTCTCAAGGTGAAACTCATTCCACTTCAACTCTCTGACTGTGTAGAGGCAGCCAGTATGGCTGTGAAAAACCGGTCTCTTAGTCACAGGGAGTTAATAGAGCCTTGTGATAACTTTTGGTTTCAGGTGGTTTTTGCATGTGATGCCATGCAGGTAGAAATCACTGCCCTACACAGCCCTAAAATAGGACTCAATGTCCAATCAAGGTTATCTTGTTTTCCTAAAAGACTATTATTTCTGATAAGTTTGGTGCATAGAAAAAAGTCACAAAGCCCCCTGAAGCCTTTTTGAGCCTTCCCAGATTGTTGTCTGCAACGCTAAAAAGGCAGAGCTAAATATTTTCTCTTAGCAACCTGCTGCCATGTGCCTGAGTAGGGGCTTCTCAACAAAATCTTTGCTTCTGACATCTCTTAAAGGACATTGGGATAGCCTGACCACTTCATCTTTTGTCCTGAGAGTACAAAGAACCTAAAGAGGTAATGAAATATTCTCCTACACACAAGCTGTCCATGTAATAATACCTCTTATGCTTCAATACCAGGTTTGAATTTTGTTTTGATTGTTGAAAAGAAAGATGTAAATGATTTAGATATAAAGATTTGCAACAGAGATTAATTGAGCATTGACTGAATAATGTTGAAAAGACTGTAGATCATGTGACAGAAAGATGATAAATATGGGTTGCCAGAGAGATTTGTCCTAAAAGCATTTATTCACACGAAAATAAGAGAGCGCTGCAATGCTCTCAGGCAGCGGCCTGGAAATGTGTGGCTAGGCATCATTTCTTCAAGATGCAAACAGGGTGAGTTTTCAGCCAGTGCTGAGACAAAAGGATGATCACATAAGTGACCCTCAGCCCAAGGAGGTACCATGCCTCCAGGCTACGTGGATGCCTGCGGGCTGCTTCCGTGACTGGGAGCTCTGTGAGAGCCGTGTCCTGCCAAGAGGAATTGTTCGCACGCATCTCCCGCTGCACGGGAAGGTACGTGGACATATGGAAGATGTCAGCAGTGCTTCTTCATACCTGGCTTTCATAACCAGCATCAGGGAAAGAAAATCAGTGGTTTCGTAAATAAAGGCATGCCATCAGGAATCTCTCATCCAAAGCAATTCATGGATGAGTTAGCTCGTGCTGGCTATTTCTTTTCCCTCTTTCACAGCCTCCCTCTGCCGTGAAATTTTGACAGCTACGGGGTGACCCTGATAGGGCACAAATGAGCCTTGGCTTGAACTTTGAATTATCGTTTAAACCTCTGCTGGCATTATGCACAGGATTTGACCAAACGTGCTGGCAAGCTGTTCCTGAAAATAGTGGTCTCCAGTGGGTGTTTGACTAACAAAGCTGCAATACAGCGTGCCATGATTGCTGGCTTCTGGTCAGAAGAGGCTTTCTCAAGATCAGAAACACCACAGCTGCACAGTGACAGGTCAGGGACTGCCACGCATTGCTAGAACTTAAAATGGGAATTAATGTTTGATGCTAATACAGCCACTTGTCTCCCTGCGTTCATGACCTCCAAAGTCACCCACAGTCATTAAAATACAATGCAATTTTTTCTTAAGTGTGTATTTTAAATTCAAGTGGGTGTTAAGGGCTTCCTGTGAAACTGATGGATTCCACATTCATGCTTGTCTGTGGAAACATCTGAAGTGTAAAAGGGTCTGTTAAATAAACCTCATTATACGTCTGTCTGGTTGAATTTATTCAGGTCTTTGGAGAGCAAGATACAAATTATACCACAGTTTTCTGGGTTAGAGGATAAAAGGACATGGCCAGAAAAAAAAAAAAGAAACTTTTCCATGTCAGCATCAATGCTGGATGAGCGCTCTCTCAGATTTAGGTGTTCACTAACAGAAATTTTATTCTCTGAAGAAAATACATGGGTTAGGGTTTCTCTGTCTTTCCCTCTGGCATCTCTGTGACCAAACATTTTATTTTATTTTATTTTATTTTATTTTATTTTATTTTATTTTATTTTATTTTATTTTATTTTATTTTATTTTATTTTATTTTATTTTATTTTATTATGTGGAAAATGAGAATGTTTTGCCTGAAAAACCCTCAGTCAGACTTCTCAATGGAGAAAAAGGAGGTCTCCCACTCAGGTGAGTCATTGCCAGAGCAGGGAAGCTATCTTTGCCCACCTCTCTCCTTCAACCCACTTGGCAGCAGCCAGGGTGTAAAGAACATTGCATTGCTGATGCAAAATATAGAGCCAATTCAGCTCTCTCACAGCACAGGGAAAAATGAATTTTGCTGCCTGGAGGAAAACTGTGGTCCTTGCAGGAGCACCATTCAGCTAGTTTTAGGCTAGAGCCACTCAACATTGCCTCCTGGGTACTTAGAAAATCCCTTGAGGGTGCATTTGTGGGGCTTGGGGCTCCTCAGCTGTGCCTAGGAGCCCTCTGGGGTGGACAGTGTCCTGGTGCTCATCTTATGGCCATGCTCCCCACACAGCCTTGCCTGCTGGACTTGCTCTGGGGATTTTTCTAAGCATATATAGTATAAGGAGAAAGAGCAGATTGTACAGAGATGGGAAATGTGATCCTGGGATGAGAGCCCAGCAGGACATGGGGGAGGATTGTGCCAGCCCCACCTCTGAGTGGGTTTGGGTTTATTAGAAACATCTGGGTAACACAGCCAGAAGGAAACCCAGGGGACCATGACATGAAGCTCTGAAAGTTCACTTTCTGCACTGATGTTATGCTTGGTTGGAAGAGTCTTTTTTTTTTTTTTTTTTTTTTTTTTTTTTTTTGCATCATTAGAACTGATGGACAGGTTACCAGTGAGCTATTTTCTGAAATTTATTCTTTGAAGGGCTATATTTTATTTCCAGTCTCTATAAATGCATTTATTTTTGACTGCAAAGCCACAACCAGCATCCCTGAATTTTATGTCACCACAGTCTGCCACAGCAAGAAAATAAATTCTTTTTTCCTTGTTGTTTTAAAAGTCATATGATCATGGAAAAAAAGATCAGAAACAGTAATCAGATAGGCCTAGAAACCAGCTTCCCTGCCTCCCTCAGGCCTTTGCTTGGTCTACTGAGCCTTATTTCCATCTCTGTTATTGCTTTTGTCACCTCTCTGGGGTGCTCTAAGATGCAGCTAAATAATATGCATCAGTCAGTATCAGGACCAGTAGTAGTCAGGAGCTACTGAATACTCAGTCCTGAATACTGCAGTCCCTCCAGGGACAGGGGCCACAGGGGGCTACCATTTCATGAAAGTGGTTCTTGGGGGACTGACACATAGCTCTGCAGGGCACAAACATGCAGGCTGGTTTTCCTCCCGAGATACAGACAGCGATACACCAGGCTCTGCCTGCTCTCCCATCCACCACTCTGTCCCGCTTGCCACATCAAGTGTGGGAGGGTGCTGGGGGACCAGGAGCAGCCTGTGGGGGCAAAAATCAAAGAGGTCAGCAGCGATGAAGCACATGTTCAAGTCTGATGCCTGACTACTACACATCTTAGCATATAACGTAGTTTTTAGAAATTGGGAAGCACAACAGCCTGCAGGGAAAGCTACGGCCTGTGCCACTGCCTGGCATTGGGGCCTGTGGGGACCCAGTGAGCCCAATAAAAAATTGTGTGTGTCTGTCTGTCTGCTATGTCTGAGGAGCTGGGACCAGTGGGGAAATGGTTTCCTCAATGGCATTAAGCCCTTGCTCTTTGAACCTGCATGGCATTAATCACCCCAGATACTTTGCGTCCTGCCCAGACGTCCTGCCTGTTGACAAATGAAGCCCACTCCAACCAAGATGCTTCTGCCTAGGAAGTCACAGTCACTGGTTTTGCTGTGGCCAATGGCATCTTGGAGAGAGGGGTGAGAAAATGTGAGAGAAGCAGCCCTGCAGCCCCCAGGTGAGTGCAGCAGGAGGGCAGGAGGTGCTCCAGGCAGGCAGCAGCAGTTCCCCTGCGGGCTGTGCAGGGAGAGGCCCCCGGTGGAGCAGGCTGTCCCCCTGCAGCCCATGGGTCCCACATGGAGCAGATCTCCACGCTGCAGCCCATGGTAGAGCAGGTGGTCTGGCGGTGCTGCCACCCATGGGACACCCATGCTGCAGCAGTCCTCACCTGACTTGGACCCTGTGCTAAGGACCCCAGGGTGCTGGCAACCCCTTGCCAAGAAGGAGCACACACAGGCCTTTAAGAGACAGGAAGGTCACTGCTCCTTTTCACCCAGCCTGTACATTCCTGCTCCCTGCCTGGGCTCCCTGTGCTGTGGCTGCTCTTGCTTTAAGAGCTGTCAGCAGCAGTTGCTCCTCTGTGTCTCAATTTTTTTTTGCAAGCCAGCTCTGGAAATATGTTGTCTCTCTGAAGTATTTTAATGAAGACTCCACTTTCAGGCGCTCCTGCTTACCTAACAGATTTATTAGCCTTCCGCCGGCCCATCCTCACACCATCTCATGGTGATTCATCCTGATGCTGGGATCAGTGAAAGTTACCGTGCATTTCAGCCCACACATTTTCCTGGACTTGCTGCCTTTCTTTAGCCAGAGAATTACTTACTGCTCCTGGGGCAACAACCTGAGCTTACTGCTATTCAATTCATTTTATATATATATATAACCAAACCATGTTAAGGGGGTCTGTTTGCTTGAGGGTCCTGTGCCAATAGCTGAGAGCATGAGGATGACAGGACACTGCCAGCCACCCTGCCTACCACAGGCTGTCCTTCAGAGAAGGCTCAAGAGGAAAGCACCCTTGCCTTGTGGGCAGGAATTTTCCCGTGACATTTACCACATGATGTGTTGTAAATCAACTGTGCCTGTGCTTTGTGTTAAGGACAGCCCTCCAAATGAAGCAGCCTTTCCTATTCCAAGCCTGTAGTCACTGTCTTAAGTGCAGCAAGGCTGTGACCGTCACAAGGGCCTGCAGATCTCTGCTGCCTGAGGGTGTGAGTTTGTGTAAGCCATGCCCACGGAGGCTAGTGTGAAGGCAGTGTGAGCCAGCCTGCTCTGGAGGATCTTCTTTCAAAAAGCATAGGAGCTACCGTGATGTTTTTAACTTGCCATAGCAAAGCATGGCCCTTGCCCAAGCCGTAGTGGAAGAGCTGCACCTCTCCACACAGGACCTGATAATCTCTTCAGTCCAGCAAATGGCTCTCCCTACCCCAGAGGGGCCTCTGGCCCCTTATAGCAGTGGGGTCGGAAACTCCTACACCAGTGGCATCCTTCAGTTCTGCTCCTGTAATTCTGCCTCGTTTCCCTGTCATATGCCTCCTCCCTCCTTGCCCCAGACATGGAAGGGTTTTTTACATTGACTATCCATGGCAGTTCATAGTGAGTGTTATGAAAGGTGCTGAGAGACAAGGCATGCAGAAATTTTGCCTGCCTGCTCTACACAATCACACCAGCAGCGTGCAGCAGGGGCTCTGCCCTTGAGAGAAGCTCATAGCTCCAAGGGATGGGCAAAAAGAGTGGCTGTAGAGAGGCTGTACAGCCCTGGCATCTTGGTAAATTCCCTGCCATGCATGCTCACAGCACAAGCTACTGCAGGCAAGGCAAGCAGGCACACCAGTGCTCTCTATGGAGACAGACTCTAAGGCTAAGCTGGCTTTTTCATTTCTTTGTCCCCCTCTTTTTGCACACACTTGCTTCATTCCAGCATTGCACTAATGAAAGCTTTTTTTTTTTTTTTTCAGAGTTTTATAATATCAGCATCATAAAAGCCACAAAAGATAAATATATTAAAGCCCAGGAAAGGTCAGGCTGTCCCTGTGAGGGGGGAGAAGCAGGAGCTGGCTGCATGGCTGCAGTGCCCAGCACAGAGTGGGGTGAGGAGAAAAGTACAGAGCAAAGGAGAGGGGAGAACAGCCCAGCTTAGCCTCCTGCCTTCTTCCTCCCAGGAAAGCTCAGAGGACAATTACTGTGTTAAGTCATAGGACTTGGTTATAAGATTTCAAATTGAGTTTCTCTGTGATTCTGTGATGATCACATATTATTATTATTACTTTTTTTTTTTTTTTTTTTTTTTTTTTTTTTTCAGAGAGAGAAAAGTGCCCAGATAGTCCAGATAGTCCAACAAGCATGTTTCCATGCCAACTTCTGATCTGCATGGTTGTATCTGAGCCTGCAGCTCCAGATCCTTAATCTGAATGGACCAACTAATGATGGACCAACTAATGTCTTGTGATGACAGGAAAGGGAGAGAAATCTGAAGACTAGCAAGGAATTTGTCTTCCACAGGCTTCTTGAGCAACTACCTGTAATTCCTTCCCTGAGGCTTGCAGCCTCCACATCTTTCAGGACCAGAGAGCCTCAGCTGGCAAGACTACTGGGTGAAGCCCAAACGAGAAGATAACTCCTGGCTGTTGCCTGGTAACTGCAGGTGTATCATCCCACTGCCTTTAGGTAGCACCAGCAAAATGACCTGTAGCTTACAAAAAGAGCAAGTTATTTTCTTCCTGCTCTTTTTGTAAAGCCGACTTATTCCTGATGGCTACAAATCCTGTTAGAACATGGGTGTCCCAGCTTGGATTTGAATGCCACAATACCTTAGCAATCATGTAAAAAAAGTATTCCCAGGCCCAAAAAACCCTTCAGAATGAAAAGACAAACGTAGGTAAAGAGGGAGCAGACCAGCCCTCCTTGCTGCTGTGTAGCGTCCAGGTGATTCAGGTCACGACAGCTCACCTGCCCTTCTCCCCAGCATGTCCATCAAAGAAAACCTTGGCTGTGGCACCAATGGACTCAGACAGTGCCACATGGACTGGCTCTGCTCAGAGGGGAACAGCAAACCATCAGCTCAGCGATGTCCGAAGCACTGCACCTCTCTGGTGGTGATAGGTGTGCTCCTGTGCTTCCCTCTGCACTGACAATGCACACATCTGACCTCTCCCTGCTCAGAGTTTCTTCCTTGTCAGCACGGCAGCGTTACTCTTCTGTTCCAGTACCCGTTCCTGCTCCAGAATTGCCATCACAGGAATTTTCTTATTAATTTTCTAATGCACCTAGAGCAGGATGAAAGAGCAGCAAAATGACCCTGCCAGTGACCTCTGCTGTCAGCCCATCTGAAATATTTACCCCCCAGTGCTTCTCCAGTGCTAGCTGGCTGCAGAGAGCCCCTGGAGGTGAATGAGGTTAGCGGTATAATTAAGCAGCTCCTGAGGTAGCCAGCACTGCTGAAACTCCCAGGGGTGCAAATGCCCTCTTTGCCTCTCATACTTTCTGCAGTCACATGGCAGGTTTTTTATTATTATTATTATTTTATTTTTATTTTTTATTTTTTATTTTTTTTTTTCTGAAGGTTATTTGTAACGTGATAAATGCCTTACTGAATCAGATTAATGGGCCATCTTGACCACCCAGCATCTTAACTCTGATAGTGCCAGCAGGGGATGCCATTTAATGTGAGCACGTGAGCCCAGCTATCAGTGGCAGTAGCCACTGCACTCCCCCTGCATTCCCAGGCACTGTATTCAGGCTGTTAGATGCTACATCCTCCCCTAGTCCCTTTGGTATTTATTTATGGACCTATTATTGATGGATTTTTCTAGCGCCTTTTTGGGCCAGGTGTGGAGGTGTCTGCTCCAAGCTCCCGAGGCAGTGAGTGCAAGCTGACTGCCCGCGGTGTAAAGATGCACTTGCTTTTGTCTGTCTGGGACTAATGGCCCATGAGGTTCAGCAGGTGCCCTCAAGCTTTAGCTGTGCACAGGGTGGTGGATAACAGTTGGTAATGAGTTTCAAAACCCTGGGCCACACCCCAAGGCCTCTCCCAAACCTGCTTCCTTTGCTTTTTCCAAGCAGCTGATGAACTCCCTGCATTCCGAATGATGGGGAAGGTTGTTGGCTTGTTAGCATTAGGGAGAGATTACACAGCTAATGTGTGGGATGTGTAAATGCATTTTTTAAGAGGTTAAAATAGGATCTTGAAAAGCTGATATCTCAGTTGTGCATATTACCACTTTTATTTTTTTGTCTGTCTCTTCACTGAGGTTTCCATAAGCTGTTTTACATGACTATTTCTGGCGTAGTTTCCCTATTAATGTTGAGTGGTGGTGCATTAGTCTGGGGCTCTTCCTCTAATGAACACGGCAGCAGAATATGGATGTTTTAGATAGCCTTTCTTTTCCAGCTGTGTGTTGGTCTGCTTCTCCCCACTGGCCTCTCTCTACCCACCTATGCAGCACACTGGTGGGTGTGGGGTGGTATCAGTAGGCAAAATCACTTGCAGTAAGTACTAGGCAAAATTGTGGATAATCAGCTAGCTGGGATGTGTTGGGATCTGCAAGTCAGTCTCAATGTTTTCTTCTCCATTTGCCTCCACGTAGATATAACCTGGGTTCCCTGGGAAGGAGGAAGACCTTCACTGGCACTTCCAGCGGCAGACTGATAGCTTGAAGCCTCAATTTTTGTTTTTCTTCCCCCGTCCTCCTGCCCTAGCATCTTACAGCTTTGCTCCACTTGCACCTATTGTGCAAAAGCCAGTACTTCCCCTTCTGTACTTGTGCTGCTCTGTGCCTGCAGACAGCTAGCGCAGAGGCTGTGCCTGCCTGGCAAAGTTTGGGATCTCAGCTCTGTTGCAGAGGGGGTTTGCCAAGCCTGGCTTTGCTGACTCACCTCTGCAAGATCTGTCTCATTGCCCGGGGAGCGTGCGTGGGACGAGTGACCTCGTAACTCATACCCCGAGCCTCGTGTGCTACGGCTTCTCCTCCGGTGTGATAAGCAGCATCCACACACCAGCTGTCTAATTAGCAGTCTGCAGGCATAGAGGTGAAGGTGGTGTTTTACAGGCAGAATGAAAAAGAGGAAAATGTTGCAGTTTTGCAGCAACAAATGTTTATTGTCAAGTGACGCTTTCCGAGACAGTTATCAGAAGCTTTAAAAAATGTCCTCGCTCTCCAGGTATTTTGAGCAAAAAGCTGAAACTGTAGGTGCCTGTAGGAATTCCTGCTTTTTTTTTCTGCCCTAGAAATAGACTCCTCTGTCAGTAAATTTACCAGTTGGGGCTCTTTCTGGATAACTGATGGATGCATAATATATTTATCATTAGTTTACAAAGCTTCTCTTTGTGCTAGCTAATTTGCTCTAATTTTTCACTCTCACTCCCAGTTCTGAACTGGAGTCCTTGTTGTAGAGCTAGTGACCCCTACAGTTAGCAGCCTTGATTACTGCGTTTCATCTCACCTCATTTCAGAGTTGGTTGGGGGTTACTCTTAGACAGACTGGGTCCCCCAGACCCAGATGGTCAGTGGAGATCAGCCCAGAAGCAGATGCTGACACTGTAGACAAGTAAAAGAAAGGGAAACCCAGAGTCTGGACAGTGAAGATTTTCTCAAATTCAGGCGAAAGTTATAATTCTCCAGCTATGGTTTTTATCATTTGTACTGCCACAAGAAGTGCTTATAACAGCTACGGCCCCCCATCCTACCATGCTAATTGCCTCCTTTCTCATTTAGTCAATGGTGATCCAGTTTAGCATGCAACTCCTGTGGACAAATGTATAAATTTTGGGTTGAGATGATGCTTGTTTGACTTCACTCACCATCTCTTTACTGACTATAATACACATTGTGAAACATTAAAGCACTGACAGACTGCAGAGCCTGTACTGATATGGTTGGGATAGAAGTAAGAAGACCTAACCCCACTTGCTCTCTTTCGTGGTGTGTCTGGGGAATTCAAAGGTTGGCTGTGTCTGTATGCTTATTAGCTGGGGAATGTAGTTATCACGAGTAAACTAATAGCAGTCCAAAGGGTTAAAAAAAAAAAAAAAAAAAAGTTTGTAAGGGAATAGCAAATCTATCTTCGTACTAAGCTGACTTTAGTTTCAACTACTTTTTTAACTTGTTCCAGATTCAAGACAGGTGTAGCTGAAATATCACTTGGTGTTACAGGGGTAGTGCTAACATATCTTATGGAGTGGGAAGGAGGAGTGGAAAGAGAGATGAGGAGAAGACAGGAACGACTGACTGTGTCTTACAGTGTAAAAATAGAAACTGTTCACTCTGGTGATTTGGTTAAGATCCATAGTGCGGGGATTTGAAACAACCCCCAGGAGCCTCCATTTCCCCTGTTGGTGTGTTTGTTTCTCAGAGGAGTTTTGGTGTATGCAAGCTAGATCCCTTTCAGAGAACATGAACCTGGAAGAGCTGTTTCAAATGTACACCAGTGTCTGATGGGGACGTAAAGGTCCCGGTCACAGAGGGCCAGGGAAGGTGTAATCTGGGGAAGCATGCCTGCCTCATGATTGTAGACTGAGTGTTGCTAATGGTGAGACAGTGGAGTAGGCAAACCTCAGAGAAGTTTGTAGGAAGGCAATAATAAACCTTCTCTGAGGAGAGGGAGTGGAGAAAAGCAATAGAGAAAAGCGTCAGAAGTCTTCCCTAGTCTTGGCATCACAGACCCTGAGGACTTCCTCACCCTGGCAGTCTTGCCAGCCCCAAACTGGGTAATGGCTGACTGGAAGGACTTGCCTGGTGGGATGCCCCAGGACAGTACCTTCTCTTCTGATCCCAGGGAAGAAATCCCAAAAGGTGACCTGGAGTGTGGTGCTTGCTCACAATCAATGGCCTTGACTGTAGCCTCTTGTGCCCAGAAGATGGATGTTGGCTGGGTGACAGGTCCCCACGTGTCCCCAAGCCCTTGGTGAGACTTGGTAGAGAAGTCCTAGCACAGTGCTGACCCAGGAGGAAATCCCACCTGCCCTCATCCTTAGTAAAAACACAGCCCAGGGTGACAGCCACTGGTGTCCTCCCAGCACCACCACAGGACTGGCTCCCCCCTTCGGCCCACAGACACTTGCAGGTCACAAATACGACAGAGGCAGACAGTAAGCCTCTATTTGTAGTGCCACTCAGGAGCAGCACCAGGAAGGACAGAAATACATTTTTTCTGGCATTAAGACTTAAAAGAGAGATGATGTGTATACAAACTGATGTGGGCAGTGACACGTGAAGAGTAGACAGACCAAAGGACAGTGTCGTACTGAAGAAGGGGCTTCAAGATGGGGAGCCAGGGTTTGGTAGGGTCACTCAGCTTCTGAAAGTGTCAGACCGTAAATGCAATCGAGTTGTTTAGCCCTGGAGGCTGGATTATAGACACTCTGAAATGAACACCTTGAACTTGGTTTGTAATAAGGACATGAGACGCCTCAGGTCCAAAGGCTTTGATCAGCAGATCCACACTTATTACACTGCATTAATTGCTAAGGTAGGCTGAGCCAGATGTCACACCAGCTTTCTCTTCATCAAAAACAGCAGCAGTGTGAAGTTTCCAATGCATCTCAGCACTCATTTCCTGCACAACAGCTTTTATATTTCATGGTTCCCCTCCTTCCTTTTCCAGTTGCTTGAACAGCTTTAATGCAGCCCCAGTAGGGCTTGCATTTCATTTGCAATAGTGAGACCTCTGCACTCCCAACGCTAACAAATGTGGCTTCTTGTAAGTCACTCAAGCTTGCTTTACTGCTTGTCCTGGGCTGAGCATTCCCAATCTAAAGCAGATGCAAAATGCAAAATGGGATATATTTAGAAAGACAATACTTTTCCTCTTTTTAAAGTAAGTGAGATCACTGCCTGCAGATAAAAAAAGGCTAGCAACGCTCATTGATGTCTAATTACTTATTATTGAAGAAACACCAAATTTGGACCAGAGTTTCCTTGAGACAAGTGCTGTCAGAGGTGGGGCAGAAAAAAGACACTTTGCAAGAGTTTACAGCTTATGCAGTCTGCAGCCAAGCTGGAAAAAAAATTATCAGAGTAGAAGTCTAAATAAACCTATGGTTTTGTGTTTTGTAAATGGAACTGGAGTTTGTTCTTGAGCTCTGTAATAGTCTGCCGCACTATAAAACCGTAGAAAACATTATGCAGTAGCAAGACATTGAGGACTTTATTGTGTACATTTACAAAGTAGTTTAGTCAAAAGCATATGGAGCCATTTAAAACCCCATTCAGCTAACATTGGCTTGCCTACACAGTGTGTATATTTAGAGTATATTGTAATTATAGGTTCAGAGAGATGCATCTACAAGTGTGTACTCTTAATATAGTTGACTGTGTGACAAAGGCTTATTTTTATTATGGCCTTTAACTTACAAATTTCCTAAGCTGTGTATTCAAATTTGAACTCCCCGATATAAAATTCGATGGTAATGAGAATCTTGTGTGTTTTATAAAGGCGCAGAGCTGTGCACCTCAAACAGCTCCCAGTTATTTCGAAATAGAAAAAGTGGCAGCATTTTCTGTCTTCTTTCCCAACCAGGAGGAGAAACGGTTTGAATAGGTATTAGATGTGTTTGTGGTTTTGCATACTAGTGGGCTAGGGAGGAGAGTTTACTGGTGACAAAATGGATTTTCATGCTCGCTTGTGAGTCTAATTCCGACTCTTGATGCCTTGCCCACATCTAAGCATTACATTTTGAAGAAGTAGGTATTTTAGCTATGCTAACTTGGTAAGATTTCAGACATGAAATTGCTTTCTTTCACAAGCACATTATGGAAGGTTTCTGTGTTTGTTTGTTTGCCTTGTTTTATTTATTTTTTAGTGTCAAGTTTATAATCCCGAAAGGGCAGTACCATCTTTTGCTCTCTGTCAGTCTCATCAACATTAGGGATTTCTCCTGGGCTGGTGATGGACTGGATCTCACAACACCATACCTTCTGCTTCGACCACAGCATCACAAGCAGGTTGTAGCCCATGTGACTGCTGCTGAGTGCTTGGAAGTGAGATGTGAGCATATCTTCAAGGTCCTGAGACTGGGAGGCAGACAAGAATGCATAATATATTGAAGTCTCAGGGTCCTGCATTGCTCAAGCACACGTTTTGCATGCATAGGACTGCTAATGCTGCAGAATGCTCCTTCTTTCAACTAAACTTGCTACAGCTTTCTCACATGTCTATCAAAGCCACATGCCAGGGCTCATGATTTTAGGCAGATCAAGAGAAGACTGATGCACATAAAAGCTGTGAGAGTTTTTTAATGTGTGTGGCTCCCAAGCCTCAGATCAAGTCTTAAAGTCAGGATAATGAGTGGAAAGCCCTCCAGAACAAGCCAGCAAGAAAAACTGAGGATGTTTATTCCTTATCCTCAGGGGTTTAGAGCTCTGCTTCTGTCTATTCTTAAAGTAGGGCAATAAGTCCTCCCCAGAAAATAGGTTTGTATGTCTCCTCCTTCCAGAAACCATGCAAGGTTTACTCTTTTGCTCCTAGAATACAGCTGAGGTGGTGGTTTTCCCCCCTGTTTATTTTATGCAAGAGATTTTCAACACAGAGCTCCACAACTACTCCCATCTGGATGACAAAAACAAATCCAAACTCATGACTACCTTACAGCAACCTTCTTAGGCTCTATTTTGTTTTTCTCCCAGTCTCAGTTAATTGGGTGCTGTGAGATGGCACACACTCAACCTTCTCCCGGTGCTGAACAGCCATCTCACTGTGTAGGCTGGGATAAATGGGAAAAGCGTGTCTGAAACCACTTCAGATGAAGACTCTTGTGCTCCAAATGCTGAGGAAGGTTTTTGTTGCTGGCCTTATCACTAGAAAATAGAAAGCATGATGAGACAAAATCTTCATTCTCTGAAGTCATGAAAAGCACTGTCTCTTCCTTACAGTACATCAAATGGACCCAAGCTGGTATGTGGGCATGGGGCTGAGACCACACTTCAGCAAATACAGGACATAAAATCCTGGCTTTCTCAGCACGTCTGCCTGCAGCATGGCTGGGAGGGGTGGCCAGTGCTGGTCTCATTGCTTCCTTGTCACTCTGCCATCCAAGGAGCACTGGTGTGGGATCACAGGCATCTTCCTAGAGTGGAATTGACGTGGCTTTGCTGCAAGGGCAGAAGGTATGCACAAACCAGTGGGGTGTAGCTGGAGGCTGCTGGAGGTGAGCCAGGTCTGGAAGCTCGCTGAACGCGAGCCTATTCACCTAGCTGGTATCTGAGGCTCAGTGTACATACGCTCATCTATTGTTATTGTTGTACCAACAAATGACCCAGCCATCCAGTAGATTTCTAATTGTACATACCTTTTTTATTATGACGTTACAGAGAAAAGTCCAAAATGGCATCTACTCACCTGCCCCAGCACTGAGACTATCTTTCTGTCTGGAATTCAGATAGGTTGAAGCCGCCTTCAATCTGCATTTATGTTGTTTAGATTTAGCCGTGAGGTCAGCAGCAACTTTAACAAAAATCATACTGAATCCCGATTCCTCAGTATCGCCCAAAGGCCAGAGAAGATGTAAGTTCTGAGGAATCTGCAAAATTATCGTTCTGATTTGCATTATGTTGCTTAACCATAACAGTTAAGCATCACATTTGTGATCAAAGTCATGCTTGGAATGACAATTCAGTTCTCTGGTGGGACCGGTACACATTCAGCCAAATTAAAAACAGCTTATTCTCAGACATGCCAATTGCCTAAAAGTGCTGGGTTTTATTCTAATGACTCCATATCACAAATGTGATTCTGCATTAAGATATCAGTAGATGCCAAAGGCAGCAGCAGTTATTTTGGCTGGACACACTCAGCTGTGGTATATATTATAAAGAGGGCCGACATGCCTGCATCTCATCTAAGTCCCACTAGGTCCTGGGTGTGCTTGTTTCATTTAGGCGTTGAGGACATTAAATGTGCCCTGAGGTTTGCACCAGCCACCGTACCTTCTGTTACTAGCACCCATCAAGGAGTCCTGACAGAGATTAAGAAGGGAGAATACGGTGGATATCTAAGAAATCTCTAACTGAAATACAAATAGAGATATAGTACTGATATGCTGAAAATAGTATTGAAGGACAAATAGAGATTAATTCCTCAGTGCTTCTTCTGGTAGATGAATTAGGAAACATCAGATCAAATTATTAGGTGGAAAGTCCAAAACAAGCAAAAAATGTTTATTTATTTATTTATTTATTTATTTATTTATTTATTTATTTATTTATTTATCTATCTATTTATTTATTCACACTACACGTACTTAGGCTATCTCAGGATGCTAAATTGTATGTTGGCTTAAGAGTGGCTAGACAGGTTGCAGAAAAGACCTTCACTGAGGGTAATTAAATACAAAAGCAGTGTCTTCCTCTGAGCCAAAGGTTTTTTATAAGGCTTGAAACTTACCAAAGCAAAGCATCACTGCAATCTTTCTGTGCTGTTATACCCTTCCCCATTTTTGGTCACCATGGGAGGCAGGATGCTGGACCTTTACTGGTGGACCTTCGCTGGATATGATATATCCATTTATTTACTTCTGCTATTCCTTATTCTTTCTGTTCTCCTCTAGGTTGGCTTAGGAGAGCCTTAGTCTCCTAAGAGAGGGTGCAGTGCTATGCAGTGCAAAACCAACTTTTGCCTACTTTGTTGGAGACTCCACTGCAGGGGTCTTACACCATTTGGAAGGTTGCCTTTGGTCCCAGCTTAATGGGCTTGTGGTCTTTAAGGGTGAGGGGAAGAGTTGCTTTTTTTCTGGATAAACTACAGATCATAAGTAGTATGGGGATCATGCAGAAAATCTTTTTGTGGCTCCAGGTGCTTCCTTGGGTCAGCAGTGGCTGAAAGTTGCTCTGGATATCTTGTAGACACATGCACCTTTAGTGTGCCCCGGTGACAGCAGATTTGATAGAGATGCCCTGGCACCCTCTCTGGGCCAGGCTGGAACCGGGGGGTTTAGGGTTCTCCTTGGCAAGGTATACATGAGCCTGACCAGCTTTCTTCCAGGGAAAGCAGGTTGTTTGCTCACTATCATTGGCTAGCTCCTTGTGACTTTCTAACTACCTTTTCCTATGGTAGGTAGTGACTACTTCTTTCCTCTTTGTGACTACCTATCTTGGGGCATTGAATAGAGTTTCATTCTCTATAGCTAGCTTTAACATACCTTTTTTATAACAACCATATAAAGTCTAGGCTTTGCAAAATACAGGCTGTTGACTCTTAAGCTCTTTTGGCTGATGAATTTTGGCAGCCTGCAGCCTGTAGATTTTCTATCAGCCCAATTGCCAAAAACAGCCAAATGTTTTGGCAGTGCAAGTTCTCCATGCCAGAAAAACAAAAGGCAAACTATATTACAGCACTTTGTGTAGGTAATGGGTACAAATATTATTAAAAAGACTGGTCAGAAGCTCATGGTAGAACAACTGTTTTATTGTTTGTTGTTTGCATTAGATCTGGGGCAACTTTGTCCTGTTGCAAATAAGTGGTTTCTGAAGATAATTTCTGCAAGGCAGGTATGACCTTTTCCAGTGCACCGTCAAAGAGCACTGGCAGCTGACCAGGGATTCTGTAATAACTCCCTAGATGCTAAAGGCAGTTCTGCTGTGGCTAAGCTCCCCCAGAAGCATCTCTTTTGTGCTGCCTTCTCACAACACCAATAAACAGAGTTCTTCCAGGTGTTCCTGGGGCAGGACGCAGGAAAGACAGAGAGCAAGATACCAGTCTTCACAACCTCCGATACCTTATCCTAACAGTAAACCTGTCATCAGGCTGCATCACAGTGTCCTGGCTGTGGCTGGGATAGAGTTAATTTTCTTCATGGTAGCTGATATGGTACCGTTTCCGATTTGTGATGAGAAGAGTGTTGATACCATGCTGATGTTTTAGTTGTTGCAGAGCAGTGCTTGCACAGAGCCAAGGCCGTTTCAGCTCCTCACCCTGCCCTGCCAGCGAGAAGGCTGGGGGTGCACCAGGAGCTGGTTGGGGGACACAGCCAGGACAGCTGGCCTCAACTGACCAAAGGGAGTCCTACCTGACCAAGGGGATAGCTCACTCCACATAATGTTGTGTGCAGCAATAAAAGCTGGGGAAATAAACACTAGGGAGGGACAGTCTGTGTGATGGCATTTGTCTTCCCAAGAAGCCATTATGCGTGATGAGCCCTGCTTTCCTGGAGATGGCCGAACACCTGCCTGCCGATGGGAAGTAGCCAAGGAATGCAAGGAATGCCTTTCTTTGCTTTGCTTGCGAATACAGATTTTGCTCTGCCTATTAAATTGCTTTTATCCCAGACCACAAGTTTTCTTACTTTCACCTTCCCAGTTCTCTCCCCAGTCTCACTTAGGGGGAGTGAGCAAGAGGCTGTGCGGGACTCAGCCACCCACTGGGGTTACACCATGACACCCAGCTAGTGTAACATGGTGCAGCCTCCACACAATGTCTGAGCATCACCCATACCTGACATCTGTGTCCCTGAGCCCTTCACACGCTGCTCACAAGCAGCCGATTTGAGATGGCTGCCATGGGCAGGCACCGCCATGTCACGGGCCGAAATACAGCATTCAGCGGTGTCCCTCATGGCAGCCCTCAGAGCAGGGCCTTTGTCTTGCCATTGCAGATGCTTTGTCGCAGCGGGGTGCCACATGGAGAGCGGTGTCTGTCCCCACTGAGCAGCGGTCGTGGTGAGAGGCGGCTGCTGCTGCCCTGTGGCAAAATGGCGCCCAGGGGCACTGGGGCATGCCACACGGCCCACGGGGCTGGGGAGCCTCCTGGCACAAAACGTGTCACGAAGGAAGACCTCTCCCTTCCCTCCCCATCACCTCTTTTTTTTTGTTTTTAATAAACCTATTGAAAGGAAAACAAAACCGTCTCCTTCACTCTATTCTTTCTAGGATGTTATTTATCAAAGGGCTCTAGAGGCCACACTCTGTTGCAGGAGCTCTACTCCCTCCTGTTCGCCTGGCAGGGATCACTGCTGGATGTAGTTCATGTTTGCTCCCATCTCTGCGCAGAGCTGGCAGGGGTGCCAGCTCTTTCCTCAAACCCTTTTTAGAGAAGAGTTATATGGGGTAAATGGGATTTCGTCTGTGTCTCCCAGCCCCTCATCCTAATTAAATGAAAACAGGATCCTGCACTTGAAATGCTCCCCAGAGTGATAGCCTGAAGCAGCATTTAGGCGTAGTTAGAGGGACTTGGTGTAGCAATCAGGGACTCAAAATAGCCATAATTACCATGTCCCATTTTGGACCAGCAGCAGCGTCACAGCTATTTCAAGGATTTTCTTCCTGCAGTAGCTGCTCAGCCCCCGACGAAGGGAGTCTGCTGTGTGCTGTCTATTCTTTTCTCTCTGTATTTTTTTCATAAGCAGCATTTCAAAAGAGGAATGTCTACCTTTTGATCTAGGTGAAATCAAATCTTAAATTGGTCTGGAAGCTTTTCTACAGTGAGCTGTCCCAGAGAAACTGGGTAGCAAACAGAGAAAGCACTGGCTATGGAGACTTGTTCTTAAATGCAATGTCCAAATTCAACTTTAACTAAGAATCCCGTTAAAGCCAGAATACCTTATTACCTCAAAATAAATCCCAGTACTTATATTTGGAAGCTTAAAGGATTTTTCTGTATTGTCTGCCAAATAAATTTCCCAGGACCGTGGAAAGTTGCAGGAATGATTTAGCATTGACTTTGTCAAGCAAGAAGGTGGGGCAGAAGGTGGAGAACTGCAGGGCAGCAGCAAGACAAAGCGGCAAAGACATCCTTTGCTGGCAGAGCCGAGACACTCATGTTCTGAGTGGCAGAGAAATTGCACGGAAACACAACCAGGATGCTGATCATGGTGTTGTTTGTAATCCGTTCTCATCTGCCATGAGGATATTTTCAATCTTGCTGCTTAGAGGCATTTTAACACCCAGTTTACTCACCACCCACAAAATTCATTAGTTTAAACAATAAACGTGAGCTGTTAGGCCACACAGCGACAGCACTAAAATTGCTTTGGTAAGTGCAATAATGAGGACAGAGATGATGGAGCTGTGTGAGGGTCACGACACATCTAATGGAAAACACAGCTGCTTGCAGGTGGTTCTCTGTAAGAGCAACACTGGCCCTAGGTTTGTTTTTCCTAGACCACCTTGTAGTTGGGACCCTCTGCCCCAGCTCTGCCGATCAAACCACGCCTGCGAGTGTTCCATAACCTGGTTCTGTCAAAATGACTAGAAAAGTTTCCCTATCAAATGTATCAGCTCAACAGCCAGGGATATGCTTGTTTTATTTATTTTTTCCCCAAGAATAATTTCCTTAGGTCTGGGGAGTGGAATTTTGTTTGCAGCCCATAGCTGCACGCAAATGCCCTGCTCAGTTATTGCTGGAGGAGCTGATACCCAATCCATCCTGCACAAGAAACTGAGGTGCTCAGCTACCTCTCTCTGTCAGCTTTTCTGCTTTATGAGCCTGTCAAACTGTTTTTATTCACTTCTAATATAATCTTTCCACAATAAGGAGCTTGCACAGCTAGAGACAGGCAGAAAGAAGGCTGCTGCTATTACCTGGGAACTGTGATAAATTGCTTTTGGGCTTGCAGCAACTGCAGGAGTGTTAGTGTTGAAGTTTCAGGAACTTTCTTTGCTTCCTATGCTTTACATGCGTGTCAAGGTGTGCCTTTATTGCTTTTCTTTCAAGAGTGTGCATATGTGGAGAGAATTGTAAAAACTGATTGATTGATCACTGCAGTAAAACTGTGATTAATTAAAAGTTGATCCATGAGTGGAAAGAGCAGCACCAAAGTCTCACTGGACAAATAACCCCACAGCATCAAATTCACTGTCTGGCAATTACTGTTTGAAGAAATTGCATTTTTCTATAACCAGGATTGCACGGTATTATGCTATTATAAATGGGATTTGCTCCAAAGGCTCGTGGCCCTCTATATCTTAGGGATTACTCTAGCTTCTCCTAAAAGGAATTTTGATAATGCTCCTTTAATGAGACTGCACTAAATTGAATTATATCCTGCCTTCCCCCTGAAGTGGAATCTTTTCCTACGATACTGGACCAGTGCGCAGAAGACAGACTTATGTATTTCTTTCCAGGGGATACATGTGACCTATATAATGAGATCTACAATAGCAGATAGGAGATTAACCCTAAATATTTGTGAAACAAAGGACATCTGCAAATTCGTTATCAAATCCTGGTACCAAAGGGTCTTGAAATAACACCAACCATTCCCATAGCCCTGATCCCTTGCAATGAATTCCCTCAGTACAGTGGGATGGGAGAGCAAAGGGAATAACACCCCTGTTTGGTGATGCACACCAGGCAGCTCTGCTGCTAGTGCAGAGCAGCAAGTGCCCGTTCTTCCTGAACCCTAGCAGGTGGCTTATGAAAGACCTGCCTGGGTTGTTCCTCGCTGCACAGACACCCCTCCTGGCCAGCACGGCTGTGTCCTGGGCCAGCGGGTGGATCAGCTGAACAAGCGAGGCTCTGTGGAAGGTCATGGACAGGGATTAGGGACAAGTTAGTGCAACAGGGTTGGAAATTGTGTCTGTCTTAATGAGGTCTGCAGTGAGGCTGCACTCACCTGAGCTGTGCAGCCCCACTGCTGCCACGCTTCTCACTGTGGGGACAAACGTTGCAGGTGATGCTGGAGAAGAGGCTGCTGTTGCCTGCGGACAAATTGAGTTGCCTTCTGGCTTTCGTGAGATACATCTTGCTGTCATTAGTCTATTTTTATCTGTTTCTTAAGTCCTCATTTAACCCATTTTCTGGAGAGAAACAAGTTACCTTTTCCTGGTTCATGTAATAGGCACCTCCAGTTTTACTCTATAGCTCAACTTCCAGCACCACCTACAAGCTCGGCCTGAGCAGTTCTCGCCATGAGCTGGGTACAGAGACCACCCTGGAGCTCTCCAGGTCTATTCAACCTCCTCCTCTGGTGAGTGGGTTCTGCAGCAGGGGTTCCTGCCCACTGTCAGTGCCCCTCTCTCCCACCATGTCTCACTGACATTTTCCTCCTGCTCTGATCTGACTGAGCGCCACCATCCTCATAGGAAAATCCCTTCCCATCCCTCTCCTGAGGTGAACACCCGATGTTCCCGGTTTAAGTAACTTTCACAATCTTTGTATTCTGCCTTCCAAAGAAAACTCTTGCCCAAAAGGTTTTTTTCTTAATTTATTTATGTAACACAGTGTAGAAAGCTATCAATTCATAAGCAATGGTTCTGTACAATCATCCTGCAGAGGATCCCTGTTAATTTTCGACCAGCAGGCACTTTTCCCCCCCCCAGAAGTGCTCACAATTAACAGGGATTCTTTTTAATATTTTTTAAGATCCAAAAAAGATACATGGAAAAGAAAATAAGGTTTACCTTTCAATGCCTAAAGTGTGCACATAAAACAGGCACAAAGAAACAAATGTGTATTCCCATGATTTCTACGTCACTAATACAGCAGGAGCAACAATCTGTACAATAAAATGCAACTGCAGAGGAAAAGAATTTCAATAACTCATCTGGAATACTTTTTAAAAAATGTTGTTTTACTTTAAAATGCATAGTGAGAAAAAAACGCTCAGCAAAGAGAAGCAGCTAAACCCCACAGACACAGAAAGCATCCCCCATCAATTCTTAAAGCATATTTCAATTAGGACTTAATTTTTGTCACAAATCACAAGAATAATATACAACTGGCTAAGGAGCTACATGATAAATAATTGGGAAAGAGAATCTATCCATGCACTAGTTAAATACAGCTAAACTCTTTACAGTACACAAAAAACATTCATTAATAATGTAGTGTAAAGACTGAAATGTAAAGAGAAAGAGAGAGAAAATACATTACTGATTTTATTAATTCAAGTTCAGGCATCTACTTGTGTTACAGCACAGCTGTCAAAAGGCGATAATGAGTAAATAATAAAACAGAGTGTTTTTGTTTCTTTCCACGTTATTCTATAACTGAACACCAATGGGCAGTGAAGCAATCATTCTGCTGTCCAACTCATGAGGCTGCTGTGGTGTCCTAATTCTGCATCTGTTCAAAGAACTTGTAGGTGGGGTTTTCGTAGCCATTTTGCTGCATCTTGGAAAGGTGGCGCTCCTCTGGTGTCACTGCAGCATCCACCTGTCATGAGAAGGAGAAACCAGGCTCAGATTTTTGCTGAATTCACAGCACATCTCATGCTTCCTCACTAGGCCATCAGGCATGCTTTGTACCTCCGTACGCATTCAGGCAGAAAGCATCCTCTAAAATGCAATAGCTTTAAAGAGCAACTTGCGAGAGACGTCCCATCTAGCTTGGACAGTCACGCGTCACTTTTTGGATAGAGGAAAAGATAAGGCAACAGGAACAAGTTTGCAACCTATCTTTTTGCTAGGACTTCAAAACTAGCTGACCGAACTCAGCAACACCACCTTTGGATTTTGTTGTCTGGTTCAGGAAACATGTTATGCTGCAAATTAAAAAAGGAGATACGGTTTGCATCTTCCTGCTAGTCCCCCATTATTACATTTTTTCTCCTAGGACACATAAAGCATCCATACTAGGAATGAACTGGATCTCTAATGAAAAGAAAAAGCTGATGAAATAATAGAAGAAGCTGAAGTAAGTGGTCGGAGGATGCCTTCTGTCTATATTGTACTCTCAGATCAGTTCCAAGTGCTGTGGTCTCAAGACCATTAAAAATTAACTGGCAAAAATAAAATGAGGGTGTGAAGGAAAAGAGTAGCCAGAGTAGCCAGGCAGAAAGCGAGCAAATTGCCCGATGCACTCACTGAAACTGAACTTCTCTGGATTCAAGGTCGTATTTAGTTTAGTGACAAAAAGCTTGCCATGTCTGTGCTGTTTAAGTATTTCTACTTAACAAAACTTGACCTTTCTTGATTACTTGGAAGATGGGCATAAAGAAAGCTCAGTCAAGACTTCTCCGTTTAATACTTGCAGCTCCTCAAATTATTTCCTTTCTTCAATGAATATTTCAGTAATATAAAACTCCATCAAATTAGAGTGGGCGACAACAGACTCTAAATATTAATTAGGTATTCTGCCTCTTCTCTATGAACTCAGTAGCTGTTGTGTATTCAAAACCTACCATATCCTGGCTATCTTGCTAACCATCTATTAAAACACAGCTAAGAAAGTCTGCTTGTAAGCTGTTTTACTTGCTCTCTTATCTCTAATGTTTGATAGCTCTTAAAACAGAAGATAAAAACTGAATTTTGCACTGTCAAGAATTTAGCAATGAGAAGGTGCCTAAGACTCTAGGCTAAAGTACTGAGTATGAACATTTTCCTGTGGATTTCTGTAAGTACTGACCTTTCAGAAAAATAGCCATTATAGTTTAGCATAAAAATAACCTTTTAGATAATGGAAAATGTATTATCTCAAGACATCTTACATAGCAGGTAAGCTTACTCTAGCCATTTAATAAAAAAAGTAAAGGAAAAGTAGCTTTATTTGATACTCATTTAAAATCTACAATACTGGAGATAACTCAACTTGGGGAGGGCAGAGTATGGCTATCTATAAGTTGTTACTTGATACTCTGGAGACAGATGAAAGGTGTGTTCTTCCAAGCTTGGGACAAATGCAAGCTGCTCAACTTGCTTTTGTAGCCATTCCTTTACTGTGGTATGTTGTACTACTGCACCACCTTCCCTGCAGTAACACCAGAAAATGGCTCCTCTCAGAGCCATTTTATGTCTTGACGGTCTTTCATTTATTACTTAAAAGAAGAAATGCTTCTGTGTGTGGCAAGTGTATCTGACTGCTCAGATCAGCTGCTAACCCTGAATCTTATCCATTTTCCTATCTGTGCCCCATTTAAATCTCACCCATGTTCCAATGCCCAAATTGCACTTCCAATCAGCATTAGATTTTCAATCAGATCTCTTTCTTGTGCAAAAATTACGTATTTTTGTGAAATACTCAACTTCAAGGATCACATACTGTTTTTACTTGCAAGCTAGAGCAAAACTCGCTATAGCTGGAAGTCCCAAGCTTGACAGCAAGCCCTTATTTTGGGCCGGTAGGAAAGGTCACTGGGCTGAGCTGACACATGGCTTCCTGTGTTTCCTATTCTGCAATATAACTTGGCCTCTTAAAATATTGTTGTTCAAAGGTGTGGGTTTTTTTGTTTGCTTATTTGTTTTTGGATTTGCATGAAGTAACTCCCTTATGCAATAAACTAAAAATACACAAATTTCTTCACGTCCTGCAGCACAGTCTCAGGCAGTGAGATACTGGATAGGGAGATGGCGCTCTTGCTTTCAACAGTTCTTCCCAGATTTCCCTTATGCTAGAAATTGGGGTAAAAAAAAATGTGTTCTTCTTTCCCCGCCTCTCTTCCTTTCCAGAAATGACAGAAGAAACTTTTTGTTTTCTATGGACAAAATGCAAGTTTCCCTTGGCCAGCCCATGACAGCGCTGAGTGCTCAGCGTGGCTGTCAGCAATTGTTTCAATCCACGAACCCCTGGGGATTTCACAGCCCGTCTCCTCTTCAGCCTCCACAGGCAAGTCCCCAGAACACTTGTGTACAAGCACTGGCTGAGCAGCACTCGTGTTTTGGAGCCGTGCCTGTGCCTGCTGTTCTCCCTTGTGGCCTCCCTTCCCCGGGGAGCCCCGAGAGGGCAGATGCGAGTGTGGGTGCGAGGCGGTGACAGAGTTGCTGCAGCTCCCAGCACTGCCTCTGCGAGCATCTCCAGGTGCTTGGGTGCGTCCTGCTGTGTTACACGTCCTGCTGTGTTACACGTCCTTTCTCTGCGGGCCACCAACTTTTTACACCGTCCACACCCATGTGCAGCGAATCGGTCTCTGGCAATTTGCTGATGCTATCACCTTGCTGCAGACCACGTGTTTTCAAGTGAACGCTTCATCGCTGTACCAGCAGCAGGGTCTAATATTCTTGTACAAACACATAAAAGGCCTAATCTGTGCCCTGAGGACCACGCAAATTTAACAGCGTTAACTATTTCCATTGTGACAATGTCACCGCGTGCCATCTGCTGCCACTGCTGTTGTCACTAATGCGGCTGTGAAGGAAACAGAAGAACAAAGCAGGGGAAATTGCAAGTGTTCCTGCAGCCTTTTTTAGCGCTTGCAGAAACTAAGGACACAATGCAGACGCACGGGAAAAGCCACCCTTCCTTTTACTCTCGACTGGGCTGCTGTGACATCAGGTCAGCAGTATTTGAGCACACTGAGCACAGTAAAGCTGTGCCATGGATTATCTGGTGCTTGTCCACATCGAGAAGTGACAGCCTCACAGGTCACAGCTAACCCCACAGGTTCCCTTCTAGCATAAAATTAGCGTAATATGAAGCACCGGGGCTGAGAAAACGGGGACACATCACCATGTATCAATACATGCCTGAGAGCATTTTTCTTTTGGGAGGCTCATCCCACTAGGATGGAGATGCAAAGCAGGGGTGTGCCAGAACCTGTGCTGCACTTCTTCCTATTTAAGCTCCAAACAACACTGTGCTGAACTCTGTAACCTGGTTTAGCTTAAGCCTCCCACTCATCACTTCTTATTCCGGACTAGAAGATATGATAAGCACACAGCATAACCTGCTTGTGGGAGAGGAACGGAAGAAGGATGGTGGAAATCAGACTGAATTTTTAACGTCCTTGCACAATGCTATGTATCAAAAAGCTGCACTTTGATAAACTGGTTCACAGTGGAAGTCCAATAACCTCTGAAATATGGCATTTATAGATGAAAGGGATTTATTGAGGCTTCCACTTGCAGTCTTAGTCTTTCTTTTTTTTTTTTTTTTTTTTAATTTCCCCTTTAGCCTTTAAAATGACTGGATTGTAGCACTCCCTCTCTTTCCTGCAGCTGACTGCCACAGGCTAATCCATCTCGCTGCCAACGTACGTGCACTGCTGCTCACCCTGCATGTCTTCTCTTCCACTCGCTTATACCCATTTCGGCTGTGCCAAACTGTTCCTCTCTTTTCCTTCAACCTTTGTCCTAAGTATTGCTCTGTCAACTTACATGCCTTTAACTCGGCTATCTCCTTGTCAGTAAATCACTAAAGCCCTTTACCATTTCAAGAAGCTTTTTGCACCCATTATGGAGGTGGCAGGAGTTGAACACAGCATTTAAGAGGTGTGGGTACTTCCACGCTGCAGAGAAGCAGCCTAGACACTTCTCTTTTCTCTTGAGAAAACAGCTTGGTCAGGTAGATAACCTCTTTTAAGACTGCCCATCTATCTCCTTCTGCTCCAGCCTATAAATCTTTCACACAGAAAACCCTGGTGTGGAGTCGGGAAGATGGCAAGACTGCGGCTAAATTCAGATGCTGCCTCTCTCTACACACATGAGCAGACCAAAATCCTGGACAGGATGTGCTGGCAGCTCTCAGAGATGCAATGAACACAACATTGCTGTCTAAATGCTGGTAAATGGGCACTGCCTAGCGCACACCTGCAGATCGGACTTTGAGAGATGGACTTTGGAG
The DNA here is from genome assembly GCF_963932015.1 of Anas acuta. Lineage (NCBI taxonomy): Eukaryota > Metazoa > Chordata > Aves > Anseriformes > Anatidae > Anas > Anas acuta. Next base: position 98,363,514 of record NC_088979.1, on the reverse strand, counting down.
AGTCCTGTGGTAATTTTAGTGGCTTCTGTGCTGCTGCATCACTGACTGCCTCCCCCCACAAGCTGCTGCTGCTGGAAGTGCTGCCTCTGTGACAGACAACAAATGAGCTTCAAAAATGAGATACCAAAAGAGGGTGAGCTGAGACAGTCGGCCGCAGTCTGGGGCACAGGAGGTGAGAACCTCTCCTTTTTCCACCTGTTATTATGGAGGAAGCAATCTCCTGCAGACAGCTGGGGTGGGGGCACCAGCAAAAGCCATCCTGAAAATGTCTGCTGGAGCTCATACGTGCACATAGAGTAAGCAATTTTCAGCCACTCAGTCATTTATTTACTTAACTGTGGCAGTCCATTTCCTGGGGAGGCTGAACCACTTTGAAACATTTATATTGTCAGACTTGGAGAAAATTATTATGACGCCTTTTCAAAATAGGACAAGTGTGTTCCTCCTTAGGACTTCAAAAAAGGCTAACAGGATTTTCAGTAATGACTCTTGTTAAAGAAATCATGGGGAAAGGAGAACAAGCCTTAGTCAGACTTGACTTTTTGGAAGATAAGAATGTAAGTGGAACAGGACCTGTTTTGTAATTTTGCATTCATTATCACAGACTTAAATTCTCGCAGTAACTTCTGACATGCAACAAACAGGTTGCTAGATTTGTTAAAACATACTCAGCCAACCTAGAACTCATGTACAGTTATTTTTACATCAAGTGGTTTTGCTTCTTTGTGCTTCTTGTGCACGGCACATTAAAGATAAATTAATCCCCTCTCAAATGGAACGGCTTAATTTTGAGGACATTTTAATATTAAACATCTATTTAAAATGGGTCTTTGGGTGCTTTTTATGTTTTCTGTTTTTCTCTAAGTGCATGCTAGAAAATTTTCTACAACAACCTAGGACAAAAACAGATGTTGTGCCTTTCTTGCAGGCGAGACAGTGAAGCTATGCAGTCTGCCAAGACCACGGAGCAGGTCTGGCAGAATGAAGAATCAATCCTACCTACTGCTGCGAATCACAATGCAGCAAATCTACAAGGAAACACCATCTATGGTGCGGTACTATGTATCAACTAATATTCTTGTTAGCTTCCCTAAGTGATGCTGTCATTTTGACATGAATTACTTGTTCACCTTGGGCATGTTATTTCTAATCCAGCATTTCCAAGTTCACTGTCACTGAAGAAAGCTTGTAAGAATCTTTGATTACTTTCCCCATGTCACTCCATCAGATGAAACCCACCTGGAATTTTAAGGTCATACTGCAATAGCGGTATGTCCACCTTCAATGTCCGATTCAGGGCTTTGGCCTAAGGAGCCTCCTGACCTATTGTTGTCACTAAACTCAAAGGAGGGTGAGGTGACGCTAGTGCACAGCAAGGAGCTCCCTTCCACCACCTCTGGGTGGCAGCTTGGTGTGAGTGAGCTCTGTTCAGCTCTGTGTCGAGCCCCCAGGAAAGCACACCGACTTCGACCTCACACCTCAGCTGACATACAACCGCTGAGAGCAGCAATCACCTCGGTGGTTTAGAATTAAAACCCATTTGAATTTTCTACAAAATGGGCTGAAAGTTCTCAGATGGAAATTTAAAGCTGAGATTCTTGCTTCCTATTTTCTCCAACGAGGCCTAAAATTCTGCATGGCTGTGTGCTCAAATCTCACCCCAAGCCATCACTGCTCTTCTGACCACATCTCTTTAGAAGGTTTCAAACCATGTAGGCAACCACAGCAAGGACACAGGAACGTGCAAACACAGGCTGAAGACAAAGGCTTGCTCAAACATTTTTAAGACCCTTCGTTGCCCCAGACAATGGGATACATGCATTATGAAGCATGTATGTATCCAGGAAGATCAATGCAAAATTCACTTGACTCAGGGTAAAACCAACATAACTGTGGACTTGAGTAAGATTTTTTTTCAATCAAAAATTTAAAATACCAGCTTTGGAAGATAAAAACATAAATGTCTCAGGTGCTGGCTAATGTAAGTACTACCTGCAAACCAGAAACTCACATGGGAAAACAGGTATCAATACACAAGGGGTAAAATGTTACACAAACCCCTCTTCCAGTTCTCATAATTTAAGTTTTTCTATGTATAGAGATCCTCTCCTAAAACCAAGCAAGAGGTGAGGTATTTTGAATTACTGTAAATTGACCACAAATCTACTTGGTAGATTGGGAAGAGACATGGGTTTTCATCTTGAAAATCCCATATAGGAGTCTTATAATTTATTTGTGTTTCTCAAATTTATGAGTTTTACATTAACCATAAATCAAAAGCTGTTGGTAGTAAAGTTAAATCTTGTTTAGAGAACAAAAAGTAATAAAGTATCTGTATAGGGAAAATCCTTGTAGTATACAACATAATCCACAGAAGACCTGCCTGAAACATTTATTTGCAAAGTAAATGAAGAAAACTCTGTGTGTGAGAACTCCCACCAACAATAAAAACAGATCTTTCCTCTTGTGCAGTATCTGTCCATTTGCTGCTGTAAAATTTCCTATAAAATGAACTTTTACATTACGAAGTGATTGGTCTGGGATGGTTCCAGAATAAATTTTTGTGGTTTTGCATCCAACTTAGCATGGCTTATATTGTGTCTGAGTTTACGAAATGAGGCAATTTAATTCCACTCAGCTAGATGCAAACTCTCAGACTCTGAACATAAGGCTAACCAAAGCAGTGGTTTCTTTGTTTGTAAATATGTTTACGGAGCGGTGTGTTGACTGCTGCACATGGCACCATTTGTGCTTGGTGGTCTTTTCTTACCTCCACAACCCCGTGATGAATAGATGTGTACTGCTTCTTCTTCAGCATCACCAAAGTAATGACAATCACTGTTGCTATGACAACACCTCCCACCATGAGTCCAATGATGGCACCTTTATTTGAACCCACATCTTCAGCAAAGAACACCTACAAAGAAAAATAAAGGAAGGTGGCTAATAAAAAACTGAGTATTTTGTTACCTTGTCCAGCTGCCACAGCGATACAAAGCCTAGTGAAGTATCAGTAGTTAAACAGTACTGTAAACAGTACAGTACAGATTCAGTAGTTAAACAGTACAGATTCTAATCAATCAAACCTGGATTTTGTGGATTACCACGAAGTTCTCACAGATGGAGAAGAGGTACAGAAGCAATTTAGGAAATTTGTTTTGCCTGTGGTGTAGCAGTGCTGTGGTTAAAGGGAAAGCTCATCCCTGTGTCTCCGGTTTACATGGGACTTAGAGACAACAGAAGTGTGAGAGTAGTGGCTTCTTTATTTATTTTTATTTTTTTGGTAAGCAAATCAAGACAACTGCAAAATGACTGATATTCTTGTGTAGAAGTAACAAGGGAGCATACAGTTGTCTTTATATTTCAAATGTGAATCATCAAAATGCTCCTAAATCTGCATCTGTTCAGCTTGTTTGGACTACATCTGATGCATTTCAATACAGGAGTGGTGAAGACCTTCAGGATAACAGTGAAACTTGCACACAACCAGGAAGGAGTAAATTCTCACACCAAAGAAATGCGAGTCCAACAAACATGAGCACGCTGATCTAAGTGACCAGCAAGGGATGCACTGAGATTTTGCAGGGCAAAGGGAGAATGAGCTGTACCTGCACAGTGACAGTACTCATGTGAGACTCAGGTATGAAAAACAGAATATCCACTTAAATCATAGGTACTGGTAAGGCAAATCAGCAAACAGCAGGAACCTTTACTGTACATTCAGTAACACTGCCTTTTAGCAACAGGCCCAGGTATGAAATGTGAACAATTGTTTTCACTGTCCCCTTTTGTATACACCGCTTTATTTTACATTCATGCATGTTTTACAAGCCTTTTGCCTGCTTGTCAATATTAGGCTTTTATTATTATTATTATTAACTAAAATAGGTAAAAAGGATTAGAGAATAAATTACATTCACAGAATTGTAAGACTACCTCACTCTGAAAGACTAAATACTTTGACAAGCATTTAACCAAAATGCAGAGGGAAGCAGGAAACCAGCTGAGAATTATAATGAGCTGTATAACATTTGCAGTCTTTAAGAAACACAATCTTCCTTGGAGAGGTATTAAAACACGCAGTATAAATATTTATATTGTTCCTAGTTGTAAGCAAGAAATACATTTAAGCAAAGTTAAGAATTCACTGCAAAGTACACACAATGGACAGTATTGGCATAAGCTCATGTGAAGTAATAATTTTTTCTCTCAATTTTACCTGCAGAGGAATGAAAGTCTTACTACATTATTTCAGAGCCCTGTGAAATGCCCCAGCTGATATATATGCAACAGAGGAAGGCCTGAAGCATTCTGAGTCATGAAAATCAACTTAATGTACAGCTAAAACGTGAGCACCCACAAAGAAGAGAACTGCAATTTCAGACCAATTCAATAGTTTCCATATGAAATGCAATGCACAGCTGAATTCAAAGCAATATCCTAAGGAGACTGTTTCAGTAAATCTTTCCAGGGCACAGAAGAAAACACAGATGAAAGTATTTTCTGCTTACTGCTTTTGAATTAAAGCTAATGGAGAAGGGCATCAGCTAGGATATGGCACTCAGTAAACAAGCGATGCCCTGTAAGGCATCATTACAGCACTTTCTCAACAACACTGGGCTCCTTGCTCAGTCTCAATTGAACAGATAACCGAGAGGACAGCTTGCTGATTTTTAAATAATGGTTGTAGCTATCAGTAAGAAGCACGGCATTAAATGCTTCAAAAAGCTTGAAAGGTCCCACTTTAACGTTGATGTGGATTGCCCGGGTGCCTGGATTACAATGCACTCCCCATCAGCTACCACAGGAAGGGCAGTTGGCAGCTCCAAAGTGCCTGCATCAAACCACTTAACCGTTAAAGGTCGCCGCGGGGAAGTGCATGTGACACGGGATCGATAACTAACGAGCACGTGGCTGAAAATGCATTTCTGCAAGTTCCTTCTCTTCAGTAAACTTGCATGGGTTTACTCCACCAGGGTGTTTAACTCATCTGAGCTAAGCACGTCAGAATTTCCCAAATTAGTGCTAATGCATTTTGGATTAGCTCATCAAACTGGGAATTCTCAGTTCTCAGCATCAAAGAGATGGCAGAATATCTTTTCACACAGTGATTGCCTAGTTCAAATGCAAATTTAAGTCCCATGCTAATTTTAATTTTCAGCACTACTTAGCTTTAAGAATATATTAAGAAAAAAAGCTTTCAAGTTTAATATCAGGATATAGAAAGTCACGGAACTGAAATCTCATCATGTAATATACCTTTACAAAAGAGAAAGCAGAAAAGGTTTACAGCTAACGCTGCTGTATGGGTTCTTCATTACTTATTAAGGAACTGATGCTTATTCTTACTTCCATTGCTTTTGGTTGTTATTTTTGTGTTCATAAGAAACACATTTCAAAGGAGGAACAGTGTTTTGCTCCTATTTGCCCTTAATCTGTTAATAATTTAATATACCTTACAGAACAAAACACACAGACAGACAAAATTAAGGCCAGTATCCTCTTATCCCAAAGCACGGGATCTTGCCAGAGGTTACGCTCCATGGAGTTCAGCTCCTTCATGCACCACCTCCGTCTGTTTTGACAGAAAAAGAATCTATTCCTGAAATGGTGTTACACTAGTTCTTGCTGCACCATGCTGTGTTTACATGAATTTTTGTTTGTTTGTTTGTTTTAACTTATTTTTAAGCGTTTTCCTTTTTCTGTATCTCTTCTCTTTAGTTATGTGAGTGACAGACAGTGGGACAGGTGTTGCCCAAATGACCACATCTGACCACATGGCAGTGCAAGGAGAGGAAGGCCAGAATTTCCTCTCACGTGAGACTTAATGGCTTTCTATCTTCTCTGCTGAAATTATTCCAGCTTTACTTCCATTTAAGAGAGAACCAGAAGAATCATCATCTGTTCACACAGAACCTTTCTGTTGGCAATTTCAGCATCCACATCACTCAGGGGAAACACAGCTGTATTTGACCCACACGTTCAGGATTTAGTCAGCAATTCATAACACCATGCAGAAAGGCATAACACCATTTGTTCACTCACCAGCTTTTGATGATGCACTTCATATCCTGAGTCATGTCGGAACTCTGCATCCATCTTGACTTCAGATATCTCTTCTGTTTTAACATTGGTCAACCCAGAACCTGCATTGCACCACAAGGACAATTGGTTAAAGTCATCGATTCAGTTACCCTCTGCTTACCTCCACCACTACGAGGGCACACAGCAATGGTATCATTCACACGGAGGAGGTGTGATGCAGTGTGAAAGGGAACTGGGAGGAACGTGAGGTACATCTGGTGCTTCAGTCACTGTGGTGGCACAGAACGAGCTGGTAAAATTTCTCCCCTGTTAACATTTCTTAATTCACTGCAGCTATGTTGGTACAAGTATCAAAGGCTTTCAGTACAAAACACAGCAAGAATTAAGCTGCTGGGGACCAACAGCGATCTCCTGAACTGGCTCACAGGATGCAGGCGGATCTGCTCTGACAGCCTCTTTAGCAATGTCAAGAAAATTTAGTGTTCAGGCCAAAACTGTTCTCCCTAAGCTCAGGCTGCTGTGAGGAAAAAAAAAACACATACCCATGGTGTGAGGTGGGAAACCCCAGATATTTTATTTTCTTGTTTCTTGCAAGCCTGTATCGTATGCGCAAACATGCCGAAATAACCTCTTACTATGTTGGTGCAGTTTACAGAGTTCTTATTTGTTTTTATATTTCAGGCTGCTCAGAACTGACTTCTGACTGAGACATGGTAACTCCGTCTCTTGATTAGACGGATACAGTAAACCAAGTAACCACAGCTTGCAGTGATTTTAATTATAGTTTGCAGTCCTGTTCTTTGTGAAGGGGAGATGTTGCACTTGCCTAACTGGAAAAGAAGGGCAGGATTTCCTCCTGGAAAACAGCCTTAAGAGAATGAACCAGACATACAACAGCTGAGCAGTGCATCCTCTATGTGTATCTCTGAATGTTTTGTCCTGAAAAGCTGGCTCTGGCTTGTAGAGAACATATGGATATTCACATAGCTAGTTATTTTCCTTCTCAGTGCAACTGACTGACATTTATATTTCTTGGAGGTACAAACACTGCAGAAGCATGGTGTTTATAAGCAGTTATTTCCTCACCCTGTCTAATGTGATAAGGACAAACTGTTTCACATTCCTTGTCTATATTTATTTTAGCATTTTATTGCCCCAACTGATTCTTAATATTGGGGCTGACCTTAAGCTCTGATGCAGAGGGGAAATCTCTTCTAAAATTCTCAGCGCTACCGACAGCTCTTGTGCTCCACCACCACTCTGGACACTCAAGGAATTCTTGAAGACTTCCATGTGCCACAGTCTGAAGTAACACTTAATTAAAACATTATTCCCCTTTTATTGCCTTTGAATGAGCATTTTTTTCCATTAATGTTTATTTAATTTTATACTATGAGACAGGTGAGAACAGACCTTCCCAAGAACTTCTCCAGACCGTACTGACAATCGCATTCTAAGGCACTGATCTTTTTTTTTCTTTCTTTTTTTTTTTTTTTTCCTTGCATACAAAGGTGAAAACAAGAATAAACTTCATGTGGTAAAGTATTTATGGTTATTTTCTTGAAGAGTCTGACTGCCCCATAAATTCTACCTTAGTAAGTGTCTTCTTTTTAAGGAGAGTAAAAGGAGTAAAAGACCTTTTTGAATAGTAAAAGACCTTTCTTCTTTTATTAAGCATCTGATTTTTGACGCCACATTTCCCTACTGACAAGTAGATTATGACATGTATATGCGAGTCCATTTCTAAATACAAGAATAGTTGAGTACTTAAGGAACTGCAGTTTGAAAACAAACCATGATGTTCTGTCAATGACACGCAGGAAGAAATGAAGATGAAGGAAATAAAACCCACATGGTGCCTGAAAAGAAGTTTAATTTTCTATACTTGAAGCAGCTATGGTTAGGTTTTCCAAACTAAGAACACAATTCACTCTCCTTTGAGCATCATCTCAAAATAGCCCCTACACCTGCGTCAACAGGAAGTGAAGAAAATGAGAATGTGTATCTGGCCGCACCAAGGCTCACCTCTTCAAACCTTCTGTCTTTTTGTTATTAGAACTAAAAGGGGGAAAACAAGAGTAGAGTAGCAGTGATTCGCATAGTTTAAATATCTGGTGGGAAAGGGCTTTCCTGGGACTTGGTTCTCTGCCCGTGGCTGAAGCAGCTGAAGAGGCAGTGGGCTCCCTGGTGCTTGCTGCTCTCCATGGCCCCACCGGCTGCCCCTCAGATGTGCTGGGCAAACCACCTCGAGGAAACTCCCCCAGAGCAAGGACCTCGGGAACTGCTCAACTTGCATGATACAGCTGGCAGATCCATTTAAGATACAAATATTGATTAGAGCATATACATACATATATGAAATACACTGGTGAGGAAACAATTTGTGTTTTGTAGAGAGAAGTCCTGCTCCCGAATCTCTTGAAGGTCACTAACAAGCTAGCAAGGACATGGGAAAGATGAGTTGGCTTACAGGGAATCTTGCTTTCCAAAAAGAGGTTGAGAAGATCCCTCATCAAAGCTGTGGCAGAAGCTGAGAGGGCAAGGATTAAGAGGGAAAGTCCTACCTGACTTCCCACAGCTGATTAAGAGATGAAACAATGTGTAAATACTCAGCCATTTTTCCTAATGGAGGAAAGTTACCAGCAGGGTCCCACAAGGATCTGTGCTGTGCTATTTGTAAAAGTGATCTGGTAAGGGAGTGAATGGTGCAGGGACAAAGTTTATTGAGAAAAAATAAAATAGTCAAAGTAAAACCAGCTGCAAAGAACTGCAGAAGGATATACAAATTTTGAGTGCGCAATAAAAGGGAAGGGATATTTAATGTTGGTACAATGTAAGGTGCTGCACACAGGGATAAACAGCCCTAACTATACATACACAACAACGGGCTCTACACTGGCTCTGGTCCACCCAGGACAGAGACCTTGGAGTCACTGCGGATGGTTCTCTGCGGGCACTTGGCTTATTGGCAGTCAGAAAGGTGAAGAGAAAGACAGGAATAATTATGAAGGAACAGAAAAAAACAGAAAACGTCATTACACCACCATATAAATGATGCAACCTCATTTTAAATACAGCTACCACTTCTGGTCACCCCACCATAAACAAAGACAGAACGAGAAAAGATGCAAAGCAGGGGGACGGTGACTGGCATGGAATGGTTTCTGTACGGTGAAGGAGCAGACAAATCACGAGTCTCCAGACTGGAAAAAGATAAACGAGGGGGAACAATACAGACGTCTATGCAACTGTGAACAACAAGGAGAAAATATATAGGAAATGACTAATCATAATTTCTCCAAAGTACAGAACACCAACATGGTTATGACACAGCAGATTAAAAGCTAACAAAAGAAAAGTATGTATATATAATCTGGTGCAATGCAGAATTGGACTGTGAAACTCACTGGCACAAATAATAGGAGCATTCAAAATACAAATGAACAAATGCAAAGAAGAAAGGTTCATCTAGGGATACTAAATGCAATGGTAAAATACAATTTCCAGTCCTGAAAGTCTATCAAATGCTGGCTGCCAAAATCTCAGTGGATGTGCTAGGAGTAATACGGCAGAGGTGAAATCTCTAAGCATCCTGTATGCACCACTGCCAGAGGCAGGATGATGGGCTTGGGTACCTCTGCTCTTGGGCTCTAACCACTTTTATTGGAAGTGAGCTATGATAGCTTAGACAGTAGGTTTTTGTTAGCTTCAGTTAAATGGAGCCAAACACCACAGGCAGGAATTAGAGCAGCATTTCAGGGGCAGAACAGGTCAGTAGCCTTCACAGCAATGAGCTGCAGCATGACAGAGGATGCTAAGTTCACCTGTAGGCTTATCTGCTGGAAAAAACATGAGATCAAACCCTCGGGCTTCCCTGAAGCCACATTTCTTGGATGCTTCCCTTCCCTTTTTACATTCCCATTAAAGAGTAACATAGGAGCTGTACTTCTGGGCTACTGCTGTATTTCCAGGATGCAGCAGGCTACACAATCTGTGGAGACCAGGCAGAAAATTTTTGCTTTGGGCTTATATGATCAAGGTTTGGTGGTCTACTTGACCTTATACCCCAAACAAACCAAAAAAATGCCATGGGATCTGAACACAAAATAGGACATCCTATTGCACAGTTATATACTGTTTACTTTCTAAAACTTGCCTTTGGCAGCTAGCACTCTTTTGGTCAGAAAGAGAAAAAACTTCTACTGCACTAACAAACCTGACAGATTTTTTTTTCTTCTTCCTATCTCCCTCAGAAGGGAAGAAAAAGACTTTAAGAAGAAAAATGAGGGTAAACTGGTGCTCTTCTGAAAACAACTGATTATATAGTAAGAAAACAATGACACTGCACTGAATCAGTTAAATGTTTGGTACAAATTAATTAAGCATGGAGTTAAAAACTGTCTCTCTGCCATGCTACATTGCAGAATTGAGACCTTCTATTGAACAAGACTTCTCTTTGTTTCCAGTTCATACACTTTCCTGTCCTGGTACACTTTCCTGTCCTGGTAAATACATATTTAGACACACATGCTAAAATCAAAGATTTAGTTTTTAAAGGCAGTAACTGAAGAAGGAAAAAAATTCTGCATCTTTCTAAAAATTTTATCAATATGAATCAGGTAGGATGCAAACAGCAAAGACCGCTGTACTCTTGCAAGGAAGACAAGAACACAAATAGCAGCTACCTACAAAACAAGATCCTTAATCCTTACTAAAAATGATGTTTTTTTCCACTACCAAGTCTAAAATACACAATTCAAACACAAAAGCCAAAATAAAAGAAGAAAAATGAGAGCAACATCCTCACTGCAAACTCACAAATAATGATAATTATTAGTGCTTTTTCTTCTAAATTACATACTATCTTTAGGGAGTTGCATTCCTAATTACTTTAATTTTAAAATGCTACAATTCAGCTGGTAAATATTTTTAACTTGCATCTTCTTAGCAAAACTGACAAAACTATTTGGCCATCAAAGCCACAGTATTAAAAACATCCAGAAAAATCCAACATAATGAGATAGTTAAGATTATACTTTCAAAAACAAAACAAATTTCTAACAATAAATGTGTGCTGACTTACTGTATGTGTAACAGAAAATAAGATTCAATTTTTTTTCTTGTTTTGCTCTTGAATAATTAGGTTTCTTGAATGATGGCCTTTTAATGATATTTTTGTTAATTAGTAATGTTAACTAGTTTTATATATACACACATTTATACATAAGCAAGCATACACACATCCCTATATTCCAAACATCATAGAGCAGCATATATGAGTTTAATTGTTCCTTGCACTTAAAGGGAAAAAAAACAAACAAAAACCCCCAACTCCAAACACAGAGTTTATAACTACTCAGATGAAATACAAACAAAGCAGCTGCTTTGGGGAACACTTTACTCTTACACAGATAAGGTTTTGTGTTTGTTTAAATATATATTTAGGCTTTACAAAGGACAAGAATAAATATGCTACAATGAATTCTAACAAGGAAGTACTTCGGTGTTTATTATCTACTATGCTGTCTGTGACTGGTTCAGCTACTGGTTAAATCGCAGCTTAGCAAGACTTTGTGACTCAGTTTTGCAAGGATCTGAAACAATCTTAGTTTTGTCTGTGGTCTTCCAGTTACTTTTAGAGTTATAAACCAAACCTCCAAGTGAAGCACAGCTGAAATTGCCAGAATTTGATGGTATCTACACAGAGGGGAAAAACGTAGCACATTTGAAAATGGTTTGAGCAATAGAAAGGAGGACAGAATTCAGGAAAACATTTAACTCTGTGTCCATGAACTGTATTTTGAGAAGTCTTTGAACAATTATCTGGGAAGACGACTTCAAGTTCTTAACTGGAAGTACAACTATTACTTGTATATAAGTATTATAAGACTCTATCACTCTGTGAAGGTCATTTCAGCTGTTTCATGCTTAAAATGAAGATTATATACTCACTTTTGTAAAGACAACTCAAGCATCAGTGAGGAGAAGGAATTTTAAGATACAAAACTTTCTCATCTCTTCTTGGAAGTTAGTAAAATGGTGGCTTGCTTTTACTTCATGGATGACTACAGGACTTTCAAGCTGGAGAAAGTAACTATGTGCAAACTTTTTGTTGTTGTTTGTTTAGAAGCTTTTCAATCTTATTTTAAAGATAATACATAAATTCTTAAATTCCTTTGAATTTTTAGAATATACATTTTTTAAAGAAAAAAAATCTTGCTATACCTCACTTTGAAAAAAAAATAGTTTCTAGAAGACCATTGATAATTTACAGCTGTCTAAAAAAAATTAATAATCAAAACAAGTAAAATTTGGTGATCTTTTTCTGGCATATCAATACATATGCTGAGCAGATGCATATAGAATTGAATTCACAGTTAACTATATAATGGAAAAAAATCTACTACGGATTTTTAGTTGGTAGCCGCAGACAGTTTAAGACAACAGTATTGAACTAACATCACCAAGACCAGAAAAAGACCTGGCAATTTCTGTCAGGAAAATCATAAATAATTCCCTAAGCTGCTCTATGCCCTCACCTCATACAGAGTGCAGCATATGTGCTAATGATTCTGCAGAACAGTCATTAGGCTTCAGAGCCTCTGCAACCATATATAAAAAAATCCCTCAGCCTCCTACAATATGTAATAGAATTAAAAGATACCATGATTTACTGGCAGAAGGGCCAGAGACACAGAAGCAGCTTTATGTGCAAGCTCTCCTCAAAATTACTGAATGTTTACAAAACAATCTACTGACAAAGGGTTGGGAGAACATAGAAAAAAAATCAAACCACCAAACCACACTGTGTGGAAGAAAATAACACAATTAACTTCATAATCTCCTTGCGATGTGAACTGTGGGCATCCTGTTAGAGATATAATTTTAGCTGTTAGGAGTGTAATTACAGCTGCAACTGTGCAACAGATGTGGATACGATTTACCCTGCACAGAGCACCGTTTTTTCTTCTCTATCCTCAAACTTCAGGAAATCTGTTGATATTAGGCAACGTCCATTCTGATGGCAAATTTTCTGATCTTTACTCAATTTCCATAAATTAGACTGCTGGGTTAACACAAGTAATAGGGAACTTGTTTATGAGTATCTGGACTGTTATATATGCCTTTATGACACTTTCTGCAAATAAACAGAACAAAGTTACTCATAATTACCCAAAATTCAGATATAAGAAATTAAATGTTTATCATGCAAAAGTGACCTCTGAGGAATGGGCAAGGAGACCCTATTGGAAAAGCTCTTATAGCTAGGCTATCAACTAAAGTGGTATTCCTCCTATTTGCAGCTCTTCCTGTGGAAGTTTTCAGACCAGACTGAATCCTTTTAGTTGTCTCGCTGTATGAAGGAATTTATAAATGGCAGGAACAAGCCTTAACAACTCAGGTTGTATAAAAAAAAATACAGCTCACTGATGATTGTTTAGTACATCTAGGTATTTTCCTTCCCTTTGACCTTTTTATTACCTCTGTTTACTTCCTTTTGAGGAAGAAGATGAGAGGAGAGAGATTTAGGCATAATTCTTATTTTTGTTCCCCCATTTGTGGATTAAAAAGGGAAGCAAAATGTGGAGCACTAGACTCCTTTTCTTGTACCAGTGTGAATCATGCAGATATTGTATATATACTAGGAAATACGGATTCCCCACAAATTATTCTCCCCCTGGGACTGATATGTCAGACTCAAATTCAAGCTTCAGCTGCTGCTAGTCAAGGTGGAGTGCAGCAGAGGTACAGATTTGGACAACTCTGGCCTTGAATTTTAGTAAACACTTTAAACCTGGTTCTACTCATAAGCTTTCCTGCTTTATGGATTGGCCAACTCTTCACATTTCTTGCCTCTTTTCAAAGTTTGTATTTGTTTATTTTGAAAGAGAGAGAATGATGTGCTGAAGTACCAAGACTGTAGTTATCCCAGATATCACAAACCAAGTACCTGCTTTTCCCTTCTGTACTGTGAGCAAACGACCTCTCTTTTAGGAAGGAGACAGATATCACCCACATGATCTAGATTTGTTGTTAACAAAAATGTAGTGATCATTGTAAGAATGTCATGTGGATGAAAAACAGTAACAAAATAATGGAAAAAGGAAAAAAGGACATGTGCCTGTGTGCTTGTGTTGGTCCTTCAAGAGCCAGTTTTCTTCAGTGACTCTGAACAGCTAAAACCATTCAATGGATCTTAAGCCCAGGCTTGGACTGTTGCAGGTTGACATGACAAGGTGTTTTAACCTTGAAGAAGCTGGTAACCACCCAGTTCACTTCAGCAAGACAACCAGAAGCATAAACTGAAAAGTCAAGACTGTGACAGTGGCAAAGCTTTTGGGAAATCAACAGGAATGCAGGCAATTAAAGCAAAAAGTTACAAGCAGCTGTGTGTGTTAATCTGCCTCCAGCCCCCCTGTTAATACTTTTCATTCTGCAATAATATCCTCATTTTCCAGATTATTTTTGCTAAATAATAACTGACTACTCTAAAAGGAGAATGACTGTGAGAAAAAAAAAGTATCACTTTTCCTCTTTTAAACTCTAACATAGATGTTTTATTTATAATTAGCAAGTAAAATAATTTTAAAGTACAGTAATTTTAAAACTGTCAGAACTCCTTTGTATTTCACACTGTTTAATTAACCATCCGTGTCACAATTCCTAGTTTATGACAGCTACTCAGACTGGTACCAGCTTTTTGTTGAACTGAAATACTTGGGCAGATAAATTACTTTTAAAAGATGATGGAAAATCAGGTAGGCATGTACTGACAGAATTTCTGTCACTAAGAACTAACTTGCAGAAATCTGGGCACGGTGATTAAAGATGTGAAGATGAAGGTCTACCAGAAATGGTGAACAAAATATGTTTTGTTTTCTGTTACAATATATTTAACAATACTGTAATGGGGTAAAATCTTTATATTATATACTAATCTAAGATATTTGATGCCGTGAAATTTGTAAGACAGGCATAACAGAGAGACTTCAGCCTCTATAGCGAGGTGATCGCACACAGGAATGCAGCGTGCATCCCTGCCTGTCCCGAGGGATTCAATCTCTATGCCAAAAGCAGAACACAAGAGCCCTGGCACCACTTGAACTGTGCTAAAACGCAGCGAGTGCCACAAAGGCCCCTTGATGGCATTACTTTTATTCCATGTGCTCTTCACAGTGTAATATTTCCTGTATCTGCTGGGAACTTCAAGTCATAATGATCATGTTGAAATATTTTTACCTCTCCTTGATAGCCTACCACACACATTGACAAAGACTACTCACAACCTATGTCAGGCATACTCCTCACACTATTTATATCACCCCAACCAACAAAATGCCTGAAAAAACACAATGGCCTGAAAAAATACATTTCCTTATGAAACTACGGTGTGGCAGTATGAGAAAATCCTTTGCCTAGAGAAGCGATTTCTGTCACTTGTGTGACTATGGATGGCAATAGAAGGGAGGAAGAAATAACCTTTAGTAATAAATATGGACCTCCTAAGAGGAGATTTTTCACAAAGACTGAAATTAAACAGGTTAACAATCACAAACATTAATACTACAAGAACTCTACCAGTTTCCTGGCTCTCTTCGTGGAATGAAGTAAGGCTCTAAACACCAGTATCCTGGAGACACTACCTGGAACGCACCACCCGGCCAGCCTTGACGTACCTCCCAATTGCTGGAAGATATGGTCTTCACTCCCCACTGCAGTGTTTGCTGTAGTCAGTGAGTATACCAGTATAGTATACCTGTATACCAGTGAGTTTGGGGAGAGATTTAAACACACTAAGAAAATGTTGCCCATAATGCTTTCCAATAGAAGTTTGGAGGAAAAGATGAAGGGAAAAAGAAGACAGATTGATCAGTTTGATCTGATCTGAAGAAAAAGATATATATAAAAAAAAAAAAGATGATGTGACATTGAAATAACTCTGACCCTAAAATAAACCAATCTAATCTCACTATGTGTCAGGAAGTAATCTGAAATCAAAGTTTGTTTGCAATCACTGGAATCATCCATTTCTAGATATTCCTAAACAGAGATGAGGGAAAAACAACCTAGGAAGCAAAAAAAAAAAAAAAAAAAAAAAAAAATTAGTATGGAAAGCAACTTTTTCCTTTTGAAATCTGAATTATCTTGCAACTCTAAGCATTTGCAACCTGAGCCGAGCTAGCCACCTCTGAATTCACCAGGAAGATGTTGGTACCCCCAGAAGGCAAATACTCACCTCTTTCTATCCTACAATGTCATGGATAACTGCCTAGAGGTGTCTTCACTGAATCCAGGGTGAGAATATATGTATCGAGTTTTACATGTCTGGAATTAGCTAAGATAAATATCACTGCAAAAAGATCTTGATGTACCCTGCACTTCTAAAATGGTGTAGATGAATTCTTTATTAGCCGTGGTTTACACAGAACAGTATACTTGCAGCAAGAATATGACATTTCTACTATACGTTCCTAAATTAAAAGTGCTCTCTGCACTCTGGGGTACTTGTGGCTACTGCATCCTACATCTGCCGAAGCTTTCTTGCTGCCAGGGATGACAACTTGATGTGAGTGCCAGCTCTGAGTCCCACTGCCTTTGCACGCACACGTACTGAACACCCATGATAAAGACACCACTCATGTGGCCTGTGCGTGTCAACTCATGCCTCGAATACCACCTTCCAGTTCAGGACATCGCATTGCATTTTAAGAGAGGGTTACGCCAAAGAAAAGGTGATCATTTGAGCTCAAGCAGACCACACACATGCTGGGAAAAAGGTTAGGTAAAAGCCATGCAAGTTCTATACCTGGTCGTGTGGTGAGTCCTCTGTCTGCAGCGGGGCGGGCATCAACTGGCTCAACTGGGTGGGTACAGAAAAGAAACAAAAAAGCAAACAATAGATAAACAAAATCCCTCAAAGCGATAAAATTAACTGCTCTTCTGTTGGGATAGTGCAGGAGAGACATACAGTATAAACCAAGTTACAAAAGCAGAAGCTAGAAAAGATCTGCCTTCAGTTAATCCTGGAAATAAACAGAAGGGATGGACACAACTTCAAAAGGAAAGTAAAAGGAAAGTTCCACAGCTACGTGTCAATTTTACATCATATTCTGATTTCTGCTTAAATCGAGAAACTATTGAGGATCAAATACTTCCTGTCTGAAGAGTGAAATTGTATTCATTATGTGCAAACACTTTCCAATCATCTGATTAGAAGTGGCAGCCAAGAACTGACACGATGAGCTCTTGCAGGTACGTCTCGATCAATGCTGACTTACAAACCTACTGAATCCTGACTCCTTTTTCTTTTCAATAGGGATTTTTTACAGCACTAGCTGTAAGGTTTGAAAAAAAAAAAAAGGCAGGCACATTTTAAAATTACAATCAATACTCCATTCTGGTATGCTCTCATTTGTAGACACCAAATTTGTCTTCCAATTTTTGAAAGGGATTCAAAGGAGAAACAACCATTTCTAGCCCAACTGTGTGTCATACACAGTGTTAAAACTCTTGTATTACCATACACAGACTTCACCAGCTGAAATCTCAGGCTGATGGAGCTCACTGGCATTAGTAGAAAAAAAGGATGTGCAAAACTTAAAGTCACCTACTGCCTCGGCTAATCCCCCTTCCTTCTTCTATACTGTCTCTCCTCCTTTGCTCCAATATTTTGCCTTTCTTATTTACCCTGTGCTGGAAGTGCCATTGTCAACAAGAAATTGAGAAATACATTATGATGTTGTAGCTTGGAATTCAGAAATTTTTAAATAAGGTATTCGTTTGAATTTCTGGATTCAGGCATGAACCTTATAATCAGCAATAAGTGAGCCACAGTAATGTAGGAAACTTGGCAAAACCACAGTTTTCCATCAGGAAGAACTGATCATGGTGTTTTGCATTAGAAAACCATGCTAGCCTGATGACACTGCTGACTGAAGCAAGGGGACTGCCCATCTTCCTAGGAAGTCTGTCACTTTGTGTTACTATGGGCTTGACGAACAGAACCTACAGGCTTATAAGTGGCACCCATATCCTTTGTACCCATGAGATGACTGCAGTAACTCCTGCCTCTGGAAAAAAACAGTAAACATTACAGTAGCTGCAGTCTAAAAGTGCATCTGCACATTCAACTTGTTTACTGTTACAGAAGCGAAAAGTTTCCCCAGAGCTTGCTGGTCTGGTGCTGCAGAGACGAGCCATCAAACCACTTTTCTTCACAACAGTTCAGAGTGGCACTAGCAGACCACATAACTGCTTTTCCCCCATAGTATTGTACAAAAAAACCCCAATTAAAATCCTTAACTAAAGGCTACAATTTTGAGTATTTTCCTCCTTAAGTCTTCTGCTAGGTTTTCCAATACTGCTGGCACCAACCCTTAGGTATGTCAGCAGCAATTTTTCGTGGAAAAGCCTGAAGTGAAGAAACAACCAAGGACCAACATCACCCAAATGCCCTTTGCAAAGCCCTCCTCTGTTGTCCTCCCACCACTCCCCACTTCCTAGAAGGCTTTTATTTCCGTCTCACTTGGCACTTTGTAACCCTGCCATCACCAGGAAATTGGCAAAGGATCATGCCAGTAGCTATGGAGAACTGAGCAGGTTGTAGGTAGCAGTGAAAATAAGGGTAGCTGAAAGGAGAAAAGGATGAAGGAAACTTCTGCTGTATGGAAGCATGGACCTGACCTCAGGGTAATGCAGGATTTCTGGTGTGAGGTGAAAGTATTAATAATAACAATGAGTAATTCTTGTTATCTGTGGTTTTGTTGGTAGCTTGCAGGAGAGAGGCAAACACCAGCGTTTCACAACTGACAGAGAAGTGAAATGACTTGTTCAGGGTCATGAGCCAATTTTGGGACCAAAACCAGGAAAAAAGCTCAGAGCCATGCGTATTCCAAAGCAGATGGTGCCAAAAGTGTGCACCATGGTGCATGATACAAGGACAGGTGATTTCTGGAGAGCACTGAGCTGCCACCTTCTGAATATCTGTTTCATTTTAAGACCTGCTTGTCCCTGTATTGATGTATGCACTAGCAGCAGTTAACTCTGAAAATCTTGTCAGTGGATTTCCTCACGCCTTCCCTGCTGGAGCACACTGCCTCACAACAGCTCATACAGAAGGGAGAAGTTTAAACCTATTACAGCATTTATGAACAGCCAAAACTCAAAGATGTACTGTGTATAATTATAGAAACTGCATTCGTTTTGATACTCCAGAATCATCACATTTCTCTTGAATGCACTTCCCTATGCATTTAAGTACAAGAATTAAGAACGAAAATGTTTTCCATATAGCTTCATGAAGCTTCATTACTAAATATCTGCCTTTTTAAAGATACGCTAACAATACAGGCTTCATACTATGTACACATTTCACCTTACATCTGATACATCTCGGGAGAGCAAGAGGGAATGAGATTGCTTTTTTTTTTTTTTAATCTTTCCAAAAATAAAATAAAGGTGAATCAAAAATCTCAAAAGCTGGTACAAACCATAGGGCAAGGAGAGCTATGTGGTACTCACCCATCCAACAACAGTGTTGAATGGAGTAACTGGCCAGATCATAAGGGTAACAGCACATTCATGAAAATCTTACTTAGGGAAAAAAATACTTTGTCATTAAGGATAACTCTATCTTCATGGTGATGTAAAAAGAGTAAAACATTAAACCCATCAGATTGATAACAAAATTAAGGGGCTTTTCCAACTTAAATGATCCTATGTAAATTCCCATGACCTTGTCAATGTCACAGGCTTCACAGTCGTTGGGGTTTCCCCCCAGTACTGAAGGTGCATTTTTGTTGCCAAAATGCAACTTCCTCAATAGTCAAAAGTGAAACTTCCTGAAAGTTTGGTGATGCCGTGTATGGTGTCCTGTGAGCGTTTTCCATTAACCTAGACTGTATTACAACACGCTAGATGTGTTCAGCCATTGGAGTAGTGTAGTGCATTGCCTGCTGCCTTGGATACATTTCTGTGGACATTTACTGGGAAACTTATCTCAAGGAAACAAGAGAGAAAAAAATGTTCTGCAAAACTACTGAGCTATGCTAGACTTTTAACTATTTTTTAACTTACTTATCTGAAAAGGCCATTTTAGTAAAAACTGTTTGCATAAAACTTATCCTTTTATCTAAATATGCAGTGTAGATAAGGAAAATTTCAAATGGAGTTACGAAACTTTAAGATTATATGGCAATTTATCAATCCAACATGTTACTAATATTTCTGGGTGAAACCTAGGATTAGGCCATGGAATAAAACAGTCATGGGAATCAATTACAAATGTAAGGCATTATTTGCAGTATTTTATCTTCATTACTTGTATGCTGGACACTGGACACCTTGAAAGTAAGACTTAATGGATGCATTTCCTTCCACTTTTTTCCAGTCTCATTTTGATTTAGGCATGAACAGTTCATTAAAAGCAGGCCATGCTGCTGTGACTGTTGTGCTGGATGGGGGGGATCCCAGTTCCTAACCCAGCTTGCTTTTGGATCTTTTTTTTTTTGCCTCTCAGACAGCAATGGCTCCATTAGAAAGTTTTGACAGTTACACAAGCTTGGAATGATTTACCTGGTGTCTGCCCTGGATTAAATAAACCTCTTGCTATATAGCGTAAAAACTCTTCGTTGTGAGGACTCTCGTTCTGTCTAGACACCTATCTGCAAGTGCTGAGCTGTTAGGATGCTGGATTTGTGTTCATCAGTTTTAAAAACTTGACTTCAGCTTTCACACTAGACCAAAGTAGTATCAACAACTGAGCCAGCAACTTGTTTGCCATCTCGAAGTCCTCTGGCAGTCTGCTATTTTGCAGATTTCACAGACACCAGGCCCTTCCCTTGGAACATGCTGTGATTTGCTTGATGGTGCTGAGCCCCCTCAGCCCTCCCCCAAGCAAACAGGTCCTGCAAACTGCTGAGGTCGTCGGTTCTCTGACCTTTGCTCGCATGCTCAGCATCTCCCAGCAGCAAAAGGTGCTGGCAGTCTTTAATACTGCACCATATAGGTGCCCTACAGCATCTGAGCTTTCTCTAGCACATGCTCTTTGAACTTACTTGACTTGCTCAATGCTGCAGATAGTACAAAAACCTCTCGGTGAAAGGGGAACATACTATATAAAAAAACAGACTATGCAAAGAGACCCTAGGCAGAGAGGAAGGGAAGGAGAAAATTGCTTCAGTTGTTATTTACTTCCTGCTACTTTCCAAATTATAACAAAACAAATGCCAATTTTGGAAAGTCACTTAAACAAAGTCTGGGATTGGACTATCATAGAGGAAAACACAAAGGAAAAATAGGCTGTGAAATTCCCATTTCATACTATAGGCAAAGGCACAAAGAGGGTATCTAAAGAGAAAAAGAAGGCATTGTAGAAATTATGATATTAACAACACTTATTATTTGACAGTATGGTTTGGATAGATGACAGAGAAATCAAATGGGAAACAAGGAAGACTTACAGGGGTTTAAAGTCATCAAATGATTTCTATTTCTTGCTGTGCATATTTAAATGTTAATAATGGCTGGACTAATAAAATTGTTTGCCTGCAGTAACTTCATGACAAAAACAATCCTGATATAAAAACAAACAAACAAACCCCAAACCAATTTGAAGTCATGAAAGCTAAAAGATATTCCCACAGTAAATGTTAAGAAGTGCTGCAACATATGATGTAATGCACTAAAATACACAGGGATTTGTAATTAAACAGTATGTTATTCAAGGCAGAAAAGTTTTTGTTTCTTATTTGCTGTCATACATTTTAAAAGGATAACCATGCCCAGAATACTTGCCTAGGGAATTCAGTGTCACATTGAAGTATGTACCTTTCTTTATTAAATTCTGGGCTTAGCTTGGTTTCTGAAGGGAAAAAAGGCTTGTGTGATTAAACTGTGGTATGTCTGAGTGCACCTGTACACCTAGTAACTTCTGAACTTGATGGCTGAAATCAGCACATTTTGAAAGCTGGGCGGACAGACTTCAAAGCTAATTTTTTCCCCCTTAAGCTTCATGAAAGCAGGCAGTAGGCAAAGAAATGGATGCACTGTATACTGCAACTATGGGAAAAGCTGCAGTGAGTGCTGCACTGGAAAATTTCTGCAGGGGAGATGCCACCAGCTGGACCATGGTCTGCTCCTGGCAGCCAGCCTCAGCAATTGCGCTATAGCGAGTCACAGCTGACTCACTGGGAGGCTGGAGTTCAGCCTGCCAGCCTGGTCAGCAGGTTGTGCTACTTGCCAGCACCTGACGCAACCCAGCCAGCTGCTCTCAGCCGCTCAGCGCATCACTTGCTGCAGCTGCCCTCCAGATATGTCCAGAGTCCTTGTCACCAGCTACTTTCTTCTGGTTCTTGCTGCTAGCCAGTCTGTTTGAGTTTGTTCCTTCTCTCTCTGCTCTTTCTCTTTGTCCCTACCTGCTGTGCTGACTTCCTGGCGGTCTGATTTTAGCCCCAGTCTCTTCTCTTCCCCTCATATTTGGTATGCTTCCATTTCACTTATTAGTCGACCTTTGCTCACATCCTAGCCATGTCTTTAGCCTGGATCTTTGGCTTCTCTGACCCCTGGGATTACCTGTTTTGATCATAAAACTGGTTCTGACTCCACTGGTATCCGCTGGCACCAGCAGTGGACCTGACAAATCCATGTCCACAGCCCTTATTTTGTCACCGAGCATGTAGCTGCCCACAGCCTCTCACGCATCATGCTGAAGTGAGACCAAGAGGAAAACACTACATGACGGAGAACTGTGCAAGGTGGGTACTCAAAACTTTGAGAGCAGGTATAGCCTAAGCCAGTGATTTCAAAAGATTGCATGGAAGACTTTAATGTCTGTGCATCTCAGCTACTCTTGAGCCACAAAACACAGATCTGCATTAAAAAATGTTTCTGTAGCTCCAGCCTTTATGCGAATCATGGTTTTGCAGCTACAAACTTTCACTAATGAGATTAACTTAGCACTAATGAGGGTGGAGTTGAACTGGTAAAGGAAAACAAACACAAGAGGAGGAACTTGAATGACATGATCAGGGATCCTTATGTCTCTGATTAATTGGTTCTGGCACCTAAGTGAACTACCAATTCCAGATTATACATAAATTATTAAAATATTATGCAGCCACTTCAATAGATTAGCCCATGAGCAACATAAAGTACTCCTCAGGAAAAAGTCATCATTTGCATTGCTGTGTACACAGAAACATTTCTGCATTCCAGACAACCAGAACAACCAAAAACAACCTCCAGCCTCTCATGCTGGGACTGTATTGCATCTGTAATTATTGTCATGCCAGCAATTAAAAAACTCTTCTTTAATTAAAATACTCATTCTATCACATCTGACAACTTATCTCCCTTAGCTCATCCTCATGTATTTTATAAGACACTCACAATTTTCTGGACTCTATTTTGATCTGTTTTTAAAGAGAAGTAAGTTAAACTCTGAAATTTACTTTGTGTCTACGTTGCCAGTTTTAGCCAGGATTCTCTGTTCAAATAAAGAGAAATGGCTGGCAGATCAGTTCTAAACTTAGAGTTGAGACCTCTCTCCTCCTTACATCAGAAAGATGCCAATTTTCAGTGAGCAAAGTGAAAGAGGAATCACAAAACCCAATTCAGCGTATTCTGTATTTTTTCCCAGTATTGCACATACCTTCATTTTCAGTATTGGCTGGAACAGAATCAACACCAAAGGGATGCCATGGCTGAAGGTCATCTAGACTGAACTCTCCATCCACTGGAAGAAGTTCAACTGTGGTCTTAGTTTCTGTCAATGAAGGCATGAGAGCATCGTTTCCATAGCTGATTCTAGGTTCGCTGATCATGTTGGCCAGAACGTCATCAGAGTAGTTTTGCTCTTTCTGAAGCAATTCATCTGCAACAAAATGAACACAGAAATTGTTTGAAATAGCCTGCATGTCTGAGCACCTATTTCCAGTGTAATGAGAATTTTTACTGTTGTAAGATTCTACTTTCTTATGATAAAGAAAAACATAAATGCTTGTGATCATCAAAACTCTGAGCTGAGCACTGATGCTAAGCGCTTCTTTTAAACATCAATCAGAACTGTTCAATACTGTTTTCTACTCATGTAACACCACAGATCACAGGGCTGTGCTTCCATTTCCTTCAACTCAGCGTGTTCCCTTAAATTAACATGCCCACAGGAAGGAACATCTTTGTTAGTTCTCCTTTCTCTTAAATGCTCACTTATCCAAAGCCTGTCACTGCTCTTAAAATCCTGAATCACTGCAACACTTACTGTATTAAACTGGGCCTACTGTAACACTGAATCTATAGAAACATTTGCTCTTTTAACATATGTAAGCAAATTGTTTTATGAGCAATCAGGATTTAAAGCTGTGCAATATTACCTAGTTTGTGTTTGTTTATTTATTTATTTATTCGGGGGCCTACAGCAAGGTGAGAACAATGAAAGCACGTTCCAGGTCCATC
Organism: Anas acuta; assembly: GCF_963932015.1. NCBI lineage: Eukaryota > Metazoa > Chordata > Aves > Anseriformes > Anatidae > Anas > Anas acuta. The sequence goes on along the minus strand of NC_088979.1, from coordinate 98,339,016 downwards.
AGATGTATAGGACAAACTATCCAACTCAGCGTTAAAAATAAGCTTGGAGGTTGTGTGTGCTTGATTATTCCAACTCTTTTCTCACATCAAAGTCAGTCCATTCTTGATCTTCCCCTTTGTTGTCTTTTTTTTTTTCCTGTAGGGGCACTGCATTACTTGCATGTACTTTGAAAAAACTTGGTGCACAAGACCACATTCAAGTAAGCAAGCAATTGCTATGAAGAAGATAACAAGTAATTGCTAAAAATGTGTCAATGTAATTAGTATGCAGCTGTTAAAGTGCTAAATAGTTCAGAATCAAACACCGTAAAGGTTACAGTACTACAGTGCAAGTGCTCGCACACATGTACACACACGACAGCTGACAATATAAAAGTTTTTCATAGGACCGTCTTCTCCTTTCCCTTCATTAATGACCAACTCACTGTCAATGCTTCATATCCATATCCAAAATCTAGAGCAATTCAGGGACAGGAATCACCACTCCACTGCTAGACCCTTTTTGTCACTCCGTAGGGGCCCTCTCATTTCCCAGTATCATCAGCGAGAAATTGCACCTACATTTCTAACCACACCAGAGCTTTATATGAGCCCTCAATGACATCTTCTAAATTTTATTTCCCTCTCAAGCTTACCCCACAGCATACCACCATCCTGCACCCATGCAGTAGCCCTCAGTAAGAATCCCCACCAACTCAAGAGCATGAGAGCTGGCACTGCTTCCCTGCCTTTGTCAGTGATGATGTATGAGGGCTCTGCTCTGCAATGTCTCGTAAAGACCACCTCTTAGTCAGACAGCTGATGCAATTCTCTGCCACGCTTTGTTTTTTAGTACACCAAAGTCAGAACATCAAAACTAAACAAAAAGTTATAACGCAAGCCCTGGGGCCAGGATAGGTCTTAAATCTTGTAAACTGATGCTTTAAAACCAATTTTCCTGTTTAAGCAGTAATTGCGTTAGTAGACAGTAAGCCAACGTTACTGCTAATGTGTACAGAAAATTCAATTCTGCCATTGAATTTGTTCATTAGAATGACTTACTGGGACAGTGCAGAAAGCCTGCAGAACACTGAATTGTTTTTCCCTTCATGTTCACTTTATTGAAAACAATATTATTTTATAAGATACATAATAAATCTTCAGCTCAGAAGGCAAGTTGAATTTTTTTCTCCCCACTGCATTTACACTAATCCTTTATCAAATTAAAGCGTCTCCTTGTATCAGAGGAGACACAGCCAAAGCAACTCAATACTGCGAGCAGACACTCTATCACATGACGGATGTTAATTTTTATTAGTTATGGAAGATGAGACTTTACAAAAAAAAGGAGCTTGGCATTAGCAGCCTGAGTGAGAAGCTTGATTTCCCAGTGCTGTGCAGGGAGCCACAGACAATACCTGCTGAGGACATTATGATACCAAGCTGTGGAGGACCACAGAAAAGCGAGTAGCATTGAGTGTCTTAGCACCTGTAAGCCTTTCAGACATCAGGGTGCAACTCGTCCCATTCCCACTGTCCTCCCTGCCCCTAGGGGATTGTGCAGGGCAGCTGCAGAGGCTGCAGCCCATGCAGCAGTGGCACAGAGCAGCGCTGGGGGTGCTGTGCCCAAGGCACCCCTTTTCTCCAGGCAGTGCTGATCCTCCACGACTTCCTGTGCCAGGGCAACTGTCTGCCTGTCCTGGCTGCTCCCTCCTGCTGATGTTCACTGTGTTACCTGCAGACAGCTCCTGCCCTTAGGAAAGGACAGAGGGTGCGTGGAGGAGAATGGGCAGAGGGAGCAGGACCTGCCCTCAGTGAGGGAGGCACCGTGCTCAAGGGGGAGGCCACGGCAGGGCATAGCTGGGCCCACCCGGGGCACCTGACTCGCATCACGATCCTGTGGCTACAGGCTGGGAGGGATGAGGACATAAAATCTCTCAGTGTTGCCCAACGGGGAGCAAGTCGGCACCGGTGGCTGCAGGCTCTCTTGTTCCCCACTCAGCTGCAGCACACAACGCAGACACGAAGTGACCTGCACAATAGCTCAAGTGAGGCAGGCAGATATTACAATAAGCGGATTATGATTGCATTCATTTTTACAAGCAGGGAAACAATGGCCAAAATGAATCAGCCCATCTGACACGATGAATCAGGCACTGAACTATAGTGAGAAATGAGAAGTTCCTGGCTTAGGAGCTGTGCTCGAGTCGATCAGACCAAGGCATCTGTGTCTGCATTGAGTAAATGATTTGCAAACAATTGTTTCAATCTCTAAGCTGCTAAAAAAAAGTTTGCCCTAGGATTTCCAGTTATTGACACTAGCTGGCAAATTCCAAGATCAATTTTTTCAGTGTTGATTTTGTTCAGGGTATTGATGTCTAGTTGAATCATCAGCTACGCTAATGGAAAGCCATACAGCCTCACTGTTACCCATCAATAAAGCATTCCCTCCCCTTCTCACAGTTGCCAATTCAATTTCCCCACCCCGCAAAAGACAATTCCCTAAATAAGCAGGGAGTACAGATGCAGCTGGAGGCTAGGATGTGCATTCAAGACTGTTCCAGGGTTTTTCTTTGTGTGGTGAATGTCTTCATTATTAGGTACTGAAAATACACAGATTCTAGGCTGCTTTTCAAAATTTCATCTCTCCTCAAACCAACAGGACAAAAACCCCCATGACAACCTTCCTGTAATAGACTTGCTGTTGCTCAGCTCATTATCTCCTTGTAACATTGTGTTACGTCCTGTCAGAGGAGAATAAGGAGGATGTTGAAACTTTTTTTGTTTTGTTTTGAGAGCCTGTGCTCAGAAGTGATCATGACTTCAGGAAAAAACCTCCCTCAAATCTCCCAGTAGCTCTGGATTTGGTGTGAGGGCGCACCATTGCTCTACCTACAGGAATCCCAGGATGTGCAGAAAGTCCCCTTCAGACACTCAAACCCCTCTTTCTCAGGATGAAAGAGTTCTCAGTTCTGTTACTTCAGTGAAACACTTCTCAGACCTACCATCATCTCTGAGGAAGTTTCCCTCATTCTTTGGTTCACTGCAGGCATTTCCCCATGGGTTATTACCACTAAACAGCAGCACTGAGAAAAATTAAAGTGAAATATCTTTGGGGAACTACATACAAGGGTAATACCACTACAACCTCCTTTCAAGACCACTCTTACCCTGTTCTCTGGCAAAGAGAAACAGAGTGGAAGCCAAAGAAAGAGCAGAAGAAAATAAAATTTGTTACAAAAGCTTCTGGTAGATGTTGGCTTGTTTGAAAGCAGCTCATTTGCAGTGTCCCTAGACTATGCTTATACTAAATAGGCTTTGTTAAGTGCACCGTAATAGCAAAGACCATGTCACGTCCTAAAAGAGGTGATCGAGTCTTACTGCAGTAAAATAAAACATGTTATTTTGTCACTGTAAGTTTGTCTACTTTTTGTTGGCATACAACACCGTTTATAATGTTGGACTCTGTCATACTTAACCCAGCACTATGGCAAAGCTACAACGAGAGGAAGTTTAATGCAAACCATCTTCATTTGCTACTCTGGAACATGAACAATTCATTAATTATCTTTCAAATCATGATTTAGTTCATAGTTAATAATTTACAATTTCCAAAAGTAGTTATAACATCTCTTTGCTACGTTTTCTTTTGATGGAGGGTATCTACCAGACAAAAAGCTCTGCTTTCACTATCATGTGCAAGACTCTTCAATTTGCTTAAAAAGCAATTTTAAAATTGGCGGTTACCATTTTGTTAGTTCTATAAATCTATTTAAGGTCTTAAACCAGTTTAAAAATGAAATGCAGTCAAAACACCTCTTATAAACACAAATTACGACACCATCAAATTACATGCCATAGTTTCACCCCAAGGTCAAAATTCCCTTTTAAATCTACATCTACATGATAGAATACATATTGATTCAGCAAATACAGGTTTGGGAACCAATTCAAATAAACTGGTACAAGAGCAGAGTCTTACTGCCTCGTAATCATCATCTTATCGGTCACCATCGAGTCTGAATTGAACATGTGGTTTTCCCAAAATTATGCTTGCTTTTGAGCATGTGCTTGCAAAAATGACAAATTAAGAAGTGCCAGAAACTTCCTTATTTTTCTTGATGGCAGAAATTATGTGCCTGAGGCATAGTGATTGCTTCATTTGCATGCGCATGCATATTATCTTATACTAGTTTTAAGAAAGTTCATATCATGAAAATGTTTTATGTCACTATTAGGATTACTAAGAACAATTACACAATCATTTATAATAAGGCACGTGATAAGATGTAACATGGTTAGATGCAGCTTTCAGTTGTGTACCTACTTTATGGGCTAATTCAATATGTCACAGTTCATAATCTTCAACACAGGCATGTGCCCAAAGGAGTTGCATAGATATAATGTAGTCAGGTTTTAACTAAATTTGAATGTCTGCATCTTGTCAGCCTTATGAATCAAACCCCTCCCAACTAGTAAATACAGAAACAAGGCCTCCTTAAGGGCTTTGCCTTGGTGAATATTTTAAAACAAAATAAAATATTATTTACCTGAATACCTGCATTTGTATTAGAGCTCCTATATAAACTGACAATACATAGTTCTAGCCAACAGTTATGCAGGTAGCATCGCCAAAAACTTCATGCAAATGAACCGATGTATTTCACATTCAGAAAGCAAATCTATTTCTCCATAAGTCACCTCTACTGAGACACACTCTAAATAAGGGTTTGTGTAAGCAGCTCCAAAATGCAAAGTGAGGATGTGAGCACAAATAGGGATTTGATAGGTAACTTTTTTGTCCAAAGTGCTGTCTGTACCTCCAGCGAATGCAAATTCTACAAAGTTAGAAAGGTATGTAAGTCACTCGTATATCCTGTGGGGTACGTAACTCATTGCATCAAGTAGGATTTTCTCCTCTGAGGTGAAAGGAAAGAATATGCCAGGAAATACAGTGGACATTTCCTCCAGCCTGTGCTCAAGTTAGAGGAAATTTCAAGCACGTGCTTAAATTTAATCACACTGAAGTCTGCACCTAACCAGAAAGAGCTAAGCTCCACTGAATTCCAAGCATATAATTACTCTACAGTGCCTTGCTGAATCGAGTATCATAAGATTATAATGCTACATACTACTAGATGTCATAATTATGACATTATCAAGTTGCAAAACACAATTATGTGGTGTTCAGTGTTGAACTAATGCATTTTAATAGTACAAGTCAAATATAATTTAGGGAGCAACGCTGCCGAGAACTTCATGGAAAGTGACCTGCCTACTTGAAGGTGTGAGTGGCTTTTTTACCTGTATGTTTTGAAGACGATGATAAAATAAAAACGTGCTAGATCAGTCCTGTGAAGTACTATAAATGAACCCAACCTACAATGTTCAGATCCATATTGACAAAGAAATGCAATCACTCCATCAGATTTAAGCTTTTTCTGTTCTGCTGGCTAGGCTAGCCTGTGAAATTACACGACAGGTCTTCTTACCTGGAAACTTTTATAGTGCAATACATCTCTATTAGGGTGAAACTGAGACTGAAAGAGCAAGAACCATGGAAAACAGTATTTCATAGTTCTTACCTTCTGTCCTCTAGAGACACTAAGGCAAAAGTAACTGGCAGCAGTATTTTTCAGACTTCAAAAATTTCTTAAGTGTATGAAAATCTTTCAGTAAGTTAAAAAGGCTTTTCAAGTTCTCAGAAAAAGAAACATTTTAAAATATCATGAAACAGCAGACCTAAGAAATTTTCCCTAGAAACAAGTTAATAAAAGAACCATTCCATAGCCTTTAAAAACACTCCATTGTCTAAGAACTGAACTTTAAAGGAAATACACCTCTGAACTTGAGAATGACTGTAATATTTAGAACTGTAATATTTAGACTGTAATATTTAGAAATATTCTATATCTAGAATATTTAAAAGAATGCCTGTAACATAAAAATAATGCTTCTAAGATGTATATTTAAAAATCACAACTTTATCACTTTCATTTTTTTCTATTTCTTGCTCATTGTGCTCTTTCAGCATATATGGACTTCCATGCTTCCCAAATCACATAAGGAAAGCAACCTAATTAAGTCTCCACCTGTAAACAGGTACATGTAATAATGTTCCAGTTAGATTTGACTTGCAGACTGTATTTGACTTAAATCATTAAAAAAAAAAATAATAAAAAAAAATGTTTAACTTAGATGCAGATTAATTGTCCTGCAGACAGATCACGTTATAACGAATTTTCTGGTAGTAAACAGTGTTCAAAGCATGAGAAAGATTGGAAAATCCAATTCAGCAAAACACTTACAAGCTTGCTTTATTACCTTGTAATGATTAATTTCTAGAAGAACTATTTTTTTCATTAGAGAAGGACCTCAATGCGAATTTAGTCTTGTATGTGGCTGTGTGATTTCAGGAGGTTTGAGCAGAGAGCTTCATGAGGCTCACGAGAATTTTCACACCACTACCTCAAGGCAGTGCCAGAATCATCCATCTTCCATTTTTTCCAGAGCCTGCCATAAACCTCTTGAAATTTTGCCTTCTTTTGTAAGAAGGCCAGTATGGCATTCTTTACCTTCAGTGAAAGAATACTGTGATTACTATAAACCATTCGCTACGTAACAGCTAAATAAATTAACTATTAGCTGAAATTAAATATTGATATATGGCTAGAGGTAGCTACACATTTATAATTTTTTAAAATATTTAATAGCCATTCATCTAACTCATGACTGCATTTCCCCTTTAGTTAAAAGCAGGGAGTATTAAAGTTTGTGGGCTAGAATAACAACAGAAGCTTGCATTATCTCTGAAAAAAAGTACTTAAATAGAAATGAAAGACAATGTTTCTTCTCCCTTTCATGTCTCCAAGCCTTTTTGTCCATTTCTTTTGTCTCCTTCCCTCCTGCTCACATCCTCCTCATTAAACTTGGTTAAATTAATAATCTTGTCTAAGAAATATAATTCACCATTCACAGCCTCAAAAGCTCAGGATTAAAAATGCAGAAAACCCCTACTTCAATATTACAGCACTCCTATCCATAATAAATTTGAATAGAACAGTTTTTTGTAAACTGAGCCCAATGTTTTTAAACACAGAGATCTCTCAGTTCTTGTATGTGAAACGTTTCTCTCTGGGTAAGATTATGGTAACCTAACATCAATTTAGACAAAACAGTACTAAAAAATACCTGGGGAAAAAAATGAATCGACACTATCCCATGATCACGAACATATATTGCATATCGTCATTCTGATCCACATACAGCACTGTGTTAAAATCTCCCGGTTAAATCTGACTCCATAATTGGGTCAAATTCAGAATGAATTGCTTCAAAATAGGCAGATGAGTCAGCATTCAATACTCCACCCAAGTACACGTAACTACCTAAGTTAAAAGGCTTATAAGTGAAACTGCCCTTTTTATATGAAAAACAGTTAAAGAATTTTATCTTATTTTTGTATAAAATAATTTATTTGATTTATTTGTAAAGTATTTAATTTTATCAGCCTTATTTGCTGATAAAGATGATGAGATTATTTGCCACCCTTATAACATAGTAAAACTCAAAAGTAGGGTACAACCTAAAACTCCTTCTAACACCTGCAAGAAGTCAGTTACCCATTATTTTCTGTAAATACTTCTACACTTCAGAGTACAAATCCCACATAATTTTTTGATCTGTACTGAACTCTTCAGGCAGCTTGGAAACCATTAAATAATACATAAAAAATATATAAATCCTGATATTTTCAAGTTTTTAATTTGTTGTACCTGATTCCCTTGGTTATAAGAGAGCATCATAGATTTGACTCACTTGTAGTAATCTAAATTAGAATTCGCCTAAGTTGAACTGTACAGCACCTGCTTCAGACAAACTATATTTTGCCTAATTATTATCTCCAGTTTTAGCCCTTTATAGGCCAAATGTAAGCTAGGTTGTCTGAGTATTCTAAAGAAAACTGTTCATTAAACAGAGCAAATATATACATTAAGCGGGGTACAGACTATTCTGACTGCTTTTTACAGTTTTTCATATCTACGATATAATAGCAGGAAATAGAGAAACGAGAGGACTGAAGCCCCACCTAGCAAGAACTATTGAGGAAAACACATTTTTCAATTAAATTAGGCATATGAGAATTGCACAGCAGGAGAAAGCTGCACTGATGAAAAATGTCTTAATTTGTAATCCCACGTGCATGGGAAATGTTAGGAAATTACTGCCATGTTTCCCTCAATCCAGACATTCTGAAAAGTCACACATCCTCATCAATTCTTTTCTCTCTCTGTCTCAGTAATGAGGACTTGCCTGGTAAGAATACATCATATACTCTTGACCATAGGAAGTACCTATGAATTTTCACTGAGCACAACTAAAGAGAAAGTCATGCTCGAATAGAGCAAAACTGAGCACATCATTGCCATTAGAGGCATATTTAGTCCTGCCCCTCAAGATGCCTGCTTATGGTGATGCATTTTGGACTTCAGTGTTGAAATTCCTCCGGATAACAATTCCCAAGACTTGCTTTGGGAACAGCAACTGACCCCTTAGCAGTAGAAACAGTATCAAGTAAATATAGCTTCTGCAGACAGTGTAACTGGTTCTCGGTGGATACCTGCAATCTGTTAGCATGTAAGAATTAAGGTGATTAATTTGCTTCTTCTACAGCCTAACACTCCCTATTACGATTCTGATCTTAGGCAGAATTAACGCAGAATGACACAACTGTTCTTCCAAACCAATAAATTAGGAAAAGAAAATCCATCATGCAACAGCATGAAGCTCTGGTTGGAGTGATTGTGCTACTGCAATTTTGGGCTGCGTCAGCACTCATGGACACGAACATCAGTAACTTTATTTAAGATGACAGGAAGAGGAATTTGGCTGAGCTGATTTGGTCCCTATTAATTGACAAAGGTTGGGACAGCAGAGCTTTCATCACTCCAAGCTCCAAAACCTTTCTGGATCAATCATGGACCCTTTACATTATGCATTTCAAATCTAACTTTTGCCTTTTATAGTCACACACATCCATGAATTAAACTGCCCACACATTTTAGTCAATAAATCAAGAAATTCTTTCAATAACTAAGCATACTGACATTTCCATGAGTGGGCAGAGTTTCAGCAAACTAGTGCCTCTCCAGCTGAATGGAAGCTATACGTTCACAAAATCAGGTTCTTTTGAGCTAACCTTCTCTCAGATATTTGCAAGCTGGACAACTTTAAGATTTTTTCAGACTTGTTATCCATCTAATGAAAGAATGACATTTTAAATTTGGCACATGATGACCTGACTTATTAATTCCTTGAAGTATAATGGCAGAAGCAATTATAAAAATATTAAATTAAAAAACAACAAACAACAAACAACAAAAAAACAAACAAACAAACACACACAAAAAAAATTTCAAGCTAGGGTAACAGAAAGGATGCAGAACAGACTTCAAGAAAGATCTACCAATACAGGAGAAAGTGCTGTGGCCGTTGGCTCCTGAAGAAAATCAAAACTTCCCCTGCTAAAGGATGAATTATTTAGAATGGGAAGATTTAATTATCCACTGGAACAGTGGGCACCCTGTGGTGCCACTCCCACAACACTTAAAAATTACTTTGGTCATAAGCTGCAAGTCAGTAATTATTATCAGAAGTTCCTCTTTTCCAATTCTAACACCTGTATCACAAGGCCAACTTTCTGAAATCTGCATCTGAAACGGAACAGCATTTTTCAAACAAGGAAAAATATTCTCTTAATAAACTTTTGTGAGACCTTCCAATTCCCATCAATTTTCTGAAAAACAGATGAAAAATAAGATACCATTTATCTTTCCCTGATGACAAAACCACCTCACTCCAAAGCCTTGTGAAGCCATTAATCTCTTTCACTGTATCTGCAGACCTGGAGAAAGCTGGTTCCTTTGCAGCCTATAGTCATTTTCACAATATTTATGAGATTAAAAGAGGGCTTGTGCACACAAGAATCAGGATTCATATCCTTCCTGAAGAACATTAATGCTCATGATCAGATACAATAGACCATTTAGCTACAAAAGATGGGGAGGACATAGTATGCTACTAATGAAAGCATTTGAGAACATCAGTGTCAGTGAAGTGCATTTATATCTATTTTAATCATCTTCTATTCTCTGCCTAATTTTCTATGACAGTTAAATAAGCTGGACAGAAAATAAGAGATGCTTAGAAGAAAATGTTGGATCTGTTTCCTGGATTTTTTTCCTTTTCTCCAAAGCTGCAGCAAAGGACATATTTTACTAGCTGACAGAGCTGAGTTCTCCAGCCTGGAGTAGTAACCGAGGCTCATAACATCTTCCAAGCTGCTGAACTGTGTGCAGAACTTACAAAGTCTCCACACGATACAACTGTTAGTCCTGCTGGCAACTACACCTTTGCCTATTAAAATACAACATAGTAAAGAAAGACATTGGTTGATTCCCCTCATAAACAAAATGCATCACCTTGCTCCAAAAAACAACTCAATGGTATCTTATCATCATATTTAAATCATTAGAAAAAATACTTTGGACAGAGAACAAGGTGGTAAAACTGGCTTAGTAAATACCATGAGCTTATGATGTTCCAGAAAACAAGCTAGCCAAATGCATCACTAAAAACAATGTCCTTGGGTGGAAGAGGTCTTAACTGCTTATCAAGTAGTCTGCCTGGTTTGTATCATGTCAGTATTTAAGCACACAAAAACACCTTAAATGATGTGTAAAGCTTAACACAGAATTCATTTCCTTTGTGTAAGAGCTCCATGCTATCTTTAGTCCATGACCCAGCAATGTATTTTTATGCTAGAGTTCTAACAAATCACCTATTCAATGGAATGACACAGGGCTTCGAGGAAGACTGAAAGTAAGCAATCATTGTACAGAAAATTCAAAATTTTCATTGGAAAGCTACAGCTACCAGATATGCACAAACATGTCTAATCAATTACAGGGAGAGCACAATTTCAGCACAGGCATAGTTAGTGCTGGAAGTCACTCCAGGGTACCTGTGCAAAACCACATTCTTTGAAGGCTGCATTCAACTGCTTGTTCCAGTCACTTTATCCTCTTGGTCAAAGGCAGCAGAGCAGAACCAGAGGAACAGTAAGCCAATATGATACAGCCCAGATGTATTACATGAGTAATCTGAAAACTAGAAGGTAGGATTTACAGTACCCTTAGGTTAAGACCTGCACATAATTGTGCTACTTCCAGAAGATCTGTTTTAATTTTACTGAGAAATTTCTCTGTGGTGTAGGAATGCCCATCCAATCTGAATAGAAGAATTGCTTCCAAGGAAAAACATGCCAGTTTTAAGAAGATGAAGGTGGAAGCATAACACAATTTGGCAAAGATGACATTTCCTTGCATCCAAAATCAGAGACACTCCTTCTTAAGAACTAGCCAAGTGCCTAGGGCAATTTAGAAACTACAATTCCAGATGACAAATGTGACCTCCAGAATGGCAGAAAGTATAAAACTTAACAGGAATTGTCCAACATTCCTCAATTACAGATTTTTATAACTACTGCAGCTGCATATTGGATTTGTGGATGTTTATTTTTTCCTGAGTAAAAAGTTCAACTCCATTCGACTCATTTGAGAAGACAAGAATACTAACTGGAAAGTATGGATAATTAAAACCAGAAAGGAATTGCTTCAGAAAAACAATTCTACCTCTCTAGATTCAAAAAATTGAATTTGATTTTTTTTTTAATTGAATTGACAAAATTGAGTCATAACGTAATTACTGTTTTACCTTGATATGTGAACTACATGTATACCACTCCAATACCATAGATAACCTTACAACATTGTTTTAAAAGCTATTGGCAGATTTAACACATGTAAACTTCTCTTTATTATTCTGTTACCTCAACATGGCAACCCTACTTCAAATAAAGGTGCAGAAATCCTAAGCATCACTTCAATGATTTTGAATGTCACTTTTGAAGACGAATTTTCTCGCCCTTCAGTTAAATCTTAAGGCAGGAATTGTACAGAAGAATTACAGGAAAATGAGACACCAAGAATTCCCAATGCAGACTGAAAGACATTAGTGATTACATATTAAAATCACATCATTTTAAGGGGGGGGGAGGAGGTGAGGGCAACAATCACAAAAGAAATGGCACTAATCAGAACAGATATAGAATTTGCTTTTGTGAACTCCCAAGGGCGTGTTTTGATTCTGCAATATAAAACCCCAAATCACAGTGGCTATAATTTTGGACTGTCAACGCATGGCAAATAGCTAATGCCCTCAAAACTTCTAAAGAAGTTTACCACAGAATGAATGGAGAACAGCATCCTAATTCAACTCATGGCAAGAAATGCAGTGAGACTGTGGATTGACTGTAGGTCAAAACAGGAAATCAAGAATTAGTTTGAGAAGTGCTGTAAGACCAGATGTATTGAAAACTATGCCCACCACAGGTAGTCCAGACAACATGCAAAGATGAAGACTGACAGATATAGGGACCTAATGGTTAAAGAGAAAGGGTTAAAAGAAAGCTAATCTTCAAACATCTTTAGTCTGTAGCCCATCCTATATTTACAGCTGTCAAGCTTTTTCTAAAAATACTTAAAAAAATCTTCACAGAAAGTTGTGAACAAAATGTCAAGAGGCAATATTCTCTTGGTCAAATTTTGTTACGCTGAGGTGGAGCATACAAATAACTTCGAACGGCACAAGAGCCACAGCACTCTATGCATTTGAATTCAGTCAATGACCTGGAGAAGTCTGTTTGTGTTTGTTCGCTCCTCCTGCTATATAACCTGAGCACACTGCAGAAGAACAGGATAAGTGCAGTGGAACAAAATAATGAAATAACAATAGCTCGATTTTATTTGTCAAGGGACAAATGAAATCATATTCTCTTACTTATTACTTGCTTACAACTGAATCGTTCAGGGTTAGTTATGATACTGTTGAGTAGGCGGTGCTGAATATTTCATCAGTGGTTGGCTAGAAAACATGGACTCGAGGACATCAGTTTGGAAACGAAGCAGCAAAGACAGAATTAAATATTCAGCTTATTGCCTACCCATTTGACTAATACACAAAGCTCTGATGTAGCTTCTCGTTCTGAAGCTGTTCCTGCTGTGCCACTCCCAGCAATAAATTGCCTTTTACATACATGGATAAGCAGCCTAATCAAATAAGGATTTAAAGCAGGATGTGCTAAAAGGAACTGCTGATTTCTCCTAAAGTCTGCCATTGTTCTTTCTGAGGTTTTATGCATATTAAGAGTACAGGAGATTTATCAGAGGGAAAAGGTGAGTACAAATACCAACATAGTCAAATAATCTGCTCACCTGTGGTGTGCAAATATCTCTTCTCAGATTTTTTAGGTGACTGTCTTATTGATGGGGCATACTCTTGTCTGTGAGGAACACCACTTAACACCCAGGACTACATCATTTGCAGAGGGTGACCTGGTTTGTAGCATATTTGCATTACTGTCCTTTGAGAAATCATTTGCAGCCAGAATGCCAAATGGTCTACACAAGCCACCTGTCTATGTTTTCCAGCCTCCATGATAAAAGCCATGGTCAGACAGACCCCTTCAGGCAACTATTACACAGATCCTTTACCCCCCTCACCCAACATGTAAGCAAGAGAGGCAGCAGCATTCTTCCTTACATGGCTTGAGTTTTCTGAGACAAAATATGCCAGTCATCTCAATGTGGCATTTGCACATCACACATTTGTCAAATGCTTAGCGGGAAAAAAAAAAAAAAAATTGCTTCATGTAAGAGCTGCTTTCTACTCTTCAGAGTACTGTGGGTCTTCCTACAAATATCTATACACTCAAGTCATTTTCTGTTTAAGCCAACAGACTCCAACAGGTGACAATTTGCAAATGAGGGCTACGAATGTCTTAAGTTTTACGTTAACTTCCTGCCATGGTCTCTGCTGGAGTTCTAAAAACAATTCCAAAAGTTTTTAAAAGGGGCTGCTTTTAGTTTAGAAGCTGGATTTGGTATTTCAGATTCCTCACCTTAAAACTATAACCATAAATCTACTTTTTCATGTCAGGAACTTCAAAAACACTCCATATCTAAAAGGAATTCCAAATGTCCAACCGCTGGACTGCAATTCACCCAGTCATGAAGCATTAATTAACAAAACCCTGCAGCTTGCTGAAGCAGAAAATATTCTCCATGCTGTTGGCATACCCCAGGAACAACTCTACTTTCTGCTTCATACAATTCAACTTCATTGCCCAGGATAAAAATCTCGAAAACAACAGACACATTAGAAGTGGGCACCTCATCTTCACACACATTTCCAATGAAAGAACATCACCCACTTCCCAGGGATGAACCTTCAATAGCTGACTGTCAGGCAGATATGAGGAAAATTTTAATTTAATATTTAGTTTAGTTTCTATTAGTGTATATATATATATAAAACATACACTTATACATGCATGTAAGGACCTGAGATTCAAACTTGCCAACAGCTGGTCACGGAGAAACTGTGAAAAACGAGGCATAATATTTCTAGCAATGAGAAAATCTAGTCAAAAGCAGCGCCTTACTTAATATTGGAGGAATTAAACACAACCCATAAATTTACAGGAAACTATATCTTGTTGTCCGTAGAACCACTTGTTCCACTTGTTTAATCTAGCGAAAAACTACCTTTGTCAGAGCTGTGTCTTCTAAAGCAATGATAATTCATTCCTCAAGGTGAAAACTGTTCATGAAGAACTCTGTAGTAAAGTGTAGAACTAGAAATGAGAAGCATAATGAACAAAGAAACTCAACTAGAAAATAAGTCATTTTAGCTAGAAGATAAGCTCTCACAGCAGCCTGAGAAAACTACTTTCAACTACTTTATATGCGATTTATCAGTCAGACATTGCGTGTCTGAGTTAGTTTTACCTAAGTATTTTCCAACTTTTTTGTTGACTTGGACTTTCTAAGTTAATAATTCCAAAGAAGGTATTTAATGAAATATTTGTCTTTTTAATGATAGCTGTGGTATCTCTTTGGAATGTTACATAGTGAAATTTTTAGTATTTTAGTTCTTCGCAGATTCTACAGCTGTCATAGATCTCCTTTTCCATGGATTTAGGAAGAATACTGAGGCTAAGAAACTCAGTAATTTCAGAACGGATTAGAAACATGCTCAAAGCCGAAACAGTGCTCAAAGCTAGAAGGACACAGTCTTCCTTATCAGAAGGGAATGACCCCTCTGAATTTTCATTGGAAGTAAGATGTAAAATCAAGCACACAGTCACCATTACCAACAAGGAGAATGTTGATACTGGAAGAGTATCAACAGAAAAGAAACAGCTTTCTTCTCATTACTGAATAATTTTATCTAATATAGCCCAGATCTGACAGTGTCTTCTTTAATTTTTGCTGCCTGGTATCTCCCAATGTAAGAATATATTTTTCATTGCTTCGAATTTTGCAGTGCTTTGAAGAAATTTTACTATACCCAAACCCACAAAAAAATCAAGGTAGGGAAAAAGTATTTAAGAGACTGATAGACTCTTTCTTTGAGATATCTTAGCTTCTCTCATCTTAGTAGGACATAATATCCTACTAATTTTAGCCTGCTTCTTTCTCCTAAAAATTAGTATTACATTTGAGATTAGGAGTCAGATTTTTGTAAACCACTTAGCAGTTAATAGACTTCTGTTCCCATGTCACTTCAAAGCCTCTGAAATTCCCATTCACTTTCAGTATTTTGGAGAGAAAAGAAAATTTAGAAGCATGTCCTCAACAACAACCATTAACTTTACCGATAATAGAAGAAATTGAAACTTCAAGCAAAACAAAACAAAACAAAACAAAACAAAACAAAACAAAACAAGGGAACAACAGTGATGGGTAACAAAAAAAAAAAAGGACAATTGAGTCATAGCCTAGCAGTATCAGAATCTCCTTTCCTACAGAAATGATACTTTCAAATGACCAATAAGGATTTTATTTGAACAGATCTCTGATCGAAGACAGAGACTGTTGCTTGTGCCTTACAATTGTGAAGCACAGAAGCACATAGTGAAGGAGAATTATTAATTCTACTACTTCTTTGTGCCCTCCTAGCACCCCTCCCCAGCTCTGTTTTCTGATCTTATCCCCAGCTTCCTAAAGCTACCTCACAAGTACAGGCACATCTGCTTCTTAATCTGTGCTTTGGGCACTGGGGAATTCATTGCTACTGTCCAGCCCCTCACATGTCCTACACACATCCTCATCCCTACTACAATGGTACAGCCTTGTTTTATAAGGAAGTCAATAATTTACCAAATGAAACAATGACTGGTAAGATACTGCCAAGTTGCATTTATTAACCCCTAGTCATTACCTACATTTTTCTTGGATTCTTGTTCCAGAAACTAGTTTTTCATATGGGGGATTTCCCAAATGACTGCATCAGATAATGTAAATGCCTACCACATCAAATTAAATATCCAAACCCAAGAAGGATTTGCTAGAGCTACTTATTGTAAACAGCTGTATCTATATAGCATGGAGGCTCCAAATGTAAGTTAACATATTTCAGGGAAAATATTAACAACAAAGGTCACATGATCATGTCACTGCATAGATTATACAGGAATTAATGAAGTCCACATATAGTGATAATGAAACTGCATTTTAAAGAAATAGGAAATCTCCTCTGAAAGCAAATTATGAGCAAGATATTCCATTTTGTCGCTCTGATAGTCCAGTCTCTGCTAGCCCACTCTCTTAATTTAACTTTAATTTGCCTTCCAAATGTGCATTATAATTTGATTTATAATTTAAGAACACTGGCAAGTTTGTTCTATTAGTCAGCTGGGACAGTATATCAATAGAGATAAGATGCAGTATTTTAGCTTTTGGTGGTGATTTCTCACCACAGAAATATTTCCCTTTTTTTGTATTAACAAATCACATACCGACTTCATCCTGGATTTCCTCAGCCACAGCAGGCACATTGTAGAGGAAGGAGAGAGACTGGTTCATGCGTTCATATATCACACGTAGATGTGTCATAACCTAAAGAAATAAAAATATTTTAAGGAGGGGAATACTATTATTAGTAGTCATTATCAAAAATTTTATAGGTTATATAGGTTATAACAGGAGGACAGTTTTCACTTGTACTAGGTATAATACTCAGTATGTTCTATGTAGTGAAATTGTCAAATCAATTGCAAAATTCACCTCTTTTACATAGTGTGCTAGATGCTTCTCCATAGAAACTATCTGAAATGCCATGAGAGTAAAATAATTTAAAGCACAGATTTACATTTGCAGTGGGGTAGAGTGTGTATACAAAAAGCTAATGTGGCAGAAATCCACAGCCTCATTTACCCATCAATAATGTGTAAATTTGCCCATACCCATAAGCTTCTGCATGACATGCAAGCCAAGTGAGGCGCAATGATTGCCGGATCATAATGTTGTTGTTTTTTTTTTTTTCTTTATCCTAGTATTGCAAAAAGAAACAGCTACTCCCTGAAGAAAGCTTCAATTTTCTTGTTAAAAGCATTTGAAACATTTTCATCTGAAAACAAAAATATTTCCAACCAGAAGCATTACAGTGCTGTCTCATGTGATTACAACTCTACTGCCTCAGGTTCCCACACACTGCTATGTGTTGAGTCATGACAACCCATGATATACTTCCTCAGGCTACTTTCCACAAGTGTCACCTCTCTTCAGTAGGAAGGGACACTGAGGTGCATCTTGGAAGACTTAAACTACCGACAAGGGCAGTTAGGCCTAAAGAGGAAAATGGGTTGCAGACAGCAATTTCAATGAAACAATGGTACGATTCCTTCAAACTGAAATAAAGCATTCATGCCTTTCAACAAAATATCTTGTTTTTCATTTTCTACTGAAATAAAACTCCCCAAGAGTTCCTCCAGCCTACATTCTCCCAACCTTCTAACCAATTCAAGAAGCAAAGATATTATAGAATATGCACTCCTATGGCAATACACTAAGCAATACACTGTACTTCTTGTATCTAAATGTCAGTTTCCATTCTTCACCTGTGCTGCCAAACAATATGTTGTCTGCAAAATTCCACTGTTTTCTGTTATTAAATAATCCAACGTTCTAGAAACTAAAAAATCATGTTAGATGCAAAAGGAAATGCTTTAACATTTACAGTGTGGGAAAGCTGTCTAAGATTACTGCAGAAGATGGTTATAGTGTGCATTTCTAATGCCAGCAATTTCAAGCCAGCACGATCTCAATGTACAAGTCTGGCTGAAATAGATGTTTCAGAAATGTAATATGCAAATCATGTCATTCAAAGAGGTATATGGTTTTGATTTGGCTTTTAGCGATGCCAATCAGTTCAAAAACTGTGGCTGGAACAGAGTTTCCTGTTGCATCCTGCAGAGGGAACAGAGGCAGATTCTGCAGATTACAGCACACACTTAACAGCTTATCCGTTGTGCCTACAATTTTAATTGCTGTTTTGAAAGCCAGCTACATCTTCAGTCTTTTTTGCTTTCTCACCCTCCATGATTTACAAAGGCAACATAAAAGCTGTTCCAAAACACAAACGTTGAGGACTGCAGTAACATTCAGCAGTTAAAATGTCATGAACTTCTGTGCACATTTTAAAAAACATGTTAAACTCAAGTGCATTGCAGTAATCATATTTATAGACACTACAAGTACCTCTGCAATGACTACAGAAAGGTTGGTTGCAGTCAGATGGCTCTACCACTTCTGGTTCTGCTGCTTCAGCTGGATGAAGCATAACCATACGCAGTAGCTAGATCTATTACAGACATTTTCCCAGAGGTATTATCTACCAAAGCAGTAATAAAGGCTCTGGGTATAACTGCTTTGGAGATCTCCTTGGGAAGTGCCCATGACTGACTCACTGTCTGGGTAGACAGAAAACCTGCTTTTCAGTTCTTCTCGAAAGACAAATTATACTCACACGGTTCCTACATCACTTTGCTTTAATCTTCTGGTGGAAAGCAAATTATTTTTTATTGCATCTAGAACTGTCTGTGGAAAGTAGTAATTTTTTTTTTTTTTTAATAAGCTGACAGAAACTTCACAATGGTTATGAACAACATGACATTGCTAACCCTCAGTGGGGATTACCTGAGATCTGATTTGGGCAGCTTTCTTTGGGTCTACCATGCGGACGTGTTCAAAATGTTTGAGAGTATGCTGTCTGTCTTTCTGCTCAGCACGCACGTACTTCTTCAGCATGTTGAATACATGACGAGGCTATGGGGAAGAAACAGGAAAAAAATCAGTTCAGTTTAGGAAAACACATATTTCAGTTCCTTACCTTGGAGGTGTACCCCAGAACACTTGGCCAGCTCGCACCTGCAAGAGCCATCTTCTGAAAGCATGTCTGACTTCCCCAGGGAACACCCCATCATTCAACCCATTTGGCACAATGCTCTGCTGAACAGCAGCTGTAGGTGGTGCACACAGTGATGGGCTGGGCACTCAGATTTCCTCCCTGACCATAAACAAAGTCTGGCTGTTGGGTTTCTTTGTCTGCTGTGCTACTGTCCCAACAGACAGCAACTGACGCCTCAACATGCTAGTTAACAGACACCCATGATCAGTTTCCTTTGGGCTCTGCTTCCACTGTCCCTACCAGACTCTGCTTCTCCTCTCCCCCCACTCTAGAAAGCGCCATCACCCAGGCTTCAATCTTTGCAACTGAAAACCACTACGAGGCAAATCCCTTCTAGAAAACGCTGTGGAAAATGAACTCTGACAGAAGCATTTCAAAGATTCCTCACATAAGCTCTACTATGCTGAATATTCAACTGGGAACAGCATCCATCAACTACAGTTAAACCTGAGACAACAAAAAAGACTAGAACTCGTTTTGTCAACAGACAACTGAATGCACACGTCCAGATTCAAACCAGCAGGTAAATAACCTGCCCAACACCTGCACAGAAGACGATCTGAAAGCACTACTCTATCCAAGCCAAGGAATAATCAACAGACTTGACTACAAAACTTACTAAATAAATTCAAGACTGTTCTGTCCTGTCACGACTGCTATACCAGCAGAAGAAAGAGGAAAGGAACAGCTGAGGTATGGAAGGCAGACATCCAGAATATGCCACTGACTGGAAAGGTTTAAGAGAAAGAAAAAACGGCCACTTAGTTGGTTCTGAAAGTACCCAACCTGGGTGCCAAATTTTCTTAAAATCTTAGCCTATGTATATATCGCAGGTGGTTTTAATTAGTAAAAACCATTAAATATATGACTTAAGATATACAATTGAATTGGAACAGAGGAGAGAACCATAGCTGAAGAGAACATGAAAAATATACACAGACTGATGGCACAGCAGTGATGGCTATGAAAGGTGTATTTCTACGTATTCTCTTACTCTGTACAATAATACTGTGCCAAAAGAGGGACGTGTTTTCTAGTGTTCAGCTAAGTCATCAGTGTTTATGATGACTCTGGAAATCCAAACCCCCTTGCCAACTCTGCTTGCAATGTTGTGCTTGTGCATCTTTCCTGAAGCTGCTGAACAGTGAAAGGAATGAAGCCGATACAGATGAGAAGGAAGGGTACAGTGATCTTACTGTGAGGGAAATTAAAGAAAGAGCAGAAGAGGTGAGTAGCCATGCTGGGCACTGGCAGGGATACCGGGGAGCAGGCAGGGAAGTGACAAAGTAAGTGTCAGAAGCTCCGTGCACAGTCTTCTGAAGAAGGAAGAACCGTGGGCGAAGTTGGAGCTTTAAGACTTAGATTCACAGACAAATATAGATCCTGTACTAATTTAACATTTACACAAGAGATGAATACTAAGCTACAGAGCTTTAAGATTTAAGAATCTCTTCAGCTTAAGATAGGCAATAGATTTTAAAATGTCCGAAGAAAGTAAAACAAAGGTTATTTGAAGAAGATTTTTTGTGTAGAAATAGAGAGATGTGAAGCCGTTCCCTACCAACGGATTAAACTTAGCGGCTCCATGACTGAGAACTCATTCATGAAGAAATAACCCCAAGCCACCAAAAGCCAAGCGCCCTGCGATAAGGTTGCAAGAAACTGTGGACAAATTCGGGGAAGTAAGCAGTCCTTACAACATTATGGCAACAGCAAAACAAATGGAAATACAAACTGTAAAGGTTTATAGGAAGGAACAAAGGTTGCAAGACCAGTGAGGTTTACAACAACAGCATTTTGAAGATAAAAAAACATTGTTCCCTTTCCTGACATTTCAGCTTTCTTTTCCCCAAGACACATCAAGATAGCAGGTTATGGCAGATTAGAGAGAAAAGGATTAAGTTCTATTTCTTCAAGAGATACTCCAATTGAAGTGTCATGTCTAATGCCAGCAGGGTATATTTTTCATTTTCCCTCAGTGTGTCTGAATTCACTGCACTTCGCCAGTGAAACTTTCACATCAAGAGTCACAAGTAGACTTATTACTAGGACAACAATTTGAAAATTCCTGTCAAATACCACGAGCAGTAGTAGTCACTTGGGTAAATTGGCAGCCCACTTTCAGTGAATTTTCTAACACTGAGAAGTGCCTCAGACTTATCCCTATGATGGAGACATGGACATGGATGCCTTTAGCATGCCTGGCCGAGAAATTTTCCTGTGATGGCAGCAGAAAACTGTGATTTAAATATAGGAAAATATAGAAAGAATATTAAATTTATTAAACGCAAGGTGTTTCCTTACAGGTTTTTTTGGTGTTTTTAAAACGAGCCAGATGCACATTTTAACCCTGAGGGTCAATCTCGTGATCTCACTTTGCCTAAAGGCTAGTGATGTTACTCTAACAAAATGTGATTTAAAGCTAACAAATCGCTGGAAAGCATTTAGTTACCTCACACAGACATACACGGCTATCACAATCAGGTAGGCACTGCACCATGCAGAAGTTCCTAGGATGGCTGTGGGTACCTATAAAAACAATAGGATTCCCTGAACATCAAGAGCTCAGGTACATACATACTCAGGCTGCCCTGAAGTGGTACCCAAACTCGCTTAGGAACCCTGCCTGGCATGTATACTTGGCATTTCCAACAACTTCTGTATTGCAACCGTTAGGAAACATGCCCTGCCTTGACCATGAAGGTCATACAGTGGGTAATTTATCAGACAAACAAAGGTGGTGACATCCCTGGGACATTTGTCATAAATTAAAATAGCTTCCTTGCCCTAAAACAGCTGCCAAATGTCCCATATGCATTTGATCAAGTCAGACTTCCAACCTTCCCCATACCTTTACCTTTGAAATGCAACTGTGCCTCACGATTTCAGGGCCTTTGCTGAAGGCTAACCAACCCGTCAGGGCTGGTGCCTGGCTATCACAGCCCTCCACAGGGCTTTGCATACGTGAGTGTTGTCTCCATAAATGCAGACCGAGTTTTATTGCTGACCATAAATTTAACTGACAAAAGTGACTTTTCTCCTCCACACCTAGAATTGTAGGCCTACTGCTTACAAACTTTCAACAAATTTGTGGATCAGCAAAAACATCTCTCACCCCAAAGTCCCATCCCCATACTGTATTGCACACACACTGTCTTTTAAAAGTCATTATGAAGCGAACTGGTTCTGCTTAAAAATCCCACCCTATCACGCACTTTTTGCACAGAGACTTGCACTAGGATTTGTCCCCAAATCTATTGCTCCCGGATTTTCTGCCAATCCTCTTGCACCAAATAGTGGTATGAACTCTTCTGACAGTAGAGCAGAGGGGCCCCAACAAACAATCTAGCACAGAGGTGGGGAAAGGATCCACAGGCTAAGGAGATGCCATCAGACCCTGTGGCTGAAGCTGTTATGTCCATGGCCATCTATTACTTCAACCCTAGGCAGGAGCCCCAAGATTACATTATCAATGAAAGTGTTGCTAATATCAGCTAATTTAAGTTTTTGAGGCATGAGCTCTGACACTGCCTATGACAAAAGAACAAATGCCTATGGATGCCAGAGCCAGCTTTGCACTTCTCGCTCTACAGAAGTAATGTACCAAGCGCCAAACTTCATTAAAACATTCTGCTTTTAGCATCTGTAATTCTTCTGCATGTGTTATCACGGAAAACTCAACATATCCATGTCTGTAGTTATCTTATAAAATATATCTCACAGAATAACTAAACCTGAATCAGCCACCAGGGGCTGCCTAAGTGCCTCATGAAATAATTTCATTATTTTCAGTTGTATCTGTTTTGTTGGCTTGTTTTTGTCAGCTTTCCTCTAAAAGAGACCAGGATACTCCCAACGTGACTTCCACTATCCTCATATTTTTAGTCACCCTGGCCAACACTGCTGGCATCTGCAACTGAGCCAGGAACCAGAACGACCAGTGACTTCCCAAGCAACAGGATCCAGCACTACATCCAGAATGCTATCATTTAGCAAGGAATGCTGTTCAGTCAGGAGTAATATTGGTTACTGAGTACTGGAAAACTCTGGTCTGGCTGGCAAGAAGCTTAAATCCACAGCATCTTGGCACACACTCATTATTTAAGCAAATGTAGAAAAATTATACAAAAACATCTAATAAGCAGACACAGGGCGATGCAGAGTGAAGTTGTCTGAAGTCTCCTGTTACATGCAGCTTCTGAGTATTTCAAGCACATTTGGACACATCATTTACTCCTATGAAACTTACTCTAAAGATCCCCTTCTCAAACACCTGCTTTTTATCTAACACTAAGCACAGACAGATTATAGTCCTTCTACAAGACATCATGGCAGGCTAACAGATGTACTTTAGTTGTTAGTCTCAAATCCTGTTTATTCTGGAGAATATTATTGAAGTATTACTTTATAGAGAGTTTCTGTATGTTGGGACTTGCATGTATTCAACCCATTCACTCCACAGCAGGCAGATTCATAGACTACTTACATGGAATATGCAGGTCATCTAGGTTGACAAAGCACCATTAAAAAGATAACTTCCCTGTAGCGAATATGCCTATTCTCTTATTAAGACGACAATTTATTCTGTGGATAGATAGATGCAATCCTGACAACTTATTAAAAGGTTTCCAGCTGTATGAGACAAGTCTAAACAAAGCAGAAACCACTGATGACAACCTGGCTACCTGGTGGTGAGATCCAACCCCACTAACTCTTCAGTCCAGCGTGGCTAAAGGTGCCTTTATTTCAGGTAGCATCAGCTTAGAGGTGAGATCACTGAAATCCTTTTTCTAACAAGGAAACATTACTGTTGCAGTTATCTCCAAACACACACCAGTGGGATCTGCTGGCCTACGATTGTTCTGTCCTTAAATGTGCAAGGTGTTCCCAGCATCAATCACTGGAGAACACAGGCTCTTTTTCCACTTCAGCTTTTTAGGCATTACAAAAGGCATGAACTATATTTCATTAAATGCTCAAAAGCACTTTGAGCTCTTCTGGAGGAAATGAATTTATACTTGCAAACTGTTTGAAGACAACGCTCATACCATAACATGGCTTAGGATGATAGTATTGGTTTATCAAACAGAACAGGAGAGCCCTGCGAAAAGCAGCCCACCTGAAGATGTTCACACAAAATTTTAAATAGAGAATATTTAGTGATTATATTCTCTACAGATCTTTGCCATCTTAGCAAGGATTTACCTTGATTTTGTTCTAGCTAGCAGAAAATGTTTCTTATAATTTGTACATAACAAAACTAAAATAACTCACAACCTTTACAATTCTTTATATACTCTCTCTCAGTTCTAAGTTTCAGCTTCATTAGTAATGAATTCCCTTGAAATGGGGACAAGGTAGGTTCACTCGCATCTGCAAGTTTAGAGAATGAAAACTTGATACCTTTCATGTAGGTCATTTACAAGAAAATGTAATTCACTGATCTCTTCCTAATCCCCCAAAAGGATGAGATCTAAAATGCCCCAAATAGTTTCTAGCAGGTAAAATATATGCATATTTTGTGTACACGTATACGATATCCACACAGATCCTAGCCTGACACTTCAGATTTTAAGGAAGTGGTGAAACAGTGCAATTTCACTGAGCTTGGAAAATGGAAACATCAACTTTAGTTTTTGGATTGTTACAAACATAACTTACAATCTCCCCATAGAAATCCAAAATACTTACTACACAGAAACAACATGAAAATCATATTAAAGCACTTCTGTGTATTTAAAATACAACCTCCCATCTCTGTGCCATGCAACTTCCGTGGGAAATTCTGAGCTGGCTTGTAATTTTGATCAAAATTCCCTCTAGATCAGAAAGGCAAGTTTCACAATGCTGCAATTTCATCTTGCCTTTAGAGAAAGGTCCATTGCCAGTCCTTTCTGAATACGGCTCTTAAAAGGTGCAACAATTGCTTCTTTTCATTCACTTATTAGGAATACCTCATATACCATACTAGGTATTTTATCTGCTGTGTTATTAACTTATGGATCACGTTTGATGCAGTTCATTTTATGAACATTCAAGAAAGGCTGACTGGGATGATGCAAGACTTTTCACCCATGTGGAAGTCCCATCCAGCTACCTTTCGTGTTGAGTTAAAGATGTCTTCTCATAATTTCTGCTAGTTTGTAAGGAAATGTGTTGCTACACACATCGCTATAACGGTACTCAGAACTTCCCTTTGCCTTCTCTCCCAAGGACTTTTCCTGAGGCAGAATAAAATGAAAAGTATTTGATTTGATCTCGTTAGTCGCTTTTCAGGATTTGAACTTACTTGACTTTGACAAATTAAAATAAATTTGGTCTCTGTTCACTCTTTTAAAACTGTGTATTTTAGCTATGATGACTCTGTCAAAGTTTTGCAGAACTTAATACCCGTCTGGAATTGCCTCTTCTGTCTTCAGTGAGCTCATATAAAAAACCCTACTGGCAAGACTAGGTGTATGACTATACCACATGCTCCAGCCCACAGACTAGGGAAAAAACAAGAGAGTCTGGTTTTATTCACTGAAAAGCCTCAGAAGCTACTGGAAAACTGACTTAGGTGACCATGTTTCTCAGTCTGACCTGGTTTAAAAGCAAAGATGAAATCCATGCTGTCTATTTCACAAATCCCACAAAACTGAGCATATGTGAGAAATTCCACATCTGTAACTTTACAGATTTAGGGGAGCAGGATACAGGGTGGAGTATTAGAGCTGAACTGATCTCTCCTAAGGCACAGAAGGATTTTTATCACAAGATCGGCAGCGACGCTTTGGCTTGCCTCCAACTGCATATTTCCACAGCAACCTCGCTGGACTCAGAAAAGGCTTCCAGCTTCCAGAATGCAGAGGCACCTAGGAAGGGCCCCTCTGCAGATCCCCCTTCCACGTCCAAATAGCTGAACTCAACTAGTTTCAGCCCACACTACGCTCTCCCTGCATGAACAGACACTGCTCTCAAGGCACAAATGGTACCCTGAAGGATTGTAAGGGCGACAAGAAAAAAAAAATACAGCAAATAAATTCAGATGGATTAATGTACATGCTAGGGTTGATCTTAATTACCCTGTTCTGTTCAACAGTAATTTACATCTTGGTAAAATAGTTCTGAAGTAGAAGAAACTGGCTTTAATTATTATATGCTCAGTTTACTTGATGCACAATGTAAGGAGGTTAATTAATTACCTTTCAAAGATTTCCTGTATGTTTGCTTGCTCTGAAACCCTTTATTTCACCACTGTGAACTGCATTTCTTTTCTCCATCTCTCCTCCACATCTCCCCCCTGACTTCCCACAGAGAATAGGCCTCTGTTACCACCGAAGATTTAACAGGGAGACATAAATCCAAGTAAATTTGACATGCATGTGAAAAAGGAAATATAAGCAAATTACAGAACCAAGTTGCTTGCAGAGACTGATTCGTTTGAATTCCTCTATTTAACTTGCAAAATGAAGGGGAAAATCTCCAACTGTTTTAAAAACTAGAAGCATATTAGTTCCAACTGCCGCTAATCCGCCTTTTCTATAGTAAAACCATCAAGCAGAATGAAACAATACGGTATTTTGATACTGGATACCGAACAGCTGCACCCCATTTTCAAAGGCAACAAAGTAGAGCAGCACAGCTAAGCTGCCTCAGGAATCAGGAATGAGGATCAAATTTAAGTTTCTGGGCAGCCTGCGTGGCAGTGCTTTTGAGAACACAACAGTACAAATACTTGGTTTTCCTCATAATTATGTTCTAATAGACCTTGAAGCTATGTAATTTCATTCCTGCATGCTCCCTGGCTACCTTGCTGCTCAGACTGGTATCCTGATGAACTCCTGTGACACTGGCATTGGGCAATGATCTGTATAACGCCTGAAAAAAATCCTGCAGTTAAGTTTTTTGGCCCAGTACTGAAGCTGTTCATAAAGGATTCCCAGACACTTGTAGTTTTAGGCAGAATGGCACTGAAAACACATACGCCGACAGCTGTACAGGTAGAGGACAGCATGAAGCACACGTAGTCGAGCATGCTCCCTGGCACAACAGAAACAGCTTGCTTGCTTACTTGACAGGAAAATCCCCAAAGCTGCTCTGCGGAGCAGTCCTGTGCAGAAGGACTTGGGGGTGTTGGTGGATGACAAGCTTGAAATGAGTCAGCAACATGTGCTTATGGCCCAGAAAGCCAACCATATCCTGGGCTGCAACAAGAACTGCATGGCCAGTGGGGTGAGGGAGGCGATTCTCCCTCTCTGCTCTGCTCTCGTGAGACTCCACCTGGAGCCCTGCCTTCAGCTCTGGGGACCCAGCACAAGAAGAACATGGACGTATTAGAACATGGGCCAGAGGAGGGCCATGAAGATGATACAAGGGCTGGAGCACCTCACCTATGAAGAAAGACAGAGGGAGCTGGGGTTGTTCAGCCTGGAGAAGAGAAGGCTCTGGGGAGACCTTACAGCAGCCTGACTGTGCCTAAAGGGGGCCTGCAGGAAAGCTGGGGAGGGACTTGTCAGGGAGTGCAGTGATAGGACAAGGGGTAATGGCTTTAAACTAAACAAGGGGAGATTTAGATTACACAAGAAATTACAGAAGAAATTCTTTACTCAGAGGGAGATGAGGCCTTGGCACAGGCTTCCCAGAGAAGCCATGGTGCCCCATCCCTGGAGATGTTCAAGGCCAGGCTGGATGGGGCTTTGGGCAACCTGGTCTGGTGGGAGGTGTCCCTGCCCACGGCAGGGGGTTGGGACTGGATGATCTTTAAGGTTCCTTCCAACCCAAACCATTCTGTGACTCTGTGATTCAGAATCTACTTCTGTAGTAAATGCATTCATAGCAAAGCACTTAATTTGAAACATGCAGTGGAAGGGTGTTCTTAAAAGCATTTTTGTGTAACTTCAGAAAATTTTCCCTTTTTTAAAATTACTTAACAAGTCATAGGTAAAGTTATGACTTACTCTCCCAAAGACCACAAAATTGCATCAAATGTCCTTTTAGCTTACTAGGGAACCATTTCTCTGCCAGAGAAAAATATAGCTGGGGTATCAGAGTTGAATTTTCCATTGATTCCATTTTCTGTTTGGCTAGGCAGCCAGAGTTTGGATTTAGCATATATTGAAATTTCTGGCACCTTAACTTATCCTGCAAAGTGGTTACCAGACTGGACTCATTCATTAGGCCATTCAGCTATAATTAATCACTGCTCAGGTTTCACCCTCTGCTTCACAACAAAACCAGATAAATCCTCCTGCTGAATTAAAGATCAGTTTTTTCTTGTGTTTTGGCACACACCTGACTGGCAGTTCAGAAGCATGTCTGAACTGTCAGTAACTACAGAGCATGCAACAAAATAGAGCTGGCAAGGACAGTACCTTTAACAAAACTAGTAAAGGGACTCTTAAAAGTCTAAGAGCTTTTGTTATCCTTCAATAGTTTCAACTTAATTGCAATTAGCCCCTTCATAGGTAGCACTGATATGACGTTACCTTCTTGTTTGCAGCCTGCACATTTCAGGGTGATCAGTTTTTGAAGCGACAAGAATATGGGATGTATCCCAGTCTTTAGTAGTGTCTTCAAAACTTACTTCTGATGGAGTTACCTATTAAATGATGTTCATTGACACCATCTTTCAGGCCCAACACTCTCCTATTTAAAGAGTTAATATATTATTAATTTAAATGTCCTGGGAGCTGACTACATGCAACCCAAACATAAAATGCAGATTTTTCTGGTCCCAAAGACGGTGTCAACATTTTTGCCCCTTGAAGTTCTGCAACTACAGTTCACTTTATTTTTATTTTTTTTTTGCAGGAGATGTCATCTGCATTTCACAAACATGAAAAGTCAAGTTCTCTTACACTAGGAGTGAAGTTGCACATTTTGACTGCTCAAGAGACCATTCTGCTCTTATGTGTGCTCCTCATCCTTACTTTCCACAACCCCAGATAGCTGTAGAACCAAGCTGACAGCCCGATCAACGCACTACTTTAAATCAAATAATTTTTCTGGGATACTTTTTAGACAACGTTACATTTGTACAAGGCTCAACTTTACTGCAAGAGCTGATTGGCAAGGGAAATGTGAAATTGTATCCGTGGTGAACTACTCAAAGCCACACAGCAAAAGAGCAAACGCAACCTGCAGCCCTTCTGTGCACTCACCACATCTCACTTTCAGTTCTGAGCCGCAGACTCCAATTTCCTAAAGGAAGCTGCATACCAGTCCATAACTTGCACATGTATCTGCCAGTGAGACACTGGAGTTCAAGCCTTCACTACCTCCACAGTCAGAGGTTATAATACACAGCATCTCGCAATTGGATCAAACAACATCATCTACCACATTAATACAGACTTGTCTTATTTTCAACAAATTGCTATGTTGCAAAATAAAGATTAACTCTTCATACAGCTACTCAGAAGTTTCCATGTGACAGGCGGACAACACAAGATTATTCCTTTACTTGGCATGCAGTAAAAACAAGAGTTCTGCTGCATGAGGTGTAGAAGAAGTTTGTTGATAAAGAATTATGATGACGATCATTTTCTCATGCTCACTGAACAAGCCGGTTTCTCTACAGAAGGAAATTCGCTTAAAATATGCAATTTTACTATTGTAATCAGATTAATATAATTCCCTGTGAGGCCAAATTCAGGATTCAATTGGTACATCTTACACTGCTGACCCAAAAGTCTTTCAGTGACATAATGTTTTTTCCATCTACGAAGTGTCCAAGAAATTAGAGGTATAAAAAACATCTGACTGCTTTCCCCACAATGTTCACATAGATTCTCTTTTTCTGGAGGTAATAAACTAGCTGGTTTTGGACTAAATATAAGCAGCACAGAAATGCAATCATTAAAAATTCCACCCAAATCCTCATTCTGAATTTAGTGTTTACACCACAAATAGCCATCACATCTAACATGGACAACTCTGAATTGCCAGTGTGGTGTCTTCACACCATCCAACAATCCTCACAGGATCCTTCACTGAACAGTTCAACACACAAACCAGAACACAGGCATCCTCATCCTTAAGCTCCCTCTCAACATAATGAAATATCCTATTGTGTGCCACTTGGAGGGACTGTATCATCATCCTTTAGCAGGATCTGTGAATGGCTACAATTTCAGGCAACCAAATCACTTCAGTGTTCTTTGCCTAAGTATCTGGATGGATGGATGGATGGATGGATGGATGGATGGATGGATGGATGGATGGATGGATGGATGGGGTGTGTGCCTGTACCTGTATTTATGTACACACTAAATCTAAACTTTTAACTTTGAAATTGATTGATAGATAGCCGCAGTAGATCTTGTATGGTGCACGCTGGCTGCTGAATAGCTGGACGGCACCTGGCATACGTTCTTTTTCCCCAGGATGACTAAAGCGACTGTGACACAGACAATGGGGCTTGTGATATTGCACTTACTCTGGGTGGGACAGTCTGCAGGGCTGTGATGTAGTTCTCCAGAGCAATGCGGCGACGGTCATTCAGCATGGCTTCCACCCGTGCCATGTGAGTCTCCACCAGCTGTTGTCTTTCATTTGCTGCTTCTTGTTCCAGTGATTCCACTTTCTCCTGAAAATGCTGAAAAAAACACCCATCACAACAGGAACAGTGAAGACATCAGCAGACAAACACAGATGTGAAAACTTTTGTCTGCAGATCACCAGTATGCTTCCTCATGACAGACTGCCTTGGCTTCCACAATCTCTGTACTGAATGCACTGTTTATTGATTTCAGCAGGAACTGCTGATGCCCTCTATTCCTGAACACCTGGCCACATTTTATTAATCAAACATTTCAGCACAACCACCAGTGAATCCTTCATTTGACCCCTCAGACTGTTCAACACTAAGGAATTCAGCCTAGAAAAAGGTGCAGTTTGGCAAGCACTTGCCTCCTGCAATCATGAAGGCTTTCCACGTACCAAAGTGACTTTACAAACAAAACTACCTGGTGGGAAAAAAAAAAAACAAAAAACCACAAACAAAACATTCAAGCCATACAGAGTCACTATAATTGCCTACAAATTGGCCATCAGGAAGAAAAAATGAGCTCAAACTCATTCCAATAAAGGAAAAGTTTTACTGGGCAAAATATACAGAGAGCAATGTCGTGGGATTTAATATGCAATGCAGTCTGGTTCTCAGCATTACCTTTTTATAATTTTGCACTGAATTCCTCCTAGCAGTACTGCATAATACCTAACATAGCCACAGTGGGTTTCAAGGAGTGTCTGGCTTGTCAGAAATTTTGAATTATAGTATTATTTGGATAAAAGAATTTCTGGCTGAGGGTTTCTTTCAGATAAAACTGATGGTGATTCCTTCCTTAAATCACATTTTTCATCTCTGCTTTGAGATTAGGTCTTGCAGCTTATTAGTTTATCACATCCTAAATTTTGAGAAGGACTCACAGTGAAAGCTTTCAGTTCTCACTGATGGCAAATCGAAATTCAAGTCAAATTCTTTCTCTCTACATACACACTCACTAGTTCTGCACTTCTGTTCCAGAAATTGGCTGCTAAATACAGAGACACCCAGCAGCCTCTAACAGCTGGAAACAAAGATAGCAACAGCAAGAGCAGAAAATAACATTAAATTCCCATATAATTATGTTTTAAAATTATACCACCGCTCACACCCATTGTATTTCAACTGCAGCCCCAGCTGTAAGGTTGCAGCAGCGTTCTCCTTTACCTGGATAACAGCTTTCTTGTCAGCCTTTGGCAAGTTCTTTGCTTGGCGTTCTGCTTCTTCCCATTCTCTCATGACCTAACAAACAAAACAAAACAGAGCGTGACTTTCAAATTTTCCTCTCTTGTCTCAGGGCCCAGAAACAGCCAAGCACTGTAGCTCAGACAATCATCTTTTTATATTCCTCCCCTCCTTTTATCTCTATAAGAAAGCAGTTACAACATTTAACAAAGGCAGAATCCTGTTATTAAATTAAACAAAAACTGAACCACTGTGTCTGAACACTGTACCAAGCTCTTATAAAACTTCATGGTGAAGCAACACAGCAGTCAACCACCCCTGAAGCAAAGGAAGTAGAAATCTCTACAGTGAACACACCAACCCTTCTTCATCTCAGACAAAAAGGAAAATGTTTCCATCTTAGTGTATGCCCTTGGTCAAAAGAAGCAAATTTCTACTAAATGACATTTCTGGGGGGGAAGGAGGTGGGAGGAACCACACTTTTTTTTTTTAGATTTATTTGGACTCACTGGCCTTTGAGTAGGACAGATCAGGAATTACATGAAATTTGTGCTAGGCTGATCAACAACAGGTGCCAAACATTTCAAGAACCGAATATACTTTTGTCTCAAGTACAACACAGACAGAAAAGATAATCTAAAAGAACTTTCAGCATCATTCCTCTCAGCAATATATGAGGCCACGTCCTGCAGAACACAGGCCAGTATTTCAGTAATCAGGAAATGAGTTACTCTTAATTAGCCATTTGTGACATCTGAAACCTTCTCACGGTCTTAGTTATGGACTTTCCTCACTTCATAACTGGCACATACTCCTCACACATACTCCTCAGATAATACTTTTTATGGAGTAACTGCTGTCGCCAAATGCAGTGCACACAAATATGTGACTTGGTTATTTGCAAGATTAGCACAACGTCAGAAAACAGAAGAAACCTATAAGCAGTTCCTCAAAATGCACATTTCCTCTTCTTTCTCACCCCAATCCACACTTTCTTACCATTTATAACAGAAATTCTCAAACATAACCTTTCTAAAGAGTATTTAAGAAAAGCTCAGAGCTCCTATGTACAACTGAAATTTCTTTGGGATAAATACCAAAGGCAAAGTATATCTTCTGTGTCTCACGTCTGCTAGTAGAGCCTCAACCACTCAGCTCCTGCCTCAGGCTCCCTAGTTTTCCAACATGCTGGACATCATTAAACAGGTTCTTTCCTGGACACACAGGAGAGTGCTGGTGGTGCCTGTGCCATTTTACAAAACCTCAAGGCTCAAAGGAGGCTTTTACAAGTCCCATTTCCTGAAATGTAATCCCTTCTCAGTTCTACATAGGGTTGTAGACCCTAACAAATAATCAGCATAAAGACAACAGCACTCAATACTGACTCCATATGTGAGATCTTATTGTCAAGTTTTCAGCTATCTTTTGACTCAAACCTTGGGAATTTATTTCAAGACAGCAATAAAGCACTCATAGTAAAAACAGACCAACTTACTACCAGTGCAATTATTTTTCAGACAGAAATTCTGGCCTCAGTAATGGCCCAAATGAGTGGAGGGAGATCTGGGTAAGCAAACGTGATTTTGAAAACTTCAATGTGGTTAATTGTTTTGCCTACCCCTGGGCTTCAGCAGCAGCTTGGTTAGACAGCAGTTGTTGTAAGTACAAAGGCCTGAAATCACTTTGGACTAAAGTTTCCGCTTACAGTTCCCAGTAAAAAAACATGAGCTAAGTTAAGATTGTGATTTCTAAGAATTATAATACAGCCTAAAAATACCTCTTCAATTTATGTAATCTTTTAATCAGATAAATACATACCAATGTGTAAATTGTACCTAAGCTCTCATGAGGTGGGAAACCAAAATTTACAAGGAAACATGAAAGTTCATCTTACTAAAAGAGGATGTTCTGTGCTGTGCACTCGGTTTATAGGCTGAACCATCACTGTTACTTAGTGCACAGAAGATTGTACTGCTTCTCCAGCAAAGTAGTAACAAAGAACATGAAATGACGATGCAATTTAGTACACTGTGATGTGTTCTCCAAAAAAAAAAAGCAACACCCAACTTACTAGTGTTCAGAGTGCTGCTCTGTATTAAGTGCACATTAGGTATTCACCTCTTAATTGTGCACTTAGGCCACATAATTAAGGTGGCCTAGAAAATGTCACTCACAGACACAGGCAGCATCTTTCTAGAGAACTGGAATGTCAATGGTGCCAGGGTATGAGCACTACAGAAGACCCACAAACCGTGGCATTAATTCAAGTGCTAAACTACAATGATACGTGTTAACGCTTGAGCATTGACCTAGATTGGCAAGTTTATGATTCTCTTCTCCCGCCCCTCCTTTTATGCCTTCAAATCACATCTCTGACATCTGCTTAATACTCGTTATCACTATGAATGAGCAGTCAATGGGTTTTCAGAACAACAGCTCCTTGCAATTTTATCCCCAAACTAATCTTGAAAAATTTAAAGGCAATGACACTCTGCTAATCCATATGATGAAAACAAGTATTGTGGGTAACAGGATAAAGAGACCTTTGACTGGATCAGGTCTCTCTGCCTATTATATTTCTTCAAATCTTTTAAAGCATTGAAGGTGGGATGACAAACTCAAAGGCTGCACAGGTAGCTGGGAGGAATGTAAACGAAGGGATTCAGAGTTCAGCTCAAGTATGAGAGCGAATGGCTTGTGAAGAAAAAAAGAAGGAAAAAAACCAAACCAGAGTGACATGGCTGTTTGCAGAAACAATATTAATTGTAAAGACTGCAGAAACTCTGCTTTAGTGTTGTTTTTTGCAGTTGGGAAGACTTCAGTGGTTGAAAGGGGTGTGGGTGGGGTGAGAGCCTGTGGGTGTGCTCTAACTGGAGACGTAGCTGCCCTACAGCTACATATGGGCAGTTCCTACCACCAAGAGAAAAGCTGGGCTCTCACTGAAGGCCAGACCTTTACAGAATTATGAGTGATTAACAGCTTAACAGCTGTATGACAGTACTCTGTGGGAAACCAACAAGCAGAAAGGAAACAAATAAAATTAATTTTCCAGATATGTATGTGCAGAAAAAGGCCAAACTTGTCCAGTGTGCAGTTATAAACCTATTCTCCTTTACTGAAAGCACAGACCTATCAAAGCCACGCAGATTTATGGCTTTCCAAGGCTTTATGCCAGGAAAACGACAAGTTCTGTTCGAGATTTAAGAAGCAAACTGTTTCAAAGTCAAACTTCTTCAGAACTCAGGACTTACTGCCTTGCAGACTTCTTTTGAAATTGGGCTGTAGGGGACAGCAAGAGGGAAAAAGGAAGCAGGGAAAAGCGTCATTCATTATTAAGAGCTATGCTAAGTACAAAAATCTCATTACACTGAAACCAGCAGAATTTATTCCCATTTTTTTACGCTGGTGCACAGAAGCACATCTGCAAGGAAAGAACTTAGACATATGGGTTACAGCAATCACACCAGCAGAGGTGTTTGAAGGCCTGCATAGATAGAATGTCAAAGTCATCACAATATGATGACTACTTTCGTCAAGGGCTTTTCTTTCACACTTAAGTCTTGACCTTTTTTCTGGTAATAACATCATTAAATCTCTTCAAAGAACCCTGAATGTAACTGAGGGGGGTAACTCCTGCTAAGCTGACAGCTTTAGAGAAGGCAAGAGCCCTCACACGCAGTAACAGAGACACTGTTATGCAGGCAATATGGTATTGTTGGTACTAACAAACCTCTCAAGGATGTTGGAACAAGCAGCATACAATGATCCAAAGTGGTGGTGAACAGCCAGCCAACTCTTGTTACCCACGTCTGCTTACAGATGAACACTATCAGCTACTATGGGTTTGTTGATGTGACCCTACCTGATGAATATAAGAAAGAAAAGACCTTTGATATCCCCCTGGCACCCCTCCAAATTATGCACTGATGGGTGTCACCCTTGGTATGAGAGAGAAGCGATGTTTTATACTATGTCAGAAACTTTTTTCTCCTCTCACAGTTATGAAGGGAGACTTCTTCCTATAAGGTTTTGAAATCTATGTACATTGTATTGCATACAGGTTGTGAGTGGGGAAATAGAAAGTAAGCAAACCCCGATTAACTGAAACTGTATTCAATGTATGGAAAATATCTTCTGAGTTGCTTAGAGGACTAATCTTCATCTCCCATGAATCTAGACACAGACCACGCATTTTGATGTACACTGTTTGATGACTAACAGCATCAAACACGCTGTTTTAGATGCATTTTGTGTTTCATTTTTAAAACTATGCTCTCATCACAGAAAGAAACTAAATATCTTGAACACAATGCTAGCTCTCACTCTCAAGTTCAAGCTTGTTGAGGACTGCAGTATTTTCAGATATTTGCCTTGGAAATGAACTTCCAAGAAGCATGACTATTCTGGGAGACAAGGTATCATTAAGTTCCTGTCATAAGTACTGTGCACAGTATGATACCCAAAACATTGTCAACAGCCATGGAAAGAATAAATACAAGACATCAGGACATCTCAAGATGTTTTAAGGAAAAAACGTATAAATACACTGCTTTTTTTGAGTAAGGTTCAGTATCTGGTTTCTTCAGGCTATTTAGCAGCAAGTATTTAAGTGAGGGAATTGTACAAAAGTTAACGAACTGGAAAGAGAGAAAGGGGAATTGTACCAAAACAGGAAACAACTAGGGCAGCCTGAGATAAATTAGCATATTTTCTTCCTGTTACATAAGAGAACAGCAAACATGTAAAGGTTGCACATGAATGGCTAGCCTGTTTGCATGGGAATGCAATTTTGCTGTTATTTAGAGTAGCATTACTTAGGAAAAGTTAAAAATTGTATGTTAATGTAATGCCCTTTTTACAGCACTGCCTTGGAAAGATTATAAGACTTGTTCTTCCAGATGCCGTGCAGATGTAAAGGCAGAAAAACCTTCACTCTGAAGTCTGCAGGCATGGACACTTAAGAGCAGAAGGGATTAAAACTGGGTGAGGTAGAGGTGCATCAGGTCGTTGTACAAGAAGAGCATAGACAACCCTAAAAAGAGTCTGAGGAGCTGTGAACAATGAACCAACACGATCACGCACAGAAGCAGGGTCTCTTCTCTGCCTATTTTGATGCAAGGGGAGAAGAAACAAGAGTTGTGATAATTTCATGCTGAACAACAGGAAAACTCAAGAAGAGAATACACAGAAAATCTGCATTTGCCGTGATGGCATGCTTCAATTAAAATGTTTAATCTCAATTTATTTTTTAAATGCTACAGTTTCCTACTCCATAGATGATTAAGCTTTATACGTGAGCTAGAAAACGTGTTTTTTTTCATAATTAACTGTTACAAAATAAAGTGTGCATTAAATCAGTACTGTTTAAAAACCAGCTCATTTATTAAATATCTGTATTTAGTTAATAACTGATTTATTTCTGATTATGTCATTTATCAAGATTAATGAAAGACTTGATTTTCATAAAAACTGATCATTCGCTAAGACACGATCATTTGCTCTCTTTTAATAAAAGAAAAAAGGACATTTCTGCTCCTTTATTATCCCCATTTTCCAGCTTTGAAAGAACCAGACTTTGAGCTACTAAGCCAAAAATGAATAAATATGTTCAGTGCAGCTGGAGGGCTTAACTAGTGACTCTCACTAGCATGGACACAAAGGGTAAGTTGTTTAATTTATTTGGCATTCTTTTTGATCTAACAAGTAACAGCTTCAAATTAATTTTTAGTTAAATACATATTAAGAAGATTCCTGATTTTAAAGACAATATAAAAAGCGATAAATTGCCAAAAAGCAGGCCAGTGGTATTGGACCCAGAGTTACCACAGTTCACATGAGAAACAAGACATGGAATGGTAAACTAACTACTTTTTTCTCCCTGCCCATAAGATCTTTTATTTTTAAAATATTTGAAACATTAGGTGGGAGAGGTTAGCTCAGTGCTATACAAGACATTACTCATATAAGGGAAACCTGATTTTTAAAAACTGAAGTCACCTCTTCTTAAAAGCTCTGCAGGTGTTCTGCATACTTCAAGACATGTACTTTAATGTACTTTAAGCTGTGATTTAATCATCAGCATAGGCATATTAAAGATCAGTTAGATTCTCTTTCTTTCTTTCTTGAGGTACCTATTTTGATTTCTCAGATCTGATTTAGCTTGCTGAACTGCACAGAGTTGTGTTTTTTTTGTGGTTTTGTTATTTTTTGGTAAGAGTGACAAGGCAGTGAGCTGAGAGAGCTGACCTGCCTCACCCCACAGCTGTACGCTCATTAGTGCTGACAGGAAGGATGGCTGGGAACATCCTAATGAGGGCAGAGCACGTGGCAGTGCCAGCGTGATCTTCAGTCAAAGCCTTGAACCACAGCCTTCATTTATTGAGTTCCCCCAAATGAACATGGTAGAGCACGCAGAGCATTTACCCAGAAGTTTTTTGAGGCTACAGTTCAGTAGCTTTTCCAGTTAACTTTCTTAGCCTGAAGCACTGGCAACGTATATTCTCCCTGTATGCTGTTTCTGGGTGCCTATGCATTTCATTAGTTCTGTGCAAACCTTTCAGCTTTGCAGAAAATAAAAAAAAAACAACTGCGGTTTTTACAGAAATATTGCCCTTAATTACTCAACTTTTACACTGCATATTGAATTTCGGAGACAAGAAGAGGAGAATTTGAGGACTATTTCAGGAAAAGCTGCCATGTTTACTGTATGTGGTTTCAACCAATGACTGCCTCATGTAAGATGCCCTGGCCTATTTACTAGAAAGGTGCAAGACGTAGCTATAGTACCATTAGAGGGGGACTTACACTAAGAGTCTAATCTCAGGTTTACTCAAACATTACAGCGAAAAGCTAAAGGTTAATGTGTCAGTAATACAGCAGGGGAAGAAAGTTACATGGAAATAATAATTATTAAAATATCTACACAGCATATGCAGTGCATCTGAATTATACTACATTAATTTCTGTGTTCTTCCATCCTAAAAAAATATGCATCACAGGATCTCCTTTAAATCTTTCATATTTTTTCACTGCTGTTATTAGAGCAGAACTGTTGCAATTTTTATTGGCATTTCTGTTATAAACCCTGTTTTTGAAAGAACAGATAGCTCTTCTCTTAGTATTCAATAAGATTAAAAACAGTATATAGTTTCAGGCTACATAAAACTCTCTGGTTAAAGAAAAAAAAAAGAGTTGATTCAGTTGGACTGGTTGAGTTCAGAAGCACTAATTTCTCCTCTTTGCCTTGGCTTTAGATGCATTTTATGTTACCTTGAGGCTCAAGAGCATTAGATGAATATATGCAAGCTTATGTTACACCAGGGCATGGCCATGTATGCATACACCTGGAAAATGAAGCTGATTACAAGCAATCTACCTTAGCCTCTGCAAAGGAAGGATGAATAACACTGGTAAAGCTCTTCATGTGATTATAAGAATAACATCACACACCAAACATTCTTCAACAAAAATGAAAGCAATTTTTAGCAGAGTTTTTTTCTTTTTTTTTTTCCTACCAGCATAAATAGCTGTAGCAACCTAGGGCCACAGCTGTGATCCAAGCACAAACAGATGACCTTGCCAGCTCCAGCTGAATTCTTAGATGGAGTCAGATAGGCAGTAAATACAGCATTGCAGATGGGCACAGCAACCCGCATAAGCCTTAGGAAACATGAAAATAAAGGTCGTCGAGCATCTTACAACTTGAGAGACAAAGATCCCTGCAATGTTTAGTGATAAATCTATGATACTATGATAAAGAAATCTCCCCTTACCTGAGACATCCTTTCACGATGCTTGGCTTCAAGTCTCTCCTTGGCTTTCTGGAAATGGGCATGTTCATTTTCATCCCCGGGTGTCTCCAAGTACTTGTCAACAGCATCAGGAGTGCTAGCAGCTGTGGTAGGGACTGAGGTGAAGTTTTGAGAGAGGGAAGGAAGGGAGAAGAAAAGCAGAATTTCTACTTTAGTACAGATAAAATTTAGTTGAACCAGGCAAGAAACATCTGTTCTAATTTTCATCAGAATAAAATCATTCACGTAGCCTCAGAG
Organism: Anas acuta; assembly: GCF_963932015.1. Classification (NCBI taxonomy): domain Eukaryota; kingdom Metazoa; phylum Chordata; class Aves; order Anseriformes; family Anatidae; genus Anas; species Anas acuta. The sequence goes on along the minus strand of NC_088979.1, from coordinate 98,298,906 downwards.
GAGTATATTACATGCAGCAAATACATATAAATATACAAATAAATATTCTCCTCTTCTCCCTCCCATGTTATAATCCAGAAAAAACTCTTCAGCACGAGCAGGCAGAGCAGTATTATCCAAACAGGTTAGAAACCACTGCCAAAGGAAAGAATTAGAAGGAAAAAAAAGCTTGGCAATGACTAAAGTACATAGACCAGCAGAAAGCCCTTTGCAAACGACATGCTTTGTATATTAGTTTATCTTTTAAAAGCTGAATTGTAACACACGAGTGCCAATGCAAATACATTTTAAAGCACCTCTGGATCCTGTGGCACTTTAATAAAATACCTCAAATCCTTCCCTTAATGACAGTTTGGCCTCACAGATATTTACTTTATTTGTAACAATGTTGACTACTAAAACCCCTCATGGAGGCTGGAAACAATCAGAAAGCATGCTGTAATGACCAGCCGTTCCCGTCAGATAACTAGGCTGTACCTATGCACCAATAGCAGGAAGAGGCACACTTGGTGTAATTCAAGGACCAATTTTTTAGCAGTAGCATCCAGCGACTCTAGATTAAGTAATGTAACATTTCTGCGCTAGAGACATAACAGCAATTCAAAGAACTCTTAATTTTGTTCCAGCTACATTATCACTAAAATCTTCATTATCTAATCAGTTTCTTTTCCCTGGTCACTGTTTGCTCAACAGTTGCAAAGTTAATTTTAGAATTTTAACAAACAAATACACAGAGCTGCACAGGATTTCTTTAAAGTCTTATGACTACATGTACAATAGTTTACTTACAGAGGTGCTATGTTTTACTAGGAAGACTGATACAGGTAGAAAAAAAACAACCCACAGGCTTCCCTGCCTCCCACCCTTCAAACATTTCTCAGGTCTTCAACAGAAGCAAACTTCAGTCTGAAGATTAGGCTGAGCAATAATAACCGATATATATTTGTGACAACTCTCCTCAAAATAAGTTGAAATATAAACACATTTATGTTGGTTGAATTATTTTTTTAATCATCAATTACAAGTACAAGCTCTCCATGTATTAGTCCCAACGAATGCATCCTCAATTTAAGAAAAGCTTAAAGCAAAATCCAACTTGTTCCTCAGATTTTATATTAGATGTCTAACACCAAATGCAAAACAAAAACAAACAAAAGGATGAACAGAAAGCCTTGGCTACATTTGAGATATGTGCTGTGTAAAAGGCACAGATGGGCTTAGGCTGCTGCTGATGGAAATTGCACGATGGATTTTATATGTTACTCACTGGAACATAGGATAGGCCTTGCTAGTCCCAAAATATCTACAAGCAACCCAAAAAATCCTATGGAGAAATCATAGGCAGTGCAAATTGCCACTCCTTCCACCGCTTTTAGATGTTTCATAAATATTTAGTTGCGAGATTTGCATTTTTTCAACCTTTATATTACTGAAGCATTGCAACAAACAGGAGCAAATGAAGCTCCTGACAAGCCACAAAAGTTGTGAAAATAGAATACAACTCTAAGGCTACTCCTACAGCTTCAGACAGTTTTTTTAATGTGTTATAAAAGCATAAAAATTCTCTTTTGCTTTAAATTCTCAGTGTTAATAACTCAATGATATGCGACTGCAATATTACTGTTACACAGCTTTAAGTGTCAAAAGAAGGGGTGAGGAGGTATGGGCTCCCCACCTCTCATCCTCTGCCACATTCCCTCATCTATCTGTACACACTGTCCATGTGTGTGCAAATCATAACCTTCTGTAGCTATCGGATGCACTGTTCAGAAAGGGCAGACCTAGGAGCCTACTGTTCATACTAGCACAGAATGTCCAAATGGATTTTATTATGAAAACTTTCAGACAGCAAAAACTTACAGGGCCACTAACGTCCTGCACAAGTGTAAGAGGTTTCTGCTGGGGTGCAGCGCTGCCGGCTGAATGGCTCTGACCATGTAAGCAAATTCCAAACCCAACACATTCAAAGCTTGGACGGAGTGAAAACATTTCTATAATGCTCAAAATTATTTAAAAATATCTTTCCTTTTCAAGCTCTCAAACACCAAATTACTCTTTATTTTTTCTGAAGCTGCAGTTAAGCATTACACATTTTAATTCCATTTACAAAATGAATGTAAAATCCTGTTTCAAACAGGGAGAAATTTAAGAGCTCCAGACCAGATTCCAGGGCCCCGTTTCCCAACGCAGGTTAACCAAACATTCCTAGGGACGAGCCAGGCAAGTTTAAGGCAGCACTCTCCTTGTTTGCCCGCTGGAAGCTAAGGAACACCAGAGACGAATGTAAATACCCTTTTGCAATGTTTAACTAACCTTGCTGGATTTGCTTTCCATGACTCTCTTTCTTTCTCCCCAAACCTGGGTGAAATTTAACATTTAAAATGTGGTGTGGCAGCAAGCTCCAGAGTTTCTTAGGGCCATGTGAAGAAAATCCCCTTCAGCCTAAGCTGTCCTCTGGCTGCCTCTGCAGGACACAGCAGGTTTTGGGGTGAGTTCCAGCTCATTCTCCATCTTTCCTTGTCTTTTATAACTCCCCCAGCCCCGAACTTACATCTGTACAAATGTGAGTGGAAAGAAGTGACGATCAAAATAACTGTCCAATGAATTATGCAAATTTAACCTTTAATTTATTGAATGGGGGGAGGAAAGGTCACCAGAATTTGCAATGAGATCCGCTAAGCCAAATGTACATTTAAGGTCTGGTTACCAAAAGCTGCTGTCTCGCACACGTGGCCTCTCCAGCCCAGATTTCCTGATGATACACTGGCTTCCCACTGGGACACTTACTGCCTGCTTCTGACCAGGCAACCACGCTGGGTGCTGAGAATGGGAAAGCCTGACTTCAGCACCGGGTGCCAAGGATGCCTTACAATGCAGCCCCCTCCCAAAGCTGGTTATAGGATCAGCAAGCGTGTGCCTGGAGCACCACCGGCCTAGCAAACAACTGTGGCTCTCCGGGGAAGCTGCTCTGCTTCAGAGCAAGAGCAGGCACTTTGGGAAAGCAAGGCTCACAAATGGCTTCTTGGAACTGCATCAACATTGGAAAATAAGAATTACGAATTTCCTAGTGGGAGCCCAGAGAGCACAACCAAATCAAACAAAGACTGACTGCATGTTAAGTGCAGCAGAGCTGGATGCCTGGGAGAGCCAGACTGCATCCAGGAATGCTGGAAGGGATGCGGGAGATACACTGACATCCACCTGCAACGGGCTCCCTTGAGCTAACACTGAGGATGCTAATGCTAATGACGAGCGATAGTGGCTAGGAGGAGAAAGCAATCACTCCTGACCTGTAAAACACAAGAGGGACATCGCTGGCCAAAGGATGGATGTGGTTCTCCATTGTGCACTCTGGCATGTCCAGAGCCGGGCACCAAGCACCATGTAGTGCCTTGTGCCCGTGTACCACTGCTGGAGTGTTTGTGTGGATCTGTCACACATGTAGGTGACGCCTGCAGAGACCAACTTACCAATACTGACCACATCTCAAACTGCAGAGATAACGTTTAAATGCTTAAAAACCAAAAAAGGTACAATTTTCATTAAAAGGAAGTTCAGCATCATTGTTTAGGAAAATACTAAAAGGTAAGATGAAATAATCATACACAGTTTCGTCTTCTGTTTATATTCTGGAGCAGTTCTCCTATGAGCAAGTTAGCCATCTACGTAATTTGAAATCACAAGTATTTCTCTGACATAAAACATTCAGCTCTTAAAAACACAAAGCCCTGCAAGATTTTGCGCCCTGTATTTATAAAGCCTACGAATGATTATGTGAGAAGTTCCCCATCTGCTTTTTTAAAAGTGTAATTACCTACAGTGTGTTTAAAAGCCTTGCGATTCCAGTGTAACAATAACTGGCAGCCCACCGCCCCAAAAGAGACTTACAGAAATACTGGGCCTCCCTTCTTCTGCAATAAAGGAAAAACATTTTAAAATGTCTTTATGGCTGTTGGCATAAAACCTACCATTTCCTTTCCAGTACATTTGGGAGTTTTATTTCTATGGATGTGTTGCATGTTTTCTCATAGTAAATTGGGAACATTTGGTCAGACATCAGTTACGTGTAAGGATTCCTTAAAAATCTGCAGCTTGATGTCAGTTTTTGACCACATGGGCTCTTTGAAGGAGGTTTCATTTTCTATGCATTGTCTGTTTTATAATGTAACTAGTTCTAGTGCTACAAGAAGACTGATCAAAAAGCACGTGTTGACAGCTGTGGAAGAAATGGCTATCAGATAACATTTCCTTCATACTTGCACTCATTTTACCTGCCAATTCCCAAACATTTTTTTTTTGGTTACACTTACAAGTACTAACATTCCTGGAGACACAGGTTCAAAAACAAAGCCAAATTAGGCTCTGCACTATTTGTTCATTAACAATTACTAATATCAGAAGAAAGACCAGGAAAAAAAAAAAGGCAACTACATTTTCCCCCAGATTCTGGGTTTTACCATGATGTATAAAAATAAATAATCCACATCAGCATCTCCGGTGACAGAAAAACCGATCACTCACCAGGCTCATCTAAAGTGACAGGGTTGGCAGATGCCCCCTTCCTGAGTGACAGTGGCTGCTGCATGCAAGACAGGAAGCCATTTGTAAGGAGAGCATTACCTGACTACACGGTGGGATCCAGCGCGTGCACATTCACTGCTTCTGCATTCTGCGTACGTAGCTGCCTCACTAATGAAGGATTAAGATCAAAGCTTTCAGTTGTTGACTAAGATCACAACTAATTATAGTACTTCTGACAAGTGCTTACGGAGTATCTTTAGCAGGAAGGGTTTCTGTTGTGAAAGGAACAGTTTTACAAGACAGCGTACCAATGCCTTTGTGAATAAGCTACTCCTCTTACAGCAGGGTAGCAACACCCACAAACAGACTACACAACAGCGAAGGAAAATGCTGATTACCTTTTTATTACACAATGGACAAATTACTGAATGATACAGGACAAATGAAGGCTGGGAAAGGTTTACATAAGATATGAGCAGATTATCATTATTGTATATGTAGGGTAAAGGATGGATCAGGATGAGCTTTGTGAAGTTATGCTTGGTTAATACAATTTAATTACTTGGAGAAAAGCACACGTCAAACTAGTATGCTTTTTGGTACTGAGATCAATACTGGGGCATGGACCAATAAGTGTATTTCTATACTATACATAAATTATAACCTACTGAATTATAAATATGGACAATTACTGCCCTTCTTAGCACTTTAAGCTGGAGGACCAGCAGGTACAGTTACACTTTCCCACTTTTAATTACTTCATACATTATTTCACCAAGATGACTTCCTGAATCCTGTCTAAAATTAAAGCAAGAAAAAAAGGCAAGGGTAGAGTTCCTCCTACAACGCATAGAGGAATGAAATGTGAGAATGAAAACCAGACATGTCCCCAGCTTTACTATTTTACCTATGAGTGGCAGGTTGTTGTTGATGCTTGTTTCTTATCATGATTTTTGGGAGAGAAATAAACAGCAGTGCTGTGCTTCAAGTGTTTGCATCACCTCATTGCGTTGAGTGGTGGGAGGCAGAACCTGCAGCAGTGGCACTTGGCTATCACCGGCCTCTAAGATAACTCTTTCTTCCAAAAACCTCTTCCCATGTTTTTGTCTCCACTTTTTCCATTTCAGGCACTTTCTGGCAAGGCCCAAATCTAAAATTTAGCTTTTCACTTTTAAGCTATGAGACAGTCTCTTAACTCCAGAAATTTCTGCAATCACATCTATAATGCTACCAGGCGCCTCAACAACCTACTTATCATGAATTGTAAGAGACATGACCATAACCCAAGGTCTGAGAGGGAACATTCTGAAGCTTGGGTAAGAGCTTCTGGATGCTTACACAAACCTTTTCAATATCCTCCATCACCAATCTTCATAATTGCTCGATACTTTGAGGTTAAGTTCTGAGAGCCAGATCTTTCGCCTTGCGACTCATCAGCACGTCTCCCTGCTTGGAAGCTAATTGCAGAGTGAACTGTGCTGATTATGTTCATGGCAAGTAATTCCTGTCCTTCGGGTCACCCAACTCCAGCTGCCCACTTTTTTATTTTCAGCAGAGATGTTCCATAATACAAACTCCCATTAAGATTTTCATTGACGTTAAGGCCCATCCTTTTCAACTACATATTCATCACTCAGCCTGATCACAACTACTCCGCTAGCTTTTATTTATCTCGTACATTGCTTTCTTGTTGTGTTTTGAGGATTATCTTTAAGATACCCCAGAAGTCTTTGGATGTAAAGCATTCTTTATAAAATCTAAAGAGTTTTGACTACAATAGTGGGAAATCAGAAGACATAAAACAAGCTAACAGACTAGAGAAAAAGAAATGTATTCTGCTGTCAGAAAAAAAATATATGCATCTTGGTACTGAATTAAAAAAGCGCTCTGTAATAGTAATAGTTGTATGCCCAGGGATCACATTTCAAACATTATAAAGGACCAGCAGGTCTCAAAGTTTACTTCTGCTTCCTTTTCAAGATGCATTTTCCAAAAGTTTGTTAAATTAGATGAATGTTCCTAAAGTGGATTAGAATGCATGTTGTTTAAAAATGTCTACTAATTAAATTAAAAGAGATTCCAGGCAGATGTGACATGAAGAGAGTTAACACATGAAAGAGAAGCCAATCCCACCCAATGTTCCAGAGGGATGATCCTTCCTTTCTTAATAGTTGGGTCTTCTCATTGTCCTTACTGCCCATCAAGGCTAAGCTACTTTGTCATCAAAGACTGAGTGTCATTTCTGTAATAATTCATAACTTGCATTACTACTCAAAGAACAAATACAAGTAAATGTAACAAACTTGGCCTGAAAATGCAATTAACTGTCTCAGGGTGGAAAAATCACATCATGTTTAAAAGTTATACTCCCTTGTGAACTTTACTTTGCAAAGACTGCTTGTATATTTCATTGATGTGTTACAATTTTATTTAAATAACGATGGTATCCAAACAACAGGCAGCTTGAAAGATAGTTTAATGAAGTCCTTCATGGAGACTTCTCGGAGAGAAAAAAAATATCATAGTCATATTGTGTCTTATCTATTATTTTAACTATGGTTGATACTTGCCACTAGGGAATTTAAACTAGGTTTAAATTAAACTTTCTCATATTAGAGTCCTTCTGCATAAGAACTTCAAGACACATTTCCTATCCATGTACAGATATAACTTGGCATTCATCCTTTCATTGCATCTCCGTGACTGCAACTTCCTTTTCACCAGCCCTGACAAATGCAATTTTGTGTTGCTCATATCTATTCAACGTTCATCTCAGCCATTAATTGCTCAGATCACTTCCCTGCTTTGTGTTCTTTGATTCATTTTTTTTCTTCCATCTTGTGCAAAATAATGAGCTTGTGTCAACTTTCAATGTATCTTCAGGTCTATTCTTTCTTTCTCCCCTTCATATTGCCCGTGATTACCCTCACTCAACAGTGAAGTCTGATTCTCACTCCCTGAGAGCCAAGAACTCCAGTTTCCAACAGCTAGTCAAATCCCATTAGGCAGTGGCTGAATTTTGAAATGAGGACCCGTCCCCTTTTGCTACCTCTTGTGCCTGGGAGAAGGTCCCCAGAGCAAACAGTCTCTTGACAGCCTCTCAAACATCTTTGCAACACACTGCTTCAAGGTCACTCTCTTCTGATTTGTCACCATAAATCTGAGCACTTATCAGGAAAAAAAGCACGCAATTATTCATGTTACATTAAATCAGAATGCTGTGAATAAACACAACAAAGAAGTATTCTCCTGAACATGCCTTCTGCCGTGGTTGTAACCAAGAGATAGCAAGTTTTGTACATGGAGTACAAAAGAACACACAAACAAACAAAAAAAACCTGTTTAGACACATTTACAATATTTTTCTTTTGAACCCTAAACTTTATCCAATTGCTCTTTTAAAAAGGCACAGCCCAACACTGGCTCCACAGATGGTTCAAGGCTGAAATATAATTATGAATTTGTATAGATGAAGAAATTGGTAACAGGAATTAATCATTTCCATTCCCTGAAGGTGGTAGTCAGAATTTACAATTTAAATAGATATTGGAATTCATCCATTTATAGCTCCTAGGCACTAAATGACAAATGTCGGGCACTCACAATAAACTGCAAAAAATATGTTTTTCTTAAGATTTCATCTACACTATTTGAAATTGGCCTCATCTTCATCAAGTGCACGATTCAGTACAGTTTTCATGCCAGAGAAAATAAAACACAGCAGATACAGGCAATTCATGCTGGAGATGGTGGGAAAGGGACACATTTATGCGAAGTCTTGAGAAGTAATGCCCCCTTTACTGCTAATTTGGGAAGCAGTAAGACAATTGAATACAAAGAGACTTTATGATAAAGCAACAGGTTGTCATAGTGTGACTGGCATACTGTAATTGCAATCATTTCTTTTTGTTTTGTTTTTTTTTTTTTTAGTCATTCAGATAACAAACTTCACACTCGTGAAATGCTCTCTTGCAATAGCACTACTTAAGAGGTATGGATTTTTAGAATTTGAAATGTTAGCTCTACACTTCTGTATTTTAAGTTATATCTCCAGTAGTGCTGTGACAAATTAGTATTGCAGCTAGTTGCTGTGATGAATATTTTCCAGCACTAAGTGCATTGTCGGAAAGACACATTCCTGGCATGAAGCAAGTTGCAAGCTTTACTGCTTTTATAGGCCTAGGCCTGCCAGCTTCCCCATAAACCTCAAGAACAGCGAAAGGGCAGTATCATCTAGTTCAGATGAACGTGCTTTACATGTGGCCTGCTTTCTGTCTTAAGCCCCATACCTGACCTCAAAGGTTGAGTGATCTCTGAAGTTGTACAGGATAAAACGAGCAATCACCCAGTAAATAAGACAGAGGATTAAAACATCCTTCCTAACAATTGGGTATATTTTACCACTCTGCTTACTTGAATGCCCTGCAGCACTCTAATGCCTTATCACTTATGACATGCTCTGGAAGTTGGCATGCAAGTTTAGCTGCCAAAGCTTTTTATTTCCTGTTAATTAGAGAGATGTCAAGATCCCGAACAAGTAGCAAATGGATAAAGGAAATTACCGACAACAGGAAATGATTGGAATATCAACTTATATGTCTCTGCTGTTCAAGGGTGCAAACTGTTATACACACTACCTAAGAAGAGAAATTAAACTGCATGATGCAAAGTGCTAGAGGTCATGTATTCTTCCCTCACTTAAGAGCATGAACTGTAAAAACATTAAGGTTGGTCTCATTAATTACCAGGGACAGACTGGTACTAGACAGAAGTCAAGGTGACGTTAGCCTATATGAGTAGCAGTAAGAATGGATCCTTCATATTGGTCTTAACCTTGTGCATAATTATTTTTATATCTAGTGTGACATTTTATGTATATTATTAAATTGTAGCTTTTAGTTTCTCTTCATACTTTCCCCTTGAAATTGAAATAAAGTATTTGCCACTTACCAACCACCAAAAGATTTAGCAAGGTTGTAAGCTTCCAGCATTTAGTCTAGAATAGAAATCCTGTTTTACCTAAATTCACTCCCCAAAATCTGTGATCATGCTGTAAGATAACAAAAATAAGAGTACTGGTTGACATTTGAACTTACTATTACCTTTCACAGGGAAGGTGGAAGAGGTTACTAACACTGGATCCTATCAACTCCCTCTGTTGTTAGACATGGGAATTCAGTGCAATAATAAAACACACCCTGTTTTATCAAAGGTAATTTCAATGATATGTTGAACTTTTCAAAAACTGACTGTGCCACCAGAGTACAGTTTCCTTCAGTTTTAGATGCAGAAAAAATGCAAATATTGCAGCAAGAGTTCCATCACATTCTTAATTTACCATATCACTGCTACAGGATCTGGAAGAGAGCAGTGTTGTACACAACAGATGTTAAACTAAGCACATTTAAGAGCTCTGAAGCTCCATGCACATCCAAGTTAAGACCGGAACATTAATATCGTATCAAAATAGTTTCTAAAAGATTTACATTTTCTGTAGCTTTAAGGTTGTTTAACTAACAACAACCAAGAGGACGAGTGAAAAAAAAAAATCTTACAGTAGATTACTTTTTATTATGACAATAAGACAATTAATTCCTTCAGTAATGGCACTTTATCATCTGCTTATTCTTGTCAATACATACCCGTTTTGTGGTCATTAAATCTCAATTAACCATCTGATAGATGCTAATGAATTCAAAGAAGTCATTATGGCCAGTCACACAGAAGAAGCTTGACTCCTTAAATTGAATAGAAACTGTAGACAGTATCGAACATCCTTATTAAAAATCAATAGAGAGAGAGCATGTGGTCTGGCAGGCTAAACGAACTGGTAACAAGATGTTTAAAGCCTTCTACTTCTAGGGCAATTATACATCAATTCCAGTGTTGCTGCATGATGAATGGGAAAATTTGACAGCAGTAGCTCCTACCCAACAGACAAGTTATTTTTGTCAGACCTCAGAGCATCAGTCAAATTCATTGATAGCAAAGAGAGTCTAAGGCTTTGTACAACCTGACAGAACCACCTTTTCAGATCAAGGCTATCAGACTTTAGCAAGGAAGCAGAATAAAACATGATTTTTTTTTTTTTTCCTATAGACTGTGTTCAGGATATTAGTATTCAGTATCCGTATTTTCAGTATTCATAGTATATTGGTATTCTTGACAATGGAAACTTCTCGGGTTTTGGTTCACTCCAATTTCAGCACATTACAAGAAATATAAACTTATATTCTACCCTTTCATCCTTTGGCTACTATCAAGAGAAACACAATCATTGCCTGCTATTTCCTATTACTCTCTGTACACTCTAACTCATCTATCCTGCAAAACTATACCTTGACCAAGGGAAGGCAAGTTTTTAGGTTCCATTTTGTATCCTGCCTAAGAGAAGCTCATTGGATTTTTACAGAACATTGCAGAGCAACAATGGAGAGAAAAGAGGTAAAGGTCAGGGCAAATAAATAATCATGAATGCAAATAGCTGGGGGAGGGAGAGGCATAAAGACCAGATAAAAATATTAAATTAAGGGTGACAAAGAGAAGAAAAAAGGCCAGGAAAGAAGAGGGGTGGCCTAGATACTGAGACTGACAGTCTTCTGAACTGCTTTTACCTTTTCTTCAATGGGATTGGAGGTCCAAGACTTGATACAACCAGTTAACTCAATCCATCATTTTCAGCAACATTGGACTGGTTTCAAAGACAAAATCTAACTTAAGTGCTGAACTGTATCATATTCAGGACTTCTAATAATGTTAATTGCTATTTCTATTCAGCAAAATGATGAAGGATTATGAAAAACGGCAGGGTGATACTGAGACAGCAGATGAAACCAAAGTATTTTAAGAACAGAAGTAAGAGGTGCATAGATCAAATGAAAATACATCAACAAGAAGATAGCTAAGGTAGCTTGGAAAGTATACGCTCTAAACTCAGAAGCTGCTTGACAAACTACTGAAGAAAATGAAGAAAACAGACCAAAAATAGGATTCCCAAAGTAAACCAAGACACAAATGAAAACAAATGCTAATGTGGTATCGTTTTATTGATTTGAACCTAAGAAAAAATGCACTTCCATGACAGAGAAAAGGGGAATATTCTGGGCTCATATGAATGATAAGCCGATCGCCTCGGATGCCAAGGTGATAGGCTCCAGGTCAGACGCGTTCTGCAGCAGAGCAGGGGATCGGAAAGGCAGGGCTGATTTTTCCAGCACTGAGCCAACTCGAGGGAGCCGGCAGGACCCGGCAGCCCTCGCGAGGGAGGCAAATGAGGCGAGAAGGAGGCGTAGCGGAGCCAGCAGCGCCCCCTCCCCGGCCGTCAAAAGCTGCCCCTAGGGAGCGCGGCAACCAGGACGGGCACACAGCGCGTGGCGCCTCAGGAGGGAGAGGCGCGGCAGTTGGCGCGGGCAGGGCAGAGCGTTCCCCCCGCCCATACCAACACCTCCTCTAACGGCGGCCTGCCCTAGCTAGGCTGCAATGGTGTACACCAGGCACAGTGCTCTCCTGGAAGTCTGTACACACCCAGACCGACTGCCCGCTCAAAACTGCGCCTGTTGCTACCACCTGCAGGGGCAGAGAGACTGTGCGTGAGGTGCGAGCAGGTGGACGACCTGGTCTGCCTGGTGGCAGAACTCAAGGAGGAGGTCAAGAGGTTGAGGGATATCAGGGAGTGTGAGCACAAGATAGACTGGTGGAGTAGTCCATCAAACGGGACTTTAGGGGACTGGGATGGTTAGTGGAGGGAGCGGGAGTACAGGTGGTGATTTCGTCCATCCCTACGGTGGCAGGGAGGGTAACAGAGAGGACACGGAAAGCCCACCTGATAAACACGTGGCTCAGAGGCTGGTGCCAACACAGAAATTTTGTGTTTTTTTTGACTATGGGGCGCTTTACTCGGCACCCAGAGATGGCTGCAGATGGGTCCCTATCTCTAAGGGGAAAACAGATCCTGGGCCAGGAGCTGGCAGGGCTCATTGAGAGGGCTTTAAACTAGGTGAGAAGGGGGATGGGGCTGAAACAAGGCTTGTAAGAGCTGTTCCAGGGGGAACAATGGCAAGGCTGGGAGAGAAGGCAATGGCCCAGCTGAAGTGCATCTACACTAATGCATGCAGCATGGGTAACAAACAGGAGGAGCTGGAAGCCATCGTGTGGCAGGCAGGCCACGACTTGGTTGCCATCATGGAAACATGGTGGGACCACTCTCATTACTGGAGTGCTGCAATGTCTGGCTGTAGGCTCTTGAGAAGGGACAGACAGCATGGAAGGGGTGGTGGTGTGGCTCTCTATATCAGAGAGAGTTTTGATGTTGTGGAACTTGAGGCTGGGAATGATAAGGTTGAGTCCCTATGGGTTAAGATCAGCGGGAAGGCCAACAAGGCAAGCATCCTGGTGGGGGTCTGTTATAGACTCTGCACTGTTCAGGGCAATGGTTGGTAGAGTCCCTTGGGAGGCGGTTCTGAAGGGCAGAGGAGTCCAGGAAGGCTGGGAACTCTTCCGGAAGGAAATCTTAATGGCACAGGAGCAGTCTGTCCCCATGTGCCCAGAGATGAGCCGGTGGGGAAGAAGAGTGGCCTGGTTGAACGGAGAATTGTGGCTCGAGCATAGCAGGAAAAAGAGGGTTTGCAATCTTTGGAAAAGAGGGCGGGCCACTCGGGAGGACTAGAAGGATGTTGCGAGGCAGTGCAGGGACAAAATTGGAAAGGCCACAGCTCATCTGGAGCTTGATCTGGCTACTGTTGTCAAAGACAACAAAAAATGTTTTTACAGATACATCAACGCAAAACGGAGGACTAAGGAGAATCTCCAGCCTTTACTGGATGCGGGGGGGAACTTAGTTACAAAAGATGAGGAAAAGGCGGAGGTGCTCAATGCCTTCTTTGCCTCAGTCTTTAGCCGCAAAACCAGTTGCTCTCTGAATACTCAGTACCCTGAACTGGTGGAAGGGGATGGGGAGCAGAATGTGGCCCTCACTATCCATGAAGAAATGGTTGGCAACCTGCTACAGCACTTGGATGTATGCAAGTTGATGGGGCCAGATGGGATCCACCCGAGGATACTGAGAGAACTGTCAGAGGAGCTGGCCAAGCCACTTACCATCATTTATGAACAGTCCTGGCTATCGGGGGAGGTCCCAGTTGACTGGCGGCTAGCAAATGTGACGCCCATCTACAAGAAGGGCTGGAGGGCAGACCCAGGGAACTACAGGCCTGTCAGTCTGACCTCAGTGCCAGGGAAACTCATGGAGCAGATTATCTTGAGAGTCATCACGCGGCACTTACAGGGCAAGCAGGTGATCAGGCCCAGTCAGCATGGGTTTATGAAAGGCAGCTCCTGCTTGACGAACCTGATCTCCTTCTATGACAAAGTGACGTGCTTGGTGGATGAGGGAAAGGCTGTGGATGTGGTCTACCTTGACTTCAGCAAGGCTTTTGACACTGTCTCCCACAGCATTCTCCTCAAGAAACTGTCTGCTCGTGGCTTGGACTGGCGTACGCTTCGTTGGGTTTAAAACTGGCTGGATAGCCAGGCCCAAAGAGTTGTGGTGAATGGAGTCAAATCCAGGTGGAGGCCGGTCACTAGTGGTGTTCCCCACAGCTTGGTACTGGGGCCAGTCCTCTTTAATATCTTTATCGATGATCTGGATGAGGGGATTGAGTGCACCCTCAGTAAGTTTGCAGATGACACCAAGCTAGGTGTGTGTGTCAATCTGCTCGAGGGTAGGAAGGCTCTGCAGGAGGATCTGGATAGGCTGCACCGATGGGCTGAGGTCAACTGCATGAAGTTTAACAAGGCCAAGTGCCGGGTCCTGCACCTGGGGCGCAATAACCCCAAGCAGAGCTACAGGCTGGGAGATGAGTGTTTGGAAAGCTGCCAGGCAGAGAAGGACGTGGGAGTGATGGTTGATAGTCAGCTGAATATGAGCCAGCAGTGTGCTCAGGTGGCCAAGAAGGCCAACAGCATCCTGGCTTGCATAAGAAACAGTGTGGCCAGCAGGGCTAAGGAGGTGATTGTCCCCCTGTACTTGGCTCTGGTGAGGCCGCACCTCGAGTACTGTGTTCAGTTTTGGCCCCCTTGCCACAAGAAGGACATGGAGGTGCTCAAAAGAGTCCAGGGAAGGGCGATGAAGCTGGTGAGGGATCTGGAGAACAAGTCCGATGAGGAGCGGCTGAGGGAGCTGGGTTTGTTCAGCCTGGAGGGGCGACCTTATCATAAGTACCTTAAAGGAGGCTCTAGCGAGGTGGGGGTTGGTCTATTCTCCCACGTGCCTGGTGACAGGACGAGGGGGAATGGGCTAAAGTTGTGCCAGGGGTGTTTTAGGTTGGATATTAGGAAGAACTTCTTTACTGAGAGGGTTGTGAGGCATTGGAATGGGCTGCCCAGGGAAGTGGTGGAGTCACCATCCCTGGAGGTCTTTAAAAGACATTTAGATGTTGAACTTAGTGATATGGTTTAGTGGAGGACTTGTTAGTGTTAGGTCAGAGTACTCGATGATTTGAGGTCTCTTCCACTCTAGACAATTCTGTGATTCTGTGAATATCCTAATGGATATGCCATAAGACTAATTTAGAAGTTGTTTCTTTTTTCATTTCCGATGTCACATGCTGTGGAAGAATTGCCAGTCTTAGAAGAGAAGATCATTTATCCTCTCAAACAGCACGGGCACAGACTGTACAACTTCTGCTGCCAAGAAACAAGTTTGAAAAAGGAAGACAATCTAATTTCCAAGTTTGATTCAATCCATAATATTCTTTTTAAGATCATGGACAAGGTCATCCCTTGTAGCAGAATGATTTTCTGTAAAAAGATTACAAGGTTCTTAGGACTTGCATTTGAGCAGTCTCACTTTCATCCTAGAGCAGACTGCAGTTTACTGTAATTTTTCCTACAACTTGTATACGAGAAGCAACGTCACTGCATTATCAGTGCAACAAATTACAGTCATCATTTCAGGTTTAACTATGGGAGAATAACTCTCATGAAGTCTGTTTCGTGCTGTGACTGTTCTTTAGTCAGCAACACCTTTCCCTGTATATAATAACTTCACAGCGCTATGAATGCCAGAAGTGAAACTATGATTTGAAGTGCTGGGTGAGCAACTGCAGCTCCGTATGCAAGATGCGCTATATTAGGAGACCTCTGAGTCAGCACAGAGCCCCACTACAGGATTTGGACAAAGAAAAGCATCCATATGGCTCAGCTTGAAGGGCAGGAGCCAAAACAAATCTGTAAAAACTGAAAGTTTTAACAAAATCGCAATCTTGAAGGAATCAGGATCTACTTAAAGTTCTTATTTATGCTATTGCCCAGCCTCCACAGAAGTGTTCATAAATTTTTAGTAATGCTGACAAAGGTAGCAATAATTCTTAACTCCTATCAGGTATATGAAAATACATACTTTTGCCAACCAGAACACAAGTGTATGCAGCTTTTAGAAGTTCTTCTATTTACCATAAAAGTAAAGTGCACAGCACAAAAGACTAATAGTATTTTTTTTCAATCCTACCTTGTTGGCAAGGCAACTTGTCCACTGGGCAAAGGAACAAGTACTGTCGCAGGAGCAAGATATCCTATAAGAGGTTGGTGCCTTTCACTTGCCTCTTAGGGACCAAGCCAAGACTCATGAATTTTCCAGAGCAAAATGTTAATGTAAATCTAGTTCATTCCCAGTTCACTTGCTGACTGGGAATACTTCCACGTGTAAAGTAACAGAAGTTTCAGTTTATCAGTTATTTTATATTATTAGTTTTGATGGCTATCGTATTGTCTTTGATCCAATCACCATTTAAGCATGAAACTCACCTTTGATCCTATTAAGCAAGATACTCACCTACAGATGACTAAAAAAGTACCTGTCCTTTACAAATTCCGCTGGCCATAAGAATAAAGAATAAATACAGCCCCATCTCAGCTACCTAAAACTAAATGTACCAGAGGTCAAGTGGCTTTTCTAGAGTTATTGTTCAACACCTCTCTCACTGCAGAATTTTTTCATGCCCCTAATCTGCTCGACCAGTTATCTTCAGTTGACTTTTCTTTCCTTTTTCCATGTGTACAGATCAACTGCCCATTAGTATCACATACCTGCTATTTAATTACAGAAACATTCCTTCATTAAGATTTTCTTCTTTCCACTTCTGCCCTAAATTTACTTTTGTTACAAAGTCCTACTTTTTCTTGCCTGTTACAGAGTTCACAATCAGAAAGACAAACCATGTTATTCAGCTCTAAAAATGCCTTACTTAGGACAGGAACTTAGCAGTTCAAAATGTAGTTCTTTTAGCAAATACATTATAGGTCTAATTCCAACATGCAGCATATTTCTCTCCTTGCTACATCTGGTGTTGCAGAAGGTGATCACTCCTGCCCATTCATCTAGTCTTCCTCCTCATCCCTCCATGGAGCTTTGAGTAGCTCTACAAGAAGAGAAGATGAAACATGTCTGGAGGGCTGGAGGGCTGGAGTAGCAATCCTGCCTTCACGAGTGCTCTCCAAAACGAAATGCAGCTGCTGAATCCAGTGCCTGATGGACCAGCTGCAGTATTCTGCTATGGGCAAAACCAACTTTCTCAAACCAAAACCACAGTGCAAATACACTTTCTTTATGGAAAGTAATCATTAAAAAATGTGGTGTGTTAAACAAAGCAAGTGGGACATTATTTACATTTGTGCACATCATGGCTGTCAGGAAACCTAAATATCAAATGGTAACTCACCCTTTTCCTTGCAAAAACACACATGTATTCGATCAAAATTAAAAAAAAAAAAAAAAGAATCATGTCTTTCAAGGCTGGAAATAAATCGTCTGATATTCTGATGAGCTTATACTGCTTTGATGAAAAAGAAATACATGAAAATACAATGTACAAACTAAGCGCTATTTTTAAACTTACCTGAGACTTCCCTAAAATTCATTTTTTTTTCCTGTAGAAACATTGCACATGCAGAAACAGGGACTCACAAGGTGTTAGTGAGCTTTGACAGAAGATAAAGTGAGCACAAAGGCCTGGTCTACAGAAATGTTAGGCTTCTGCCAGCCATCTACGAGATTGTCTAGAGGGCAGAGAAGGTGCCCACTACCATGCTGGGTTAGCAAGAGGCTATCGAGGACCTAGAGGTGAGCGAGGTGCTGGACAGACCGCAGGCGGCAGGAGCAGGGTTAGTGTGAGCCCAGGCCCGCTGCCAAGCGCCGGGGCCGGTCAGAGAGAGGCGGCGAGAGGCCGGCGGTGCACTTACGGACGCTGCCGCAGACCGCCATGCAGTACTCCTCCGAGTCAAAGTTGTTCCTGTTGCCGCCGCAGCCACCGTAAAAGAAGGGCGCGCACTTTCCTTCGGCCACGTCAAAGTACCAGCGGGAGATCATCGCGCGGCAGGGACCCGTCTCGGCTTGTTCAGAGCACACCTCTAGTCAGAGGAGACCCGGAGGAACCACATTTAGCATGAAAACGGCCTTGCCTGGGTTTCCACCTACCCAGTGTGCTGAGGAACACCTCAAGAGGAAACCCAAATTACTGTCCACTTCAATGCTTCCCCCCAAAAACCACCCCAGAGATGGTGCAGGCACATTTTGAAGCGGTTCAGACTCTTGCCACTAAGCTGCAGGCCTGAAGGTAAACATCTGAAGGGATGAGGTGCCAGCTTCTTTCCTGTTGGCCTGTAGCTATGCAACCCCCCCAGACTGAGCTTCCTAGCTTATGTAAAAGAAAACAAACAAACAAAACATGTACGAGCTATACAGGAGAACAAATTCTCTTCAGGCACCTAATTATTATATACAAGCACTGACAACGAAACTCCCTCTTGTACCCGGCTCGGTACAGGGGTTGTGATTCATAGTTCAAGGGCTCACATATATAAAATTAGTGCCACAGCTTTACTCCATCCATGGGAAGAAATCTCATCCCCAGTGAATGTACTGAGGGGAAAAAAAATTAAAACAGCTTGCATTTGTTTTTATTGTGAGCTGCCACAGTCTTTGCCTATAACCTGCAACACACAAAAACCTGAGGGAAAAAACAAAAACAAAGCATGCAAATTACAGAAGATAAAGGAAATTCTGCCCACAATTTGGAATCCAGCCAATTGCACAAGTAAACATACAGCCCTTTACCAATAATGTTCCAAACAGAAAAAAAAAGGGGAAAAAAAAGTTCTATCTTCCAACATGCATATACATCATTTCAAAACCACATAGTATCAAACATCAGTATGCCCCTCTTTTGCTTTCATTCCCCACACTACACCAGCAGACAAGCTGGCACGCTCACTAGAGGCGTCTAAATCCTCTGCATGAATGTGAATTTTGTGAAAGGCAGTTCCCCAAGGGTTGAATGGTGGGGAGAAATATCAGTGCACTGGCACTGGAAATGCCGTGTGCACTCGTCACCTCTAAGATGCTGGCTACGCAGAATCCCTCCTGGCAGACTGTCCTGACAAGTGATCGGCTCTGCGCTCTCCCTGGGAGCACCGCTGCTTACTGCATAGATTTGAGATTCATTTGTCATCAGTAGTTGATGCCTGTCTGCACTTAAATATGTAACATAGGTATAATTTTACACACGTATTTATTTATAGATATGGTACATGAATATGCTAATCTTAAGAATCAATTTTAGGGATCATCTACATTTGCTCCAAGAGAAGCAGACCAATGTATTTTTTTTATTTGCAGTTAACAAAGACATACTACAAATCTTACAGTTCTGTATCAAGCAATTTTTGAGAAAAAAGCAAACCAGATTTAATTGTGCAGACCATTAATTACAATTAATTGCATGCTACCGTAAGATTAATTATATACCACATTTAGTACACAAGTGGTTGCTCAGATTTATTTTCAAATAACATCTAGACCTGCCATCCAATTATGCAGCCAAACCCTCACACAAAGCTAACTTTGCAGAGACTTGGAAGAGCTGCCAGATGTCAATTAAAAATGAATAGTGACTCATGACATTAAAGAGACAGGTATAATCAAGAGAATTCTGGCTGGCAGGAAATGTCATTTCAGAAAACAAAGGTCTCAACATCTCTGTCTTTCTTTAAAAATGACTTAATTCATGTTGACTACGGCCTGACCTCTAACCACACCATAAGCACCTTCTAGGTTTCCCTTGAAATACTAGTGTTGCTATAAAGTCTGCTGTATTTCATTTTGTACTGTTACGTGTTATCGGGATGATTCACATATTTGCTCTGAAATTTCCTACAGGTACATCTCTCACAGAAATAGGAGCTGAGACTTTGTGTATATGCAAATAACGTGCAAAAGTGAAGGTAACTGTCCATCAAATAACACGGAATTAGCTCTCTGGAAGCTACAATCATTCATACACGTGAAGATGCACTTGGACACGCATTCTGGAAACCACTGCGTAGAGCACTAAAAACAGCAAGACTGAAGCAGTGGAGCCTCCACAGCCAACCAGATTGCTTTCAGTGAGTCCTAAATGGCAATTATTTCACCACAGAGAGACATGGCCTACTGTGCAAATAGTTTATGACCTACATGAAGACGAACAGGAGAAGGAAACTGTTCCATCACTGCCCTCATTGAGGGAAGCGTGTTGCTCGTTCAGGGTAGGAAACTTCTTGCTGCTGTCATCCCTTTTCCAGCGGTGCCACCACTGTCCACCACCACCTTACCTCCATGGAGGGTTCAGAGCAGCGTTCCTTCAGCCCTGCTTCAGGGGTGAAGGCACATTTTAAAACCATCTTCAATGCTTGAAAAACAGCCCTGGTTGCTCCCATTGCTGGGCCAGTTGCTCCTCCCATGCCTCTCCATATCCCCATCACTTGTGCTCATTTAAAAAAGCCACAATTTAATCTTCAGCTCTACTGCTGTAACTGAGAGGATGGAGCAATGAAGCAGAGATGGGAACTTCCGCAGCTTTTCTAGGGCTAAGAAAAAATTACTGCCATCCATATCCTGCTTCCCTTCCACTAGTACTGAGTGTAGCAATTAAAGCCTATGATGGATGAGCTATGGTACTTTCACAGATATTAGCAGCAGGCAGCATACATGGCTACATGATTCATCAAAAAATTAAAAGCTGTCTTTGCTTCACATAGTAATCCTGTTGCTGAAAACTGATTAAAAGATGAGTTACTTTTTGCCACTGTGTAATTCAATTTTACTTGTTATCACAAATAATTTTTGTCCAGTACAGCATTACTGTGAGCTTTGCTTTGTTTAAGGAACTGGCTAACCATCCCCCTCCAAAAATGCATTTTTTGCCTTTGGATCTGCAAAACTAAACAGATTAAAAAGGACATGCCTTTGTCACAATTCAGGTTCATAAAGTGGTCTAAACTGTAACTCTGTTTTCAGACGCTTACAATTTTCACACCATCCTTCTCCAACAGTAAAACTCCTCATCTTCTCTGCGCCCTAAACCAAAGATTACAGTTGCCAGTTCCTTCCCTCTCCAAAACCTTACATTTTATACTTTCTTTTGAGATAATCACGGGAGAATAATTCAGGTTTTCTCATCTGAAGCTTCTTATATACTTATTCTAGTTTCCTGATGCAAAAAGAGATATTTCTAACAAAGCAGGTAGATCACTCCCTGGAGAACAGTTCTGTAGCAAAGCTTTTTGATTTGCTTTTAAATTAATACATTAAGGTGATATACTGCAAACAATCAACGTGGACGCTGACTGTTACTTTTCCTTAGAAATGGATAAGCATAGTTTTCATGTATGGGGACATTGATTTACAGTGGCTCCACACGATGAACTTCCATAACGCTCACTTACCAAAACGCTGTTAGCAAAGCTAATTAAAATTTATGTGCAAACATTCTAGGTACTTCTGATGATCAATTTTTACAGAGGAAAATATAAAATATGGTTCTGAATGTCATCTCAAAATTTTTCATTACCATATAAATTGGTTCTGCTTGTTCCTTGAAGAAAACTGATTTTAAATCAAAATGAAATAATTGCTTTATTTCAAAATCTCAACTCTACGCTTGTGTTTTTTATTTTTTTCACATGGGACTAAGACTTGCTCTGTGAACAACAACATTTTCAATAGAGGAATCTGAAATAGAATTTAAACTTCTAATGGGAAAAAAATAAAGCTACATTTACATACTTCTATTACTGTAAACATTACGGTTATTCATTATTTTCTTCAGGATTTGAGTTTGTACATGATACTTAAGTGATCGTGAAAACTAAGCTCATTTAAATGCTGGCACAGGCTGCTCTGAACCTCAAACCAGAAATTAAATTTGAAATGTTTTAAGAAAAAAATAAAAAGTACAAACAGCAGGAGTTAAAGAATCATCTCGGACCTGTCTTGGAAGCTGGGTTTTATATTTATTTTACACCTCTGAAAAACCTCTTCACCCTGGATGCTGCATCAGAAAGATCCATCACGTTGGCTTACAAGTATTACTCATTCTTTAATTTAGCTGTGGTATTGGAAAATACAATGTATTTATGACTTTTTCTGTACCATCAGCCCTTGAGCTGGACATTGATATTTTCAAGTATATGCAAATAAAACACTCTTGTGTATTTTACACATGTGAACCAGCTCAGTAGCACTGGTGTATGTGTTTGTGTTGTCCATGTTGGTTATCAGTTCAAACTGTGTCTCATACATGAACATGTAATTACTCACATGTATACATGTGTAATGTCTGCTTGTATAATGTCTGCATTACTCACATATAATGCACTTAGCTGCTTGAGTAAATAGGACCAGAATTTTTTATTTTACCATTTGTATTTCACCAAAGAACAAAGTAATCAATTAATGCAAAAGAGGACAAAGGAATAAACCTCTCAAATATATATCATGAGGTATATGCTCCACTTTACTATGTGCTAGTACATAATATTGTATGTGGAGTAATTTTGGCTTCCATGTCTTCAGGAACAGAGAACTATAGTTTGAAGATATTAATACACTCGCATCTATTCTAGTCTCCATTTTTTAACTAGCTGAGAAAAATGAGACAAGTTAAAGAGTAAATGCACACTGTTTTTCTTACACTGTTCTTGTTCCAAAATGGAACGATAATGTTTCATTCAATGAATTAATCACAGGGAATATTTAAAGATAATCTCACTGAAACAAAGCCTCCTCATTCTGAATATATAGTTAGAAAAGGCAGCCAAATTTTAGTTTGAGTATTTGAAGACAAAAGCTAATTTCATAGGAGGTTTTTGGAATTAGGAAGAGACAGCTGGGAAGCTGGCACAAGCTCTAGGAGTAAAGTTGGTGCATTAGCTACACAACTGCTAAAATACTTTCTATAGATAAAAGTTAAAAGAAAAAGCAAAATGATGAGTTCCGAGTGTAAAACTGAAAAACAGCCTTTCTTAAAAGCGTTATTTCCATCCTAAACAATTAACATTGGATTTTTCTCTCTAATGTTTATTCTTAATCTACTGGAGGGGAATATTTGGTACTTGAGAAAAAAAAATGTACACATGGCTAGAATACAAAGCCTTACAATTTTCATGTGGAACAAATACGTGACAATGTATTTTCTATCTATTTGTGCAAAACACAACGATGTTTTAAACCAAGGTGCCAAATAATTACCACTGATGGCCAGAACCCAAACAAATACCCCAGCTTGATTTTTAAGTGTAAGTCAATAAAATAAAATAAAAATTTATCTGCTCGAGGGTAGGAAGGCTCTGCAGGAGGATCTGGATAGGCTGCACCGATGGGCTGAGGTCAACTGTATGAAGTTCAACAAGGCCAAGTGCCGGGTCCTGCACCTGGGGCGCAATAACCCCAAGCAGAACTACAGGCTGGGAGAGGAATGGTTGGAGAGCTGCCAGGCAGAGAAGGACCTGGGAGTGATGGTGGACAGTCGGCTGAATATGAGCCAGCAGTGTGCTCTGGTGGCCAAGAAGGCCAACGGCATCCTGGCTTGTATCAGAAACACTGTGACCAGCAGGGCTAGGGAGGTGATCGTCCCCCTGTACTCGGCTCTGGTGAGGCCGCACCTCGAGTACTGTGTTCAGTTTTGGGCCCCTCGCTACAAGAAGGACATCGAGGTGCTTGAGCGGGTCCAAAGAAGGGCGACGAAGCTGGTGAGGGGCCTGGAGAGCAAGTCCTACGAGGAGCGGCTGAAGGAGCTGGGCTTGTTCAGCCTAGAGAAGAGGAGGCTCAGGGGTGACCTTA
The DNA here is from genome assembly GCF_963932015.1 of Anas acuta. Lineage (NCBI taxonomy): Eukaryota > Metazoa > Chordata > Aves > Anseriformes > Anatidae > Anas > Anas acuta. The sequence goes on along the minus strand of NC_088979.1, from coordinate 98,275,232 downwards.
TTGCTCTGTATAAGTACATTAAAGGAGGCTGTAGCGAGGTGGGGGTTGGCCTGTTCTCCCATGTGCCTGGTGACAGGACGAGGGGGAATGGGCTAAAGTTACGCCAGGGGAGTGTTAGGTTAGATGTTAGGAAGAATTTCTTTACTGAAAGGGTTGTGAGGCATTGGAACGGGCTGCCCAGGGAGGTGGTGGAGTCACCATCCCTGGAAGTCTTCAAAAGACGTTTAGATGTAGAGCTTAGGGATATGGTTTAGTGGGGACTGTTAGTTTTAGGTCAGAGGTTGGACTCGATGATCTTGAGGTCTCTTCCAACCTAGAAAATTCTGTGATTCTGTGAAAATTTCATGAATTTATGTCTATTTTACGGAAGTTGTAATTGCCACCTAACATCATAATTATGCCAACATGGCAAGACATGTGAATATGAGGATTAGCTCAAAAACACATTCCAGACTTTTTACACAGCAAAGTAAAATATTCAATTAATAACTGCTTCAATATAGCAAAGTGACGTTTTATCTAGGGAAGCAGATTCCTGGAGGATTTCTTCTGTCAGGAAGTAATTCAAATGAAACCACTCTCTCCCCTCCAACCTTAAGTAAAACAACACTATTACTGTGTTTAGTATTTAGTACATTTGCTCTTGACCCAAAATATTAATAATATATTGCTTTTTCATCAAGAAGATTACTAAACCCTAAAAAAGATTTATCTTTAATTGCAACATATCATGAAGTACTATGTTACAGTGGAAAAGCTGTGCTTTAAATCATAATGTCTAATTAAAAGCTATTAGTTATTTTAATGCAAATCCATTAGGTTAATTTTATCAGCTCTTGCTCATGTGTTACTGTAGATTATCATTCTTAATGAAGATCTTATAAAAAAATAAATAGAAAAAAAAAACCTGAAGAGTTAGCATAACATGCACTACTTGTATAGCAACGTGCCAATGCTTTCTTAATATGGAATAATACAACCACACATTATCACTTTACAAACAAAGCATACCGCACAGCCTTGAAGGAAATGGAGAACAAGGAAATATTACTTTAACAGAAAGATAATAACCTTTCAAAGAAGAAAGTGGAACAAAGCCATCGAAGGCGAAAAGATCAATATTAATCTAGTATATGCTACTAATATTCTAGAATTATCCCCAAAATTACAGTTGATGGGTCTAGTAATCAGGGTTAACCTCCCTTACCGTAGAATAGGTGATAGCTGTCACTGAATGTATTTGAAGTCTTTCAGACATATAAGTCCACAGAAAAAAAAGGAAAAAAAAAAGAAAAAAAAAAGTATGCTGGATCAATAAAGCTAGGAGCTACAATACAAAGATCGGGCTACTTTTCTCCTGCTAGGAAGCCAGAATATGATCTCCTGCTTGCAACTCCAGATTGCAAACATAGTTAAAATAGCATGTCAACAGCACTGCTGAATTCCTTCCTAGCTGTTTAAAGAAATCCAGTTGAATTAGATAAAGCAAAACCGATCGCTGAAGGGCAGCATTATGTGCTAGACGGGGCAGGTCATGCTTACGCTGAATCTCCCCCATCTGCCAGTAGGTATGCAAAGACGCTGCCAAGTGTTTTTGCCAGGCTGCTGTGTTTGACCCTGCTGCTTTCCTTTAAATGAGACCTGACTGACTGCCATGCTGACGGAAAGCATTAAGTTCAAATTGCTTATTCTTTGTCATAAGCCAAGAGAGACTGATTTTTCTTATCGCCTGCTGTGCTGCAGGAGAGCAGAAATCGCAAACAACTGCACGCGACGCGCTGCTTGCTTCAGTCACGCACTGCAAGGATGACCTGGAGCCTGGATGGCTCACAAACAGCTCTGCAAAAACCTGCCGTGCAGCTGGGGTGGCAGCAAGCTGCTCTGCTGCTTGCACCTGGCCACCAGAAAGTTACCTCCCCTGCTCCATACAGAAGCAGAAATCAAGAGCCTCAGGTTTCTTGCAGGGCTCCGTAAGTGAGCCACACTCTCTTCATCGCAAATTCCATGCTAACATCTCACCAAGGGTGAAAAATGCAGATCTGACATTAATTCACGCTGTCGATCCCTGTAACCTCAGACCCACCATCTGCTAGATTTAATATCTGAACTCTGGCAAGAGCAGATCTGAAAGTTCAAACTGGGTCTGACGCTGCACTCCGTATGAACTGAGACTAGAGCGAGTCCCCTCAGCAGACGGGAATGAGAATATTGGCAAGTCCTGTGCTAGGAAAAGTTTATTTGCACTTCTGAATAAACATTACAGCTCATAAAAATATGCTCACTACAGAAATTGAATGAAAAGACTACCCTCCCATCAATGACCTCTCATTCTCTAGGCAAGTCAGTAACTTCCTTCTCACTGGAATTAAGTCTGGAAGTAGATCCACTATTGCTGTTTTGATCGTGACTCATTAAAGTATGCATAGAAATAAAATTGCCTGACAAATTGATTCTACAATAGTTCAAGTGTCTTTAAGTATAACATTGCACTTACGCTTTTCAATTATTGATGGCTGATGGCAGTCATTCCATTGATTTGGGGGAGAAAAGGCTCAGCACCAGCCCACAATTAGACTTAATTTATGGTTTTAGAACAGTTCTTTGCTGATTTCACATTGAAAACCAACTTCTCTAAAAGTGGACACACCCACCTCCTGTGCTCTTTAATGCTATGACATGGTATTAGCCACAGCTCCATAAAGTACACTTAAAACCAGCTGTAAAGCATCTATGAAAAGCATCTTAGGATATGTTTTATGAATGGCATTGACTAACACTTAGGAAAAGTAGCCTGGAGGCCTCAACAGAGCTCATATCCACAAGAACAAAGCTCCAATGCTTAATCCCACTTGAAGAGGCTTCCCAGATGTCTCCACAGCACGGCCTAACACACACACACAGTGCCTACAAGGCACCTCTGGCTTCTTCATTTGCACCAGCAGCAACAAACTTTCCTGTTTGCAAGTTCACAGCAGATGCTCACCACAGAAGATCCCGGACCTGCTGGCAGCACCAGGAGGACATGGAGCCCTGAGGGAAGCTTTCTCCCAAGCGTGGCAAGGAACACAGGAGCAGGGGCCAAGGCTATGAAGACTGAGCCATTTATAACATGGGCATTCCCACATTTGCAAATAAATGAGCATTCTGCATGGTGCTGCTCATTCGGACGTCACTTACAGGCACTCAGAGAAAGCCTCAGCACCCTCCGTGCCCCAGGAAGGCTGGAGGTCAGAAAGCCCGAGGGGCTGGGGCAGAGCTGTGCTGGGAATTTCTATCAGTAGCAGGCTGCCCTCGCCCCATCTGCAGCAAGACGTACTTCACTCGGTCACCCAGGGTGGGAAATTTTGTACTTGGGAGAAACAGGACAACAGCTTTTCATTGTCAGCAAGCGTGCATATTTCTAAGGGATTTTTAAAAGGTTGCTTCAATAGTTTGCTTCCTATTTTTTCTATTTCACATTCATATTATTATATACTATTTTCCTGAAGGCTAAACATCTTAACCTCTTTGAAATGTCAACCTCAGTAAAGAAAAGAGCTCTACCTAATTTGTCCTCATTTCCACTCATCCAAAATCCCATTAAAGTGAAGTGTTCTTTTTTTTCCCCCTCAATATTCATTTTCCATTCAGAACAGGGCGTTTTATCCCCAGGTGGTGAAAGCTCACATATGGAAATATATTTAATTGGTTTAAAGATTTAAACATAATCTCCTCCCAACCCCTCCTCACTGAACTGGCTCTCCAGTAATTGAGCAAAACACTCAACAGACAGAGTTATATAAGACAGAAATGCATAGGATTGCTTCTCCAACCTTAGAAGGGAACATTTGCAAACCATTTTACCAAAGCATTAATACTTTTGATGAGGGAGCTTATCTACACACAGACTGAGTAGTAAAGCTAAATGAATAGACTCGCCCTTTTCCAAGGCATTTCCTTGGCACCCTTCTGTCACATGCATGTGAGAACTCATAGAAATCATATTTAAAAATACTACTGCTCTGTTGTGCATGGACTAGGGTGCTACCTCCTGCTTTGAGCTGACACTCTCTTCTCCCATAACAATGCACATGATATTCCACACATGATTTTTCTGTGTTATTTACTATACATGGCAGTCAAATATTATTTAGTGTTACTTGAATTAAAAACAAAAATAAATTGGAAAAAAAAAAAAACACAAAAACAACAGGACACCTCTTCAGTTTCTATCCACATCATATGCAATGACCAGATACCTGCAAATAATACTTATACTGGGAAAAGGAAAGAGGAGGGAATTCAACTTGCAAATTACAAAGGACAAAATATAAAGATGCAGCAACTTAGGGTATTTTGCTGTTTGGAACATTTTTTTGTCATAAAGGGCAACTACACAAAGCAGCAGGATTAGTTTCCCAGCCCCAAGCTAAGTGCCCACGAATTTACCTCTGACAACCTCTTCCACAGACTCTGTAGTTGTGGTGGTAGTGGTTGCAATGCTGGTAGTTCTTTCAGTTGCTTCCTCATACTCTTCCTCTGTCTCTTCAATTTCATCACCATCACCATCGTCATCGTCGTCATCAGCATCTTCGTCTTCCACAACAGTTAACTCTTCATCTTCCTCTGGCTGTTCTTCTACTACCTTATCATCACTAAATGAAGAAAACGATAATGATGTGTCAGCAACAAAATGACTTCAAGGTGGTGAGAACATTTTGTTTGGAAACACTGTAAGGACAGGAAGGTACCTGTTTCTCCCTCACCCCACCCTTAAGTAAAAAAAAAAAAATTAAAAAAAAATCAGTGAGAATCAGTGATGCCGGAATGTCCCACTGAAATCAGAAATGCTTGAAAAAAAAGAAAAGCTAACATTAGCAATGCTGTGAGAAACCTAGCAAGACGCCAGACTGGAACTCCTCCTTGTACACAGGGACGGAAAAAAGAAACCCTGTCAGCAATGCAGTATTTTGACAGCTGAATAACACTCCAAATACACTTGCTTCACGCTGCTATCAACAAATCAATTTGTATTTTGAAAGAAGCTCAAATTAGCTCAAAATGCACTCAGCTCACACGCACATGAAAGCGAGAGAGTTCCTCTGGATTTTCTCACTCAGAAGTCAGCTTACCCAAAGGCTTGCTGTGGACTACCCTGCTTGACACTCACAGAGGACAACTCAGTGTCAAATCAAACATCCAGCTGACCTGTAATTCTCTACAGTGACTGATTTTTTTCATCCTGTTGTCAAAATAGTACTCTGTGAATAGAAAAGCCACTTCTAAAGGAACTGTGCACAGAGCTGTCTGCTTCCAGAAGGTTCACTCAAAAGACAACATCTGAAACGTGTAAACTTTTTTGGGGGAGGGAGGGGACAGTTCACATACACTCATGCTTCAGCTGCTAGCTCTTCTCTTTGCAGTTTTATCTTCTTTGGGCACCTCAAAGCAGACAACAGACATGACAGACTCAGCACGACAAGCTCGGCTCAGCTGTGCTGCGGTGCCAACACTGCTGGGGCCTCTGTGGCCCCTGCAAGGATCTGCAAGGCCTCTGTGAACACCAACAGTACTACACTAAGCTGCTGCGTACAGCAGGGAAAGGCATTCACCCCTGGGCTCATGAAGAAAACTCAAACCACTCAGCTAAATCTTGCCGTATATCACAGCTGCTTTAAATGATAATTCACGTAGATACCTAAAAGCCCAAGGACCTCAATCAGTCTTGGGCAATACGAGGAATTCTGCAGTCGGCTGTCAAACATGTTTGGTGGCCTAACGTGTCAATCATTTGCTGGGATCATTCTTAATGCTGAATGATATACAGGCAACAGGCCAAAACCCATACACTTACTGACTGCTACTGTGACTTTTGAAAGGCTTCCTAACACAGCGCCAGCTGTAGTAAGGTCTCAGGTTTGTTAGGCTGATCTTCTACTTGAAATTCACTACTAATGAGTAAATTGCTTTTAAATATTCAAACATGCAGCGACTTTTTGTCACCATCATACACATGAGGTTTTGCATCTTTTTTTCATGGCATCGCATATGCTTGAACAGCCTTTTATTTGAAGTTAACAACTTGCCTCCTTCACCTCGATTTGAAGACTAAGCCTGCAACATTTCACTTTACAATATGTTCTCTAGTACAACTTTGAAAGTAAACTCAGAGCAAAGAAGAGGACAGTAAGATATTTTTAATAGGTTGTGAGGAAGAAGCTGGGAAATAGTGATAGAAATCTTGCATGCCACAAGACTTGCTTCTAGGAAAAAGTTAAGACTCTGCAAACAAGTGTGCATTCTCTGTTCCTCACCCCCAAAGATATCTGGCCACCCAAAACACAGCAGTGACTTAAAAGTAATAATGAAACTTTTCATTTGGTGAATCTGAGGCAGGTTACAAAAATGTGTGTAGTAATAGCCAACTTACAGAAGAGCCTGAAAAAGGGATGAGCTGTTCCCAATTTACATGGGAAAGACTGCAAAAGTGGCAAAACCACCAGGTTCTTTTTAGTTTCTTGTTTTCGAAGAACTGGATAAGAAATTTCAGCACCTTCACAGTATGGCTTTCCTCTAGCATTCTAATTTCATCATCTCCAAAATCTTCTGCTTAGTTCTTAGTAACTCCTTTCTGAACAACAGATTTCTTCGATTTTCATTATTAAGTATTTTGCCTTTTTACAAGCATGAAATAATTGCTATACATACACTGTCACCTTTCAATGGCCAGAGAGGGCTGGATTTCTAAATTCTAGTATCTGTTTCTGATCTCCAGGTTAATGAACATCTAGTCTTAGCTACACACAGACATTCAAACCAGGAGTGCTGAGTATAAAACATAAAACAGTTTTTGATCAAGAGCATCAGATAGGATATGCTGTTCAACATTAAAGAAAACTGTTCTCTCTGTCTTTCTCTCCCTCACCTGAGCTAAAAATACAGAAACAAACACAGCATGCTTTAAAAAAAGTGCAATTATTTTTCCTCTTCCTTTCACATAAATGATCACACTCAGATATTGGCAAGCTCATAAAGCTAAAAAAAAAGGACAAAAAAAAAGGCAAATTAATGAAACAAAGGAAAGTCAATCAGTCACATGGAAAAGCCACTTCAAAAATAATTTGTATGCATGCACCCAATATCCATCTGTTTTTAGCTACACAAAAGCAATTAACTCAGTTATGCCAGTCCCCAGCATTCTGCTGGGAAATTGTCAGCATCAAGGTGAAGCTTTCTGCTCTAAGTGTTGTGCGATGGTGACAGGAGCAGGATGAAAAGAGAATTTCTGTACGTGCTGGTTGGCCCTGCCCACCATTACAGTGGACCCTGGTTTCCTCTCCACTAATTTATCAGAAGTAAATGCCTTAGTGTGGCTCACACCTCCATCCCCTTTTATGAGTTGCTCCTTGCTGGAGAGCTAGACATCTGAGACAGTAAAAAAAAGGCAGAAATAATGGAAGACTACAACAGTTGACAGGATCAGCTTCCTGAAAAAAAATTAAAAATCTTGCACAAAATTGCGCTAGAATATTTTTTCTAATTTGATCATTCCTAGAAAAATTGCATCTCTGCTAGCAAAATAAATTGCAAGATTCAAATCACAAGAGTAGCATTTCACAGGATTTAATTTTTGCAAGTTACGAAAAAAGGACATAATGAAAACAGAGTAAAAATGGTTTTACCCTAAATTTTGATACCTAAATGTAAGTGTGAGCCCTGCTAAATATTTAAAGAAATAAGATGCCTGAAAACAGGCTTAGCAAGTTCATTTCCCTATTAAACAGGTTTTTAAAACTCTCATTGTGCAGAAACGTGTTGCTATGTTGAGGTTCTAAGGGAGCACTCCTGTCTCTCTTGAAAAGTAATTATTTTCTCAGCTATTTTATCTACAAAGATGAGTTAGTCTCCTTCCTTATTAGCACTGTTGTTCAAAGAAAAGGGGAAGGAGAGAAGTGCTTTTACACATTCTTAATAAGATTTTCCTTCAACGAAGCTGAATACCAGAAAATAACTGGACTTGAAGTAGTCTGATGATTTTATCATGCCCAGCTATGCAGCACAGTATCAGAAGCCAAACTGTATGAATACACAACAGTGAGGGACATATCACAGTAAGCTCTAACAGTAAAAACAGCAATAGCTTTACATTAGAAATCAATGCTAGCTCACTAAGTCACTTGCTCCTAAGATTAAATCGCAGTAACCATGTACAGCAATGCAAGCAGATGTCCACGTCTTCTCAGAGCCCGCAGCAGTTAGGACACATGAAAAAAGCAGTAATACCATACTGTAGCTTAAGAACACTACTCAAGGGCCAGGGGCCACTGGGAAAGAGGGGGAACTGCAGTAGTTGCCCCCGAATTTGCTAGGAAGGGAAATTTGAACCTTATTCTTGAAGACAGGTTTAGTATAAAAAACGTGAAATCTTGATGTACTTCTGCCACAAAAATAGGAGGTAGAATTGACATTTTTAATACCACAGAAGTACTAATTCTTGTAATAACATGAAAAATTATCCTTGGTTTTGTTTCTTTGGATGTGATCTCTGTTACTATCCAGGGTCTTCTACAAAGAATATGCACATGACAGAAACAACAGAGTAGTGAAGTTATACTTCAACTTTTGGACTGAAGCATCAACTTTACAAACTGGGACAAGAACCTCCCTGCTGCGCAGTGCATAAAGCTCTCTTTCTCCACATCATGATAAATGCTTCGGTACCATTTCACTTGTCTCCATCAGCAGCACCACAGTGCTGTTTTCCCAGACACCGTGTCTAACTTGTGCACACTGCTCACCTCAGCGTTCAGTTTAAATCCACCATTTTCAGACGAAAGTCTACTAGAAGATGAATGTGGATGCTGAGATTTTTCTCACAAGTCTTGAGAGTTTTATTTAATATATGTAGCAGACATGCTAACTTCCTGTTATTATTATTACATTTTACCCTTTATGGTTAACAAGTATGAGTCAATCTTGTTTCTTCTGGAATCACAACATCTTGACAGCTTTTTCATATATTCCCTCGATACCATCCCAGCCTGGGTTTTATTAGCACCACAGACTGCAGTGTCTCGTTTACAAGATATTGTTGACATTTCGCCTTAGCTTAGTGGTGCCGGTGACAGGATTTTTCAAAGGCTGTTCAAAAAAATTATTTGATACAGTGACAAGTTCACAGATTTGCAAAGCCATATTATCATCATCTGAATTTAACAGTTCAGCAGTAAACAATGGAGAGGTAAACTCTTAGGCTTGAATGAAGCCAGGAAAATATTTGCAATCCCCACATACAACATTAGCGTATCTCATTTTCCTGTCAGCAGACTTCTTGCAAGCAGAGCTAGTGCTTTCCTTTAGTGGTGGACTATGGTGGAGTCACCATGCTTTTGAACCTTCTGCTTCAATCTCCGCACGGATGGGATATTAAAATCCAATCCCTTATCATGAAAATAACGCTTCCCCCAAGCATCCAAGCAGTACAGTGGGTCATTAGTAGAAATCATCTATTAGGTGTGATGAAATGCAGTATTTGAAGTATGGAGGCTTCAGCACTATTTCTGATGCTGCAGGTACAGTGGAGTTGCAGGCACCCCTAAGAAGTTATCAGTTCCATTTCAAACACTGATTTAGATAAAAACTTATCAGTGACTCCAAAAGGCATATTTCTGTTTTTAAAGCACATACCACTGTATAGCCCCTGCCAGGATGCACCCAGGCATATAGTTACAAACAATGTTTACACCACAGTTTTATTAATGTATATTTAACAACTTTATTTTCTTAATCCATCACGTTAGCAAGAACTGACACCAATGTATTGTTTATTCACTTCACACAAAATCGTGCATGGTCCTGTTATTTCTTGAAGACAAAACTACAGGACAAGTAAAGGAAAGCAAAGGAAAAGTGTATTGATACTCCTTGCTGTTCAAGAAAAGAGAAAAGCTAGTAGATTAAAATTTCATTTTAGTATTCGAAAAACCTACAATAGGGACAAAGGAAGAATACAAATAAAAAGAGCAATTAATTTTCTGTCTAACTATGCGTCAGGACTCCTGGGACTGCGGCATAAGCTACATTTTAAGAGGACAATTCTGTCTGCAACTATTACCTTCAGACAAAAATTTGGCAAAGCTTTCAATTCAGGATAACATAAATGAGGACTAATAATTGGTTTGGGCGAAGTGCCTCACCTTTGTCTGCAGTAAACTCTCATCTGTTTGGATGTACTTAAAGCACAATTTTGACAAATAACAACTTGAACAAAAACACACTCCATCACTGGGTGTAAAAAGAATGAAAAGGTGTGAAAGACGGGTGTTTTGAAATCCAGAAAGATTAGTGTTCACAACACTTTTGCAAATAGACTCCCTCTGGACTGTGTTTTTTACCAGCCACCAAGACTGAGCAAATAGCTGGGGAAAAGCTAATTCCAGGAGAAGAACCAAATCAAGAGTAGTATCAAGCTGCAGTCTGCCTTCAGAGAATGAGGCCACAGATGTTGGCTCTAGACAGCTGAGGGAATTAATACAGGAGAAGCGGCTGCTGCATGTAACCTGCAGCCTGTGCCCTTCCAGCCCAATGGGCCAAGCTGAGGGCAACTAATGCATCCATAACCTTTACAGCTCTGCAGGTGCCATCGTCCCACTTCCCAGGATCTTGTGCTTCTCTATAGCCTCTATAACCTCTGCAGCTCCCTTCAAATGAACTGCAGGAAACCTGTGATGGGACCAGCTTGTCAAGTACTCAGCCTGGGCCTAAGCACAAGAGTGGTTTAGGCCCTAACTTTGGGCCTAAATCACTCTTGTGGTTTCCACCACAAGATTAGTGATAAGCACAGATACTTAACCCAGTATACAGGAAACCTCCAAAGTACAAAGTTCTTTAAATGTGGGAGTGGGAATGGACAGATCCAGCTGCGAACCTCTACCCACATTTGGACTACTGCTTATAGAAGAAAATGCAGAAGAGAAACACAAGGCCAGCTACAAGAGTGCAGCATATGCTTGGAATCCAAACAGGAAGATGGGTGGACCTGACCCAGCCTAATTACCGGGTTTTCGACTAAAAGCAAATCAGAAAGCTAATGGACAAGGAACTAAATTTGTTCTCAACCTGCTCTACCTAACGTTTATCCAAAACTTGTTTTGACTGGAGGATGAGATTTCTCATGAGGCAGGTTTGAACCCACTCATCGCATTCCTCTGAATGGTGCTGCTTATGAAACACATGAGACAACACAGGAACCACCTAAAGGTTAAAACAAAGCCAATGGGGCACTTGGGCATATGAGCATTCACATCACTGTACCTTTGAATAATTCATTTGACTTTCGTACGCTAGCTTACTTCAAGAAACAGGTACTAGCTGTGTGAAACCAAACATTGAGGGAGTAAAGTTAAACAAGCACTATCATGGTGATTTTGTGTGGGGTGGAAGAGGGGAAGTTAAAACCAAGTGTGAAATGAAGATTTCAGCATTCACCTTGAAAGTCCAAGAGTAGGGAGTTACACAACAAATGCCAATATCCCTGTCAGTATTGGGGCAGGGTGGGGGAAAACAGCAAGACAAGAATTAAACTGTGCTGCAGTTGTGAGATCAGGCATGGTGCCAGGAAAGACGAGCGTTATGCCAGACCCCAGTCTATGTAACAGATCTTTTAAATGGCTTATTGGCACTGAATTCCGGAAAATTACAGTGATTTACAGAATTGAAAGTCTGACCCACAAGGTACCTCAGCAATAATGTTTCTGGTCGCCTGGTAAGTGACCACAAAAGGACAAACCGCTTAAAAACCACCTTGGTTATTTTCATTAGGGATGGATTAAACTATGCTAGTAAATCAGGTATCTTAAACGAGAAGAAACAATGTGATATTTGACACATCCAAACCTGACTTAAGGTACAGTTAAAATGTTAAGAACAGGGGCACCTTCCATTGCACAGCAAGTCAGGATGAGCAAATCACATTGTCTAGCATTTTTCAGGCATTAATTTTGTCACTTTCAATTCTTTTCCTTTTTGCTTTTCCTTACTTCAGGGGTTGCAATTATATATATTTTCACATTCCCTAATAGAAAAAAAAAAAGAAATTAGCTATTTCATGAAGTGTCACATAGACTGCTTTTTAGTTCTTAGACCTTATCAAACAACTGAATTATGTGCTTCTAACCATTTCTCTCCTCTTTCTAATTTTACTGCTTTTTTTTTTAAACCTTTATGTATAATAACAATAGCAAAAATATGCTGGGTTTCATTAACTTTGGTAGAAACCATGAAAAGTTGCACTAAAGATCTTTTAATTTAATTTTTGAATAGAACACACGAAGAAAGGCAAATACAAATTCCTTGCCCTATTGCCTCAGAGAGACACATTTATCTTTTCCCCCCACAAACAAACATGAAGGTATAATTTTTACCATTATATATATGTTTTTTTTTCCACAGCTGACTTGCTTAAAAAGATAAGAGGTAGCATGTAACATTTGAACAAGTGCATTGGTAGAAGGTACCTGCTGACTGATACACAAGAATACTTTTCCAAAACCAACCTAGCTTAATCTCTGAAACAATGCCTTTGCAAGTATTACTGTTCTCACATTTTCCTCTGGAAAATGGTAGATTCAGCAAGAAGTATTTTGTTTTTTTAAAGAAGGTCAGAGTAATGTATTTAACTCATATTCTTTCCCATTTTCTTTATTTATACTAAACAGAAACTCAGAACTAGAAAAGTAAATGTATCTACAAATGCACAAAATCCACTAGGTTCACAAAGCCTTCTGACATTTAATAAATATTAAATTCAAAATCCTGCTACTAGAAGAACATTAGGACTGAATGTGATGGGAGACAGCAGAGTGTAGGTTGTCTGTGCAGTCCTGTTTGAGCCAGCTTGAGAATCAGCAGAAAAACTATCTATTATGTTTGTTTCCACCCCACCTCTGCCATACTCAGAAGGCACTATATTCAACATCTCTTTGTCCAACCTGTTCCCCTATAGCTTATTTAAGGTACACAGTGTGAACTCTGTACCAAATAAAGTACTTGCCTCTGTGGAACTCACCACCTTGGTACCCTCACTTGGTAACTACAGGGTCAAACTACAAGAACGTCTTTGTTTTACAATTGGGAAAGCAAACAAAAAGTACCAGAAGCATGTAATAACTCTGGATGTTTAACTTAAGACATTGCATAACACTTTACAGAGAATGTGCCATCTATGCTTCCTAAACACAGCTGCCACTAGCAGCTTCTCCAAGTGGCCAGAAAGCCTGCAGAGCACATCATCTCCACTCACGCAGCCAGAAAAAAGCAGAGGGCAGCATTCGTACCAAGCTTTTCATAGCAGCCACAAGATGCCAAGCCTAATGGAAGACTTCCATGGCAGAAGTTACTGTTTTAACCTTTTCTTCTTCACTCAAGTCACAATTTTTCTTCGGCAGTGATCAAAATAGAGATCCCACGTGAAAAATGGCATTATCTATCATGCCATCAGAGCTAAAACACCTGAATTCAAGATTAAAAACCTCTTTCAGAAAAAAAAAATATATATATACTTGGTGTTTCATCCATGCATTCAGATGTAGTGTTTGTTAGAAGGCAAAGAAAAAAACAGTTAATACAGAAAATGCTTTACTACACTATGCTTGTAATAGCATAGCCTCACAAGAGGAGGAATTCCTACATTTCCACAAAACACCCTAACACTGCTTTCTTGTTTCTAGTACAGACCACAAAGCCAACCTACATCACTGAAATGTAAAACAGAGCAGGAACTGCTGGCTAACTTTATGAAGGGATACGCAGCTACGAATTCACCAGCATGCAGTCATGCTGATGTGATAATACATGTTGAAAAACCCAGCTGCAAAGTTCTCACTTCCAACTTTTTTCATAAAGTATAAAGGGCACAGTGCTTGAAATGGGATGGTATATGTCATTATTTCACAAGAACATCTCAAAATATCTAGTAGAGGTATCAGAAGGATTTATTGAATTGATTACTACATAAATATATATAGAGAGAGAGAGGACCTCTCTCTCTCCAACATTTCAGTCATTACAGGTGACAACATTTTTGCTTATAAAGCTTTTGCTTATTACTTAAGGAAAATGCTGTTGCTGATTACTCTGGTTTTTGAGGTCAGAAAACTGTAACCGTTCTTTGGAAATCTACTATGCATTGTACAGGCAAGTCTGATGCCATTAAGCTCCTGAAAAAGGCTCAACATTCACATAAGTCATATAGGTGGTTTGCAGAGCTAGCAAACTGCTTTCTTAAGGGGTCACGAAAGCCTGGCTATATCTTACTCATCACTTCCTCAATTAAATTAATTCTCTGCACCCATAGCCTCATCCATCACTTCAGTTAAGGCTTTATACTCAAATGGTGATTAGATTTGCCAACTCAGCATCGCTGTAATTACCTCTCAAAGCAATGTGCTGTTTCATCAATTCCATTTGAACATTACTTGTCCTAAGAAGAAATCCAAAAATTACCAGTCTTTCTAGAGTCATTAACACTCTTGTGTGTCTATGCTTTCTGAATTTCATTTTAATAACCTTTACATGAAAAAGGGGGAAAAATATTGCTATTAATAAGACATCATGAATTACCCAAATACTAAGAAATTGCCTACATGAGTGTTAGAAACAATTAATGTAAGAACATGAGACACCAAATACATTAAAAGTGTATAGAATATGCTCATAGGACAAAACACTTCAAGAGATATTCATCATAAGCAGTAATATTATGCCAGTAATTTGATGATACCTGAAATTCATAAAGAAAAGCAATTAAGTTTTATCATTAGAATGCTTATTCTTAATACTTACTCCCTCAGATGAATTTAGTTTCTCTAAATTTAGTGATTGACAATCGCTGTAGCACAAAGTTCACCTATTTCAACCACTGATGTTAATCTACACTGAAGGCAAACTTGGGGCCAAAGGCAATTAAAAATAAGCATGTTTTTAATTCCTTATATTCATGTTAGAGCACTGACTTACAATTAGGAACAATTTCTATTAGGACAGCTGAGGAGGCCACTGCCTCTGGCTGCATCCCTGCTCCTGTCTCACAGATGACTGAGCTCGCCATGAAACAGATCCTGCACCACTGCAATAGCACGCCACTGCTGCCATGAGGTTCAGTTTCTTTAACTTTGCAGGGGTACAAACCGCCTGCAGCTCAGTCAGCACAGATGGAAAGAAGGAAATCTTTTTTTATCAATCCAAAAGCAAGTCATTTCCTGCTTTTAAGTCAGAACCTGCAGTCCAGACCCTTTGTTAGCTTCAGTCTGGTTTAGTTTTACTAGCATCTGGGGAGTGGAGGTGGTGGTGATTTTTTTTAAATAATCATTTAGGAGATTTCCACTGGAGGATTTCTCACTGACATTTCAGAAATTGACTTTCCAATTTAATGAAAAATCTTACATCAAAGAGAATTCATTGTTGTTTGTTTTAATGTGATTAATAAGATGGCTTGAAAATAGATGAATACTCAACCGAGACAAAATGAATGTTAATTTTCTTTTTCCTCCAGTGACTGTGTTTCAAATGAAGAATTTAGCTTCGGTACCTTCCTTTTTCTTGATCAATACCACTTTTTTCAGCTTTACAATAGCAAAAGCTTCAAGATGCCAGTTATCCTATTTCTACATTTTTAAGACAAATCTTCTGAGCTCAGAGCTGGCCCCAGTTAAGCTACTGATTTTTGATTAGATGTTGCAGGACAATGTTAACAGTAAAAGTGATGGGAGAGGAGGAGGAAAGAACAGACAAGACCCAAAATGCCACAAGATGCTAGCATGTGTATGAGCGAACTGGTAGAAATCAGGGATTTAAGAAGCAGTAAGGACCTCAGGGAACGTCAGTCTCCAAGTACTCGTATTTCTCTGCCAGCGGTTCTCCACCACCAGCCAGCAGGCCGGGCCTGCCTTCTCCTCAGGCCTGCAGCACTCCCTGGATCTCATGAGGATGCTCGTGCTCCAGCTCCTGTGCCATCGTTGCTACAGGGGTGCTATCACACATAGGATCTGGCCTTGCTGTGGAAACATTTAGGGGAAGGACACCTGGCTGCTGGCTGCCAGCACAAGACACTGCCCAAGGCCCATCCAACAAGGCTCTCTAGGGAAGCGACACAGAAACCTCTCTCTGAAATGGGAGGAAGCAACGTGTGTCGACACCACCACCTGCACCTTCCAGTTTTGCCAAACGAGCTTTTCTCCATGTTGGAGCTGTGTTTGTTTCTTCCAGCTTTAGTTCAAATGCCAAAGAGTGAAGTACTGGCAGGATTTGTAGATAAGGAAGATTAATAAAAAGTAACTAAGATCTCCCTCATCAACTAATATGCAGGGGGCAGAAATACGTCCCTATCAAATAATCCCACGAAATGCTTGTCTTTCCTGCTCTATTTCTGAAAGCATTTTCTGGAGGGATGGATGGATCTGTGTATGTGAAGAGATGAGCAGGAGAAACAGAAGGGTGAGGGGGACAAAGGGAGATGCAAAGGGGAGAAAAGGGACATGAGGATTTCATGTTTTGGACAGTCCTTGTAGATGAACAGCCCAAGTGCAGAGAACAGTAAAGAGCAGCCACACCATCTGCAGCTCTGTATCACAACTAAAACATCGGCTGCTTCATGGCTCTTGCTTGCATGAAATCTCCCGCTGTTCTGTGATGCAGAGACCCAGACAAAGGGAGTTAAGCAGGAGCTAGTCAGAGTTACACTTACAAAAGGGAAGACAATTTTCCAATTATAGCAATGGCAAAAGCCCATAAAATTGACTTTTAAAATTACTATACTGACTCTTGTATACTCATCACCTTTTACCTATTAAATTTGCTTGCTATGTGTCACTGTTTAGACTCGGGAATTTTTCATAAATATTTCCGCAGGCAGACATCCAAATTGCTTGTCTGGCCTGCCTAATTTATGTCAAGTCAGTAGCATAACATACCATGAGGACTTAGTGTGTTACTGCAGCAGGTCAGGGCACTTTATGACCGTGGCCAATTTAAATGCACCTTGTGACAGTCTGATTTGATGACAACACTCCAGAGAATTTCGATTGTAGCTCATTTGATGCTCAGGTTAACTTGCAGGCATTTATGAAGGGAAGACAGTAGGTAAAACATGTATTGACATCTTTGTACAACTTGTGTCATAAAGACATAAAAAGAGCAAGAAAGTGAAAGAAATTAAATGTACAGTTCCTCTGTGTCATATGAGAATCTTTGTAAAATTATTCAGCAAAGCAATTTTGTCAACCCCTGTGACTCCTCTTCCCCAAATGCTCTAACAAACTGACAATTAAAGCATAGGGTCTCACCTGGAAACAATTCAGTGTAACAGCCACACATACTATTCTGCTTTCACCATTAGGAAAAAAAAGGCTGGTTTTAAAAGCCTTTCAGGATTTCTTGGATTATGGTTGAAGGAGGCAATTAAGAAAAGTCAGTTTTTCCAGATGCCTACCACTGACAGAAAAAAAAAAACGCACATGTTCTTTAAGAAATTAAAAAAAAAAAAAAGAAAAAAAAAGATGTAGTGTTTTAACAACTACTTTTGCAGCATCCAGGACATGACCACTCACCCTTAAGGTCAGTCTGTTACAGCCTCACAAAACCAGAGTACAACGTGACCACCATGTTATATAGCACAAATTTTTATTTGGGTCTTACTTCGCAGATGTCTGACTTTCAGCATGAAGTGGACTCAACCCCTTTGGATTATTTATTTTAGTTTAAAAAATCTACTCTATTAACTATCCTAAGGGCAGGTATGAACAAACCATAAAACTCTGCCTGGCAGAAGTTTATGAGGAATTGTAAACCAAGCCCTTATAATACACACTAATCCCCACAACATGACATTTAGAACACTCTCCAAATCATTAAATCAGGCTGAACATACATTAAATACGCTGAACAGACAAAGTTAATTTGGCCCAACCTGCCAAGGGAAAAACAATGAGAAAATTAAATCCTGTATTTTGGATCTTGAAAATAAATTCAGACAGTCTAGAAAAACAAGGTCTAACTGAAGCTAAGGAACTATCTTGTGCTTCTGAGCATGGGACTAATATCCTGAGGAAAAGCTTTCTACACACCCCCTCAACAGTGAGCCACACTGTCTCTCAGTTACCCTGATGTAACAGAGATAAATGACACCAACCTCTTCTCCAGGTGGAAAGGAAAGCCTGGGAGGTCTCATATACGGTGATGAGAAGGGGCATGTTTGAGACAGATGTAGCCAGAAAATATGGAAGTTTTTAGCTCAACCCCCACTCCTGAAGATGTCTGGCCTTGGACATCAAGGATGCCAAAGCTCCTAACAAGTGTCCAGGTACGGGCAGGAGGCCATGAGGCTGCGCTGAGTCTCAAGGGCAGCCAGAGCTTTTAGGTCATTTGACTGAATTGTAGCTATAAATGGAGATCTCTGCAGCTTTACTGAAAGTCAGCACCTGCATCTGGCTGTCCCTCAGGCAGTCTTCAAGGTAAGTTTTAATTAAAGGTGTGGATAACAGCAAGGAACGCCACCACTGAAAACGCTTGTGACCTCTTAGTCAGAGTTGCACGCTATTTCAGGACAAGCATGATGTGACATCATTTCAAAAGCACGGGTGGATCCTGCCTTTTGGCCTTGCAAACTCAAGAGGGGTGGGCCACATCCTTCAGAGCAGCACACCCTCCATCTTTTTCCCAAGCACTTCCAACAAGCAATGTCACGAGGCAAGCCGTGTCCTTTCCACTGGTGGTGGGATGAACGTCCACCTGTGACAACGCAGCAGCACAAAATGCCTCCACACACCCTGATGGCACAGGTCACAGACTGAGGAGCGAGAAATATGCAGTCCTGCAGCCCGGGTGATAGCAACAGGATTGTTTCTGCCCCAGTGGGAGGAGTGGGCCATGCTCTGATGGACCACCTGCTGACTCCCAACACTGAAGACACCAAGATACCCATGGCAAAAGCATCCACAAGGTCCTACTTGTACGACAGAACCCAACCACACAGGTAGACCTTAAGGGAACAACAACAGAAAGGTAAACTGGAAGAAAGAGCTACTATGAAGTACTCATGCACTACTGGCAACTGAGTTCTAGCCTGAAATCCTGACTTTTGGGTAGAAATGGAAAAACAAATCAGCCCAGTAAGAGCTGCTTCAGAAATGCTGTGGCACGCCAGCCACAAACCCAGGCCAGTGTGGAAGGCTTTGGATTGAAACAAATATTGTTAATGTAAGATCACCCATTTAAGATTAAAAATACAAATTTCAGGGAACACTTCAAATGGAGTTGCTTTAATAGCATAAAATACTGGGAATTTAGCACTGGAAAATAACCCCCTACTTTTCACTTCCTTTCTCCCTCACAATCAGCTTAGGACTAAGGCATACATATATAGACACACACACAAACATATGTTTATATGTGTATGGCTATATATATATATAAGTATACAAAAATATACAAAAAAAAAAAAACCTTACCACCTACTGCTGCATGAGATTTATTTATTTTTTAATGACTAAATTTCAAGAGGATTTCTGGCTCCAATACACACAGATTGAATGCAGTTGGGAAGCTGAAGAGGCAGCAAGAAATATGAGTGAGTCAGTGTAAGGGAACTACAAATTGCTTGGCTCTTCATCTGCAGTTGAAGTACAAGTGCCCCATAAAAGGATCCTGTCATTTTCTTTTTGCATGCATGTCTATGGGAGGGGAAGAAAAAAAGAAAAAAGGGGGAAAAAAAGCAGTATTTACTTGGAATTTTGGAAATTGATTCAAATGCAATTCCAGTTCCTATTCATGGAGTATACAAAATACTGAAATTATTCTTTAACTACTCTCTTCACAGATCAAACTGCTTCAAGAGGAACAAAACAGACTAGAATAGTAAATATTCAGTGACACACATGAAAAAACAGAAATAAACGGTCTTTTAACCAAAACTTTTATATACACCCTTGTGTGCTCTTCTATTTAAAATATTTTAGGAATCTTTGAGCAGATATAAGAAAAATTATATATATATATTATAACTGTATATGTTATATAGATAAATAAATCAGGTACTAGATAAGAGATCTCATATAAGATCTATTTTATACATTTCTGTATCTGTCATATATATATGAGGGAAAAAGCAAGGGGGTATGAAGTTTGCACTCATTTCTGACTCTAAGAGAGTGTTTTCCAATCAAAGGTTAAACAAAACACAGGGAGCTGACAGGGCAACAGTACAAAGGTTGGTTTACAAATCCCAACAAAAAGGTTATAAATTGCAACATTTTGACAACTGTTGGAAATATAAATCAGAAAAACCCCTAAACATGTCAAGACAGAAGACACAATGTTGCCTTATGTAGGTTTCTTAATCCAACAGCCCAGACAATTTACTCATTTATGAGACAAAACCAGAAATAATAATTTTAATAGATTTAACTCATTCTGTTTTTCATGAAGAACTCTTCCCTGCCATACAAACAAATGCCTCATCAGGGAAGATTTACATACCCATCATGGAGCTGTTCCTAACTTTTCGTTGTCTTAATGTCTTCTCTTTACACCTAACTACAACTACTGTCCTTCACCTCTACCCTGTTCCTGAACTTGTTTTCACCTGGGTTATTAAGAAAGTCCAAACTCACAAAATTTAGACCTATTAACTTTCTGCATTATTCACTTCATTTGGTCCCAGTTTATTTCCATGCTTCTCCTTGAAAATGCTTTTAATCTGTCTCAAATTTTGGATTTTGTATCACTATTTGCAAAAGACACAATATCATCACCTAAGAAGT
This sequence comes from Anas acuta, assembly GCF_963932015.1. Lineage (NCBI taxonomy): Eukaryota > Metazoa > Chordata > Aves > Anseriformes > Anatidae > Anas > Anas acuta. Next base: position 98,254,440 of record NC_088979.1, on the reverse strand, counting down.
GGTTCCTTTTCTTTCTAGCACAGTATGAAATGATCAAAGTCTATGGAGCACAAATAAAATTTCAACGCAGACCTTGATTTTATGAAGAAAACCATCTTGAAATAGTGGTTTAAATTCAGTTTCAAGGACATAAAATTGTTCATTGCTCTTACAGCTGGTGCCTAAGGCACTCAACTGAGTGATATGAAAAGGTCTTGACAGGACTGTACCGCTCAATCACAACAGTCACAACCCACATTTGGCTCAAAATTAGCCTGTGTGTGCAGGAGTTGCTAAGGGCTAAAGATGAGCGTGCTATAGCCAAGTCCTTTTCCTGTCTAGGGCTGTCTTGCAAAGGAAACCTCCACACTCCATCTAGCTGTAGCATACTAATTAGTCTTATTGTCAAAGGCTAGACATCAAAACAGATTTTCTTTTGTGTCACATTAGTAATAGCAGAAAAATATTCTTATGGTAGTAAAGGCACGCAGCTAACACCTAGAATAAATGAAAGCATTTCAAAACTTCCAACATTTGTCAAATGAGTATCTGTTGCAGTGCCCCCAGACTCCACAAAAAGCACCTTAGAGAAAAGTATTTATCATTTAGAAGTCAAGAAATTATGTAATTAACCATTTTTGTTATAAATGCAGCAATACTTCTCACTGAAAAAAAAAAAGATGAAGATGAAGAAAGTGCAAAAACTGTATTAGCAATAAAGTTTTATGTATGGGGGGGAGGGGGAAGGGAATGAGGGAGGGAGGGAACACATGTTTTTTAACCATTCTAGCTGGAATTTCACTTACAAGCAGGACTTCAACACTGAGATCTTTTAGACAAATTTTTGGCATCTCTAGTAAGATGATAATAACAAGTTGAAGGGGAAAAAGCCACTCTTACCTTCCATCTGCATAGTCTGCATCTGCGCCTCCCCACCAGACATCTGAATCATCATCTTCAGCATCAGCTGAGTCAAGATTGTCACTTTCCTCTGCTAACGGGCAGCAAACGAACTCCACGCCGCGAAACTTGTCAATCCCACAGGGCAGCAGCATGCCATAGTCATGCAGATTCATACTCTTCTCACTACAGGACTACAGAAATTAAAATATATATATATATATATATATATATATATAAATTTTAGTGATGGAGGAAGCTGGAAAAAAATGTCACAGTCCTCAAGAAAATGTAAGGGGCCACATACAGCTTTAGGCAGTTGAACTTGGTGAACAGCATGAGTTTTGAATTTTGAAACATGACTTAGCATGGTCACCTGTGCATTCACTACCTGCACTCTACATAGCACCCTGTCTGTGTCTGCATGACCATGGCAAGAAAGCAGCTCTTCCTTCCCCGACCCTTTAGTCCTTGCCTTTACGGAAGGACTCCCCTCCTCCCACATACTTGGTGACTCTATATGCTCTTGTTCAAAATCTTCAGAGGATCTGCCTCAAAAACAGAAGATCTGAAGGCAGAACAATTATTTGTCTTCCTAAGGTGTTAATGCTATTAAACAGCTCAATGTGAGATAGATCAACATTTAAAATTAGAATTTAGATACATGAAAGCTGATGCCTTAAACACTATTTTTAAGAGGGCAACAGGATGGTTCATAACCAGGCAGGTTATGAATATCACCAGAGAACGGTACTCCACATCCTCTCTGGGAAACCTGTTTCAGTGCTCTGTCACCCTCACAGTAAAGATTTTCCTCATATTCAGCTGGAACTTCCTGTGTTTCAGGTTGTGCCCATTGCCTCTCGTCCAGTCTCTGGGCAACAACGAAAAGAGTCTGTCCCTGTTGTCTTAATGCCCTCCCTCAAGCTATTTTATATACATTAATAAGATCCCCTCTCAGCCTTCAAATCTTCTCTAGGCTAAACAGGCCCAGCTCTTCCACCCTTTCCTCATAATGAGATGTTCCAGTCCCCTAAATGTCTTTGTAGCTCTCCGCTGGACTTGCTCCTGTAGTAGTTCTGCGTCCCTCTTGTACTGAGGAGCCCAGAACTGGACACAATGCTCCAGGTATGGCCTCACCAGGGCTGAGTAGAGGGGCAGGATCACCTCCATCGACCTGCTGACAACCCTCTTCTGAATGCACCCTAGCATACTCTTGGCCTTCTTGACCACAAGGGCACACTGCTGGCTCCTGAAATAGTGATACAGTTCTAAAAGAAGGTAGGAAATCTTAAGGCAGATTAACATACCTCTTTAGCAACAGTATGCCAGTGCAGGTGAGTTTCACACACATCCATCCTTTCCTGGTGAAGGAACTTGCACTTATCTGGTACCAGAAGCGCATCACTCACAAACTCGCCCACTGAAAGAAGAAAAAAAAAAAAAAGAATGAAAAAAAAGGTAATTATTTTGCTTCCAGAGCAGTGCAGTTTCTGAATGGTGCTTCCATTTCCATAATGCTCAAACTTTTGATTTGAAAGTAGCTCCTGCCTTTGATACCAGAGATGTATTAGATCACGAAAACATTAGTCTAGCATAATACAGCAATTTCTACGTGCCCTCTGTGAAATGTGATAGACCCACTGAAGACACATGTGGTGCAGCGTGAAGGCAGGAGATGGTGGGATCCAGCTTCTGGAGGGGGTCTGAAGTGCTTTGAAATACTAACAGCTTTTCCAGTATAAAATAAATCTGACATTAACACATTGCTTTAAATGATTCTAGAGCATTCCTACTGAACTACAGCACTAACTGTCCACTCAGTTATTTTTGTTGATGCAGCTTCTCTCTTTATTGCAACCTCATTTCATCAGCCAGATGAATTCAGATTAGCTAAGAAGGCCAGTGGAGCTCAGAAGCCAGGGAACATGATGGCTCATTGATTGCCCGCCTATCCGATCAGACTGAAGTGGGAAAAAAGGCCCTTTCCATGTACAGAACCAACCAAAGAAACTGTGGTACCTTCAGCAGCAGGACACGCTATTGAAGTACATAATGCTCACAGCTTCAGCACTTATGGTTAAAAAGAAACCCAGCTAATAAACAACACAATTTATTAGACTAACATAAGTAATCCTATACAAGTCTGGCATTGCAATTAAAGAACCCAACCCCCCTGAAAAATATTTTGAAAGGAAAAATTAGGGAATGCTTTCAAGAAGTTGATATGTGGAGCAGCCCCTGCACTGTGAAAGTGTATGACTCAGCTGGCATAAATTACCAGCTCCCCGAAGCACAATTGGCTGCGAGCTCCAAAAAACTACCGTAGGTTTTAAATGCCCAAACCAAGATGGCCCAGTGGCTGCCCGCAGACAATAATGAGTTAATGAATCGGAAGGAGATTGAGCGCAAGTTTTCTGTTTGGTAGAGGGTCATCTCGGGGAGCTGATGAAACAGCCCTCGAGGCTTACAATTACAAAGCCTGTTTTAAAAATAATCAACGCCCCGTGCACTGGGGGAAAGCACAGTTCAGCAAATATATGTATAGAGCTTTGCTTATCACCCCCACGAATATTTCACACAAAGTTCCCTGTTCTACTTCAGTGCTTTTGATCTCAGGTCTTTAAAAGCCAGTTGGTTAATTTACTAGGAAAAAAGGGTTTTATTACCTTTACCGTTGCGGAACGTACTCTGTGGCTTGCCAATTATTAACAGAAATGCTTTCTAGAGGAGTCTAGAATCAGCTTGTAAAAATAACGAGTTAAAATACTTTCTGATAATCCGAAATACAAAATTTGCAGCTTTTGCTAAAAAAAATCTCTGCTGCCAGTGGTATCCAACCTAAATCGTGCACTGCAATTTGAATAAATTTACACCTTGGTTTTAGCTGTAGTCATCAAGTGGGGGACTATCCTGCCACACCCCCAAAATGACCCAGTTCACAGGAAAGGGCTAGTGCTTCCATTTAGCCAAGTGCCTGAGCACTATGCAAGCACATGGGTGTTTTTCTCACAGAGTACATCTGCTTTGCTCTCATAGGACATAACCCTTCATGGAGAACTGCACTTGCACAGTGCCGGCTGTTCAAGCATGCAGAACATTCAGAGCAGTCTTAACATTTCTACAAAATGATAAAAATCCTGTAAAATTGGCAAATATCATGAAGTTCATTTTACTCCAGCAAAATGGACTAGATTTTATAAGCTATGCTTCTCATAATCCATTCACTTTAACAGCCTATAGCATTGTCAGAATATTGTTGTTGCAAAACTAGAAGCCAATTAATAGTATATAGCTCACTGCTCAAAAATAATCAGAGTCACAGAATGGTTTGGGTTGGAAGAGACCTTAAAGCCCATCCCGTTCCAACCCCCTGCCATGGGCAGGGACACCTCCCAGCAGACCAGGCTGCCCAAAGCCCCATCCAGCCTGGCCTTGAACACCTCCAGGGATGGGGCATCCAGTTTCTTTGGGCAGACACCTACATTCTCGGCAGAATTAGCTTACACCATTTCAAGCAAAAGGAACAAACGCTAATGTATCACTCAGTTGCACACCTCAAAAATAGGGTGGAAAGCTATACATCAGAAGTTCTGGGTGTTGTCACTAAGAAACGCTGTATGGCAACATGCAATTTTAAAAAGTGTGATTTATTTAACATAGATTAATAAACTAAAGCAATATCAGACATATTGACATAACTCAAAGTATGGAATTAGATTTGACTTATATATGCATAATGTGCATCTGCTTTACAAAATAGATCCCTTGAAAACAAGGTAACCACATCCTCATGGTAACCCAACTTCTCACTTCAAGTGAGGCTCCATTTTGCAACCAATTGCAACCGATTGCTGGGTCTCACAGAGATAAACAACTCACTGGAACGAGCCCCCCTTTTCAGAAGCATCTGGGGAGAAGGGCAATTGTTTAAACAGAAGACTCCATTATACAGAATTATAATAAATTATTTAGACTTAGTTTGAGTAGCTGGGGAATTACCAGTCACTTGCAACTTCACATGTGATTCCTATTGCCCTCAGTTAATTGTTTTTTCATTGCAAGTAAAATTAATTTCTGCCCATTATTTTTACACACAAAGATTACGTCTTGGCAACTTTTTTCATCTCTTTTGTAATAATTTTCAGTAATAAACTGAAGTTTAAACACAAGGCTTTGCATTTTTGTTCTAGGTGGGTGGGTTTGTTGTTGTTTGTTTTTTTTTTTTTTGTTTTGTTTTGTTTTTTTTGTTTTTTGCTTGTTTTAATAAATCCCTGCTCAAGTGGCAGCTTGATGAACTGAATGAAGTTCAGTTGGCAACTGAAACATTTATTTTGCCTGGGCTGGTCTAAGAGAAACACAGGTCCACCAGAAATAGCACTTTAAATGCATTTGGCTTGTGGACAAGCTTCTTTTCTACCTGTATTACTCCAGTACACATTTAACTTGCAGTGCTGCTGAATCATAAGCCTTTGGGGACTGTTTTGCTTTTTTGAACAAGTCACCCACAGACTACTCAGGGGAAATAAACACATGAAGAGCGAGCAATCCTGTGCCTCTTAAGAGTGGGGGCCAATGTCAATGAGCTCTAAAAATATGGGGAAAAATGTAATACCTCCGTGCCCTGCTGCTGCTTCAAAACCAAGTGAAATCACCACCCATAACTACATCAAGCACAAAAGCAGACTCCAAAAAACCTTAAGACAAATGCTTGTCTCTTCCTCTTGCAAGAGAACACCAGTAGGAAGGGGTAACAGCAGCACAAGGCACGACCAAGCTGCTTCAGGGCCTTCACGTTTTGTTGACTGATGGAGCACCCTGGCTCCACACTGGTTTTCGTTTCCACCATCACGTTCTGGGGTCACAGCAGGCTGTCCTTGGTATCCTGCTGCCTGCAGGGCTGCTATGGGGCGAGTGTTTCCCCAGGCAGCAGCAGTGCTGTGCACCCCTCCAGCCCCGCTGTCCCCTCGGTGTCCCCTCATCCCCACCAGCCCCATGGTCAGCTGCCAGGGGGCAAGCCACAGCTGAGACAAGGGCAGAACAGTTGGCAAAGCTTACATTTCAATCCCTACCACAAAGGAGTGGTATTACCACCACTGCTGGCACACTGCTGTGTTTGGGCTTGCATTTATCTACCCGTGTTTTTTTGTTTTTTATCCCTCTGTCTTTTTCAAGGTCTCCTGTATTTTGATTCCAGCCCTATACCTGTGGTCTGCTGAGGTAACTGTAATAATGAAACATGATGGCACAATTTGGCTTCTGATGAGTTCATAAATCATGGAGCTCCCTCAAAGTAATCCAAGAGGCAAGCACAAGAAGCACTTGTTCGGCAGTAGGTGCTTACCCGTTCTCGCAGGGAAGCTCTGAAGAGAACCAGGGGGCTTTGCCTTCCGAGTCCCTGACCCCCCTGAAGCAAACAGCCCTGATGGGGAGTTCTGGGATGAGATCAAGTTACCACGTTGAAAACAAACGAGTAAAAAGAGCCCACAAAAAACCTTGTACCTACAGTTCATTCAGTCAAGGGCTCTTTTGAGACTAAGCTGCTTGCTCCCAACTCAAACCTATGCCTCTTACCAGCTATGTGTAAGTCATGGTATTCACTTAGGAGCTAAAAGTCCCTGTAAGACAAATCCTGCCAGTGTAGTAAGTCACAGCTCAATTTCATTTCACAACTCTCATTTCATTAATCCCTTTCCTGATACCCATTTCTCCATTACTTTTGCAGCAGACTTCTTCACACTGCCACATCCTGGCGTATCCATCCCAGGGTGGGGGCAGCTCACGTCTTTCAAAGACAGTTTTGCCACAGACCACAGGTCGCAGCCACAGTTTACAATGCCGCATTTTACTACCAAATAATTCCCATTCAGCCAGGCGTGCTCTATTCTCTGAAAACCTGGAACAACAGATTTTGTGCTGCAAGACCTGAAGTTATGGTTCAGAAATACACTTTTCAACGCTGCAAAGACTGAGAACATTAAGATTCAAACTCTAACAAAAGAATTAGGATTATAGTGAAGGCATCTGATCACAGCCTTTTAAATCTTCTTTACAAAGAAAAAGTCTCAGCAAGTGAGCACGCTCGTAAGAACATGATTGCCCTATGCTTTAATGGCAGATATGTTATAATAAATATATATCTCAAAATATAGCCATAATAACTCAAAATAAAAATACTGTATTCTGTGTGAGACATGGCCCTGATCAGCAAATTTTCCATCCACCTCATGAAACAGATGGGATGTGAGGATCCATCCAACACTGCACAAAGGGAGCAAAGATAAGATGAGCAAGGTAATGAAACCAAACCTTACGATGAAACCAAACACCTGTTAGCAGATGGTTGGCATCTCAACCGAAAAATAAGTATGTTCAAATTATGTTCAGAGGAGTACTTTCAAACAAAGCTTGTGCTAAATTTTGCATGAGAATGCACCGCAAATGATGATGCTCCAGGAATCATGGCTTCATTTGTAGTGTCACCAATGAGAACAAAGCTGTGCTGAAGTGAATTAACTTGTAATTGCCTGAGCCTACACACTGGAGAACTTGGGGAGAAACGTGTCCTCTTGCTATGCTTTCACACGGATTATACCAAGCAGTCACATTCCAGGACACCGGCAGCAAGCAGCAGAGACACCCCTGCCCAACCCAACCCCAAGGGCTCTTATAGGTGCAGCAGCTCAGCTTTGCTGCCTCTTGTGCCTACCCTGGGTACATTTATTTAAGCAGCTGTGTCACTTCAGGTGCCCCTATTAAGGGAAACAAAGGAAAGCGCCAAATGTGAAGTGTTACTCACAGGATGATTTACTTCAAAAATCCATCTTGTTTTTCAGCTAAATGATTGAGTAAGTACAATTATTTAGAAATGTACTGAACAGGTCCCAGTGGTCTTCAAGATTTCAGAGCCAGCACCCACAGATGAAGAGGGAGAGGTTGGTCTGATCCAGGGGGTGATGCTGTACCCCATCCCTGGGGATGATGCCAGCCTTGGTCCATGGTGCAGCTTTCCTCTCACTCTGGCACAAGCTGCATTCAGCCAGACTGTTAAAAACCTTCAAGCTGCCTTAAATGATTTTAACAGCCCATAGTAAACCAGGGCTTCAGAGATTTCTCCAATTTCAAATTTAATTTAAAATGGAAGTGAAAGAGAAGCAGTGTTTAGGAAATATGTAAAAACCCAGGTGTAGGTATATGAAAGATAATTCAACCTATGCTTTTACTACCGACATTAATACCCGCAGCCAGTGTGGCATTAAATACTACCCTACTCCATTTCCTTCCCCAGTAACTTGTAAACCATTTAGAGCAGCATCAACCAGGGCTGAAAACACAGGACAGCCGCCAGCAAAGGACAGGCTGTGAAGGAGCTGGCCTGCAACTGTGCATACACAGCAACAAATACTCCCTACGCCAGCAACTCAAGCACACCACCTCTGCTACTTGCAACGTTTGTCTACTTACTGGGGTACAAAAGGTAAGGATTTCTGATGAACAAAGCTCTTTTATTAGAGGAGAAACTTCCTGGTAGTTGTCGCTGTCGAACCTTAGCGTTTCGATGCTCTCAAAACAATTTGTGAAAAGTTCATTGTTGTGATTTTCAGAGCACTGTGATGGCACACAATTTATGACCATGCTGGAGACACGAGATCGAGGCAGTGGAAGACCCACGGTAATGAAGGCACCGACATCTCAATTCTCACACCAGCAACCAAACAAGGGGTCCTAGCCCTGATGTACCACGTGCTCTTCCACGACTTTTGTAAAGTCCAAATACCTTACTTAAAATTCTGGAGTCAAAGGGCTAAAATATTTCAGGTACCATCCATTAAAGTGCATTTGTCCAGATGAAATAATGAACCACATAACAAGAGCTGTACCTGGAAGTCATTCGCAGTGTTTATTATGCCTTCATTTTCGTAAGGTTCCATACATAAAAAGGGTTATTCTCTAATCTTCTTCCTCGGCAACTCTTTGATCATAGGCATAAATGGAATTTCTGCTCACTTAGCTACTTTTTTTTGCCTGAATGCATTTTTTGATGAAATTGGCTTACTTACTGGCCAGAATGCAAGCAGCATACATATTTTAATGCATTATGCCAATAATAGATACATTTGTTTACATGCAAGAAGTTTCAAATACAAGTCATGACATGCTCTGGCATCTTTACAGACAAAGCGTATAAACATTCTTTCATAATCTGCAGCACCTCAATGGTTCATTGAAGCATTAACTCCATTTACTTCTCTATTCTTTCTTCTGCTCTCCCCCACCTTCGTGCAAAAGTAATTCTGGAAGCCCCGTGAGACACCTTTTCTGTCCCTCTCTTGCTCGTTAATGCAATGTGGCAGAACTGTGCCAGTGCCCATTACCCCAGCATCACGGGTAGTATCACATGCTGGGATTCCTCCTCCTAATCCCTGAAGGGCCCACAAAGTTACAAACAAACAAAACCCATCAGAAGCTGTTAACAGCATGACCAGCAGCAAAGGTCGTGCCAAAAAGGCCACCCCAAAAAGGTCACCCCAAATATCTGAAGGGTTCTCCCTTCGGTTTCTGGGGACCAATCACTGAGATTAGCAAATTTTCTTGGTCAGCACCACAGATCAAGACACAGCCTCTCCCATACTGAGGAACAGTCCCCAAAAACTGGCTGCAAAGTCATGCTCAGGAGGTTGAGAAATTTCGGGACTGAGTTGTTCTTTCCAGATCCTCAGTGCACTGATCACATCCCAAAGCTTCTGCCACAAATGAGAGAGTGTTTGTTGCAGTGATACCCCTCTCCCCCACAGTTCAATAACACTACTGAATTTCCTAAAAATACTTAGGGAACTGCAGGAATAACAAAAACTCTGGATACGTCAATCTGGATAGCTCGTCTCCATCCTGCCTCAGTCACAAAGCTCCTATGTGATGTTGTGCAAGCAAAAATCTTTTCACCTCCTCCCACAGCACCCTTAATTGCTTCCTATTTCCCTCCCCTCTGTTTCTCTCCCCTCTGTTCTCTGCAGTCCTGATAGAATTTGCTTTCCCTGTTGCCTCCTTAACAGGCAATCAGACCCACTTTTTTACTTTTCTCTCCATTATCACAGTAGTCCTGCTTGACAAACCTATAATAAGACATGGCCGATTGCTCTGGAGGGCTGGTGAACGCCTGGTAGATTGAAGCCCAGCTGTTTACAGTGTAAAAAAGATGATGAAGTGAAAGATGACACCTGTGGGTGGCTGCTGCCTTTCTTTCTTTATTTTTTAAGGGATTCCAAGTCTCATCCGAAACTGACAACGGTATGTCTAGCCAAAACAGATCTTCCACGGAAATACAGAAACAGAAGGCAATGAAAAGCTGCGAGGTGCTGGGAACCAAGGCCAGATAAAAGTCTTCTCAATTCTGCACGTGGCAGGACAGAAGGAACTAATGGACTCCTCTGACAGGAAGACACAATCAGCGAAGAATTTACTGGAAATCCCCAGATCTACACACATAGGTCAGCAGAATTCACAAAAGGGAAAAAAACAGAGGGGAAAAAAGAAAAAAAAAACAGCACTGGAGATTATAAGGAATATATCTGAAGCGTGAAAGGAGTAATGAGACCATTCTGTGAAGATTTAATAAGATTTTATAAAGATTTCACACGCAGGCCCTTGTGAAAGTGACAGTTTTTGAAGCAGCCTGGACCGCAACCAAGTTAGTAGAAAAATTGGGAGAGCAAATTGCATGGTGGTAGCTGTGATAAGATAACAGTGCTTTCAGACCAAGACAGTACGTGCGCTCAGGCCACTCACACAGCGCTGTCTGGAAGATGCAGTTACATGCCTGCCATCACGGGCCTGCTGCCATTTTTTCTGAGAAGCTTCCCGTCCCTGTCCCTGAACAGCTTTTTACAGCAAGCTTCGGTGGAAGAAAGACAGTAATGTTATTCCTCAAAGCACTGACCGCCTCAGCCCTGAAGGGAAGTGCAAGGGGCATAAGAGAAGAGCATCTTCACCTTCTGTGCCCCCAAAAGTTGCTGTGGAAAACAAGACCATAGCAATCTGAAGCATTTTATTTGCAAATATTTCTTCTGCTTTGAAACAGCTGACTTCTTTTTTTCCACACTAAAGCACACATATCCCTAGTCAAGCGGGTAGTGTTGAAATACGGATTGGGTTGCAAGAAGTGGAAAAGGAAAGGGACTGAACTGCACCTTGTATGCCGAAGGTACACACCGCCTACTGCCGGAATGGTATAGCAGGAAAGACTCCAAGGATTTGGTGACCCTCACATCTCTTAACAAAGTAAAATTCCCTGCTCCTATCCTACTTTTTGTGACAATGCTGTATACAGAGCAATTCTCCATCACCCAGTGTTTAAATCCATTTACATGAAGGTCTTTTGCTCTCCACATCTTCTTTTCCCAGTGCCTGGCTAATGGAAGCCCTCATGAAGCACTTCCTGGTCCTCAGACAGTAGCCACTGAGTCAACCTGGTAAAACATGAAATAAACCTCTACAGAAAACCTCAAGTCTTTGAGGAACTGGTTGAAACAAAGCTTTTCTTCTTCAAGGGGCACATTTCCTACACTCTTTCACCTGGGGTTGAGGAAACAACATTTATCTGGATTCCCTAACCCAAGAAGGCTCAGGAGAAAACAGGAAGGCTACGCTGGCCTCTGCAAGCACGTGGGTGCTGCACGTGTTCTTGGTAAAGGACCGCCTATCAATGCAAGGACCACTTCATTCAGGACAGAAAAGGGATAATGCACAGCCTAACCAATTTCTACAGGAGAATCAACTGTCCAGTCTTGAAATGGAAAAAAATGGAATGGAAAAAAAAAAAAGAGAGATACTAAAAAAAAAGCCTGAGGTGGAGATAATTATTTTTAAAGAACTTCATTTTCAGGCTTTAGGTTGATTTTCTTTTTCTGTTTTCAGTAGGTCTGAAAATTTTAATTGCCTCCTGCCTTGTGATCTTCTAGCTGTTCTGAGGTCCCCTTTATTCCCTGTAGTCACGTGAATAAATCCTCCCATAATTATGCACCTCCCTCAGCACTGATGATCTCCCTCCCCTATGTTCTGCTCACATCACCACTTGATGGGACATCCAGTAAGAGAGCACGGCATGGGTCAATCTCCGACCAAACACCAAAAACCCCTACAGAGTGAGAAGCTGCTTGTGGCAAACAAGTACAGGTAGCTCCCAGGCCCTTGTCAAGGGCCACTGTTTCCCAGGGCAGGTGGCAGAAGCCAGCAGAGTGCCTCAAGACACCACCGGCCATGTCTCCCTTCAGCTGGTTCTCTACTACCAAGGGGACCACACGTCCCATCCAGACAAGAGCCGGTGCGGCCATGCCAGGGTGAGGAGCTTGGACACAGCGATGGAGAGAAGAAAGATGAGGGCAGCTGAGGAGGCGTGATCTCCTTGTGACACAGGTTGTTCAGTCTGCAGAAGAGCAGGCTCAGGGGAGACCTCATTGCTCTCTACAGCTACCTGGAAGGAACTACCTGTGGGGAGCTGGGGGTCGGCCTCTTCTCACAGGTTACTAGTGATAGGACTAGAGGGAATGGCCTCAAGTTGTGCCAGGGGAGGTTCAGGTTGGCAATGAGGAGACATTTCTCCTCAGAAGGAGCAGTCAGGCACTGGGATGGGTTCCCCAGGGAGGCGGTGGTGTCACCATCCTTGGGGGTGTTCAAGGAAAGGCTGGACGTGGTGCTTAGGGACATGGGTTAGTGGGTGACGGTGGTGGCAGAGTGATGGCTAGACCAGATGATCTTGAAGGTCTTTTCCAGCCTTAATGATTCTGTGATTCTGATGCTACGTCAGGGTTGGCACATGGCCTTCCTAAACACTTTCTAGTTTACAGTAGGATTTTAGCCTCTGTGTGCGTGCTGGACCTCTCCAGAGCTCTCTCTTGCACTGCAGCATTTTCCCATCTGCACGGACATTTGTCAACAGGCAGCCATCACCGGTCAGGCAACACAAGGAGAAATTGCCCCTGTTCAGTTGTGCCTGCTTTCAACCCCTACGTTAAATACCCACATGATGTAGGAAAGCCCTGTGAACCACTCCCAGGCTTATTCAAGGCAACACTCGCTCTTCGTTGTATTCAGCAGCATTACAGTGAAGTTGGTTTTTGAAAATATCCAAGAAAAGAACAAAAGCTAGAAGCTTTAAAAAAAATAAAAAACTTTTGTGAAATGATTTTAAAAATTGCATACGCTGATTCAATAAATGAAAATGATTGATACCGCAGGACCTATGTTAATGATCTTTCTCACATGCGAGTATCAAATAAAACTTTGTGATATTTCTCAAGAGTGAATACATTCCAAATCTGAAAAAATCACATCTTCCTGAACCTCATTTTTCCCCCGGCTGCCTTCAGGTTTCTCCAAGCAATAGTATGGCTGAATTTCAAAACAGATTATACTTTATAAATGCTGCTGAATACATGAATTTTAACAGCCTAGCCATTAACACCACACTCTGCTGCTGCCGAGACGCATGACAAGCTGAACGGCGCTTGTTACCAGCCCCGCTCCCTCTCTCGCAGCAGGCAGCAGACATGTTTTGCAGCAAGATCTGTGAGTGCAGATCTCCAAGCAGTTTAAAATTTTGTGTCTCCCTTCTGGTTGAAGTGACACTTACCACACTTCATTACATAAGAGCTACTTGAAAAATGGGCTCTGAATCGGAAACAGCATACTGTAAGAGGTAATTAGATTAATTAATTTACTAATGCATTACTTATTCATACCAGTGATTGGCTGAAGACAGCAGTCAAATGGTAAGATGGCACAGAGACAGGATGCTTGGAAACAATTCCGCACTACCGGGGACCAGTAATCCCACCGTGCTTGCCTTTATCGTATGTTTAAATGTTTCTTGTGGGCAATTCTTAGTAATTTGGGTAAAGCCGGTATTCGGAGCAAAGCTAGAGAAGGCCACACCAGTTACTGATGTCTGTAAGGGGTAATGACTGTAAGCATATAGATAGGTGGAAAGAATTGAAGTGTTACTATACAGCTTTACGGCTTGGTCACCAGAAGCTATTTCAAATGCTAGTATTCCAGTGAGAAACCAGACTCCAAAGAAGGAAACATTTGCTGAAGCAAGATTTCATTTTTTTGTTTTCCTTCCCAACCACCTTTGTACTGCATGTTTCATTGTAAAATTCAGATTCTTTTTACTTCAGCAGCAATTTAATTCGGTTGTTGCTCTCGCTCTCTTCTGGAGAAGAACAGAAACCGCTATAAAATCAAGTCAGACTGTAATTGTTTCTGCAACAGCATCTTGTGCAGAGGTTCTGATGAGTGAATAAATAACTGCATTAAGCAGCAGTTGAAGACCAACTTAGCAGAAATACCTTGATGATTATTAACAGCCTAAGCAATCACTTCCCATAACACCACTGAGCCCTGAATATTTTATTTGCTGAGACCAAACTTCCATTCAAATTGTCATTGCCTGTGGGTGAAAGACTTCACTGTGTTACCAATGACCTGGGAAAACAAGAAACCACTTTCCGGCTTTGCAAAGTTTACAGGTAAGCAGAGTAGCAACTACCTGCCAAAATGTGTTTTTGCTATATTCATAGCAAAGCCTGCACTCATCTTGCAGTAAGGGCGGCAGTGTGGTCTGGCAATCCATCCACAGGGTGACTGGGATGTGACAGCTTGGGACAAGGAGCAGAGCCAGAGCCAACCCAAGTACGGTGATTCAAGGAAGCTAAAGATAAGTAGACAGGTTAGACTAAATGCAGCATTATAGTTCTGTATTCAGTAGAGATATTAATTTTTTTATATTGTTTTTATAAAAAACTAATTATAAGCAATGGGCATGTTATAAACATTGTCGTTACTTCATGCAAGGACAGTTCTAAATGGTTTTGAGTATTATGGAAATACAACATAGAAAACCTCCCTGAAACTTCTCTACAGCTCATATATTGGTTCTCCAAAGAAAGTCTTAATGGTCAGAAACTTCAAGTTGGTTGATTGATTCATAAACCAGATTCTGATACAGGATTCAAAGCAAAAATTGAACGATGAATGATTGACAGAGATTTCATGGATCACGGGTCACGATCCAGAGGATTACAGGCCAGTCCATTTCACTTCAGTCTCGTAGAAACTCATGGAGCTCTGAATGTACCTCTGAATGTACCTCTGAATGTCATTTCTGAGCACAGGGAGATGATGATGACGATTTGCAATAGCCAAAACAGACTTAACAAAGATCAGTCATGCTTGATCAACCTGACTCACCTTCTAGGATGAAATGGCATGATTGGTAAGTAAGAAAAAAAGGCAGTAGATACTGTCTGCTCTATTTTTAGCACAGATTTCAATACCATTTCCCTCTCACAACACCTCTGTATCCAAGCTGAGATGTTAGGGTTTGGGAGGATGGACTACTAACTGGGTGAAGAACTGACTGTAGCCAAGCTCAGTGGACAGCGAGTGGTTCATGATTGTACTTCACCTGAAAGGAAATAACAAGGGGAATACCACAGAGATCTATCTTGGCACCTCTTTTGTTTAACGTCTCTGTCAATGATATGGGGGGCGGGGAGGGTAGTCAACATGCTTGCAGGCAGAGCTGCCACTCAGAGGGACCTAGACAGGCTGGAAGAATGAACTGACAAAGACCTCATAAAATTCAACAGACAAGTGCCTGGCCCTGCCCCTGGGAAGAAAAAAGCCCTGGCAATGATACAGGCTGGAGAGGGGCCAACTGGAGAACAGCTCTGCAGAAAAGGCTCAGATGGGCAACAGCAAGCTCGCAGTATGTCCTGACAGAAAAGACGGCCAATGGTGTCCCGGGCTGTATGAAGGAAAGCACGTACAGTAGACTGAGGGAAGCAATTAACCCCTTCTACTTTGCCACTGATTAGACTGCGTCCAGAATACTGCGTCCAGCTTTGGGTGTACGAGAAAGACAGCGATGAGCTGGAATGAGTTCAGCAGAGGGTCATTGAGATGGCTGAGGGGGGCTGGAGAACTGGCCTGTGAGGAGAGACTGAGGGAGCAGAGCTTGCTCAGCACAGAGCAGAAATGGTTTCAGGGCAGCTACCGCCTGCCTGCTCGCACCAGCGGGGACATCGCCAAGACACCAGTGGGAGCTGCTTTGCAGGGGGGCACTGCAGGAAGAGTCAGCAGCTGTAGTCTGAGACAGGAGACCTTCTTAGAGGATATGAGGACACAGAAGTCACAAGGATAATTAAGCAGAGGGAAAAACCTGTCACAAAGCACCATACAAGATACTATGAAGAAAAAAAAAAACTCTATCCCAGCCAAAACAGCACAAGCAGCCAAGAGCTATTGTTGTACAACACTGTCCTCGGAGGTTTTCAAGACCAGGCTAGACAAAGCCCTGAGTAGCCTGATAAAATTCGGTATCAGCCCTGCCTTGAGCAGCAGGTTGGACTCCAAAGGTCCTTTCCTGTCTGAGTGCCGAACAGTCCTGTCCATTTGTTTTGTATGGGGAGGCGGAAAAGACTTCAGGGATATGGATAAGGTTTGTACGTTTTTATCTATCCCACAGAAAGGTAAACGATGGCTTAGCCAACTTTATGGACAGACAAAACACGACAGTCACACTGTCAACATCACATACTTCAGTCACATGTTCCTGGGAGAGGCTTCTTGCGCCACTTTATTAGCTCATTACCTTGGCTAACAAGGAAGACAATACGTTACTTTAGAAAAATCCCCTATCTTACCAGGTATACAAACTTTTGGATCAGCTCCAGATGTTAGAAAAGTAGTTGTAAAAAAAAAAAAAAAAAAAAGCAGCACAAATGCAGTTACTGGCTTGTAACATTCATATACTGACAGGGACAGGATACAGGATTCTGCTCGCCGAGATCCAGTTCTGAGCACACCACTTCAAGGGCAGGATGTGAAAGTAATGGCTGCTACTACCATGGGATGAGTTGCTTTTATTAACTAAAAGGCAAAAGCTCTGTATCATCACTAATCCTCCCATGAGAGCACAGGATAACTGAGAAGTCAGTGTAGCATACTTTTAGCATTGGGGAAAAGTCAACAATTTCTGTGAATGTTCAATGCCATGTAAATATTTAATGTAAAGATTACTTCTTCCAAAAAACTCTGCTTCATGACAAAAATGTTTCTCTCCAGTTCTCATTTACAAAATTAACCCCAGTGATCACAACACTGGTAATCGAGGGCTGGTAGGAGATGGTCATATTTTACCAAGTGGTCCATTCCAACCTGTTTTATTTAATTTCTCTTCCTTATATGTATGAGTCATTGTGGATAGCAACCAACGCAGGATTAACACGCGAGATCATGTTCTATTGCGACTTGAACCCTGACCTCAAGGACTAATATAAACAGTACGTTACAGGAAATACTGCGGGCAACATGCTAAAACAACATTTGCTATTTGCGCAGGCTTTACGTTCAGAAACACTGCCTAACGTCCAAGTCTAATCCACAGTATTAGAACATGGATTTTTTATTCAAATACCTTGTATCACATCAATAGATTAAAAAAAAAAAAAAGAGTAAATGGATTTTAGAGTAAGATGAACAACCATAAAGAAGACGGTAAACTGAACAAGAACAGTAAATATATCATATTGTAGACCTACAGCAAGGATGGCCAAATTAGATTGAATAAATCAAGACTAACCACTGGGATGGAACATTTTGTAATGTAACTGAAAAGGTCAATAAAAGCTTATTGTTTAGAATTAAATCCCTCACAGATTTCTGCTTCTAGTCAAAAGTGCCTAGCTAAACCATCATTGCAAAAAGTTTAAGGGCAAAGCATCTGTCTCAAGTATGTACGACAACACAAGAATTACATTAAGGAAATCAAATCAACACATAGGGATCTTTATATACATGTTTGACAGAATAAAAGCCACCAAAATGAGCTGAAACACATCTTAGAAGTTCCCACACAGAAGGAAGGTTAAGCTGGACAAATTGTCTCCTATGCAATGCTCAGAACCCAGATTCCATCTGGATGGATTTATATGTGACACCAGGAGAGGGACAGCTTTGAAGGGTATGTTAGAAACCAGAATCAGCAATGAAAATTTCAAAAGACACAGATAAAAACATCTACTACTGTGCACTTCCAATGTTGGCAGCGAGGCAGCATCCAGATAGCTTTCTAGCTGTGATGGTAAATAAGAATGGAGAATAAATATACACAGAAGAAGGTGGCATCACAACATCCACCAACATGCTGGTGGTGTTTCCTATTCCCACACAAGTGCCTCTGCTCAGGAAGTCGACCTTTCAATGTTCCTGGTTAAGCCCAGCAGAGGAGATACCTTGTTCATAAATCCATACGGTACTCAAACAGGACAGGCAAAACAGGACAGAGGGTGAGGGCTTGCTTGCTGGCTTTGGAATTCAAATTGTTAACAAGAAAAATTTCACATAAAGAGAATTTATCATTGAGATAAGGATTATACAGACTGCCACTGTTACAACCCCCTCAAATATATCACTTGGACACCATTGTCTGACCAAGGCTTCAGACCACGGCTGCCTCACATGTAGATGTTCAAGGCGACTCCCTCTCAGAGAGGTGTGCTGGAGCAGGGACTGCTCAAGCACTTCTTGCAGCATGGCTGTTCTTGTTCAGAAGCCTCAACCTGCCATGTCAGAGAAAAGGGTAAGGTGATCTGAAGTCACAATTCATCAAAACAAGCACTTTGCCTCTCATCTGGTAGAATTCATTTTTTGAAGTACTGCTTAAAGCAATGTCAATGATCTCTTCAGTGGGTTTTTCCCCAAAGGTGCTATTTTGCACTGTTTCATCTCCAGCTACTCCAATCATGCAATAAACAAATCTTCAGAGAATAATGGGAAATTCTACTTAAAAAAAAAAAAAAAAACAAGAGAGAAGATACAAGCACCAGTGTCCCAAGAATATACTGTCTATCGACAACCAACTTCCAGGAGGACTGCCTGGGATTGAGAGGTAGTCCCCATCACCTAGTGAGGCACACAGACCATGACAGTACAGCAGAGACACCATTCAGTCTCTTTCCTGTTGACACCACCAGAATTTCTGGGCAATGAGCAACCTCGTAACGCCCTGCAAGCTGTGAAAGATTGGAAGGGGACAAAGGACAAGAGTTGGCACCTCAAAGCACTGCAGAGGCATTCTCCCTCTTCTCCAACTCCCTTATCTGAATTAGCTGGCCTCAGCAGAGCGCATACTATTTTAGAATACATTTTTCTTAAGAGCTTTACCTCTGATAATGTGCAAAAAAATGCTCTAAATTGATTCTGTTGTAACAGACCAGATAACAGTAATTGCACACAGCCAACTGTTCATACATAATAAAAGCAGCATTAGAGTTTAACTTAAAATTACATATTGCATTTTTATTAGAACTTAAAAGTTCCTCTCGAAACACCTTGACACAGGAGACATTTTGTAAATTACGAGGGCAGTTACATAACTGAAATTTGAAATAAAACTTTACAGCTGCCTACCATTTTACAGAGCTTAACAAAAAGGAGAGGTAGATGAGACTTCAGTATTACTCCTTTATAATATGCGAAATTAACTTGGGGGATCATTGTTAGCTAATAAGCGGGAGCAAATGAAGTATCAAAAAGGCAGAGGTAGGCTACAGAAAAATCATTAGATTTTGATTCAATCAGACTTTAACCTAAGTATCTCATTTCCCACACTAACAGACAAGAAAAAATGTATCAGTGTTTATGATTTATACAACGGGAGAAGCAGCATGAAAGATTTATTGCTTCACTTTGATGCTCTATAACAACAATATGACAGTGATTTACACGTTACATCTTCTATTTTCAAAGTCAGCCCAATATTTAAGAATACAAAACCCAAGATAACCAGCAAAGAATACTCTGGGGTAGCCAAATGCTTCATGGGCCATTGATGAGGACAGGAACTTGCGTCTTCAAAAAATTGTGATTAATGTAGACGTTGTTTCAGATTGGCTTAGGATAACCCAGGTCAATGTTTCTCTCAGAAAAGAGTGGCTCCATGCTTTCTCCTTCCACAGCTGCACGCCCAGCCTGCTCTCCTGCCAGCATTATCACATCCGTGACCTTGTTATCAGCAAGATCAGGGTCCTGGTTTTTTTAAAACCCCTGAGTGAAAGGCAATTTGGGGATTATTTATTTAATTAGCTTGGCTCACATTTCAAGCTGTTTGACAGCCCATCTCAGCTGAACTGAGACAAGCTTTAAGAAGAAGGCTGAAGGACAAGCAGTAGAAAGACTAAATCAGATCCATCAGACCCTGAATGCTTCCTCCAACTCTGCTCTAGCAAAGCAATCATAGGTGGCTGTTGGTATTGCAGACATCATAAAATGGAAACCGTACCCAAAAGACTAAATTTCTTCTCTGACTGAAGAAAAACAAGCTTGGTCATGTTATGAAACAGATGTAATAAAAAATGTTTGACATACAGGGAGCAGAACTTGAAGTCTACTGCAGAACTTACAAAGGATTTTACTGAAAGAAGAAAATCTTCCTGCAGATTGCTCTTCAAAAGATAAAATTACATGCAAAAAAAAACAAACAAACCAACCAAACAAAAAAAAAACACCCAGGACACACCACAAACATATTTAGTACAGACTGAATAAACAAATCTCAGAAAGTAAGTAAAAAGGAACAGCTCCAAAGTTAGCTTTATGTGCATGTCGTTTCTCATTTCTCATTTGTACGGTATGATAACATAAAGGCTTTTCAGTCATAGGGCAGGACACTACTGTGTTACACATCATGAAAAGCCGTGAGAAGGTAGTCCTTTTCCCAGTAGGTTTGAATCTTTGTTCAGTGGACTGGTTCCAAATAGCTGTAAGTCAGACGGAGCTGATCTTAATTAATCAATAAGCTTTTTAACGGATTAAGAACACTCATGAGGGGAAAAGGATAGATTGAAAAAAGAATAGGTACTCAGAAAATGTGTCCTAGGTTAAGCTAGAATAAAAACACGTCATATAGACGACCAATTCAACGAAGAACAGCTATGGGAAAAACTAAAACAAAAACCAATCTCCTTCAAAGCACACAGGATCAGGCTTCCTAAGAAGCAGACACTGCTTATGTATTCACCAGAGTACCTTCTGCAAAAAGAACTAGAAGCTAGTATTACAACAGAGCCAAAATTAATTTGTGTTACCAAAAATTAACTCTGATATCAAGTTGTTATGATTCAATTTTCTGTTGACCTAATTCTGATGATCTAATAAAAAAAATAGGGTAATTTAAATATTTTACACATCAAGAACTTACCGACAAAGCCAATGGGAGTAAAACTTCAAAGCTATTAATGTAGAAAGTAAATAATTTCTAATAATCATGATCTTCTTTCGTTATCCCTAGCACAGGTTTTCATTGTCTTTCAGCATTTCAAACTGAATAATTAGGAAGCATTTTTAATGGCCAGGTTAAGTACAACAGGTTGCGTACAGAACTAAGCTACAACTCTTAGCTATCAATTCTGCATGTATATTTTTATTTTAGGTGTGCACACAAAACAAATCCTGGGTAGGAAAAAAAATCAGCAAGTTAGAAAGAAAAGTTACGACTGTCATTATTTTGGAAATTAATTCATACGTTCCACTAAAATTGAAGTATTTTGGATTAGCCTCAGGTGCACATATTCAACAGGAACAAAGTCCTCTTTAAGTTCCATTAGCGATCATCACAAAAAATCTTCACGTGATTCTGACCACATTAAAAAACCCTACTAGTATTTACCAACCTGGAGGTCAGCAGGGAAGTTCAACACTTCCAAATAAAGTTTAAATCCACAGTGAAAGCACAATACAGGGGTACTCATACGTTCATTAATACTGATGAAACCACTCATGAGGAAAGACTATACTGTAATCAGTAAATCAGCAGCAATTCTTCAAGCTAATGGAGTATCAAAGACACTTGCTTTAATTTTGTTAACAAGCAGGCTGCTGGTGCTATTAAGTGTGATGCTGGTATGTTTTGTGTGTAAATAGATGGAGTTCAGAAAGTTCAGGACCATGCCGGTCATTTGTAACTGCTTTGCAGAGACAGACTTTGAGTTCCACCACTTTGCCTCCACTGTCAGGCTTCTTCATCATTAACCAAGGAAGGCACAAACAGAAAAGCAGCGTACAGCCCCTCTCAAATAAAACCATTAAAGTCTTCTCATGACAAATAAATACATCAATAAAACTGTCCCATCGGTGGCTCCCTGCCTCATCCGGCTCCTCCACCCCCGTCCTGGCCTCTTGCTTTCTCTGTGGCCTCTGCAGCTTCTCAGCTCTCACTGCTCCTACTACATTCTCCCTCCCCTTCCCTATAACCTCCCTGTCATGGAGGAGAGTGAGAAAGGAGAACTTTGTAACCCAGCACAACATCCTGAGGTCTGCGGGAGAGGGAGCAGAGACCTACTGTGGGTTTCAATTGCACGGCCAGAGCCTGTTCACCCATCGCTGCAGTGAACCTCCTGGGTTATCTGACTGGCTCAGTAACCAGAAAAGTCTCAAAAAGACTCAAAATGGGTCCTTAAAAACAGATATTACCATTCAATTTCTTTTGAAAGAGCGGCAGGATGGAGGGCTGTTTGCTTCACCCTGCTCAGCTCTTGGTTTTCAGAGCTGTGGATAAAAGTTGTGTTCAAATCTGAGGAGTTTTGTGAGAAACAAATTTTTCTATTTTCCATTGCAGAAGTCTTCCACGAGAAGATAAAAAGCAGCAGTTGAACACAAAATGTCTCCTGTCACACAGTATTTTTTGCTTTGAATCGCTGTCTGTAAGTACAAGTTTTCGTGTGAAGGAGTAAGGAACCCCAGGGGAATTCCTGCTTGCATGACAAAGATGCCTGCAATTGTGGTTAAGAGACTAGAAGTGTTGAGGCATGTTTGACCTCCAAACGTCAGCATGTTCATCTCGCCAACATTTTGGATATTTGCACAGCCGTGAAGCGCTGTAGCTCCTTCCCCAGGGACACACCCCGAGCGCAGCCATCAGTGCAGCGGGACGAAGGCTGGTGTCATCCCAGCACCGCTCCGCGGGTGCTGCTCTGCAGCCCTCGAATCCCAGCCTCACATTTTGTGGGGATGCTGCCGGGTGTGAGCACGAATGATCCTCTTCTTCATCCCGAGGCTGCAAGCGATGAGATCTGTCAAATGAACACGAGCTAGGCCTGAGTGACTTCCAGCACTGAGCACAGCCCCATAAGGCTGCCATGCCTCCCCCTTTGCCAGCTGTGGACAATTTATCCTTTGAGGGCAGATAAGTAAGGAGGTGCTGCGCTGTCACATCCTAAGTACTATCTTTATCAGTCCTTTTAGCCTGAAGGGCAATGTGCCCTAAATGACAAATTCTTCACTGAAAATTAACCAAGTTCTTTCCTACACTTAGAGTAATTCTGCAAATTCTTTTCCAAGGTTACAGACGAGCTCTTGGAAACAAACTTTCCCCCAAAAGCCACGCTATCCGCTAAACTTGAGAATGTAAAGGTATATTTATCAACAAATTATTAACAAAAGATCTTTCACAGAAAGACCTTACGTTACTAAAACCATTTTTTCCCCATCTTAATTAACAAGGCAGATATGGTGATTAATTCCTACCAGTCCTCTGACAACCCAAACCAAATACATATACCTTCTTGTTACAGTTCACAGATTGTTGTTCTTGCTAGTTAGCACAGTGAAAGAGTTGATAACTTGCTGTCTAAAAACCAAACATTTTTCAAGAGAAGGAATTCTGATGTCTTGCTGCAAGTACTGTGACCAAGAAATACCAAATCTAGACATCGCTTTAGAACTTAAATTTAAACAGGCATTTAAAAACTACAGCTCATGTCTAAGCAGCTGTCCCACAAGACTTGTGCAATACAGTTTCAGTAGCACCACTCCTAACCGAGGGGCTCCTGCACAACTTCTGCTCACTGCCACGGCTTTTTCTCCTCTGGATTTCAAAACCTGAAGCATTATTATTCTGCCTTTCACAGTTATATTGAGTTGCAAGGTAGGATTACATGCACAGGAGGAACAATGCCAGCACTTAAAAAATGAGATGACAATGTTCTTTCATCCTGCCTACAAGACAATGGTCTTCAAATACAGACTAAAGAAATTTTCAGCTCAACCGACGTTATAAGCCACGTACACAATAGAAACAGCGCAGGAAAAAGAATTCTGACCTTAGGGATTTAAGTTTCATGGATTTTCTTAAAGGAGAATTAAATGCAGCAGTAAGGAAACTGCACCCAGAGAGCAGTGGTCAATGGCTCTATGTCCAGGCAGAGGCTGGTGACGAGTGGAGTCCCTCAGGGGTCTGTCTTAGGACCAATACTGTTTAGTATCTTTATCAACAACATACACGATGCGATCGAGTGCACCCTCATTGAGTTTGCAGATGACACCAAACCGAGTGGTGCAGCTGATATGAAAGAAGGAAGAGATGCCATCCAAAGGGACCTGGACAAGCTTGAGAACTGGGCCCAAGTGAACCGAATGATGTTCAACAAGTCCAAGTGCAAGGTGCTGCACCTAGGTCAGAGCAATCCCAGACATGAGCACAGACTGGGAGAGGAACTCGTTGAGAGCAGCCCTGAGGAGAAGGACTTGAGGGCTCTGGTGGATGAGAAGGTTGACATGAGCCAGCAGCATGTGCTTGTAGCCCAGAAGGCCAACTGCATCCTGGGCTGCATCAGCAGAGAAGTGACCAGCAGGTCCAGGGAGGTGACTGTCCCCCTCTGCTCTGCCCTTGTGAGGTCCCACCTGGAGTGCTGAGTCCATGTCTGGGGTCCCCAGCACAAGAAGGATGTGGAACTGTTAGAGCAAGTCCTGAGGAGGGCCACAAAGATATCAGAGGGCTGGAGCACCTCTCCTATGAAGAAAGGCTGAGAGAGCCAGAGCTGTTCAGCCTACAAAAGATAAGGCTCTGGGGATAACTCATTGCAGCTTTCAGTACTTAACAGGGGCTTATAAAAAAGATGGAGAAGAACTTTTTGCTCGAACAGAAAATGACAGGACAAGGAGGAATGGTTTTAAACTAAAAGAGAGAAGATTTAGATTAGATGTTAGGAGGAAATTTGTCACTCAGAGGGTGGTGAGGCACTGGCACAGGTTGCCCACAGAAGCTGTGGATACCCCAACCCCTGGAGGTGCTCAAGGCCAGGTTAGATGGGGCCCTGAGCAACCTGATCCAGTGGGTGGTGTCCCCGCCTGTGGCAGGGGGTTGGAACTGGATGAGCTTTGGGGTCCCTTCCAACCAAAACCATTCCTATGATTCTATGGAACATGGAATTAAAGATCTGCATTTTTCACTGAAAAAGGGAAGCAACTAATATTAAAATATTAATTGGATATCATCATTAGGGAAACTGATGACCATTTTCAATATTCAAGATAAAGTTGTCTTAGTTTAGTGAAGCATCAAGTCTTACAGCAGTTGTTTGGTTATATGACAGAGATACAGCATCTCTCTTCAGCACAAATGAAGCAATATCAAACAGCCCCTCAGACCCTGTCTGTAACAGTCATAATCAAGACTGCTTTAAATGAAGCCATTTTTATCACAATTTGTTGCAAGCAAAAATACAAAGGAAAAGCTAAGTTCAGGCAATTATACCTTTCTTCACATTGGATGAAGTACTGACAGATGGGGGAAAAAACCTTCCCACTGAGAACATAAAGCATGCTTTTGCTATGACAAAAGATTTTTTTTTTTTCCTTAAGTGCTACCTTGCCTTTGTGCTAGAGCAGACTAATCACAGAGCTCTCAGGAAGCATCATAGGGTATCTCTCTATTTTCCTGGCTCAGGTAGCATCAAGTGAGATGTGAAATAAGATGATAGGGAACAAGTGGCAGAGCTGATGAAAAGCTGGGGAGAGGACAGAAGTAGGACCAGATGGATAGCGGATGCTGAGAGGAAGAGGAAGCATTTAGAGGAGATTGATGCTAAGCTAGGAAGAAGATTACTCAGAAAGAAAAGGAGAAGAGAAGAAACAGCGGTGCCTCAGGTGAGGAGACATGAGTGGAATGGTGATGGACAAGACAGTAGGGCCTGGTGAGTCACAGAAGGGAGCAAGGCTGGAAAACAAATTGAGAGAGACTTCTTAAGAGCAAGACAGGGATAGGAGCCCTCAGAGAGGCAGAAAAGCAGCAGGTTAGAGGGAAC
This sequence comes from Anas acuta, assembly GCF_963932015.1. NCBI lineage: Eukaryota > Metazoa > Chordata > Aves > Anseriformes > Anatidae > Anas > Anas acuta. Next base: position 98,228,419 of record NC_088979.1, on the reverse strand, counting down.
AACTGAGCTATGAATTCTGATGACGCACTCTGACAGTGGAAAGGAACCCATGTAAGCACAAGAATGCTTATGAACAGGTTGTCCATGAAAGTTGTGGATGCCCCATCCCTGGAAGTGTTCAAGGCCAGGCTGGATGGGGCTTTGAGCAACCTGGTGTAGTGGGGGGCTTCCCTGCCCATGGCAGGGGGTTGGTATTAAACGATCTTTAAGGTCCCTTCCAACCCAAACCGTTCTGTGATTCCGTGACTTATTCCCTGCTCCTTCCCTAACAATTCCTAGTGCTGCTTTTTTGGCAGTAATGAACCAACACTTTCACAGAGCTACTAATGCCTAAGGTCTCATTCCTGAGTAGTTAGGGGCTACCCATAGTAACCCCATATTCACTAAGATAAGATTAATTTATGTTGCAATTCCCCCATGTACATAACCTTTATTGCATTGATTTTCTCTTGCCATTTTATCTCTAGTCAATCAATATCAGAGATCCACCTGAAACTCTTCACAGCTTGTTTTTATTAATTCTACCCTAAATAACTTAGTGACTCCAGAAAATGGGTCATCACATGATTTACCCTCTTTTCCAAATCATTCACAAATATTTTGCATGTCACAGGCCGAAGAACTGATCTCTCTGAGATTCTTCTACTAGTGACCTTTCTCCACCTTGAGCATGGACCATTAATTCCTACTTTTTTTTTCCTTATTTAGCCACATAAGAGTTTTCTATTCCATGGTAGATTAATTTCTTTAATAGCTTCTGGTAATGGACCTTGTTACATTTCTTTTGAAAAATTGAAGTAGACACACTATCCATTTGCCTATCTCTTCCTTTAAAAAAATAAAAAATAAAGTGCCTCTTCCTCAGTATCATACTCGGTGGCAAACCCAATATTCGTAAGTGCTTAGTGCTTCAAACCTTCCCCCCCAAAACAGGCTTCCTGAAATGCATTTCCAGGATCTTCCTTAAAACCTTTAGAATTATACAGTGATTCCCATGACTCTTCCTTTGCAGTTAATGAATCTGATCAATCAGACCAGAATGTATTTACGATGAAATTTTATCACAGCTTTCAGTTAGGTGGCAGAAAATTGTAGAAAGACGCTCCACATGTAAATCAATTTATTGACGTGTGATGGGATGTGCACTTCCCTTCCTTCTCCTCTCCCTATCTTCCCTTCCTGAAGGGCTAGGCAAACAACAACCTTTAATTAGCAGAATTCTCCCATGGCAAAATTAAGTGATGCTTGCTGGAGGAAACACCCAAACAAGGATGAATCATCTCTGTGGCACCACAAAGATCCTCAGATGAAAAGGTCCCGTTTCATCTGTTCCAAAAGCCGGGTGTGTACGATGAACATGGTATGAAACCTATGCAGTGGCTCCATATGTTTTTCACAGGTTGCATGTATGTGAACGCACACGTCCATCAAGAACCATGTGTGTGTATACTTCATGAAGACTTGTGTGCATGTTGCTTCAAGTGTTTCATAATTTGGAGCCAACCACTAACATAATTTTGAAGTTTTCCCCAGCCCTTCTTCATCTTTTCAACTCTAAAAAGGGATGGACAGTCCTTACCTCATGACCTTTATGAAACTAAAACTGTCTCCAAAGCTCTCAGGCAAGATGAGAGAAACTTCTGAGGGGAAAATTGGTTTTGTCTTCAGGCAGGGTTTGAATGGCAAGCAGTGTGTAAGGCTGAGGGACCTGCTGAGCCAAAAGGCAGGAACAAAATATCACAAAGAGCGTTGGGAGCACAGCACTGGCTGGGTACCTGTGCAACCTCAGCCTCTCCAGCACAGTTGGCACAGAGAGGGCCTAGATAAGGTCACAGGGGCTACCTTAGCTTTCTGATTTCCCAATTTTTGAGCCCTTAACTTTTTAACCTTACCAATACTCCCTCAGCACTACCTTTTGTGGTGAACTGTCCTTATGTAAAGCACTGAAGATAAAGCAGGAATGCTTGACATTCAGGTATCTCAGACAGAGTTACAAGAGACAAAAAACTTAGTCTAGCCACATTATTACACGTTTCAAAACAACCTGGGCTTTTTTTTTTTTTAAACAAATATTTACTACAATTTGTAATGCTTTAAGAGGTGGCTATTAACAAAACTTCCATGTTATCAGTGACAGCTTCCTGTGAGCTGTTCTTCAGGTGTATACATATACACCACCTGCTCTGGTTTCTCTTCTGCATTTTAAAGCAGCAAATATAACACTCATTTACAATATTTACTTCCAAGTACATTATTTTACTGCTTCAGGAGTAGACTTGCAGAAGTGTTTTGTTCAAGATCTCAAAAAGGTTTTGTGTTTTGTCTTATCCCACAAATCCATTTCTCATTACAATCTTACTCCAGTCACTGAACAAGTAAAACCTGTGTTCATCCTAAAAACGGTCAGAAATACACAAGCTCAGACTCATTCTTTCTGGGCTAACTGTACAAAATTATGATATTTTACATTTACTTTTACACATGAAGGCACATTCTGGTCACCACCAGCACACTAATTGTGCTCCACATCTTTACTTCAAGGTTTCTGAGCCTTCAGCTTGAATTTGGCTAACAAAAAGCTGAATAAATGTTTGGCACAAGTGAGGAGGTGGCAGACCTGTGAGTGACTGAGGAAGTTCTCACTTGCCTGGTGGGTGCTTTTCATTCAGCATTTCTCTGCCCACTCCCCACCTCTTCCTCTAGCAGATGGCATTTTGTCCCCTGAAGGATGCCAAAAGCCACATTAATGATTTATGCAGTCCTTGCAAAGGCACAGCCATAAACCAAGAGTCAATGCAGCCACTAAGAACTACAATGAAAAGATAATCCCCTCATTGTTTGTGAAATCCATCACTAAGCCTGCTGATATTTAGCAGCCACCTTCTTCCCTATAATAGAAGCTGACCATAAAATTCAGGCCGAGTTCAGGTATATAAGGAAAACCACTTCAACTTGATAAAGCATGTCAGGCCATGCTCTTAATTACACTGTTGCAAAGCAGGGCATTCAGGAGCACACTCGATGAAGAGGCCCAGATTTTGCTGCAATTAGCTCAGCAGTGAGGACATGGGAATAGGAGGAGATTCAGACTGCCAGCACAGTGCCAAGGAGCTGTCGACCCGCCAGCCAAGCACGGTTTTGGGTCTGAGCAGGGGCCTGGCGAGGTGGTACCTGGAAGAGGCAGCCCGAGCCCAGGCCATGACGCAGCGGGGGAAGGCCGGGTGCTCCCGCACCTCGCTGTCCCTCAGGAGACGTGCCCAGCCTGTGCCAGCAGGGCTCTCCTCCACCTACTAGCACTGTACCAGAAATACCACTGGCAGACAGGAATAGTGTCTAGTAGGTAGAAAAGAGCAGATATGAAAGGATTTCTCTCAGCAGCACTGCAATGAAGAGTTGTGCCTTTCGTTGCACCCTAGGTTTCTCTGCCTGAGGTCTCCTCGCTGAGCATTCAAGCTGGCAGTCTTCTCTGAGTCTTCTCTCCCTCTTGTCAGCTAGCACTGTCAGAAATCTAGACGTGATGCAGTCATGCAGGCTGAAAATAAGCATGTTTTATATTTTAGGAAAAGAGTGGGGCATGAGGCTTGCCTGCATCACTCCTGTGGCGGAGCAGAGACGGAGGCATGCTGGAGGCAGGCAGCTAAACCAACAGTGACAGGGAAACTGTGACAATTAATGTCACTCTGCTGATTAGGTGCTGCATTGAAAAGCCAGTGGAGAGCTCCTCCAAACAGCCTGTAAGAGCAGCTTTCACTGCAGCTGGAATAGGCCCACTAGGTAGTGGCTGAGGGAAAACGACGGCCAGTACTGCCAGGTAGCAGCAGCAAACAGGCGTTTCGCATGCTCATGGGTACAAACCCCATAGTTAACATCGCAAGTAGACTACCAGATGAACCAGAAACCGTTGTGCTGTCAACTACATATTTATTTAAATGATTTATTCCAGGCATAACCCTCGTGTTTCCTTTGGTTTAACTGGCTAGGCATGTGTGTCAAAGCTTGGGTACGCCTTTTTGTCAGACACCAACAAGTGGTTAACTTTACAAGCTGTTAGAGTAATAAAGCGTGACAAGTTAATAAGTATTTTCAAAGATGTTTTTGTTAAAACCCAATCGAGAAGTCAGCTTTCCACTACATAACTAAACAGCAAAATATACTTGTCATATAACCTAATCCATTTGTTTATGGAGAAATGATCGGAAGCAATCAGAGTCTGATTGACAGAGGCTACATACATAATGGTGTTGCAATACATCTGGATCCTTCAAGCACTGCCTGAATATGGGGCTTAGCAGCACACATTAAAGAGACAACAAAACAGAGTCACACATGAGCATGCAAGCAAGCGTTTTGCACAGCACAGTTAATCAAAGCTCTGATAATTCCCCTTCACCCCATCTCACAGCTGGGTGTCCACAAACATCGATGTAATTTAGAGGCTATGGTGTATAACGAGCAGCTAGGCCAGGGTATATTTCACCAACAGTTAATGAAATGCCATCTATTCAGGAAAGTGTAGCTATACATTTATCTAAGGTTTTAAAAGAATGGCACTGCTGGGACAAGAATGCCTGCTCCTGCAGCAATCCTGGAAAATTGAGTGGATTATCTCATTTCACAGCCCACGTTACACAAATTTGCCAGCTGCTTTTCCTCATGGAAGATGTGAAGAGAAAGCAAACCAGAACTGCTTATTGCCCATGCTACCCCAGAGCAGAAAAGACCCAGGAAGAAGTCCTGCCTTCCTGCTGCAGCCTGTGGCACATATCCCTCTACCTTTACCAAGGCTGGATTTGCAGTCAGGATATTACTCTAGAACAGTTTACAAAGTGAAGCAGTAATCATGGGCTTCTTGGCACTGCTTGCTGAAACCCTGCAGCCCAGGCCCTGCAGCAAGAGCCTGTTTTTTGCATGCTGCAGGTGTGGGGATGCCAGCATGCTCCCTCACCCAGAGACCATGTCAAGAAGCAGTGCAGATCTTTACCTTTCAGTCAACGAATCTCACTGCTCACCATCTTCAGCTGAGCACCGAAACACATTTGTGATTATGCCAAGCAGCACACGTCTCCCTCAGATAGCATGATTTAACCCTTGATCTTTGTATTTAAAAATCAATCTTTTGAACCATCACATCAGACTGCTGTCTTCATGGCAGAGAGGGAGAGAGAGACCTAAATAGATTCCTATTTCTGTTGTGAGGCGGGTAACAGAGCTTCAAGCCATAAGCACACACTGAAAGATGTCATTTTCTAAAAACATGAAGATAAAAATAAGGATACTGTTAAGGCAAATGCCTTCACTGTGTTCACAGAGGTAACTAGAATTTATTCAACAATTTCCATTTCACAAGAAGTTTTCTCTCCTCGGTAAACAAACTGTACAGTAGCCCCTGTGACCCTGGAAGCATGCAAGAGAGATTTATCTGATTATCTGATTTAGAATCAGATTTATTCCATGACAACATTTTCTCAAAACTTGTAGTTTTAAGAATATTGTCAAGCCTTGCACACCAGCATAATATCGTATCTTAAAAATAAATAAAATTGGTAATGATTTTCTTCTTTGGTTTGATTACTCATTGCAAAAGCACATGCTCTCAAGGCTTTCATTTTGCCGTATTTAAATTATTGTCTACATACTTTAGCTGCATCTACTCATGAAAAGGAAATACGAAGCTGTGTAATCCAATATATCTGATCAATATTACCAGAGTATATTGCTACAAATTGCTGCACTAACTACCATGCAAGAGTCTCAAAGAGAAAAGCTAAAGGAGCAGCCAAGTGCTGAAGCGATACGCTCTCTACATGTCTCCCAAGGCCTTGGCTGAAGACTGGAATGCGAACAGGCCATGAAGATGCTCCAGCCTGAAAGCAGACATATTTCTGTCACTCAATATTTTTCACCGCTGCAGTAAACAAATGTCAAGATGGAAGAAATGTTCAATTCACTCAAGATTCTGAAAGTGATTTTCACTCCAAGGTAACATTCGTAATGCTACGAAGAGCTTTAAAAAAGCCTCCAGGGCTTCAGTAAAGCTCAACATTAAATTGGGGGGAAGGGGAAGCATCACTCAACTCTGCAATCAGCTGCCCACTAGCAAACTTTTTAAAGGTATCTTAATTCTTACTAGTTAATGGTAGTCTACATCAAGGGTCTACTTGTGTTAAGATTCCTGCAGAATGGGTACTGCCAGAGCCTTACTTTTGAAGTTGCCCACTACCAACCACATCAAGGGTAGTAAAGAAGCACATAAAGAGCTGATAAGCAAGATCAAACGTTAAAAAAAATATATATTTTTTCTAGTATTGAAATGGTATTAGCAGGAGAGAGAGAAAAAAAATACTGAGCTGTTTGTGCAGGCTGCAAGATTAGTTATCGGAATTAAAACAAAAAACACGATACTGTGTAAAGTTAAAAGATAATCCGTCATCAAAGCCGTGAGGCACTAACAGCCTGAATTCAACTAACTTGCTTCCTCCAGTCTTACTCCCTTGATTTACAAGGCAGCAAGTCTTTAAACTGTTTGTAACTTGACCACAACTATTAAATTATAGAAAAATCAAAGTAGTAAAATAATAAGGTAACTGATTAACAGGAAAAGTAAGTGATCAGTCTTTGTTAAAAACAAAAAGAAAAAAAAAAAAAACAACTTTTACCCCCTCTTCAAGACTTCTGCTCTTTTCAGGGAACCTGTTTATCTTATGGCCAGCTTTCCCACCAGGAGGGCAATGAGCCAACAAGATGTTGGGAACTAAGCAATCCTGACTTCCCATGGCAGGGGTGTACCGCCACACTTGGGAAAATGACCCACTCCGTCAGACTCCCTCACTAATGTATTTTCTTTGCATGAAAGACAGCCTCATTTAACTGCTGGAGGACCACTGAGAGCAACTAGAGGGCTGTTTGGTGAAGGAACAACAGACAATGGAAATTCTTCCTCCAATGGAAGTACTATGTGGTCACTCTCCCCCCACTCAGGAACATTAGTATCTCCTCGGGATTTTGTTTCTATTAGCTTTATTTATTTATTTAAAGTTAGGATGAAGGAGAAGGCTGACAAACATCCATAAACACAGGCAGACAAATGTGTAAGCTCAGTTACAAGGAAATATGAAAAAAAAATACATTTTTTAATATAAAATTGGAGTCAAGGGCAAAGCATTAATGGGAATGAGCTGCTTAAATTCCTTTAAAATTTTTGCCTCTAGCAAGGGAAGTCTAACTTACTATCTAAGATAGCAGACATTTAAGTCTTGATAATTTTTCATTCAAAACAGCAGCTCAGGAAAAATACCTTAAATGTCCAAGCCCAGTTCCTCACACCTGCAGGCAACTGCTCATAATGCTGTTCATAAATTTATGAACTTCCTTCTAAATTACTAGGCTTCTTACTCCTATCCCTTTTACCAGGAGGCTGCTGGAGCTCCTTACTCTTGCAGAAACTTCCTTGTAATTTCCAGATTAAATTTATTCATGGCCAATTTATATTCATTTGCTCTTGTGATGACATTGTCTTTTATCTTAAATTAAGTTGTAAGTTCTCCAGGGCACTGACCAAATCCACATAAGAATGCAGAGTCCTGAGCATAATACTTCCCTGATCGTAACTCAGAGCTTTGGTTACAATCACAATACAACAAATAATAAAAATTAGTTTTAGCATCTCTACTAGTATGCTCTTCTCCCACCACATCTGTACCTAGGCCAAGTGGACTCACATGGAATTTATCAAATATATTATGATGAAGCCGGGTGAGACTGCAGTCCTGCACTGCTTCCATAAAGTTGCTTACCTTGCTCTACAAGTTTACCTGTTCTACAAACTGATTTTTTTTTATCTTGATCATGGACAATGATGGAAAGCACAGCAACAAATGCAGAGATGACTTTATTTAACAGTTTAAAAGTCCTGGTGTAAGAGAGATCAACATAACGTACACGAAGGCTTCAAAAAAGTGCTCCCCAGAAGTCTTGACTGAGTACTTCCTGAACACTCATGCTCATTCTTATCTACAGTGGCATCACAAATACATACCACAGCTCTTGAAATATGCAATTCCTACCCATACAATCAAACGCAGGATCTAGAAACCTTACCGAATGATAAAGCTTTCCTCATATTTCTAGGCAGATTTTCCACACCTGTTGTTTTATCATCTTACTGGTAGTATGTGCATTCCTTACTCTGCAGTCCTGTTCTTGAGTTAGCCCATTCACTGCCTCTGCATCAGGCAATGTGCCATGTGTTTTACCTAGTCTAAATAAAAATTCTAGAAAGGTTGCATATCTTCTGGAATTTCTTTCATTATTAGTTTCATCAAATAACAGGCCTGAGATGCTTTCCACACAGTATTTTATCTGCCCTGGCATAACAGAACAGCAAGGTCCAACCTTAAACTCCAACATGTAAACACGAAGCCAGACTGCCAATTAATGATTCAAAAATGACACTGGTAAAGCAATGTATTTAAATATACCATGGAATAATTTCAAGATAAAGATGTGATTAGAATATTAATGAAAACAGCAAATTAATATGATTCTCAACTTTATGAATGCTAACAAAGAATTAAAGGTTAACAAAATAAAAAACAGACAAACAGAAGAATCCAAAGGAATGAACCTCCCTTTTAAATTGCTGAACCAATTCAAAGTACCAAGGACGCAGGAGAGAATAGCTATTGCTACAAAAAGGAATCTGAAGAAAAAATGGTGTTTTATTGTCTATTTTTTTGCTTGCTTTCAACAAAAATAAAGCCCTTTGGCTTTCACAGTAACAGTCCGAAGACTTAATATGCAAATAATAATGAAAAAAAAACAGTACATATTTAGGGAAAAGGTGGATAGCTTATAAGCAAAGGACTGTAAACTGGGCACAGAGGAATGTTTATATGGAAGAAAAGTATATGACAGACAGTGGCAAAAATTTGGGGAGTAATCAGAAGTCTGTTTTGCAGTCAATCACGAAAATAGCATCAGGAATATCAAGAGCATTTTCTATTTAAGGTAGTTCCAAAGGACTGGACAATTGGACAAAACCCTCCTCAGAGAAGATAATAATATAGAGATACAAAAGATACTTATGTAGACTCTGTACTTTTTGTCATAGAGAGATAGAAACTTCAAAGAGCAGGAAAAAGACAACTACTCACCCAAACACCTGTAGGGAACCACAATATGTGGGTGACCATTACACTGCTTCCATCCTCTCTTGCACCAGTTTTGGATTGTAACTGGCTGGTTGGCTTCGACAACATTGGTAATTTGCAATTCTGGGTAAACCTAACATTAAAAATATAAAGAAGAAAAATGTTATCGCAAATGTTATCACTCTGGGTCACGCCATATGTAAAATGGAAATCGTAACACAATACTCCCTTTCCTATCTTCTCCCTCTTCTGCTGTACGTTATATTTCCATTGACTTTGTGGTATAAGCATGGACACTTGCCTAAAAAGCCAGTGTATTTGTTTGTCAGTAAAAACATGCAGCTGCCAGCTCACAATACAATGGTGGTAACAGATGGCTGTCAAGATACAACTTGGCTGCTTAGACTTGCTTAAGCTGAAGATCACCTGAACAGGTGCTTCATGGTTGACTAAAATACCCCCTCCTTCATATCCAGGATATCACCGTCCTTCCAAAACTCCACATATTGGTCCTAAACTCCACACATCTAGAATTAACAGCATGCCTTTGTGTTTCTCTTAATCATTTTAACCAACATCATATTCTGTCCCACTGCAGTCTGCGTAATATTTTGTTCAATCAGTTATTCATATTTAGGTTTGTATCACCAGTACAAATGCCTTTCCAACTTTACTAAACGTCTGAGATCAAAATCCAGTCTGTTCTTTATAACGTAATACTCTTTCAACACCCGCAGCCATGCCACCAGCAAACAGGATGACTAATTTATTGGGAAGCCACAGCTTTGATCAAACTACATACTTGCCTTTTTCATCTACCTCAGTCCTTTAAACATAGACACCTTTTTTAATTATTATTTTACTGTCAGTAACAGCTCCTCTGGCCTCTTTTGCCAATTTTCTGGACAAGTCTTAGCCGCTGACCTTTTGTGCATACCCACCTCGCCGTCACCTTGTACAGAGAGCATCTCTAGGAGCTTTTCAGCTCATGAGAGGCACATTACCTCTAGCAATGCTGAGGTTCACGCTGTGGAGGGTTTTCAGAGCAGGCAAACTAGATTCCTAATGGATAAAACCAAAGCAGAGGATGTGCTCCAGGAGCACATCAAACACCTCCCCAGCCATTAATGGATGTTACTCCATACAACCAAAGCAAAACCTGCAAAATGTGCTCAGTGTGATGCTCAGCCCCAGCTGCTTCACTCCACGCTCCCAACTCTCCCCATACCACCCTATTTGCTACCATAGCCTATGGCTCGTACTTTTGATTTTTCCCATCAGCCGTCTGCCAGCCCTAACATCAGACTCAGAAGGGACTAACTTTCCTTCACCTTTCCTCAAGCAGTCTTGACCAATTTCCGAGTATGTCAAATCTCAGGATTTGGGCAGACTGAAAACTCAGCCCACTCATACCTACCAACAGAGAAGGAAAATACAAACAACCCCGAGGAAAAGCAGCTAACTGGAAGATTTTTTTTGGACCATCTGCAGAAAAAAGAATATAATCCCAACTGAAGAGAGCTAGGTCAAGATGGGTAACTTTTGCAAGTCCAAAACCAATGCTTGGAAAATCACCGTAACAACCTTTGCAGCCCTCACTGAGAAAAAAGGATTATCACACAAAACAAGACCAGGCACAATAGCAATGCTGAAGAAAATACCAGTTAGAGAAAGAAATACAGTACCTGAAAACTGTACTTTATGCTGAGAAGACTGAATGCCAGCCTTGCCTGTACTACAAAACAGCACTATTTAATCATATACTTATCAGACGTAGGCACATCACAGGAGTTATCTGAAATGCTTTTTCCACTTTAGCCCCCTCAGCTCACTACGATGCAGGTGTCAGGTGCAGTCTTCTATCCTAACCCAGCATGCTAGACTTCAGATGAAGCCCACAGAGCAGAACTGAAAACTTACAGAAAAGTTTCCCTAAGTTCAGAAGATTTGGCTTTGCTTGGTTCTCTTGTTTGCTCTGCAGCAGGTGACCAGGGCTGATGGTCACCACCCGCATTACAAATAAAACATTCCCGATACGCTTTTAGAAAGCAGCTCCAGAAGAACTTACTGCTCCCCCTGTGCTTCAAATACTGGATTCTGAACAGAAACAGCAAGGTTGCAAATTAAATGAAAGCTCCCCTGTCCTCTTCAACCTCATTATCTTTCGCCTTCGCCTCCCCACTTCCACCAGACAGGTCTGCACATGCTCGTGCTCGACTCTTGTTCTAGCACTGCAAGAACGGATTAGGATTGCACCATGGTGGGAAATTTCACACCTCAACTGCTGTGAAAACATTACACCGCAAGGCACCACGGCCGGCTCAAGAGATAATGAGGAAGATAAAATCGAAAGATCTGCTTTTCTTCGGACACCACCTTTATCATCATCACCACCCTACAGTCTCACAAGTTTGTACCTCCCCAGACGCTGCACTAATTACAGCCCACAGGCTGTAACATCGGATGCTGGCACAAACCACGTGCGTGATACAGCACACGGTGTCACTGACACATTCTCACGAGGGCCATTTGAACGTTTCTCAGGGTTAAGTGTCCCTGTGTCCCTCATCACGTATGAGGAAGTAAATCTCTTAAATCAGAAAAAAAAAAAGTCAAAACAGATGGACCAGAATGTGGAAAAAAACGACATTAAGGAAAAACTCCAAATAGTTTGTGTATCCACAGAACGTGTACAAAGCTTTAAAACAACTGGAAACTGAATCCTGACACTTGAGAACAAAGACACATTTAGCTGCTTTCCTGAGGTGAATTGCTAATGAGTAAGGCTGAACTATCACTGCAGAGTCTTACACCATCTTAAACAGCAAGGCTGGCTGGGGGAGGAATTAATGCACTATTTTTATTTTCACTATGTCCCCGAACCATCATTTTAACTATTGGTTTGTACAGCAGACCAAATTCTAAGGAGTTAACAGTTTGTCCAAATGACTCAAGGAAGAAGAAATACAAAGAAGCCTCTTCTTCTGCTCCTACATCAGTTACCTAATTCCTAATTTCCTTTGACGGTTCACACAAAGCTCTGTCCACCCTTCACATGAGAAAACAGGCTTTGAGTGTCATTATCAATAGGTTAACGCCAGTAATTGGCATGCACTGACGAAAGTTCCCCTAACTAGACTTATGTAAGACACTTGCTCTGAATTGAAGTGGGACCTACTTAGTGGCATAGAAAAACGGGATTCATATTTATTTATAGTGTCCCTAATGAGCCATTGTTCCCTCCAGACAGTCAGAGTGGGTAGCTTTAGAAAATTACAGGACATCGAAAGCTTCCAACTTGATCACAACTTGTTGCACAGCCATTCCTTCAACACATTTTAAAAGTGGTGGAAGGAAGAGGTCAACAATCTAAAATTTTTAACTGGCAATGGAAATTTACGGTTAGATCATTATTTATGTCAATCAGTAATGTCAATTTACTTCATCAGTAAATTTCCTTAAATTAACTTCAGAAGCAAAACAAACAAACGCTTCTGCACTCAGCCTCTTCAGACTTTAAGGTGACACAGAGAGGTCATGTTCACTACTCTGAAGTCTGATGACGTTTGGATTTAGAAGTAAAATTTGAGTGTCCTTTAATAAAAGGAGTTTTGATCACACAAAGGTATTGATGATACAGTTGTGACAGTGTTATAATAACCTCATCGAATACGTGTTATTCAACAGATTTGGTATCTTAAAACAGATGGGGAAGAGGAAAAAAGTGAAGAAATTGGGAGGTGGAGGAGATGATTTTAGTAACGAAGCAGTTTCATTCAGCCATATCTGCTTGGCAGAAGTGAACAAACTCCATTTAGCTTGGTGCAGCCTTGAAGTAATACTTGAGCATAATCATACGAGACAGTCATCTCTGACACTAAAAGACATTTCTATTCAAAAGCAGAGGATTTCATCTCTGGGTATTATTCATTACCTCCCTCATCTCTAAAGTAATTGTGACCATTCAGAGTATTGTTTCTTTTATCAAATTATTCCATTACATTATTGAAAGGTTTACAATGTTAGCTGATTAAGATTTTAGTGGAGCCATTTCTTTTTTATTTATTTTTTAATTATGCAACTAAGATAACAATAACAGTAGAAATCACTACATATAAATCTTGAATTGCTATCATAACACGTATAGTTGGAATTACCATTACAGATTTATTCTGAGATCTGCTTGAGCTTAAGGATCTTTTCCTACATATTTCAAAAGCAAAATCATCACAGGGGAGAGAGCAGAATTCGGTTTTAGTCTCAAATGCCTTGAGTTACTTCATGATCCTCCATCATGAGTATGTTCCATCAATGACAACACTTAAACTGAAAACATATGGGCACACACTTGCACATAAACACATGCACACACACTCTTTGTAAAATACAAGGGGGTATTACACATTAATGTGAACAGAAAAAAACAACAGTATGTTAGACTAACAAATTTAAAGTAAAGTTTAATTAGTAACTGGTATCCATCTTCACCAACAGCTTAAGACTGCAGAGAACCATGGCAAGAGGCAAAAATAATTGTTTAAGGTGCAGAACTATCATATTGTAATCACTTGCCATTAATTAAACATTTCAGTATTTTTCTCTGAAGTGTATCCCACATCAATTTGAATTTTGACTCCTTCAAATCAGAAATGTGTAGTAGTCTGCCACAACTTGCCACCAATCATCAGTCAAAAGTAGATACATTTTCTTATTATCATTTCCTTTTTTTTTTTTTTTTACCCAAATCCTTCAGTTGTTTGCTGTACCTGCACACAGTACCTTGGCTTAAATTACAGCACACATTTACTTTCTAGATCTGCCTTTTACTCTGTGTGACAACACCTGACACAGCAGGACGATGAAGTCAACTTGTGATGAGCAGACACACCACGCTCATTTGCAAGAGTTTGGCACGCTCAGAGGAAGCACATGACAATTATTTCCGTGCGTCCAGTATTTCTGCAAGCTTTCCAGTCTACAGCTTCTGAAGCATCAACATCGCAGGTTCCCAGCTGTCCTAGACCAACAGCAACAGCAGTGGCATCACATGAGCAGCGATTACACAAGCACAGCCAAACCGGAATGAAATACAGGTTGTGAGACTGAGAGCAGGGTATCTGCACGACAGGCAGCTGTGCAGATTCAATTTACTACTCAGGACAAAATATTCTAGTTTATTACTGTTTGTTTGTGTTTTTGTGTTTTTTTTACAACTACTTTTCTAAATTACTATGGAGGGTCTTGGTATAGGGTAATTTTGGCTTTCTATCAATTAATACCTAAACCCAGGCTCAGGCCTTCAGAAGCAAGAGGCTTTGAAGACTCAGCTTTTCTGTTTTGCTGTTCACTTTTTGTATTTTCTGCTGCATAGTTATGTAACTTGAAGGTTGAAAAAAATGTCAAAGCTAAAAACCTCCATGAGAAAAAGAACATGGGCCTCACAAACTGCTGTGGAAAGACCTTCTCTTGAACTCCTTGAAAAAATAAGGAAGAAAAAAAGCTAATTTATTGAACATGTTGGTACCAGATGTAACTACGAGGACTTACTACCTTTATGCTCCTATGCATTTCAGCCAGCTATCCTACTTTTTCCCTGTTTGGTCAGTAATTGTGGCCCAGGTTATGATTTTTAAGCCATGCCTTCAGTGCATCTGCTCTAGCCCTACCTCTTGATTAGACCTGTAGACTTTCCAGGTGAATTGATGGTCACTGTAACCACAAAGCACAGTGAATCCATCAGCTCTGCAGTCCTCCCACATGGACACTGAATTGTCACAGACACAGGCATAATCCCTGCCCTGAGCTGCCAGGAGGGGATGATGCCAAGCAAGGTTTTGAAAGATTTCAGCAGGCTGACACCAAGGCCCTGCTACGTGTGGTCAAGTTGACTACTCCGGGCAGCCCCCGAGGGCCAAAATCTGCAGGCAGCAGCTGTTGTGTTTCATGGGAAATGAACCGTACGTTGCCACGCTTGCTCATTTCACAGTCACCACCTCCTTGTCTTTTTTGCTTTTCCTCAAAGCGGTGTTATGCAGAAACATCTCGTCCCAGTGAGCCTATCCTCATGGAAGGTTATGAAATCTGAACTCTCATTGCCGAGTAAAAGCAGGAATGGTTGCCCTGCCAGCAGCACTGCACACGCTGTGGTACTGCCGTGGTTGCACAGCAAACACACTGTATAACACAGGCCTGTGGCCCCAGCAGCCACTTGGCCGAGGATCTTCACCTCTCCAGCCCAGCACACTTCTGCAAGTCAACACTGAATGAAGCCTCGCGTTTTCTGCCAGGTCTCTGCCGGTTCAGTCCCGCTCCCTCATACCTGACCGCACTCTGCCTCAGCTTTCTCAGCCACACGGACGGTTCCTCAAAGAAGCAAAACTGTATGGCTGTTGAGTATCCCAATTTTTCATGCTATTCTGTGGCCCAAGGAAGCCCTTCGCTTGCTTGATGAGGTTGAGAAAAGGAAAAGCAAATAAACACAGAACCAGTTGTACTGGTGCAGTTTCCAAAGCATCTTTTAAACCTCTTCATTTTTTCCTCCAAGTATGCAAATCCAGTGACTGTCATTACTGACGCTATCTTAAAGAGGAAAAAGAAGAAAAAAAAAAAAGGGAGGGGGGTAGATATGTGTGTTTGTGTGTGTTTTGGGGGTGGAAAGGGTAGATGACAAACCTTTCAGGCATTATCCAGAAGCTGGGAGAGGAGATGGGGGCAAAGAAGGGAAAGAGGATGATGTTTCTGCTGATTCATTCTTGGTCATGAAAACATGCCTTCACTGCTTTTCTCTGTGAGCAAGGTTTATATAAAGATCTTGTATAGTATCCCAAGCTCTTTTGGTACTGAGTGTGGTAAAAAGCCATGAGCTGTTTTTAGTTCACTGGCCACTTGGGTTGGTTTGCCTGCAAGCAGCTTCATAGGTACATGAACCCTTCTCCTAAAAATCCCCAATGTGTTTTTAACTCAATTTTCACAGAAGACTGCTACTTATCTTATAATTAAAGCATTCAAAAAACCTGCCAGACTTGAGGTAGTGTGCTCAACCTTAATTCACACACAGGGCTGCATGCTTTAGCAGAGGCTTAATTGCATGCTCCCACACTGTCTTCCTCTGAGCGCTTCCTCTGCACAGGGAAAGCAGAAGCATATGGGAGCAGAAACAAGCCTGCCTGGTCAACCCCTCACCGCCTTTCAAGTCCTTGATGTTACAACACAAATATGTTTGCATGCAATAAGAAAACCAAACCAAAACTCCTAGCCCTGCCAGAAATTCTGTGTACCGTGCCAGGTCTGCAAAGCCTCTCCTGTATAATTATGGAGGAGATCCAGCTGGTCAAACTACAAAACCTCAGAGCAAACAGGGTTAGACTCATGGCCTCTTGTAAGCTGTTTGCCCATCCACCTTCAGCACTTACTCATTTAAATGTGACAAACACCTCTATGTCTCTGCAGGGAGAAACCTTTATTCAGACAGAGGTGCCAGAGCCCGCTTTGCCAGGCCACCTGAAGCCCGTTCTGTGTTACTCTGCTCAAGCACAAACAGAAATGGTGACTACACCTGCCTGTTACTCTACAGCATCACTAGAAGCAATAGTTCTGTTTTTCAGCCTTTTTGGTTTTGAAATTTAATCTCTGTAGGAGTAAGGTTACGTATCAGAGCAGTGAGGCAGTAGCATACCTCACTTACCAGAGTATTTTCATCTCCAGGTCACACATCATGTACAAAGGATAAGGACTGCTTTTGACCATGACAGGGGTCACAGCAAACCCCCCAAGAGGGGAAACCTGGCAGCCAGTAGTTCCAAAGCCAAAAAATCTCCTTCTTCAGGCACAAGACAAACTTTCATCCTTCCCATTACCTCTTTAAGGGTTGCGTGGAGCACAGCATCACCATGTAAAGCAAGGTGGGACAGTACAAGCAGCTAGAGAGCCTGGGTCTGGTTTCTGGGATTCTCCTACAGGCTGCCATCGCTCCCATAGCACATGTCAGTGGGAAGAAGGCAATGCATAGTGCCTTTTCTTTCAAAAAAGAAAAAATAAAAAGAGGCAAAAAGTCAATCCAACCCTTCTATTTTGTTATACTATCATCATGAAGATGGAACAACACTATTTCATCTCATGCGTGATATGTTTCAGAAAGGAACGGTAGGGAAGGAGCCGGACCTTCTGCCCGAAGACAGGGTGGTATTCTGACAGCACTCAGTTAAGCAATTTATTAGCACTGTGGAAGTCACCACCAGTAGAAAGCCAGTTTCCTTCTCTCCTGCATTAAAAAAAAAAATAATCTTCAATATTACCAGGCTGCAACCCATTTTGTATCACCAAATTACCTACCCGGACTAGTTTCACAAGATTCATCCGAAGAAACCGCACATCTTTTTGTCAGATGGGAACATACATGGCTATAGTTGATTGGGTTGTTAATTCTGTGTGTTGAGTATGCTATAGGATATGACAAACCCAAGCAGCAGCTATGAAAATATACTTGAGAAAAAAATATAATTGTTCTCTATTGAACTCCAACGGGTTTCATTGCTTACAAAACGACCTACTTTATGTCATCAGTGTCCTTGGGGCCATGCAAGAACTGTCACAAAGTAGCAGGCCTGGGAACTCATTTCTAATAATCTAATTAATTTATGCATTCTTGAGTTTACTGTGGAACTAGCCAACGGGTGATTTATTAAACTAAGAGCCTAGATTCAGTTGTTTGCATGCCCCAAGAGACAAACAAGGATGCGACTTCCCTTTTTATGAAATCAACTTCAGGGCCTACTATGAAGAATATGAAGTAGTAATGTAATGGCACATTCTGAAATACTGGTTATACTCCATCATTCAGAACACAAGAAAACCATGCATTCCGCTTGGCTTAATTCTGCAGTGAAAGGAATAGAGAAAAAGGTAGGGAAATTTGCAACCTAGAAACTATCAAGGTACCTGATAGGCTAAAATACACTTTACCTTAAAAAATTGATAAGTTAAACACGAGGAATGAAGACATCGTAAGTACATCAACAGAAAACACTCAGTAATGTTTCTTGCTTGTAAACTGCTCTCTTAAAACACCAGCATGGAAAAGAATATGACTGAAGATAAATCAGGCATTTATTACCTCTGTTACCAATACTAACTGTATTTCAGATTAAATGAAGTTTACCATCAATGCTCATCTTATCAAAACTGTTGCTGTGTGTTTCCGAAGCCCTACCTATTCAAGGGAACTGCAATCTGGAGCAGACACCAGCACAGAAGTTCATTCACTGTTTGCATTTCACAGGCGTCAGTTTAAATAGGGTACACCATAAAATGACAATGCTCCAAAAAATGTGTACAACAAATTCTGGTATCACAGTATGCCCTGTCACAGTCTGAAAGTAGAATAAGCTGATTCAGCTTGGACTTATTTAGGATTTCATTTTATAATATCTACCTATTCCCCATTTAAAAAACAAAACAAAACAAAACAAACAAAAAAACCCACTGAGATACATACTATTGGAAACACTTTAGGAGTCTGGAAATTACACGTAGGAGACTAGAAAACTTCCACATCACTTGCCTCCTTTTTCCCCTTCTTCTTCCTCCCTTTTCCCCCCTTTAATTACTGTTATTTTCTGTGAACTTCTACTAACCAATTTCTATTGAGTTAGGGAAAACAGAAAAAAAAAAAAAAAAAAAGGAAACCAATAATCCAAAGAAATGCTCAGTTTCTAAAACAAGTATACTAAAAAATCTGAATTTTGAAAATTTTCAAAGTTCTTTCCCAAAACAGTGATGAACTTTATTAAAGAAAAATAGAATGGATGCTAAAAACAATGTTATAAACATTGCTTGGATTTCAGCAGAAATTCATTTCACATGTTTTTGTTGCGAAAGGGAAAAAAAAAAAAGTAGTACAGGGAAAAGCTCTGTAGGAAAAGCAACGGAGGCCTCAGCAGGTCACGTGGAGAAGGCAATTTGCTAAGGAAGCAACTTGTATGTAACATGGTGTAATTTCTGATGCGTGTGTAACTGCAACTATTGCTCATACCTTTGATGAAGCTCACAAGGCATTATTGAAAGCTAATGTCTGATGGGATATTAAGATATCATCATTAACTATCGAAGTATTATGGCTTCCCAAATCATTCAATATTCACTTTTATTCAAAAATTGCACTTACTATTTCTCTCATTCTGCTTCATGACATTTCAAATCTCCTGGGGAACAGGGTAAGGGAAAAAGGGTATGTAGAAATATGTAACAGCTGCCACCTGCAAATGTCTTTGCAACAAACCTTGTAGATTTGTTCATGAAACATGTAAAAATTTGGATTTATAAGTAAACCAATTTGCTCCTTTATTTCCAGTTGCTGAATCAGACTGAAAACCCGCTAATCCTAATTTCCTCCTGATTACCGTAGTTACTAAAGAAATAAAACAGCATCCTGAACCCATGAATGACATCCTGTGGGTATTTAACAGAAGGAGCTCTGAGCCATCTTTTGTTTCAAGAAGAAAGGCTGTCAGCCAGTGCCTCTCCCCATCAAGCTGCACCCTGGACTCCAAAGGTGACCAACTGCCAGTTTGACAGCAAAGCAAGAAATGAGGTGGTCATCACCTGAATATGGTATTTTACCATAACGTAAAACCTCACCATTTCTTTTTCTACAACAGACTTCCAAGGAGGTTACTGTTTGTATACCTGCCACACTTCACCAGCAAAGTTCTTGTTGTACAAAACCTAGGTAAGAGTCAAGAGTGAGGTAAGTTGTGTCATATTTGAGATACCCTCTCAGAAATAAAATTCTGATACCACGCTCAAATAAGCAAATGAATCTTGCAGAGCCTGCAGCCCTCACTCACAAATTATGGATTTGAAATTAAAACCAGAAGGAAGATGACAACTGACACAACAACTGCTATTCTCAGCTGCACTACCATTACCTCCAAGGGGCAGTTCCCCCACATCAAGTAAAGCATAGCATGAAAATACAGCAGTAAAGAAGTACTCATTTAAGTAACATCAAGGCTACAGAACAGTTTGTTCCACTCATGCTGACACTGCTGCAAAAAAGGTGACTATGCACAGAAAAAGACTGGAGAGAAGACAGTTCTGAAAGCAAGCTCCACATTCATTCATCTGCTCAAGAAACAGGACAGTGAAGAAAAGTCCTGAGTCTGGAATTCAAAACGGCACACTTTGGTGTACTCCTGTCTCTGAAGCAGCAAGAAAGGATGTATCATGGACACAGCAAGAAACTTCACAAGAATGTTGCAGAAAAGTCTTATTACCAGTATGCTGATAGTATTTGGTTATGATACTTGGCATACAACCAGATAGTAAGTTATTTGGAGGTTCTTGCTTCTTTCCAAATTTTAAGAGATGTTTAATAAGATGGAGATAATTTCTATAGAAAAGGTAGACAATAAAGAGCTCTCTCATCACTGTTTATGCTACTTCAACACATACCTCCTCAAGTATCAAAGAAACATAATATTCACAAAATGCTCCTGTAACTGCTTTTTAAATGATGACAGTGCCAGGTTCACTTTTGTGACTACAATAAAAACAGCCAGCTAGCTTTTATTTCTTCAGACGTTAAGAGTGCAGATTCTGCTTTTACCTGTTTTGGATGAAAAATCATAAGATTAGCACCCCTGCAGTTCAACAAAGGCATCCTTACATTAAACGTTAGTGGTAACTAAGAGGAAAAAAATAAAACTACAACGGAATTTTTACAGAAAAATAATTTTGCCTCTCAACTGCACATACTTCATTTCTGAACTTGTTAAAATATGTTTTTTCCTTCTCTTTTCAAAGGGGCTTCAACCTTTGACTATACCTGAAATACTGTTAAAAACAGAGCAAATACAAAGTGATTTCAGATATTGCTTCTCCTTCTGTAAAAATACAGTCCCTACTTTCCTTTAAATGCAGCATTCATACAGTTGCAAATCAAGCCACTTTATGGTAAAACTTATAGCAAAACTTGTACTGGCAGAGGGGGCAGCAGCAGCCCCCGCATGCTGGGTGAAGCCTGGTCAGCATCAGGGTAAAGGCAGCAGCGTGAGGGGCACCGAGGAGTGGAGGCAAGTCCTGCCTCCAAGGTCAGACCAACCAAGGCCTCACAGCGCGCACAGCTTCAGGACCCGCGCCGTGAAGAAATGGTGGAAGCTGAAGTCGGAGGTGGCTCCCTCCTCAGGGAACAGGGGCTCCATCTGCACTCCAGGCCCCATCCACAGAGAAGTTTGCTGCCTCCCCAGGGCTCAGATCAGGGCAGATACCAGGAAGCTTTCGAGCATAATACAGCCCTCAGACTAGTGCCCACTCCTCCTCTTCCCAGTGGGTACCGACAACATGGCTACAGGTAGCCTGAGGTCTGTAACAAGGTGTTTCAGGGCCCTGGGGGAGACAACAGAAGGACTGAGGAGCACAGCCAGTGTTTTCCTCAATCCTCCCAGTAATCAAGAGAGACAGGGAACAAAACAGGTGAGCTCAGGTCATCAGTGCCTGGCTCCAAGACTGGTACCTCCACCAGAATTTTGGGTTTGATAATCATGGGAGAGTCTTCAAGGTCTTTGGGGGCCTGATGGGACCCACCTGCCTTGATGTGAGAGACATTTCCTGGCTTGTAACCTGCAAGACTTACCAAAAGGGCCTTAAACTAGGACTGATCAGGGAGGGGGATGGCATTATGAACACTGAGGTTCAGCCAAGGGTTGGTGCAGCCCTGTCTGAGGGAGGTAAGGCTAATGGGAGCATCTCTGCTGCTCTGGGGAGCACTGTGTGTTCAAGAGCACATCCCAAATGCTTGTGCACCGACGTTAGCACACAGCGTGAGTAACAAACGGGATGAACTGTAAGCTTTGGCCCACTCCCAGAGCTACAATATCATTGGTGTTAGTGAGGCTTGGTGGGACGAGTCCCACAGCCGGAGTGCTGTCGGCTGTTCAGTAGGGACAGGCAGGGCAGGCGTTGCACTGTAGGTAAGGGAGGGATCAGACCTTATGGACATTGCTGTTAGGAATGATGCAGTAGAGAGCCTCTGGGTGAGGATTAAGGGGACAGACAGCAAAGCAGATGCTGTTGCGGGTGTCTACTATCAACCACCCACCCAGGATGATGGCACGGATGAGCTATTCTACAGGCAGCTGGGGAAATCTTGGGACAGGCTTCACAGCTGGAGCAAGTCTCACTGCTCACAGGCTCCACATCGTTCATACAGCACAGGAGATGTTGGGGCTCAAGCTTTCAAGCCACTTCCTCCCTCACAGCTAAATGCAGAAATGAACATTGCTGTAGAGCAATGGACATCATAGATCCAATATGGAGAAAAGTCCCCACAGAAGCTGCTGTAGCTCAGCACACAAGCACTGAGTCTAGATGCGCATCAAGTTCCCCCCAGTCACTGGGCTGTCTATAGGCATGTGTACATGTACATTTAACAGAAGCAATTTGGGAGCACGTAAAATAACAGAACAAAGTGTCTTAGCCCTCCACCCCCCACCAAAAAAGCAGATAAACATTTTCTTGACAGCAGTCTTCCTCCTGCAGTCTGTTGTCACGCAGATGGCAAAGCATTTTTTGAGGCCTTAGATCACATGTTCTACTGAAGTCAATGGGAACCCTGACACCAACTTTGCTAACAGAAGGACTGAGTCCATCAACTCCAAGAAATCCAGAAGAAAGAAAAAAAGATACTCCTCCCCCCTCCTCTAAAAAAAAAAAAATCAAAAGGATTAGGTTGGTTGCCAAATGGAGAAACTATAGAAGCACTTCACATTGCTCCAAATTCAATTGACCACAGCAATATTAATCCCTAGGGAAGAAAACTGCCACGGCATAACAAGAAGGCAAATCACATCCAACAAAACTTAGACAAAAATACACATAAGACCTTATTCTCTAGCGCCATTAAGATGTGGATTTCCAAGTTCTTAAAGGCAGGACCCACCTCAGCCAGGGCAAGTATCATCAAAGATTCTCAGTCCATTCACTGTATGAATCAGCCTTTCAACGTGAGACACACACAAAAAAGATGCCTACTTAAAATGAGTAACTGCATAACAGGTTGCTGTCAGCCCGACACAGCTACTTGACAAGCTCCGATTACTACCTTGGGTGAATTACTCTGTTAGCAAAAATCTGAACTATGCCAGCTCAGTACAGCAGTCTCAAAATACCATACAAAATTGACTTCTACTACCTCCAATCACATGCGTGTGTCAGGGAGAGAAAGGGTGCATGTCTGTAAAGATGTCCCTCATTTTCACCACAATCAGCACTAACTCCTCTCCAGAGATTTCTGAACTTCACACACCCTCAAGCTTTTAGCACACTTTGATCTTGAAGAAGAAAAAGCCAAAGTCTACAGCAGGATTTCATTTCTGTTGAAGCTTCACCCCATTCTCACTGAGGCACAATCTCCAAAGAAAGTCTACTCTCCTTTCTTCTTGTTGATTGAGGCAACTAATTAACATGATGGTTGTGGCTGCATCCAACTAGACACGTTCGAAATGTCTCAAGAACAGGACATTGTGGGTAGGAAAACCAGCAAAGGCTTCAAGGAAAAAATAATAAGAAAGGGGCTTTACATATAATTTTACAAGTGCTATCAAACTCAGCCTTTGGCATCAAACTCAACTTGACCATCATCAGAAATGTTTAATACAACAGTATGTGACAGATTAGCACTCTGAATAGTACCAAGCAGAAAAACTTATTTTTTTATATTAATTACTTCATGAACCAGTGCTTTTGGAGTCATCATGAGGCCAGTAATCCCCATTCAGGTGGCAGTAATACAATCAAATAATTTCTGTTCTTGTGATCTCCTCCAATTTACTAATTCTTCAAAATCCTCAAAGAAATTAATATTAAAAGGAAGTACAATAATTTACCATATATTTCTTCATTTACTTGCTTTGCAGTAAGAGCAGCATATAATACATTAAATTTAAAAGGATCTTTGTAGCTCTTTTTCCAACAGTAACTACATTCATTGAGTCGGACTACAGTTAATAAATAAATAAATGAATCATTTGACCATGCCAAGCAAGTACTTCTTGATGCAATGGCTTTTTCAAACTGTCAAAGAAAGAATAAATAAATAAATAAAACTTTGCACCTCGTATTGCTTTTGCTTATCCTTGGAGAGATTACTTCCTGCCTTGCAGAGCCACACCTGCTGTTCTGGAAATTTTCAAGTGAAAAAAGTAGATCAAAGCTTTAACTGCTCTTATCTTCAGGATTATGTTATCATGCAATCTCCTTTATTACTACATGCTGTGGCTTAACAGTTTCTGTTGTTTAGCAGGGTAACTGTTTTAGAGATAAGCTTTAATTTGTTTAGTACTCATGAAAGTGAGACATTATACTGAAGTGAAGCTATTGCTCCAAATACTAATCTGGGCAACAAAGTCAATGCAAGGATTTGCAAAGACTTCAAATAACTCTATCAAACTTTTAGTGCAGTGTGAGCAGCTTTGTATTGAGCTATCAGTGCGGCCCTGCAAGTCAGGTTGACCCTCCAACACCTTGTAAGACAGCCCAGTGCTTACCCTACAAGCAATTCTTCACCATGGCTACACTGTGCAATAAATAAATACTTCCCATTAACTTGGAAATGCCAAATCCACTGCTGCATTAAGCTTATGATAGGATTTTTGTTTGCTAGACGATTGCGACAGAGAACCTTCATCCTGGAGAGCAGCAGGTGAGGTCGATGCTCCGGAGCACAGCCAGAACGCGTGCACAGCTCTGGGTCGGTGAGCAGCAGCAGCAGCAGCAGCTCCATGGAGCTCTGCAACCCTGCCTGAGCAAGAGCAGCGGGGAAACCAGAAGCAGGCAGGACTCTGCCTGTGAGGTAGAGGTCCGCAGCCTTCTTCTAAAAATACTGCCAGCAGGAAGAAGCATTTAGTAGATGACTTAAGAACACCAAATTTCAGGTCAGATCACCTCTGTGAGGTTACTGTATGACACTGAATTTATCTGTCTTTCATGCACTTGTCAATTCCCCCTTGTCCTTCCTCTGCTGTCATCATCCTGTCTAAAAATGTCAGCCTTGTTCACAATTCTTTATCTTCACCTGCTTTCTTTCCTCTCCTTTCCTGCACAGATTTGGGTATTTTGAATTTAATTCCTCTCCACTTATCTTGCTGCTGCTGCCCTAAATTAAATTACAGAGCCACATTTGCATCTCTGATTAGAATGTGACCTGCTCTTCGTTATAGGTTTGACTTAACATCTGTCTTCAAAATCTGATAAAATCAAAGTTCTCCCCATTTAAATTGTGTTGTCCATTGCAGAGAAACCTTGCTGGGGAAAGTCAGTGACTGACTGGACATGCTTCTGAAAACACACAGGACCAAGAGGCAGAAAGTTGTAGTGCATTCAGAAATACCTTAGAAGTTTCTTCTTCAAAGACTGTTCAAGGACTGTAGCAAAACCAGACCTGTGACCAGATGTTAGATGAAGGAAGAGTTGTGCTCTCCCCATGTTAACACTCCAACTCACCTGAACCTCTGCGAGCTGGTTCAGAGAGGGAGAAGGATCCTTTTTTATTGTGTTTGTTTGCGGGGGTTAGTTCAGTTCCCTAAACTTCCTCATCACAAAATGAGACATATGCTGAAATCTGGCAGAGCAGACATGAGGAGGAGGAGGAGGGGAACAAAACCGACTCTTTCTGCAGCAGCACGTACCACTTAGGCTCAACTGCTCTACAGCAGCACTCCTAACTGTTAGTTTTGTAAGAAACTCTAAAATTAGCTCGTGCAATCTGACTGTCTCATGGGAGAGACTGTTTGTTCTTTCCACAGATCTTAAGCTACAAGAGCTGAAGATGCCATAATTGGAAGTATGTGAAAGTGGGGATGTTTGGGAACTTTGAATTTGGCTGCATACAAGAGAATTTTGGGTCCTCTGCTCTGCTCCAAACTGCAAACCAGAGTGGTGCTCTTGCATGAAACGTCTGAGACAGAGGAATGAAACAGTGGTGGTAAAACATCACACTGCTGCTCAGCTTAGCAGCTCTGATCTGTACTGCCACTAAAACCTTAAAAGACAATCTTTCAGTTTTGAGCAAGTAATTACAGATTGGCACACCCACTGATGTGTTCTCAGCAACAGCTCCAAGGGAGAGTTTCAATGAGAAACTCCTCTAAAACACTAAGAAGCACACACATATCAGTTCATACAGGATTTAAAGTTTAGCTTTTATAAGATCCAACTTCTCTTACGTCTCTGGATAGAAAAATAGATGTAATTCCTGCTTCTTGCAAGGCTCTGTTTTTTTCCTCTTAGATGGAGTCTACAAAGTTGCCAAGCTGTGTGGGAACTTGGACAAGCAACATGAGCTGCAACAGTTCACAGATGTTTAAAGAAATACTCATCAAAATCAAACTCAGATTTACAATGTTTTTACAAAGCCTGTAACTGGCTCAAACAAGGTAAAGCAAAAAATACTATAAAGGGTCTTGATAATGCATCAAAAAATGGTGCTTTCCATGTGCAACTCAGAAGTCTAACTTGCCAAGAAGCCATTTATTGGCCAAACTGTGGTCATGCAGCTTTGACAGAGCTGCATTCACAGAATAAGTGGAATAAGTTATGAATGAAGGAAATCAGGTGCTTTACAAATGCTTAATTTTCACTGTTCTTCAAGACAACATACAACAGAAAAGGAAGCAAATAAATTTCATTTCACTAGATTATAAAACTGTTCTATATTCTTAAAAACATTACCGTTTATTCAAGCAGTTGCAAATGGACATCTTGTATACAATTCATTTTCCATTGGATCAATGATTTTCTCACCCACAATACTTACAGAAAGAAAAACTAAGCTGGCAAGAGAAAAGCTTCTCTGAGATTGTATTTCCCTATATCCCGATTAACAGTATTCCTTTTAATATTCATACCCAGATAGAAGAATAGTTTTAAACATGCTATGTCATTACTGTACAAGTAACTGTGGTTTATTTATTTGCATATAACAACTACCAGCACCCACAAAATACAAAGCTGATGTTTTCACAAGATGCTGTACTGTATCTTTTAAACACTATACAACATTCTTCTAGCTAAGATAGTAACTCATACGAAAGAGAAGGACAATCCGATGGTTGGACCAGGTGATCTTGCAGGTCTTTTCCAACCTCAGTGATTCGATGATTCCCCTTCCTTAGCAAGGTTTCATCCTAGGATCTCGTAACAATTTGGAATTGCCTTAGGGACTTTAAACCCAATACTCTTGTTTTAGTCTCAACATTACGCCAGGGGTGAGAAGAACTCTGAAAGATCTAAGAGGAAGCCCTTCCCTTTCAAACCTTTTCATTACCAATTTGCTGTAACATCCCTTGAGTGAAATTCTCGCCCTACTCATGTCAAAAGTGAAAATTAACAGCTGAAATCCTGCTCAAACTATCTAAAACCACACTGTGTACATATAAAAGGAAAAGGTGGATGATGAAGTCAGTAATTAGCCAGATATTCAGAAACCTCTCTCCATGACTGTATATTATAATTAATCCACAGCCATCTAGAATTGAGAGTATTATTTTCTATAACTAGCACACATCTATCAACACAGATTATCAGTGGGATTTTTGATTAATAGAGGCATACAGCATTTGGAAGATTAAAGCAGGCATTCTGTACTACATAATATCTTAATTGGATAGAGAATAACTGGATGATAATGTCAGAGCATGGATTAGAAGTGGTAGTAATAAACTGCTTAGTGAAAAAAAATGCAATGTCCCAGAAATCAAAAATATTTCCCTATCCAGCCTTGGGTATTGTCCTATGAATGCAAGCAAGCACCACCTTCCTGACAGGTTCAAAGCTAAAGAGCAAGAGAAATCACCTTTCCCTTTTTTATGTTTGGCTGCAGAACTGACAACTGAGAATGTGTATAAAGCATCTTCCCTTTTACTTGCAAATACAGACTTCTGAACAGAAACCTACTCTGTGCTACCAATCTAAACAAATCAGCCTGCTACCCATGTACTTTATATGTACTACTGCAAAGAAGTAAACAGATCTCTAGTTAATATTTCTAATTTCCAAATATTTCAAAACATATGGACAAAGGGTAAAACACAGAAAAAAAAGAAAACCAAAAAAAAAGTTTAAAATAAGGAAAAGGAAGAAGGCTCTCCCAAAAGGGAGCACCACTGCTACTGCAGGACAAAGCTATCATGAGATATTAAGATACATCACAGGAAAGCTGCAGGACCCTCCACAAGAGAAGAGGATGGCTCCAAAAATGAAGGCTGCTTCTTAAGGCATTCGTGTAGACATAAACAGAGACCCGAAAGAACTGAAGCCCTTCAACACCCAAAACAAACAAACAAAAGAAAAACAACAGCCAAAAAAACACCCTACCCAGACACAGCTCCCACAAACAACCTCAAGAAGGACTCACACTTGCACCCGTCCATCTACGAGGCAGACTCGCAGAAGCCATTTCCCTGATTTCAGTGCCTTTAATTGGACACAGACCTGAGGTTGCCAAGGCATGGCTCCTGCCTCACTCCATCTCTTCTCCATTTATTGCTAACACTTCTCCATGAGCCAGCAATAGCACAGGAGCTGGATCAAGGAGCTGACCTCCTTCTGAAAACATCCCCCCAGGAATAAAAACTGCATCACAGTGGAAATTGCCAGGAATTAAGGATGACCCAGGATGACCTTTAGGAAAGTGGGTTAGATCTGTACCAGGCTGAAGCGTCCACACAACCGTGGTCTGAAAAGGTGGAGGAAAAGAAAAGAGGTATGGACATTTCCTCAAAAGGGCTGAAATATAACAGTAATATATTTTCTTCACTTAAGACAATTTTCCCACTCTGTCTCTCAGACTTTTAACATCATCTATTTGAAGGAACAGCTGCTACAAGCCCATCTTAGAGTCACATAGGGTAGGACGTAGGGGAGATGAATCTTTAAAGAAAAGAGTAGAAAGAAAAGAGTAGACAACGTAGTAAAATATCTCCCTATGTAAGGAAGAATAAACCAATGGTGAAATGCAGCAGTACAGATCAACCGTGTTGTTCCCATCAGAACATGGGCAGCAGATGATACCCAGTGCCACGCAGCCCTCTGGGAAGTTTATTGAGGTTCTTGGGCCAAGAGTTGGTCTAAACAAGCTTCGTTCCCCTCCCCAGGTGTGGCAAGAGACTTGCCTAAGTGTGTCCCTTCATAACCTCACAGAGCGAACCACAAGCACGGCAGACTGAAAACAATATTTTACATTTTCTTCTTGTCTTTTACATCTTCAATTTAATAAATGCCTTCCGACATCTGACCACATGCTGAGTGGCTGTCTGCTAGGTGAAGGCTAAGCTGAAAAAGGCAGCAGGACTCCCTTTGTGGACACATGTGGGCACTGTACCTGTGTGGCGCTGAGGACAGCCATCTCAGCTCACTCCCGACACAAACACTACGCTGACGGACCCTGGCCATTAAGCAGTGCCATTCATCTCATCTATCACATCTGTGAAATTCAAAACTAATCTAGGGGAAAATACAGCATAGCTGCTTCATTAAACACTGCAGTACAGATTTACCTAAATATATATTTACATAGGCGATCCTCTTCCATCTTCGTTCCTTTCCTCCCTCAGCCTTACAGCAGAACCAGCTTTCCCTCCCCAAGAGAAACATGTTTCTTCAAAAGGATTTGAAAAAAAAAATATCATAAAAGAAATAGAACATACTGAGATTCTGATGTTTTTAATCTAATTTATCTTCAGGACATACAAAGAAGTCTGCATGGGGAAAAAAGGAACAGGGAGCTCTTCGTTATTAACAAAATAAAAGAAGGCAGCATCTTGCAACACATATGCACCAAGTTTCATTAGTCACTTGATCTGGAATATATTTAAATGGTAGACTACAGCATCTGGGCTAAAAGCTCCGACTTTCTCAAGAAAGCTACACTGTGAACATGCTAAGGCTTAGCTGTAGGGTAAAGATCATCTCTAGCAGAACCTGCATTTCCATAATGTTAAGTTTTCACCGAAGCAAGTGATGTGTAAGCACTAGCAGAAAAAGTAAATTAACTCCATTTTTCCTGTGGACCAAAAGCTAAGTTTAAAAAAAAAAAAAAATACCTCAATAATCAATGCAAGAAGTGCCAAGATACTGTTCACCCAATCTTTTAAGCATGACTGTGCACATCTTACAATATACCAACACACGTGTGCCTTGAAAATGTCATTTGTTTTAAGGACGGTCTGTGCTGCCAAAAATCTGTATATTCCCCATGATTTTTCATTAAATGGATCATTTTCCTCAGAGCAAAATGTATGGCTTTTTAAACTGAATTCAGAGGAGTGCAGGTTTAAAATTCAGTTTCATCTCCAATGCAGTGGCTATTTGGTTTGAGAAACTAGAAAGAGCACATTATGCAGCCTAGATAAAAGCAACAATTCATATTAGGGTGCAAATAGCAAGATAACATGGAGAGAAACCGTTATCAAAGGAGCAAGGCCATTTTCACTGCATTACAAATTCTCTTCCCAGAAGAAAAGCCTAATTTTAAATTTATTTATTAAAAATCATCAGCATTCCTGGCAGCCCTACAACCCCTTTAACAAAGCTGCAGCTCTCAGGGGGGGAGCTGCTGCCACCAGTGTTGCCTGCCTGATTTTGGGACATGGGGTGCCCAGGGCAACAAGACCAGAAGGATTCTCTGATCCCCCAGTGGTGTGGGGTCAAACAAACAAAATGAAGGTGGGGCAGCAAGTCGGATGTGATGGTGGACTCTGGCCAAACCATGGATGAAGGGACGTGAGGACTACCTCAAGGCAGGAGGTTGTAGGGCGAATCAATGCCTTCTTACCATCACATCCCAAGTTGTGCCGGAGCTGGTTAGGAAGTTGCTTTGGGTTTCAGCAGCTACTTACCTAAGCACGTGGCATAAACAGAGATTTGAGCAAATAACAGCAACACCTTTCTGGGAGTATTATAATTAGAGATTACATATGCCAACACTGTTTTGTCAACAGCTGTACTGACTTATCTGTTACCTGAAGTTACCCTACTGTTTTCTGCTCCTCCACCTAGCACCAAGAAATGGCCGCAGCATAGCAATGTGCACTTGTAATCCATTGTTTTTTTATTTCTGGGGAGGACTTCTGTAAGGAATGCACATCCACTGCAAGACACTGATGGATCTCAGTGATGTTTAAGATGGAAGTGGGTACGTCACAACCTCACAGACAAACGGAGTCAGCTGCAGGGGTAACGCTGACCGAAGCCAACCCTGACGCTCTGCCTCTGAAAGCTGCTCTAAGCACCTAGCCAAGGATCTGGCAGCAAGCCAGTAGCTGCCTATGAGGCACGCCTAGATCTCCAAGCTCCCAGGTTTATACTCCATCCCTTCAACAGCGCAAACACTATCCAAAGCCAAACGACTTGTACTGTGTTTGGGGTTTGCTTTTGAAAGTACAATTTTCAGAACAGTTCCCTTTCCATTCTGTTCAATTCTGTGCACGCTTTAAGTGGAAATAAGCACCTCCAAATTAAACTAAGTGTGTGGGGGGGAGACACATATTAGGCAACATGAATTTTCTGCCAGCTGTGAGTGTTGATTTTACAACTCATTTTGGACACCAAGTTCAGCACAGACAAGCAAAATAATGTCACCCCTTCAAGCAACTTATATAATGTATCCTAATTACTAGATATAAAATTCAACACACAGTAGCTGTTTAAAATTGCAAATATAATACCACACACACCAACATTTTCCATCTGAACACTCACTCCATTTAAATGGGGAACCGAACACACCTAAATTAACTTCCTACTCCTCGCATTCATGCGGCTATGAAAACATGTACTTTGCCAAGAGGCAGGTTCCAGCTTGGCTTTGTGCAAACTGGTTAGTAAAATAAGCAGCTGCCTGGCCTTCCGTGTGAGCACAGCCTGCTCCAAAATGCACCTTCCTTCAGCAATAGCGTGCCACATCAGAGCTGCTGCCACCTTCCACTTGAACATCTCTCGGTACAGACACCAAGATTGCTCCACAAAACAAAAAGCAAAATCCAGGAGCAGCGGTCCCCACATTTCAGGGCATCAGCTAACCTGCAATCAGTGGCTGTTGGGAAGAAACTTTCCCCGGGGGGCTAGTTATCCAGTAATTGCAGATGGCAGGGTTTTTCCAATATCCCTCTGAAACAGCTGGTACTGCAGTGTCAGCAACAGGACTAGATTGACCGATGGCTTGATTTGAAATGTCAGCTAGTATACTCACAACAAGTTAATGATTTTGGCACATACACAGGTGTAACCACTCCATTTACATTAATGCACCCTGAATAAACATTGTTCTACTGCCTGCAGCACTTGCACTTGACAGCTGTATGCAATTCAGGCCTATGTCATTTTACTTTTCAGTAAGGGTACAAATTGCAATAATAATGGGTACAAATAGGATGCTATTGCATGCTATTTAGTGTGATATTAAAAGATACCGTAAGTTAAATTCTACTTCTCTAGACAGTGCCTAGTTCTATCCAGAAACATTTGATTTTGCTGTATTTAAAAAAAGATAGAGGCAACCAGCTTACGATGCTAACTCCTTAATAAACGAGTACATTTTATTTAGTTTGCCCTACCTTAAAAACATGTAAGATTGTATAGATCTGAAACCAGAAAAGATCAGTGTGCCCTGAGCTTCCAGAACTACTTCTTGTTAGTTCAGGAGCAGAGTTTAACTGAACTCAAGGAAATTCGAAGCTTGCACTCAAGGATCTTCCATTTCCTTTTAAATAAGTTTTAGTTTCTGAGCTTTGTCATATTCAAACTGTGGGATGTGTTGCCCAAATACAAATCCAGACAGTTCCTGTGCTGCACTGAGCTCCCACTCAAAAGCAGAAGAGAAGCAACAACAAGTGACATACGTCTTTAAGACACGTAGGTGGTTCTGCCTATTACTTGTTCCTCCCTTTCTGCCCCTGCAATGCTCCTCTGCTGTTACTTCCTGCATCAAGGCTTCAAAAATCCTCCTACGCTGCCAGCGGACAATCTCAAGGGAAACATGCAAGGCTACCTGTTATACCTTCTCTAGAGGAGAAACCTAAGCCTCCAAACATGTTCCAGCCTTGCGTTGTGAAGAAAAGCTCTTTTTAAAATCATTTATAAGGAGACAGAGGAATGCATCCACTTTTGTAATTTTTGCTGAGAGGGGAGATTTGTCTATTTATTTATTTATGGAAGAAAACAAAGCCAGAGACTACCTGGAATACCATTTTGGACTAACACTGAGTGAACAGGAGTTTCCTGAAATTACTAACTTAGTATTATTTTAGAGCCAAGGAGCTCAGACAGCAAGAACTCTGCTGCACTTGTTCACTAGGTTTCTGCCCAGCTACCTCCTCTAGGTACGTCCTTTCTGGTCTTTCCATGGTGTAGGAGGAACTGGGTGCATAGGTTACCTCTACAGGATCTACTACAGGAGAGCATCATCTGTTGCATTATAGCCCCAGTAATAATGAAATGACTGGCACAAAGCTACACAGGGTACCTGCAACAAAAACCAAGTAGAACAGCAAGATGGACAGAAGATATTTCTCATTGGAGATGCAGGGGGAAATCTCATCCCCAGCTCCCTGTCATTTCAATGCTCAGCTCAGAATTGGGGAGCAGGGGGAAGGGGGAAAAGCACCCCAGCAGAGCAGTGCCAGTAGCTGCTGCTCCAGCAGGACTGAGGAATGAAGGAAGCTGCCATGGTGTCAGGCAGTGTGACGAACAGATTCAGGCAGATTACCTGTCTGCTTCATTAGCAGAACAGATAAACTCAGCCGCTGCCTGCGCTGAAAAAAAACACACCTCAAGAAGCAGCAGTCGGCCTTCTGGAGAAGGTGGCTGCATGGAGAAGAAAAAAGGAAGGAAGGAAAAGGTTGCATTTGGCAAAACTAAGAAGAAAAAAGATTTTATCCACATATTATCCTGATGCCAAAGGTACCACATCTCAATCTTGCTGTCTCTTGCTTCCTGCTAACAGGAAAATGCAAATTTGCTCCACTCCCTGGGCCCAACAGCAGGTGCTATCTCCACAGCCAATGTAAACAGCAAAAGGCAAGAGGAAAACCACCTCGCTCATTACCCCCAGGATACAAAGCGTGTTTGGAGCATCAAGCAACAAAGGGTTCTCCACAGCTGAAAAGCCAGCCTGACTTGCATGTACTAGCACTACTCTCCAAATTCTTTTATTTGGAAGAAGAAGGTGCTTGTATCTGATTTTTCCATTCTTTTCGTAAAATCATGGGAAAGTTAGACAAAAGCAGGCAGTAATGCCCTTTCCTGGCCATACCAAAAGCCCACCTTGCTACAGAAATGGCCGGAAGGACGAGGGGAAGCACGGCAGACTATGGGACAGAGCTGTACAAAGCCAGGAGCTTTTGACCACTCTGCAGGACTGGATCAATTTTGACTTGACTTTTAATTTTATCTCATCAGCAGATCTTACCTTCATAATATTTGTTATTAATTTGTGCATTTGTTACCAGCATTGGAAAAGCAGGGACTTGCATGATTCCTCCCCACTCGCAAGCAGCTGCTTGGAGAGCCGTGGCGCTGCCAAGTGCTCTGACGTCCCACAGCAGCCTGCCCCTTCCTACAGCCAGCAGGACAGGGCCACTCAGGTGAAGACAGCCAAGGGATCAGGCAGGACAGCCCGGGCATCAGCGCTTTCCCACGAACAAACAGAAAGCCTACTGGCGAGCACAGCAAGGAAACAGTTTCCAGCCCGATCCCCACATTACAAAACTCCACAGCAGAATTGCTCGCTCTTGAAGTTAATGAGAGCACACTGCTTAATCACTGCTGAGGGTCACTGAGAATTACCTTCTGCCCAGCCTTATCCATGTATTTCTCCTGGATCTCTGAGGACCTGGGAGTGAAAGCAGAAGAGGCAGCTGCCAGCTCCGGCAGCCGAGCCAGATGACCCACTGAAGTCCTGGGCACGCAGACAAAACGCCCATCTCCCTGGCTGCTCTCTACCATGCCTACTACCTCCTTAGCCTTTTGATGTCTTATGTCCCAGTAATAACACAGATCAACTAAAAACAGTAAGATGCCTGCCCCATTTTTAGGGAGCAGACTGGCCAACAGCTTGCCCTGTGAAAGCACTGAACCCCCTATGCTGTGCTTTTCACTGTAGCTACAGAGACGCCCTACAATTGCAACAAGATCACCCTAATAATTAATATATAAGCACCCAATACTAATGCATAAGCACCTAACATTAACATAATAAGCACCCTAAGCCTTCCCCTGCTTCGAGCAGGTCTAACATCAAAGCCAGATCAAGCTTCTTGGGCTCTTGGCCCGTTCAATTCTCCCAGTCTCCAAGGATGGAGACTCCACATCCCGCCTGGGTACCTGTACCAGCTCTTGGCCACTCTTCCTGCGAACAGTTTTTTCCTTATGTGCAGTCACAGCTTTCCCTATTATCCCCTTTGTTATCAGTCAGTATACAGTTACTACCTTCCAACTCCTTTTGCTTTCTTTTTTAGTTTTTATTTATTTTTTTTTTAATGGAAGCATTTTTCTATGTCACCCAAAATTTCAAAACCACCTGACATTCAGCTGAATATTACAGTTCCCAGTCCTTGTTTTGGAATCCTTTCTTACTGCAGCTTCTGTAACTCAATTGCCAACCTCCTGAATTATTCATGCCTTAAAACTGACCAAACTTTCTATTCTTATTTCCTATAAATTCATGTATTTTTTTCTGTAACTTCAGAAAGACTTTCTACTTCCATCTTCTTATTCCTTCCCCCACCCTCAATAATTTCATTATATGTAAATCAACTTTATTTAGATAACTCAGAGCAGACAATGGAAAACAAGAAACCTTTTAAACCCTGCCAGCATGTTACATTTGGTATTTTTCGTAGTATTACATAAAAATATTATGAATTTCAAAAAGCAATACTTTTTATTAAGAGACAAAGCTAATGGCGAAGTAACTATTTTAATATCCTTTATGGGTTCTTTCTTAAAATTAGTATTCATGACCATAAAGCCCAAACTCAACAACTGAACAATACATTGTAAGAAACATAAGGAAAAATCAATGGGTGAAAGGGCAGGAATGAAGATGCTAAGGGAGAAAAGATCTGAAGTGCAAATTATCTTCCTTCTTAAAGAGGCATTTTCACAGGAATTGGTTTGACATTTAGGAAGCAAGACAGCTACTGCTATGGCAATAAGCAATAGCCCCTGCTTTAAAAAAAAAAAAAAAAAAAAAAAGCAGAGATGGTATAAAAAAACATAAGGGCTAAAGCAACAAAGCAACTCAAGCCATGCCCTTTTGTTTCATGGCATGAAATCCACATTTTCTTTTCAAATTGTCACACACTGGTACTAGGTTATCACGCTATCACAGCATGGAGACAAAACAAAATTAGATACACAATCTGTTCTTGGGACATGAGTGAGTGGGTAATAAGTTTCTGCTCTCAGATATGAAATTGTTCATTGTGACTTCATCTGTAGGGCAAGCTTTTTCTATTAAGAAACTCTGAATGGTTCAGTGTGCAGCAGTGACCAGTAACTCTGGACTGACCCACAGTATTTCAGTATCATGGTACGATCACAATGGACATGTTGCAGCTGACTTCCAAGATCAGCCCAGTTTATTTAAAACACTGTTGTTTTTTCTGTCATCTCAGCTTTATTCAAAATACTTTATAAATCAGAAGTTCGCTGTACATATACTATATAAAATTATCCCCCTTGGGCATACAACAGAGGGATGAAATTGCCCAACAATACTCTCAACGATCCCCCTGCAGACAATTTTTGAAGCTGTTTTAATAATAGCCTCTGGGGAGAGCCTCTTTAAGAAGGTTAAAAGGGCAATGGAGCAGAAGAGAAAATAGAAAGTTAAGATCCCTATGGATTCAGTCCTCCAGCAAGCACCTGCATGTAGGTACTTCAGAATGAGGAACACTATTTCCCGAACAAGGGACTTACTTCCTGGCAATACTGCAGAATTCCTTCTTTAGTGCTGATGCAGGTCTTGGTCCCAGAGGGGTCAGATTCCCATTTTCCATTCTGAACATTCATGTGCATATTGAGTTTGCCACAGAACATGGCGATTTGAGGCTCTGCCAACAATCCAGCATTTCCATCAGCAGGCACCTAGAATGAGAAGAAAAAATAAGTTTTACTCTCATATCTGACATTTCAGTCCTTCCAGAGCAGTAACAGCACAAGCAAGCCCGAATCAAACTCTAGGCTTACCCACACATGGCTGTAAAGACTCAAGTTTGAGAAATACATAACGAGCAAATAAGGTCACCGCAGAAATTCAGACGTGCAATAACGTCACACAAAGTTTTAAAGGAGTAAACAAACTCCCAAAATTATCTCATTGACTTGGGCTAAACACAGAACAAGAAATATTGCTGATTAAAGAAATTTAACTTTCAAAATACCCTGGGCACACTGGCACTGGGGACAGGAAACACTAGGCCGAGTGCTCTTCCCTGCCCGGCCTAGCACCACCAGGAGCCGCCCTGCTCGCAAGGCCCACCTGCTGCTGGAGAACCGAAGCCGCCCTCGACAATTTCTGAGCTGAACACAATTCTGTAATGTCTGTCAGCCTCCTGCCCGCACCTAGAAGGAAGCTAGCTCAACCCACAGATCTCCACGTTGGTTTAGACACTGAGCCTGCACAATGCATGGGAGAACCAGAAGTAGCGTCTGTGGAGCCAAATTTACATTAACCCTTTCCCAAAACACTTCATAACCGTGTAACAGCACTCAAATGAAATTAAACGTTTTAAAGATTCTGTTCCACTACTTAATCAGCACTTCCACTGGTAACAGAAATCACACCAAAATCCAGATTAGGGAGCCTATGAAAACACGAAATGATTCCAAACATCTTGTTTTCAAGAAGCCATAAACCATTCCTTTTTCCCCAAGGCGTACCCTACCTATGTGTAATTCATCTTAATCCCTACCAAAATTTAAAAAGATTAAAAATTAAAAGTAGATAGATCAGTAGCTGAAATGAACGGATCAACAGGTCTACCATAACTGTAAAGGGAGCAAAATGTCTGTCCAGAAGACTACAACGTAGGAAAACACACATCCAACACTAGTCAAACAATCTGCCCCCAACCAAGAATGGGAACAAGACATACCGCACAACTCACGATCCCCTTCAATTTTAGCATCTGCAAAGATGAATCTCCTCCTGAGGTTCCGTTCATCATGAGAGAAGTCAACAGGGATTCATGGTCCCTCATGTCTCAAAAGTGAGCCTGTCACATTAGAGGCATGGTGGAGTACGCAATTATGTTTAAATATCTATTTTTAACTTTTAATTTTCTAGCTAGAATGTTTCTCAAGGGAAAAATTTAAAACATTTGAAAAATTCATGAAAAACTGAAGACTTTCTTATAAGAGGTATGCAAATCCAGTATCTTAATTTCTCCACTCTTCATTTAAACATCCCCCTTCCCCCAAAATTCATGAATTTTTATACGCCTAAAATGCAAAAACACTGCACCAAGAAACATTAGGAGTCAACATCTAACTACCCTAACATATTAGATTAACACTGCACATTAAAATGCCATAATTAAAACAAATATTTCAGGTTCTATGATTTTTGTTTGTTTGAAAAGGAGAGAACATTTATTTTCCTGTTTTCTTTAATACTGTAATGTAGCCTAAGGAAAGCAGGAACACATCTACTGGCAGTGACTTCCCATCACTATCTCAGCTTCTCTTCTCGATGCAACATAACTTTACCAAAATTTCAAATAAAATCGACATGAGTTGTTCCATATGTGGCATGTGAGACATGCCCTGTGGGTTTAAAACGGAGAGGTTTCTGATTCTTTTTTTTCCTTCCTGTTAGCTATGAAGACAGCTAAAGCTGGGGAAAAAAAGGTGGCAGTTTACTTGGAGTGCTATCAATTTAACTCTAACATGACAACCTATGACTGTCTACTTAAAAACTCATTCCCTTCAGAAAGGACAAGACTTCTAGCTTAATCAAATTACTAAAGCAAGTCATGAGCACATTTAGCTTTCTGTATTTTGAGCTGACAGGGCCATACTAATTAACTGCTCAGCATAGCACTTCATCTTATTGATTAAGACAGCTAAATGTTTCTAATCATAAAGGAATACAAGAGCAATTAACAGGCGCTGTAAACAGAACGAAAGCATTTAGATCATGATCATGAATAATGCAAATCTTTGCTTCCAAAGCTGAACTCCTTTAGAATGCCCTTAAGCAAGGATAGTAGGTTAATGAATTGTCTGTCATATCTCCGGCTTGATGATACGAGCTTTCAAACAAACAGCTAGAGTGGAAACATCACCTATTTAACGATTTTACATCAGGAAGGAAAAAAAAAAAGACGTTAAATTGTTGAATATCTGAAGGTAAGAGCTTGCTGCCACAGTGTTTAAACTAAAAGCCTCTCACTTTAGTAATATCCAACAATTTCATATACTGCATTTTCAGCATCGTATCTATGAAACTCGCAGTTCTACCGCATAAGTTTTAACAGAAAAACTGCCCTTGAGACAGCCTTTTGTGCCATCTCCGTTTTCTTTCTGTAATATATACCCCTAATTCAAGATTTCTGCCATCTGATATTTCATTTCTGAAGAAAATGAGTTGATCTGCTATGGCACTATTTTTTTTCAGATTGAAAACTGGCAGCTTCTTGCTTTTCAAGAAATTACTTGCTGTAAAATCCACAGAAACGGCTGATGCTGATGGAGGCGTTTATGCAGAGGTGATGGCCCAAACACAGTAGTCAATCCTAACAACATTTCTTTATGAGAAGTAAAGGCTGACTGCATTAGCACATCTGACCTGGCCATATGAAACCTAGATTTAGAGCTTCTGATGGGCCTTTTGCTGACACCTGAACAAGATACTCCTGAAGAGCACACAAGATTTCTGTTCACCCCATTTTGCAGGCGTGTTTCAGCATTGTTACTCCTTTTTTTTTTTTTTTCCCAAAGAGCTAGCTTGCCATCAACAGTGACTGACAGTGATCCCAGCATTAAAAAAAACGTGGCTATTGCACCAAGCTCTACACTGCATTGCACTCTTTGATGTGTTGTTTCCCTTTGCAATTCTTCTTTCTGACTGTAATAAAACCCACATGCAAAAAGCTGAAATCCGTGAAGCTAAAAATCCATTATGCACTTGGTCCAAAATAAGCACTTATGCTAAGTAACAGATACTTCAGAAGAACGTTTATGATGCCACAGTTCCTGGTTCCTTCCCTTTCCTCTATGCGGCCCTACACGGCAAACCTATACAACATGCAGCCTTCTTCTGTGTTACCAGAGCGAAACACCAAATGGGAACCTGTCAGCAAGATGCATCAGGCTGCCCCTCCTGCCAGTGCCCACCACGGAGCATTCCCACGAGACCTGCTAAAAGAGGCATCTAGAAGGGATCAGTCCTCGTAGCCCTAATTTATGGGACCTATTTTAATCCAGGGCACATTCCTACATAACAGTAACAAAAACAGTGAAGGCATTATTGCCATTTAATGTTATGAGTGTGACGGATAAGACGTGAGAAAAAGAGCCATGAAGCCTCTCAGGTGCCTGTGGGTTGGACTGGCAGTGGGGGGGGTCTCTGATGCTCACTGCCTGTACCTCCTCTCTCCCAAGGGGGCTCTGCCACCTGCACAGCTTTTATTACTTTTGTTTTAAAGCTTCACTTTGAAAAGTAACCTTGAGCTGGTTAGGCCTGCGTGCCAGTTTCCAACCTTGCGCTGCATTTCTGCTAAAATGCTCAGCATGGCATCCATCAATAGTGAAAAGCACAACAACCAGTAAGAGGTATTCTAACAAAACTACTCCGTACCTTGCAAACATTCAGAAGAGTTCACTTCTAATAAGTTCACCTACACGTCTTGTGGGTTTGCACAAAATTTTCGATTTCAGTTCTAACAGCAGGCTCTACTGCAGATTTTTGTCTCCCCAAAAAGTTAACAGCTCTGAACACCAAACACTGCTTAACTTTTCCAGCTGATTAACTTGCTACACCAGCTAGGCAATGTTGACTTTTGAAGAGTAAGCCTCACCCAACACCCCAACTATGTTTTCTGTTTGGACTGTCCTAGAAAAGCTTTCCACGAATGAAAGGTGTGCTAGAAACTTCTGGCTAGTCTGCCCCAAGACCTCCAGATAAGAGACTGAGTCATTTATATATTCCATATTACACCAAGAGAAAGAAACAACTCTCTCTTCACACCATCTCCCTTCCCATCAAGTTTGTCCTGAAGACCTCAGACATATAGCACTTTGAGGAAAAAATAATTCTGCTTTCCCCCCTGCCCAGGAACTGGCTTGTGACGATGCCTCACTATCACAGCAAAGCTAAAAATAAAAAATGAGATAACAACTACTTTCAAGAGAGTCTCTGGTCTACACAAGTTGCTAATAAAATTGCTAATAATGGTTCCTCGGGTTGTGTGTTAACAGACACATCCAGCACCAGTTTTGTCACAAAGAGGACTGAGAAACCACCATACCTGGGGGGGGGGGTGGGGGTGGGGTGGAAAGTAGCACTTCTTCTAAAACTATTACACACAAAAATCAAAACCAACTTAAGAAAAGGCAGGAAATTGAAAGGAGAGGAAAAAACTAGATGTAGTGACAGTGATTAGTCCCATACAGGCTGTCACAACATTTAAAACACAGGAATTCACGAATCACTGGTCATGTCAAAGGTACATCCAGCTAAAAGACACAAATTGGCGGAGAATTTTATGCATCAGTCAAGTTATCTTCATAGCCAATGGCTTAATTCACTTACATTCACTGCCTGCCAAGAAAAATTATCTGCATTACAATACAATCAAATAATCTGGAGCATTGATCTACACAGATAAGCAGCTTCTATACAGTAATGCTGAACAACATAAAGCTATGGTCCAGCTGTTTACAATAACGTCTGTAGTGGAAATCTCTCCTTGACTAATCCTAAAGCTCAAGGGCAGATTAGTCTCCCAAAGAATAATTCATGCAACACAAATTACATTAACGATAACTATTTGCTTTATTAGTATTCTGCAAAAGTGAAAACTATGAGCATATTTATGAAACTGTAATCACATATTATTTTGTCTGCTTTGCATATGACCTCGAAGAAGTAGCATGTGCTTTTTTGCTGCCTCTCAGCAAATCCCTAAATAAGTTAGACCAACTAACACGCTGTCTCCAGTTAAGAGCCATGGTCGTTTTTTCACAGTACATCCACAGTTTTCGAAGACCAAGTAAAACAGTACTCATCACATTTATCAATAAGACATCTCCACCAGAGACAAATTTCTAAAATGGAAGCTACCAAAATTTGCAAAATGTCAACTTCATGCTCTTCCAGAATGCATCTTCCCGCCTGCCGCCCTGCAGGGTTTCCTTCAGAGCAGCTAAATGCTGAAGTGATGAAAATATTTGACAGCAAAGAAATTTAAAACACTGGAAGCTTATACTTGAAAGGTACTCTGCCTGCTCTCAAGAGAAAGCACAACATGAACCCACTCTTCAGAGGAGAACATTTAAAAAAAAAAAAAAACAAAAAAAAAACACACACACACAAATGATAAATACTAAAGCCTGGGATCAGGAAATGATTCCGTAAGAGAAAACTCATCGAGTATATAACTGCTAATTCTAAGTCTGATGCTTTGGATAATGAAAGAAGAGGGGTATAATCCATCTGTTTTACAATTATCTTGTGTCAAATAATGAATATTTGCAGTCCTAATCAAATTAGGACAAAACAAGGTGCGTTCTGGCAAAGCTGCCTGAGTTAAGCAGTTTAATTATTAAAGCCTGTCTCTAAAAATGGGTGTTTCATGGCATTTTTCAGCTGTTTTGAGAGGGAAAGGCGTCATTCCAGATGTGTAGATGATGCCAAAAATGTTGTCTTTAAATAAAATACAAAAAACAGGCATCACGCAAGCACTGAAAGACGTGAGATAGGGAAAGATATGAGACAGGGAAGCTACTTCCTCCCTTCCTTTTTTGAAGACGTGGTAGAGGTATCCCTTTGCTTTCCCCTCTTCCCGATTTGGTAATTTGACAAATGTATCAGAGCAGAGGTGTAGATTCTTCAGGGTATTGAGCACGCTGAGTGCAATTTACATGATTCCCAAGACACTCAAAAAAGGCTTTTGTAACGGATTACAGGACCAGAAGAAGTTCATCCAGTTAGAAAAGTGAAACACAAAAACAAAAACAACAAAAAAACAAACAAACAAACAAAAAAATCAACCAACCAACCAAACAAACAAAAAAAAACTTTACCTTAAAAGAAGGGGTGTTAGGATTTTTTTTCTTTATCTCCTTACCACTTCAGAGAAAAAGCCTTTTTCAATTAGGTACCGTTATTTAAGAGAAAGTATAACCCTCTCCCCATCCATTCACTGTCATCGCTTTCTGGAATTGCAAAAGTGATTAGTAAGAAACTAATTGCTAACAGTTCTTCATAATCCCTATTTCAACAAGCAGCTTTGGCTTTGTTCACAATTAAGGCCATAATCAAAAACAAAAAAACAAAAAAAAAAAACACTACAAGGTTTTGCCTTAAGAAGGTTTCCATCCATAGCCTAGTTACACAGCTTCAATCCAGATAGCTCTGCTATTAATTTGTAATTAAGGGCTACAATAGAGTATGAAAATGAGCATCAGACCTTGTACATGCTATTTATTAAACACTGAAACATCAAAAAGCATTCCCCAGAAGTCCTAAGAGGGCTCCTCTGATTCAGGCAGTTTTACTCTGCCAACGCTAACCTGAA
The DNA here is from genome assembly GCF_963932015.1 of Anas acuta. Taxonomy (NCBI): domain Eukaryota; kingdom Metazoa; phylum Chordata; class Aves; order Anseriformes; family Anatidae; genus Anas; species Anas acuta. The sequence goes on along the minus strand of NC_088979.1, from coordinate 98,184,474 downwards.
GCCACTATCATAAGCCTTCAAAGCATGCTTAATTTGTACTAAATTGTTTCGTTTGCAATTATTTTCACAGTGAGGACACTCGGTAACAGTCTCCATATCTACAGCTTATTCAAGAACAAATATCCCCCTTATTGTAGGAGCTGATTAGAATAATGCCTCCCTGCTTTCCACTCCACACATGCTCCTCCAGCCCTTCACCCGAGAAGGCAACGGATGCAGTTCCGAGGTTGAAGAGCTTCTGCTGAAGATAAAAATCAAAATGCTCTGAAGAACAAGGCCACCCAAGTAACGTGTCACACTTCCTGACCATGCGTGCACTTCCTCCAAACACTGGCACAACGCTCAGGCTGAAACACAAGGCCTCTCACGAGCTAAAGCAACACCAACTTGCACGCAGAGCAGTTTGCTTCCTCATTCAGCGCTCTGCACCCCACAAGCAAAGATCACTGCTGGGCCCCAGAAGCACCCAGCCATGCTAATACAGGCTCTTGTCACCAGGCAGAAATCTGGGGCTCCGTTCCCCCTGGTTAACTATCGGATTTTCACAAGTTCACAGAATCTGGACTGCCAGACCTACTATTTAAGCCATAAAGATAGTAGCTCTCCTCCGAGTATTATTATGCATCTATGTGGAAAAGCTATTTATATTTTAAAACCTGCTTATCTAGATAAGTAAATAACATCCACAAGAAAGGAAGGGGTACGGGGTCAAAAATAAATAAATAAATAAAATAAAGCACCCAAATTAGAAGACGAGGAAATACCAAACTATTGTCTCCCCAGGACTTAAGATGGCTGTTTGCCAAAAGCAAGGGAAAATTTTCCATCTCCCAGCTTCTCCTTCGAGAGGAGCGGTGTCACAAGTGAAAGAGATTGTCAAAATCAGCATGAATAATTTAGAAACAATTTTATTGTATAATGTTAATATAGAAACAGTAGCAGCAATTATTGTTGTCAACAGCCTAGAGAACTAGGTCGAAAAAGATTTTACTGATTGCTCAGTAAAACTGCTTGTTATGAACAAGACAAATGTTTTTGGCAATCAGGACGGAGAAGGGCCACCTTTCAGTGGCAGGAAAACAAGCACAGACCCACAGCTCTTCTACCAAAAATCATTGAGACTCAAGCACGGAGTCAAACTGAACCACACCTGAAATCTGGTTGAGAAACAGACTTTTCTGAGGAGCTCCCAGCAAATCAGAGCTGTGTATTTGCCCTAACCATGCCCTGTTTAAGCTGAGTGCAAACACCCGTGTGCTTCTCTTCTGTCCCACTTTTCCAACAGCCAAACCAGGCATCACAGCAGCACCCTGCCCATGCCTCCACAGCTGTTCAAGAAGTGCCCGCTCCACAAAGACGTGAGAAGCAAGTCCCTTCCCTAGGCTGCAGAGGATATTTCCACAAAGCAGTCTGCTGGCAGCCGACTGATCTCCTCACCCATACCCTCCACAGGTTCCTGAGACTTGTAATGTTTTTATTCCACGTGTCTTAGGTTTAAAACTTCCCTCAGGTCCCTTTCCAAGCACCAGCAAGATGCCATCTGGACACAGGTCCAGGTACCTGCCGAGCCTGAAACCAGAATAAGTATCACAACCAACCCACAGCCCTGCAAGGGCTAAGCACTGAGACTGCAAGGCTTTTTCACAGACCAATTCCTCTCTGAAGAGCTGAGTGACCCAAGCAAGAAACAAGGGTAAACAAGAAACAAAGAAAACAATTAAATATCCTCCGTCTCCTGATAAACACAGAGATGCAATCCAGCAGGTGCACAAGTTTGAGGAAAGAAGCGTTTAATTATACCAATAAATGTAACAAGTGTTGTTATTTCTTTTGGTACACTACGTGTGCAGAAATGCTGTGACAGGCTGCTTTTGAACCGATCGCCAGAAAGCCTGTCATCGCTGTAAAACAAACAGGAGACTGTATTTTACAGAACTGAATTCAAGTTTTGGGCTAAAATACGTTTACTGGAAACCCGCCTATTTCCAGTGTTATATCTTTTACTTCCATGCTCCGAGAAGCCGCCGCTTATTTTATCTGAAATAAACACATGACGCAGGAGACAGATGAAGAGTGTATATCGCAGTACCACAACTGACTGCAGAAGTATCCCAAGCTCAGTGATAGCATTTGGGTTCTTGGCATACCCATAAAACTCACTTCTATAAAGTTTAAACTACAAGGTGAGAGAAAGCATTGAAAAAGCCCTAAAATAAGATCTAGTTTTCATTTATACTGAAGTACGTTCTTCTTGCAAAAGAGTACCCTAAGTTGGTGTGAAATACATCTTAAAACCTATTTCAGTGCACGTGTACATGGGAAGGACGTGAAAAGAAAAACTATATGCAGAACCAGACTCCATGCCATGAAACAAATTTAAATTGTGTCTGTCAGGTCAAAAATTGTTTGAGGAACAATTCTCGTTTGACAAATTTGATAAACAAGTTAGCATTTGTGCAATGTCAGTTTCTCAAATGAACCATGTAGCTCAAATGTCAGCGCTCTGTAACTTATTGACTTATTTTTAATAGAATGGCAGTCTTCAGTTTTCAGGAATTCATTTGAAGTAGCTGTTGACTTAAAAGCAGTTTCACATCTCATTTATCACATTGCCAGTACTTTCAGTAAACATCTCAAGCTAGAAGAATTCTTTTGTACATCATCTTCACTCCTTTTCTCTTTTTCAACTCTTAACATATTTTTTCAACTTTTCCTGCTGAAACTGGGCTACAACAGTTTGTAAGAGGATGCTGATCTGTCTGAAGGATGTTTACACCTTACCTCAAATCCATACAATTTATCAGTACTCAACAACTCTCAGAACCGAAGAAAAGGGAAAAGAAGGGCAGGGAAACCCAAATACTCCAGTAGTTGCCCTTCCAAGTATGACTCCATACAGCTGACACACTACACAGAGCTAAGATCCTGTATTTTGGGCAATATACATGTATTTGTTAAAGTGCACTAAAGTATACAAAGCATGTGAATTTTCTTGTAACAAACTTCCTTGAAAAAGAGATACCAGGTTTTACAGTTCCGGGAGACATTCTAGGCTTACGCAGTTTCCCTCATGTAGGAAGACAACACCAAACTAACCAACTTACCCCTCTAAGCCTACAGATAACTGCAGTGGAAGAAATATATAGTTCACTTTGCAAGCTCCTCCAGGAAGGAAGAGAAGCAGCAGCCCATCTGCTTGGCAGATTTTTCTCCTGTTGCAGTCTGAATGAATAAAGCCTCACGCACCCCAGCAGGAACTCCCTGCGGCCAGCAGAATTGGCGTTTTGCTTCGGAGACAGGACCCACACTCTGCAACAACCAAATTTCAAACAAAGCTCTGGGGTTGGCATGTAAAACAATAATAAAAACTAATTACAGTTTATCATCTACCCTCAACACAGGGGCACAGTCAACACTGCTAACGTAGCTGCTCCATGGACCGCGTGGCTCATGCTCTTCTACAAATTACCCGGAGCGGTACCTTCCTCTCCTGCCATTTGGGGTGAACCACAAATATCTGAACGCTGCCATGCGAGAAGCCTGATGTAACTTCCTAGTTTAAACAGATAGTGTTTCAGCTATTTTGCAGCATTACAGCACCCCATGCATATGCCAAACATCCCCCTCATCTTCGTCTGGTGCAGGACTGTTCTCTGCCCAGCCAGCCAGCCTGCACCTCCCATTCTTCTCTGCGAGCTGTCCGACTGGTTGGCTTACTGCAATTATTATTGATTTCCTAACTTCATTCCACAATGTGAAGACGAATAAAGACATTTCTGGCATCCACTGACTTTAACCACTCATGTTTGGCAAGGTGGGGACTCATTGACTGCTACAAGGAAGAGCACTTCCATAGGATACTTCCTGAGATGTTACGCTACCGGGGATGCCAACATGTCTCTAATTAGACAAATCTATATTTAGCTCACAAAAACAGCAACACCAGCAAGCCAGAAGGAACTAATCTGTCAACACTGGGATTCAATAACATAGTGAATTACCTGGATTACTTTCAAGGCATGTATGGAAGCCTAATGCTGGCTGCCACGTGACAAAGTCAAATGTCGGGGCAGATTTTGATTGATTTTGAGTTGACTTACTGTCCAGACCTTCAATCCTTCCCCCATAAAAGTGAAATGAAATTCTACCTCAACATAACATCAATACCGTGACAAGAAAGGCATTAGCACAGCATTACTAGGCACCCTGTGCTGAAAGAGATCCTGCTCCATAGTAAAGGGTATGTTACAGTCGCCTGTTACTCAAAAAATCCCAAACCCTACTGTCCCACTAGACACAAGCTTTTCTCCTACATCTTTCTGCACCCAGCTGCTCTTTGTGAGCAGCTACTGCATGTTCAGTACAGGTTTTCATAATAGCAATTATAACTATTATGGTATCTTTCATAATAATTATGTTGCTCTTCAAAGCAAAAGCCTGGCTTGCAACCTCCGAGGCTACGGCCGACTCTCAGGGGCTCAGGAGATGAAGCCATTTCTCTTGTGCTCTGCTTTCTGGCTCTAGTAGACAGAGACTGCTTATTTAATTTCATCTAGCACAACAAAAACAACTCCATCATTATTGCATACGTAAAATATTAATGAAAGATCTAAGTAATAAAGAAACAGACCTTCAGAATTGCTTAACAAAGGCATACAAAAGATTGTACAGTTTTGGTGAGCGAGAGAGGGGCTAATAAAATCAAAATATCTATCACTCTACCAGCAGGGCACATTTCAGGCATCCTTCCACAGTTTCCACTTTGTATTCTTTTACTCACGAAACGCTACTATACTGCATGTGCCGTAGACATGGATTTCATGGCATTTTGCTCATACTCTAAACCAAGCATCTCTTCCTTCCAAGGACTGGCGAGCAAAAGGAAGTGAAGGGGATAAGAACAAGCAGATAAAGATATAAGGGAAGTCCTCGCGGAAACAACAACACAGCTTTGTTCAGTAGGCTAGCGAATGGGTCACATCACAAATTCTCCCTTCAGCGCAGACTACTCTACAGGTTTATATGTACCCTCTGCACAATCATGAGAGACTTACGAGGACAAATCTCATAAACCAGGAGTCTTAATCTTATTGGAAATAACAAACTGAGGGAGCTATTGTGCAAGCTATGTGTTCTACAGACCACAACTCTTCAGCTTGAAAAACTAAGCGAACTCACTCAAAAATGGATTTCTATCAGCCCTGAATCAAATAAACTTCAAATAACAACAAAAGAGAAAGCTGATTATGATAACCCCATGGTGTTCCAAAAGCTGTGATGCAATTCTAGAACAAACAAAAAAAAAAAACAATGAATACACAGGAAGCAATATGGGACAAAAGAATAAATTCTGACCTATGTTCTAAAACCTTAGCTATGACCTTCCAAAACACTTCTGCGACTAAAAGCGTGTGTGTATTAAAGACATGGGGTTCGTTTCAATTCTTCCACAGCTTGTCTTTACAAAATTTCTTACTGGTTTCTTTATTTTGGTCTTTGTTATCTTAACACTAAAAACACAGCACAGGACGCTGCTGATTTTCAATCTTCCCTTTCCACATTGCACATGATCACTGTGGATTCTGGATTTCTGATCTTATCAAGTACTGTTGAGTACCATGACCTATGACACTGTCGCTTAGATTTGGGGGATGGAGGGAGACAAACAAAACTAAATCCTGCAATCTAAGGGCTTTCTTCCAGTACACTTATCACTTTCTAATATATAACAGACCAGTAGACAACTCTTGCAAGGTTAGTTAATGCAAAACTTTTGAGAAAAAGCTTTTTTTTTTTTTTTTTGTGAGAAAAGTTGTGCCAGACAGCTCTTGCTTTTCCATAAGAAAACATGCAGTTAGTTAACAGAAGCTTGCCCTAAGGTCTCAAATTCAGAGAAGGATAGAGAAAATAACTGGCTGAGAGGTGAACTAGATTGCAAAATTCAGGATTTGCTGTATGTTTTTAAAAGGAGACTAAGGACTCCAGGAGCTCTGCTAGGCCCAATCACTGACAGCATCCATGCTCAATCCTGACAAGTGAGAACAGAAGAGATACTCACTTGCAATTGATTTGAAGGCTCATGAAAAGTATTCTATTCAAAAGGAGCCTCCTTAAAGACCATTTCAAATTCACAATAATTGAATTTAAGACTTATGAAAGATAGGGTAAGATGAACTTTCAGAAGGCACTTTCAGATCCTCAAAAGATACAGATAAATGAATGAGATTATTCATTGTTAACTACTCTTATCAGATATGAAAGAACTGATCCGAATGGGAAGACTTAATAAAGATGAAGTGCTGTTCCTTTACCAATAAGTAGACTAAAATCACCACAGATCATTAAGTAGAAAAAAAACCCAAAGCATTAGTCCTCTCCTAAGAGGGAAAAAATTCTCCAGCTTAATCACTTTGGAACCACACACTACAAGATGAATCTCATTTGTCAATACCTCCATTATATTACTGTTACTTTGGACACAAATCCTTCAAACAGTGGCTTATTTGTGGGTATTTTTATTTATCTTCTAATTGAGTAATCTGGAAGATTAATCCAACGCCTTGCTTTTTGAAACGCATGAGCTGTAGCATGCTGATAACCGCTGGCTGTAACTGAAGAAGCAACGCGATGCTTTCCCACCTCACGCTCACCGTCGCCTTGCTGCGATGCAGTAAAAACCAGCAGCGACCCTGCGAAAGATGTCGTGCACTCCGCGGCCACGGAGGGGAAGAAAAATCTGTGCTTGGTTCCTGCGCCTGGAGCTCTGTAATACAAACTGAGCACTAATGATGCCTCATAAGGGGAGTACAGGAAACCTTATTTCTGCTCACTAATAGAGAAACAAGCATGATGGCTGTCAGCTCTTATTCAAGACTAGCTAGGTCACAGCATGCAGCGAAAGCAGAAAGAACATTTATTTTATTTCACTTGATGTAATGCCTAAGGACTCTAAGCAGGGATACTGACCTCTCATCGGGGATTTCACCAGAGTAGTAGATGCAGAGCACAAGCTACCCATGATCTGAATGCTACAGAGCAGCAACATGTAACAGATTATTCTCCTCCAATTCTCACAGATTTATTTGTTGATGTTAAAAATTGCTTATGACCTACATCGACAAACCCGTTGCCCCAAGCTGCAACACAGCCTCTTCTTTGGATTTTTCTCCCCTTCTGAAGAACACACTCTCTGAATGCCGCACACATTTGTTTTCGCATGCTCAAACTGGGGACAAGAAACCTTTCATCCTGACTTCTTGTCTTATACAACAGGGTTTCACTTCACTGGTTATGCTGAGGTTGACAGAAACTGTACCACTAATAATATATCACAATACTGGAGTCTTTTCTGGCTGACACCAAGTATTACCTTAAAACCCTGCTCTTATTCCATGTACAGGGTAAGATATTCTACTGCAGCCTGTAGCTGTCTTCCCATTTTCCACCTTCAAAGATTCCCTTCATATTTTCCTTCCCATTTCCAGCTCTGCTCAACTGCTGAAAGCAGCAGCACAGAATACCAGCTGCAATACTTTAGGCAGATTTCCTTGAAAATGCCAAAGGGAGAGCAAGGAAAAAGTAAAAAGATAACCTGAAAGCATGTCACGGAGACGAAATGTCCAAGTAGGCAAGTCTCTAATTTAATGTCAGCCTCAGACTATCTCAAGCACTGCCTTCTTAAAATAAAGTCACCAAGAATTACTCGATGCTTCCAAGCCAAACCAGCTGAAAAGGTCAGAGACTTGCACTGGAGCTCAGGATCCTTCTGCTTCCAGGTGTTAACCACCTCCCTGCAGCAACAGAAGACAAGCAGCTTTCCCACAGCTCTTCCACTTCTCTCCCATGAGGTCGGGAAAGCAGGCAAGGCTTCATGGAGTCTGCAGAGATGTCAGGAGGGTTCAGCTTCAAACAGCACAGAAGCAGCACAGAGTCTGGCTCCACAAGCCCTGGCAACACTCCCAAGAGGACACTGCCGCTCTCCTACTTATGCTCAAGTGAGGCTTAACCAAGCTAAGCAGATTAATGAGCCTTCACTGATGGTATAGCTTCAGATTGGCAACCACATTATTTGGAAAAGTGAATAATTTTTAAGAGTCCTTCAACTTGCTCACTCCAACCAGCAGCACATATTTCCATCTGCTGATACAAGTCCCCTTACCTTTCTTCCTTGCTGTACGGGTCAGCCAGTGCACATTATGTGGCTCTTCCCTCTGTTAACATAATAGCAAACTATCTATTCTCTTATCCACGCCAGCATTATCTTTCACTTGCATTTTTAAAACTTAACTGAGTGCTGAAGTCGTTTCAAGGTAACCAAGCCTATTACAGCCCATACATAGTTTCAGATAATATTTTTATTTTGTTACATACCAGCTGAAAATAAGTAACAAATCCAATCTAACAATGTAAGGGTAACAGGCAGTATGGTAACAGTCCAGGACTGCTAATAGTTCACAAAAGTCCTAAAAACCATCACTTGATATTCTTCCTTTGCTCTAGATGGGCTTACCAAGGACCACATAGCATTTAGCACAGAATTTAAGAGTGATTTGGTTTCAGGTACTTACCTCTAATCAGACTGACTTCCTGATGGCAGTCTGACTGCCTTTTGGGTGCACCTACAAAACCTTACTTACTCCCCTTAAATTGCATATATACATATATAACGTACTTCTACATAAAATATCCTGTTATTTTCAGATGTGAAAAGCACGGAAAGCAATGTAAGTCATCACGTAAAAGAGCTCACTCAAGTGTTTTAACTCACATTAATGTAGTAAAAGTTCCTGAAAAGTGAACTTGGCTGTCTCAAATCACAGCAAAATGGCATTCAGTGAGATTCAGAAGGACAACAATGAGCTAATGCCAGGCTCCAAAAAGCATTAAGTAGTGGTAAATTAACACGTGGGGATTTTTTCTGCTGCTCACCATCACTTACTTTGCCTTGACAAAATATCTGTTTACCTTACTGATTTCCAAATGCAAACTACTGTGAAAATTTAAGTTTGTCTAAGCCAATTTCTCCCTTTCTAATCAGAAAAACAGTCTGAGTTATTGTTTTCACAGGTAAGTCCTTCCGCATTCATACTGAATTGGATTTCACGTTACTGCCTTCAATATCTTGGCAAATCTTCAGAATACATTCACCTGAAAAGTCTGGAGTCTACAACATACATTTCCTCCAACGTTATATAGATGAATAAGTTAAACACGTTTGTTTTAAATGTCAAGCCATCAGTTCTTCGCTTTTTCAAACAAGAAGGGAATTTTATGCCATTTTACTGATGTTTGCAAGGTTTCGGGGTGGCCACGTCACAAGATCTTTTCAGCCTGTTTTTAGAGGACTTGAAAACCTCATTTCTTCACACATATTACATTTCTGTCTCCAGCTCAGCCAACTTTCTTATTGCTAAGATACAAGCTGTCCAAACACACATCTACCCACTCTTGATTCAAAACTATCTTTATATTAAAGTCTGTCAGGAGCGATTAGTCTGAATAAACAGACGCTATAAATCCATTTCAACGATCATACAATGTGTGCGTGTGGTTATACACATGGCAACATTTGAAACACTAAAAATTGCTTGATCAAATTGCGCAAAGTAACAAGCTAAAGCAACAGCAACCTCAAGATGCTCTTGGAGGCAGCTCTCGGGAGGTGGGGGGAAAAAAAAAAAACACTAATTTTCTTTCCCAGGGTGAAGACCGTTCAGGTTACTGGCAGAGTACCTCCACATCAAGGGAAATGGAAGAAGCTTCATTAAAAGATGACTTTTCAGTGGTTCAGAAGGTTGTGTGGACAACACTGCCAGACTGAATTAAAGACCTACAACTGTTTAGGTCACACATGCATTACCAAAGTACGCTGACAATGCGGGTCAGAGCTTTAAGGTGGACAGACCTAGCAACACTCCTGCGGAGACCAAGAGATGGCAAGCTCCTGCTTCCAATTGTCAAATGTCTTCGGCACTCGCTGCTCCAATTCCTGGTTCTGAAGCCAAAACTTCAATAAGGAACAACAGCACCGCGTTCACCAAAATACTGCCCTGCCCGAACACGTTACACTACGACTGCTCCCCTGTGCACTTCTCCTTTCACACAAGCAGCCATTCGGGACCGCTGCCCTGCAATCAGGTTTCACGGAAGATTGCCAGGAGTACTCTGATACACACAGGAGACCTCTCAGTACAAACCGAGTACATATTACCAACGTGATGCTGTTAGAGGATGCCTGTAATTTCCTTATTGTTTCCTCTTGAGCACCAGAGCACCAGCTGCACCTCGCGTACAGTACCTACGGTCATGCTTCCCGGGCCACCACCAGGAACCTGGGAAAGTGGACACTCAAAGCACAGAGCAAACGCCGATGAGACAAATAACCTCTGTGCTCATGGCCTTTCTTCTTGGGACAAACAAGCTGTGGGCTCCACTTCAACTCACTGCCCCTGACCTGCTATGAGCTGCACAATGTTGGCATCATTTCACTCAAAACACACCGCTAAAGACAAAAAGCTTAACCTAAAAATTTGACACAACTATTTCCATAAATCTAGATTTGGGGATATGAAACTATTTTTAACGTACTACCTGTACATTAAACCACTTGTAAGGTGTCTCAGAAAAAAGTAGAAGTTACAACACAATTTGTTATTGCTAAAATTTGACATGAAGTGTGTTTGATACTTAACAGCAAACTACCATAAACGCAAACACCCCAAGTCAATTGTTTAGCAAACGGCTTTTTCAGACCACCGTACAAGCCCCCTCGAGGGCTTGTTCCCTCCTTTTTTATTCTTCTGAAGAAGTATACAACTGTGAAACATTGATCACCCTAGCTCCCGTTCAGTCTTTCAGGACTGCCAACTCTCCAGCACGATACAAATAAAACCCAAGTGTTTCCTCTTAGATCGGGTCACCGTTACGTGGCTGACGCTGTAATTCTGAGCCTGTAGGTACGGTTTGTCTGCTACGATATCATATAACAAAGGCACACGGGTAAAGGAAACTTAAGAAGTCCCTACTCTCTTCACAAAGGATTGTTTATAATGGACCCAAAATGGAGCCATTCTACTATAACAGGCTGTTTCTTTTCTTGCCATTAGTAAAAAGGAATGAACTGTAACCAAAATACCATCTACAACAATAGGTCCATTCAGAAGAAATTGATTCAGGCTCTCCTCATAAAGCAAACATGATAAGGAAGAGGGGGAAAAGACTCCAAAGGGACTTCAGAGGGGTGGGACGTGAGCAGCCAGGAATAACCTGTTAAGTAATGTGAGGTTACCGAAGCACAGACAGCACCACAGCGCTAACCACCCGACAGGCGTCCCCGGTCTGGGAGCACATCGCAACTTGGCTGTTTCCTCCCGCAGCGACCAATGTTTGCAAGCACTGGGAACTACAAGCCAGCACGCTCTCCTTCCCTGTAAAGTATTTCCACTTTTTTTTCCACCCTCTTTTTGCTTTCAAGCTTTATCCAGAAAGTTCTGTGGTCTCTTAAAAGATGGAAGAGTAAGGCTGGAGATTATAGAAAACATTTACTACTATGTGGTCTGCATTCAGTTTTGGAAACCTGCATTCAGTTTTGGAAACCACTTGTTGTGAACCAGCATTCCCAGGCACAGCAACCACAAAGTCAACAAACTAAATGTTTACCAGGCTTTAGGGAACGCAAAAGCAAGTGCAAGAACTAGAACGAAGTGGACCGTCAAGAGCCAGTTTCAGTAACTACAATTGGACTCCACTGTCCAATTTCATTTGTTTTCCAATTTCTTTGTGTGTTTTTTTTTTTTTTTCCTTCCTTCAAATCAATCTCAACAATCATGAGATTGGAAAACATCACATTTTCATCAATGTTGACGTTTTTTTCTATTAGCTCATCTGTCAAATCTGACCTTAATGCAATTAACCAAAATAATTTCCTTCCCAAACTGAGCATCTCAGTTTTTTGCAAACTCATTGAGGCTACAAAACCAAATCTAGTTTGAAATTGCTATCAATTAAATCCTATCTTTAAAAGTTAAAAAAAAAAAAAAAAAAAAAAAACATTACGAACACAAAAAAAAACCTGTTAATTTTATTTGAAATATTCATATGCTTTTGGATCCACAGTTTCCCTCCCCACCCCCCTTAGCTGATCTAAGAAAGTTAGTTATTTCTAACAAGACTTGAAGAGTCGGAGGCAGTATTACTCCTTATAGAAATCCATACGTTGCCTAAGACACCTCTCTCGGCTTGGCTGGGGGAAGGAGGGGAGGAGAGAAGATGACAGGAAGGAAGAAAAAGAGAGATTGTGTTTTGCATTCCTGTGCAACCAACGGCGCTGTATGGTACACAGCCATATGGCAAAGATCTCCCCTCGTGCACCAGCTATGTCTGACGGAAAGCTCAGCCCTCCAGCCACCTTGCCACAGCCACAAGTCAAGGAGTAAGAAGTGGATGATTTGCTCACAAACAGCAGCTGCTCACAAACCAGAACAGGGCACTGGCGCTGACCTAAGTCAAGACCAAATCCACAGGCCTCGTCTGTCAAGCTCCTGTTGTAAAGAGCAATGATTGCCACCAGCACCCTAAGGAGAGCACAAGCTGCACTGGCATCACACAGGGTTGGCTGTTTGCCGTTTTTTTTTAACAGAAATATTACTGCATCTTCTCATTTCCCACTCAGTTCACCAGCAGCCAGCTGCAAAATGCAGACAATAAGCTTGCCCCTGGTTAAGCAGGCAGACGCCTGCAGCAAGCCCCAGGAGGTGAAGGCAGCGCGATGGCGCAGAGCAACACCTGATGGGCTCACACAGAGGCCGCATCGACCCAGAGCCATCCGCGAGCGCCCACACTGTCCACAGGCCAAGCAGAGCAGCAGCAGCACTGTGGCACATCGCGAGGCTGCGCGAAGCCGGCCTGTCAGCACACGCAGCGTGGCCTAATTAACACCCACTGGATGAGCACGAAAGGAAGAAGGAAAATGAAAAAAAAAAAAAAAAGAAAACCTGACCAGTCAATGCTTGCCTGAACACAAGCCAGCAGTGTGCCCCGGTGACCAAGAAGGCCAACGGCATCCTGGATTCAATCAGCAGCAGTGTGGCCAGCAGGAGCAGGAGGCGATCGTCCCCCTGAGCTCTGCTCTGGTGAGGCCGCACCTCGAGTGCTGGGTTCAGCTTCAGGCCCCTCACCACAAGGAGGACATCAAGGCCCTGGAGTGTGTCCAGGGAAGGGCTACAAAGCTGGTGAAGGGCCTGGAGCACAAGCCCTGTGAGGAGCAGCTGAGGGAACTGGGGTTGTTTGGTCTGGAGAAGAGGAGGCTCAGGGGAGACCTTATTGCTCTCTACAACTGCCTGAAAGGAAGGTGTGGGGAGCTGGGGGTCGGCCTCTTCTCACAGGTAACTAGTGATAGGCCTTGAGAGAATAGCCTCAAGGTGCACCAGGGGAGGTTCAGGTTGGCAATGAGGTGACATTTCTCCTCAGAAGGAGCAGTCAGGCACTGCACTGGGACGGGTTGCCCAGGGAGGTGGTGGCATCACTGTCCCTGGGGGTGTTCAAGGAGAGGTTGGACGTGGTGCTAAGGGACACGGGTTAGTGGGTGACATTAGTGTTAGGGGGATGGCTGGACCAGATGATGTTGAAGGTCTTTTCAAACCCTAATGATTCTGTGATTCGTTTGTATCAACTAAACCACCCAGTTTGGTGTCATCTGCAAACCTGCTCTTGTTCCAGTTGTCATTTTAGTGTGGTAATTGATGTTACATCTGGACAACTATGTTGTTTTTTTTATGGCTACATGAAAGTGAAGTCAGTGACTGAAAAAAAAGACTGATTTTGGCTGTTCTTTTTATTATTACTCTTGACTGTAAACATGACTCCAACACTTCATTTTTATCCCAACACCCAAATCTACAGAAAGCAGTGTAAGGATACGGCAGTAACATTAAATGTTCTTCTGAGAAGGACAATCCTTAAGTGGATTTTATACACCTGTATAAAATACCATCCGTCTCTCAAAATAATCATTTTGAACACCCAGTAGATGGAAAACCCCAAACAGGTCACAGTATTTCTAGTTTATGCTCACTTTTAACTTCAGCTGCGGCAGAAGAATGAAACCTACTTGTAATGCCTGCAGTGCAAACGCTGACTAGCTAAAGCCTTTCAAGACTTCAACCGCCTGGAGTTTTTCTTGCTGAATGACTGCATCCCACAGGACCCACCAGCTCTCGAGTTCAAGCACTGCACAAAATCCCACAAGCACCAGCGCTCCCTTTACTTTGTGCGGGGAGCAGCTTCCTCCCGTTTCTGAAGGACTTCGCACACGTGCAGAGAAGGTCGGCTCCCAGGCTGACAGCATCCCTCCTCGCTTCCAGAGCTGGCCCACTTATTGAGTTCATACACCCAGAGCTAGCTGCCTGTGATCAGTGCTACCTCAGCTGGCTTGGAGGTGATGCTCCCCTCTCCACAAGCAGCAGGGAGCTGTGAAGGAGCACGTGCTCGCTGGATGGGCTGGAAACACCTCGGCTACCAGGCCCATGGGCACTGGAGGTCATGACTGATGCTGTCTGCCTCACTTCACCTCACCACAGAGCCCTCAATAAATCACAAGAGCCGAAAATACACACGAACATTTTCGGATGATGCATCAAAACTTAAAAGGCAATATAAATAGGAAGTGTTTTCATGTCGGAGTGATGAGATTCCAATATATTTAGGAGTCCGGCTATCAAGTAAAGCGTTTCTTCTGTGTCATCAAATTCTAGATCCGATTTTTTTGTAGCCTTAATCACAAATACATCAGTCTAGATTTCACTAGGGTACTCAAATTGAAATGGGGATGATGGACAGTGGCACAAGCTGTTATATATAACTGACCACGACTGCTGCACAGAGCTTTTGCCTGTTTCTTCATCTCTGTAATAAAGCATCAGTGCCTATCAATACTGAGCCTTAATACTTCATGCTATTCTTGCCATAGCAGCTAAGTGAACTTGGTCTGCAAAATTTCTGCTCCTGTTGATCTCCAGAGACCAAAAATCATCCTCCTCTAGGGAGTCAAGTTTTGACCAAAATAAGTTGCCCATCTTTCAGCATCAAAGAGTTGAGAGAGACATCTCCCTCCAAGATGGGCAGACGATTTGACTTCTCATCTGGTCCTTGTTCAAAAACAGCAACTTGACATTTGCTTCTTGTCAGCCCCCTCAGCGCATCTCCCCCCTGCTGCCAACCTACCACATGGCACTAACTGCAACTCCAGCAAATTCCTGAAAGCCACAGGTAAAAATACTGCTCCTGCAGGAATAACAACGCATCCATCAACACGCATTATACTTCTGCAAACATCACTGTCTTCCTGCAGGAAACAACTGCTGCTCACATCACTCAGATGCCAGCTGCCACATCCAAGCGCTCCTCTCCGTACGCCTTCAGCTCCGACCTTTTCTCCTCCCCAAGGCCTTGACACGGAGCAGAGCCCTGCACAGCAGCATCACTGTCAGCCTGAGTTAAGCGCAGCTGCAGGTAGGACGGAGCGCTTCCAGCGGGAACAGTGGCACGTCGGAAATCGCTGGTACAGGAGCTAGGGGTGTGTGCATGCTGCTCACATTCACAGCGTCTGTGAGCAGATTCGGCTTCAAGATATGGCACGCATAGTCAATGCAGAATATTCTTCGGGTGTACTTGGACATTTATTCCACCTGCAAGACCAGGTCTGTAATGGGTACACATTTAACTTGACCGTTTCAAGTACCTGCCATTGGACTAAAATGTGAAACTCTCTAGGCGACTTTAAAAAAATAAAGTGTTTCTACCCCTGAAACATCAAGCTGGGACCATCACGTACATGATAACTGACCAGGGCTTTTATGCATCATGTAACTTGATTACTTTTGCACTTTCAAGCATCACTTTGGGAAATACCAACAGCAGCTGCTGAAGGACACTGTGGCTCTGTCCACATCTCATCTCAAGACCTTGGACTGTAAAATTTTTATGCAATGCTACAAAAAAAAAAAAATTCAGTAGAGAGAGACATAAATAAACCTCTCAATAAAAACAGGTTTTGAAATTAGACTACAATGGTTATATTCATTCTTAATTTAATTAATAATGAAGCAAATGTAAAAAAAAAAAAAAAAAAGACTGCCAGAAACCACTGACAGATGATATACTGATAGGTTTACCTTAACAACTCAAGACTAGGTAAGCTGCATTTACATTAATTTTAAATTAATCTGCTAAAAATTCTAGAAAATACATTATGATAGAGCATTACCATCAACTCCTCTACAAGCAGCCTGAGTATCTGCCCATAAATTCATTTAATTACAAGTAGATGATTTCAATAAAAGATGATCAAGAACCACCTCAACTCATAACATCTGAGCTGTGCTACTAAAGCTAACTATGTTGTCCTTAGGAAGGAGAAGGTAAAAGCTTAAAAAATAATTCAGTTGCTCGGTGAACAGGAGATAATAGCATAGTAGCGGAGAGTAAAGTAATTTATCAGCATCACAACTTCCAGTGCACAGCATGAAAATACAGATACACTCTTGGAAACCTTTACAGTCCCCCACAAAAATAAGCGTCGGGGTGGGTTTTAGTTATTTTCCAATTGTGCAACATTCTCATTTTCTGGAGATGTTTTCATTCCTTGGGTTTCCCGGTGAGAACTGAAGCATTCAGCCCTGCACACGCACAGCCACTCTTCCTGTGATTTTGCGCAGCGCCATGGAGTTGACATTAAGTTGTTTGTGCAGACAGTGAACTGTCAGGGCAAAAAAAAGTCGCGTCTTGGTATTGACTGAGCTGCTATGCTCCACCTTGGAGCAGATTTTGTCAGTCTAGAAGTAAATTTCAGGATATTAGCAGTATGAATTTAAGCAACAACTTTGCGGGTGAAGATGCAGTGCACTACTGACTAATTGGGGGTGGCGGGACGGGGTGTTAAAGATAACCCCAAACTTATTTTCCACTTGAGCAAGATCCTAACAAGCCCTGTCCATATGACTCTTTAATGCCAATACAGGCATAGCATAAAGCCACTAGCTTCAACCAAAAGGGAACAGCAGCACCACCAGAGTCTCCTAAACCAAAGCATTACCCCAACGCGCTCCGTGCCACCACCTGAACCTATTCCATCCTGTGCCCACGGTGATCATGTTTTCCTCTTCAAGGCTTAACCCACCTTTTCCATGGGGTTTACCAACCAGTGGTAGTATCTGTCATGCTCAGCACAACTGCTTCCACCTCTCAGAGCTTCTAAAAATACATAAAGGGAAATACATGTTCTAGTCCAGAAAAGCCTGGCTTATGGAAGTTGGTCTTTTTTTGACTAGTTTACTTCTCCAAAGTTATTAGAATAGTCCACAGACCCATCAGACCTGCTGGCAAATCAACCACCACTGCTCTGTAGCTTAACTGGAATCCAATCAAAAAAAATCTCCCCCAAAGACATAATAATAATTGTTCACAAATATCAGGAACAACTTCCCTGCTGAAGATATGGGCAAAGCTGACAGAAAGATGTGGGTAACAGTAGAACGGTAATGCTGTCAGAGCATGTCTGTGGCTGGGCATCACTTCGCCAAAAGGCAACCAGCAGACACTTGGTCACTGCCACTTCAAAAGAGAGAAGAAAATTATTTCCTTCTGACACCTCAGGAAAACGATCTGCGTGAAGTGCACGTGTCTGCACGTGGAGAAGGGAAAACAACAATCCAGGGCAAGAACACCCGCATGCCACCAGAAACCAAACTTTGAACCAAGGCAGCAGAAACGTCACCTCCTGCTCCTTGAGGGACAAGGGTCAAAGGGAGGCAGAGGCCAAGCAGGAGTGGCACACGTAGCAGCACCTGGACGGAGGGCACACCAAGCAGATCAAACCCGAGTTAGTAAGGCATCAAAGCCAGCACAGGAGCATCAATCACCCTTCCCACTGATAATTAGTGCAATCAAAGCCTATATTTTTAAGGCATCTTCCCTCCCATCCACCCTCCCATCATTAACAACTTGAGAGAGAATGAAAACCACTGAGGCACGGGTGCATTAGCTCACCCAGCATTAACCAAGCATTTCTTGAATGTGTACCTTCAAGTACAACCGGGTGACATACTCCAAACGCTTTCAGGAACCAAACCCGTGCTCCAACTCAGAATTTGTTCTGCAGATAACTTCAGTTCCTGAACAGCACCTCACAACCCATGGGGGTACACATTTTATAATCAAAAAAACAAGCTGTGTGTATAATGATCACAATATCTATACCTACACTTGTAAAAAAAAAAAAAAAAAAAAAAAAAAACCAAAACTTTTCCTCATCATATTTCCTCATCAAAGTCATAACACTCCTTGCATTCACATGGAAACCAAGTACGATATTAAAAATTTACTGAAGATTGAGGGGACAGTAAAGCCTCACTGAGATGAAGCACTCGTTTCAAATGACAAACTCTCCTCCATTAATATTTAATTTTTAGCTACAACTAAAAAATACTCAGTTTTCCAACACTTCTGTTGTGTGCTGTAAGCGAGCAATTCCTCAAAAAATCCCCGCTGCCTGTTGCAAGTGCCAATGATCCAGCAATTATAAGCATTTTTGAACACCTAATCAAAACAATGCAAGCTGTATAAATGCATTATTTATTCTGTTCTGCAAACAGAAATTCGTAAGAGTGCTACTTCTGAAAACAATGCCATTTTATATATATATCTAAAAGCTATATCAAAACTCATGAAACGCATTTTTTCACTGTCACTTTGCATGCCAATTGCCCTCTATTACTACTTAAAGGGGTATCAGGCTTGCACGCTTAAACCAAATCCAAGCATTGTACACAGCTAGCACCAGGTACTTGTATGTAAACCTGGATAAGACTGAAAACAAGGCAGCAAACCACATTTATTATTTTGGGCACTGGAAACACTTCTGAAAACTGTAAAGTATGATCCAGCAAAGATGGCAGACTCAGTCTAGAAAGCTTCAAGAGCATTTTTTAAATTATTTCAGACAGGAAGCTACTGAGGGTTACATGACAAAAAAAAAAAAGCTTTTTATAAACTAAGAAAAAAAAGTATTTTGTTGCTGTTTTTTTTGTAAGAAACTAAATTATTGTTCCAGGTCTGAGTGAAAAGACAGAAGGAGGATAGTTTTTAAGCAGATAAACAAACCGCTAGCACAGTACATGAAATTTGCTGATATTCAAGTTAACCCTGTAGATGCTCACCTACTTCACTTCTACATTTCTTTTATTATTCTTGATACTTCACATCTTCTTATACCAATTCAGGTGCCGTAAGTGACCCAGCTGTGTAGGACTGAAGACGCAAAGACACTTCCCCAAGGAAATTTTATGTGCTTTTTTACGATGTGACTGAAGTCATGGGAACAGGTGGCTAAAAATATCGCCCCTTTCTTTTCTATTCACTTTGACTCCAAAAAAAACACAACTTCTGGATTTCTGTACCATCTGGTTTAGCCTTCTTAGTTTAGCCTTCTGGTTTAGTCTTCTTAGACTTGGTATCCTACCGCATATACTCCAAATTCAAGCAAAATGCTCAAAGACTGAAAATCTTCAAGGTATGTGTTAACCAGAGATCTACAGGCGTTTTCATTAGGAAGTGCTAACGCCCCCAAGATTAAATTTCTCCCTACTCATTCTCTTGATTCTTGCTACAGATTCACCAGTTTACCAAAAACATGTAATACTTCTTCCCATCAGCTCAGGGAAACAGCTCGGTCTGGTCTTCCCAAGGTGCAGCACAGAGCAGCAAACGGCTCTGCCCATTTGTCTTCCCTTGCAGATCCCCTTCAGGCAGAGCAGCTTTTTGGCTGCTAGCATGATTAAAAACAGTCTTTCCATTAGGATGCCAGTGACACAAAGTAAGATAGCTGGAGCAAGAACAGAGCAGGGATTTTTTTTGTTTTGTTTTGTTTGAGGTGAACCTTATATACTGCTTTGTTTCTACTGAAACAGGAATCCTCACTGTTGGAGCAAGACAAAAGCAGCTGAACACCAGAAGGACCTGGCAGAGAGGACACCTCAGTGAGAATTAGAAGAGTTTATTGCCTGTGCAGTGAATAAGAGCAGGGGTTTTCATGGGTCTGGAAGGCACCCCAAGCCCCTTGGAGCCCTGAGGGGTGGCTCCAGCAGCCAACACCAGCCACAGCCCCGCAGAGCTCTGCCAGGGAGGGAAACCAGGCAGGTCTCCTCACCTGTGCTTTTGTACAGGGCAAGAATTCAAATGAATCAGTCTTTGAGCAAGGGTACAATACTTGAATTTAAGTTGGAGACTCCCCATGTGCCACATTCCTTAAATTTTAAGTATTTTTCTTTGCCAAATCATTCCCAAATAATTTATTAAAAATCAGTATTTGATGGACAAACACAAAGCGTGCACCCCAGATTAAACGCAGCATTCCCTAAAAGCCCATGTAACCTTTTAGACCAGCCCCAGCTTTCACTGCAACACTCAGGATGCATTACTCAGAAGATACATTATTTGGTGATCATCGTCCCAAGGTTTTTTCTTTTGCAGGCTCAGGCATTTAACAGACAATAACCCCGTACAAGGACTCCTAGCCATGCAGGCCATCCACAATGGCAAATAACCTACAGGTTGTTGTTTCCTTCTTTCTTTAAACCTTGTGTTCAGGGGAGCCATGGAGCTGACCCGAATGCACGGGGCAAAGACAACTGCAAGCAGATCCAATGCCAAACTTGTTCCACACTATCAACAAGCAAGGCAAACGTGCCAAAGCAACCCAGCTTCCCAGTGTCTGGCCCCACCTCCAGCATCTCCTGTTTCAGCAGACCGATAACAGGAAGAAAAAGGCACAAACCAGAAACTAAGCTGGTCAAAGAAGTAAGAAAGCTTAACATACCACTTTTTTTTTTTAAATCATAATTTAACGCTGAGAGCAGACACTTCCGACTCTTTTCTCAAGTAGATCTGTAAATATTAGCACAAATGTCTCTGAAATCCAAACCCAGTAACTCTCAGAAAATGCTGGCTCTACAGGCTTAAAAAAATAAATCAATCAAGTTTAAGGCTTACTTATATGTACCCTGATAACACCAAAACTCATCTCTGAAAATCAACAAGCGAATAAGTTATGCTGTGTTTGCAGTCAGTGCTGGTGTCCACAAGCCAAAAAAACCTACAACAGGACACTGCTGCAGTCCTTGGGGATCTGCAGGCGGGTACACGATGTAAGCCCCACCACACGGAGAGCATCTCCTCTCATCTGCTGCTCACCACCATGCAGCCCAACACCCTGAATTTACCCCTTTGGAAAACCAGTCACACAGTCTTCGTGTCTGGAGGCAAAAAAAGTGCATTTCCCTTCTCAGTTTGCCACAAGCCTGCACTGTTAAAAACATGTCCGTGGTTTCCTATTTGAATGCCTTCCAGACGGTGCGAGCCACTGCGCCTTTCCTTGCCTGGTATTTCCTCTTTGTGGAGGCAATTAAGGCCCCATTCAATCTTCCTCCTGATAAATTACAGATCGTCTTTCTCATTGGGTTTTACCTCCAGCGCTGGGCTTTAATGAAGTAAGTAAACGAGGCTGCCTCCGTCCCTCAGAGCTGCCAGCTCCTGCCACAGCCCTCTCCTCACTGATCCTCCCTTGGAGAAGACGGGATGGGATCTCTTCTGGGACGGGCTCAGCAGCCCCAAAACCACACACTGATGCTCCCATAAGGACTCTTCAAATCCATGTTAAACCCGTAAAAGTTCACCCTGCAGCCGAGCCGCCGCTGCATTAAATCCAAACCATTGCATTTCCCCACAGAAGTGGTGTTAAACTCCAGCAGGAGCTTGGTAGTTACACGTATAATCACAACGCAAACTCTGATCTAGAGCTGTCTGACAAACCTGAAGTCACGTTTAAATACATTTCTAGAAAGAGTTTTGACTGATTTCCAAGTAAAATGCCTCAACTTCACCCTGCTGTTTATTGGAGATGACACCTTCTCTCAAAGCTCAGCCATTCACAGGTTTTTCTTCCAAAAAACCTTCAGTCTTAGATCTCCTGCCCAAAAGGAAACCCCTCAAATTAGCAAAAGGGCTTAACGCAGCCCCTCAGCTCTGGTTGCTGTCTCCAAACCATCTCAAACTCACATGCATATTTGTCCTGGATCTGTTATTTGCTCTCTGATATTTCAGTTTTTCCAAGTCTCATTGTTAAGCTCTTGCATGAAATTCAAACAGTGAATTCTGAGTGTTTTTGTGTTTGTTTTTTCTTTTTATAATGTAAAGCTGACATACTCATGATCTTTCTTCTGGACACCTGGATTAGAGAAGTCCTCATCTGCAAATTGCTCACAGTTAAATTCAAGAAGCTAAAAACACTGAAAGAACAACTGGGAGCTCCAACATCCTCAGTCTTATAGTTTTGTTAAGCAACTTCAGGTCAGTATTATTCTTCCAAAATTTAATGGAACTGAAGCCAGAACCAGTGAAAGGAAACAGCGACAGATTTGCGATGCTGAAAGATGTGTTATTAGCAGCAATTTTATTCCATTTCATAGTTAAGATAACCAGGATGAGGACAGACAAAGTATACCAAAGAATATCAAATAAGCTTCAAAACAACCCCACAGCTTGCCCCATATTTGGAAGTCTAGATGCTTACTAATGCTATGCACATGCAAAAAAAAAAATAATAATCACTAACTCCTATACTGTAACTACTCATCATCCAAACTATAACCTATCAACGATTACTACAATTAAATTCACAAAGCTTATATGAACATAAAGGAAAATTACCAAAATACTGAATGTCATTTTAAAGCCACTACTTTTTTTTTTAGCATTTAACTGTTTTCTTCTCTTATTCAGTTTATGTCCCCCTAAGTAATACTAAGTAATTTTCCTTCGCAGTTAAATAAAAATGAGCCTTTTCCGTGTAGAAAAAGAAAAAAAGAAAAACTAGAAGCCATGACTCAAGTTTATGGGGAGCTGAAAACATGAACAAAATGAAAGCTTTATCAAAAAGCACATCAAAAAGCCTTCACCCCATATATTAAGACACAACATGGGAAGCAAAGTTTTTCAAGCTACCTTTCGGATAATGACAAAGCAGAGTGCAACAGGCCTGCTGGATGAGCTCAGCATTCCGTATCCCAGATCCACAGCCAAGCTCCAGTTACAAGTAAATTTACATAACTGATCATAAGAAAAGCAACTCAAGCTAGCTGTTTGTCTCAAAATCATATTATAGTGTCTGAGAAAATGGGTGGTGAAATAAAAAAGTCCTTTGCAGGGCCCAAAATTTAGAGAAAAAAATTGATTTTACACAGTCAAAGTTTCCGCATGTGCCATCTCTACTCCAAGATGTGCTGACGAGGTTAGAGAACGCTTGCTGCAGGCACAAAGATGATGCGATAGCACGACAAGGAGATTGGAAACAACTCCAAAATCCTGCCCTCCCATCTCCATTTTCTTCATCTGCGTCAAAAGGATGCTATTTCTAAATTTTGGAGATGGATGAGGAGGCAATTCTCATCTTCACTGTAAGAAAAAAAAGTAAATTAATGAGGCATTTCAAATTTGTTAGCACCAAATAAAAATTGGAGTTGTGTATGTGTAAACTCTTGTTTTGTAGTTTCAAAAATTGAATCAAAATCCAAAGTTAATAGAGTTTCCAAAATGCAATATAGGGTTTTGCTCACTCATCTTCAACTCCTAGTAGACGTGCCCTGTGTTTTACAGATTGCGATTCTTAACAGAAATTACATAAAAAACAGACACTGCTGAACTGGATCAAGCTGATAGCCTGCTCTGAAAGGCAGCAATCTTAAAATGCTTTCAGTAACAGGTACAACCAGTTTTGCCCCATTCCTGTCACATGCTATCTGCTGTGGTTGAATAGATAAGCTCTACTCTAGGGAAGGACAAACCAGAGCAGGGCAAACAGGGAATTCCTATCTAGATTAGTGTAAAATGGGTCAGTAGGAGCTGAATGGAGTCATCCATCCCTGAACACAGTTCCTTGGAGTGTTTTGTCTTTCACTGAGACTTGAAGGCAACTTCTAACAACCAGGAACCAAAGAGGGGTCAGGTGTGCAAAGACTGCTCATGTCCTGCCACAGGTGAGGGGAGGTAGGCAAAGGGACCAACACCTTAATTAAAAGCCTCAACTTCAGCAAGCATGGTTTCAGCAGTTGGCAGTCTTTCCCCAGAGAAGCTGCCTGCTCTTTGAGCTGGGCCAGTTTGACTGCTTGAGACCATTTCCTGACACAGGTGTGCCTGAAGCATTTGCCAGAAGAGAACTACCAGAAAAAAAAAAAAAAAAACACACCCAGATGCACAGCTTGTTTGCTGCAGCACAGCACCGTAAAACCATCGGAGAGAGCAGTCAGCGAGTGCTGAGTTCAGTGGGCAGAAACCACTGGTGGGAGCACAAAGAGTGGCTTTAAGCAGCTGGCTCCCGAACAAGGTCTGCTGCCAGCCGGACGGCGGTGTTGGGCTGCAGCCTGAAAAGACCTGAAAAGATTACAAAACCACGGAGTGCGCCGGCTCACGCGCCCCTCTGTTCACTGCTTGGCTGCCCCACGCTCGATGAAAGACCAGCAGTTGACCAGAGCGTTGGCTTCGCTTGGAAAGCCTCTTAAATCAGCACAACCCACACTTACCCATTAATAGGAAGTCCTCAAGAGCAGACCAAATTCTCCTGAACTTGCTGGAAAGACCAGCATGAAAACACAGGGGCCAGAAGCCCTGCTTCTCAGCTGAAGAAGCCACAGCGCTCGCAGCATTGTTACATCGGAAGCTAAACCCTGATTTATGTGCACGCATACTGACTGGCTGCTGTCTGATTCGATCGTCTTGAACACTAGTCCCATTTAGCTTCTTCCTCTTTTATACACCTAAATTCTCAGAAGGAGAAGTGGGTACTTTTGGGAACTGGGTGCATCTTCAGATCACAACATTTAAGAATCAGTTTTCCAGAGGTTTTCTTTTTTACTCAAAATGAATAAAAACAAAGGCATATACTTAAATTCCAGAACTGGTATCACATGACAATTGAAGGCAGACAACTGACTTACTCAGACCTGAAAACCAAAGTTATGCACTGGGCATTACTGGTTCGTACTCTCCTGTGGTCCAAAAGGATTAGAAAATGTCATTTCAACACATCAGCTGTATGTGTTTCTGAGGGAAAGTCAGGGAGGAAGGGCAGGTTCCAGACTAAGTTTTGAGAACAAGGGCTCTTCAGACAGACCACCTTCTGTTTAAATAATAATAATAATAATAATAATAATAATAATAATAATAATAATAATAAACCTGAACAAAACTTTGACTTCTTGAGGGCCCTGTGTCTCAGAACTACTCCAGGTTCACGCCTGTTATCAACACTGCTCTTGGCAATGCTCAGCCTGGCAGCGATTTTTGTAAACTCTCAGCACAGGAGCATGCTCTAACAGTTAACTGAGCCTACAGAAAGTCGTTCATTATTTTTTTCAATTTGCTTTACTTTTAATCTTCTTACACCACAGGATTTTTTTCAAAATCCCCCGAATTTAAATCCAATAACACCCAGCTCTAGACTTATGTGTTAAAACCACACAGGATAGATCACCTAACAACTTCAGCAAATGCATTACCATAGATAAACCCTTTTTATTTCCTTTTATCGGGGGCAGCCTAGAACTCTCTCTCTTCTTTGTCTGGATATACAATATCTGTAAGCAACTACTGCTTCAGTACAGCCGATAAGCGTGACGTATGTACACATACCTGTGCACATGGTGATTTTAATGTCCTACACGAGATACGCAAATATATGTAGGAATGTGGAAGGTGTGACAGATGTCAAAATTACACTCATTCAAGGATCAAGTCCATAAACTAAGTCTAGCGATACCACCTTCAAAATAAACAACCAACAGCTTGGAGACGCATCTCCACCCAGAACTGGTGAACCAACCAAACCGTGGACCAGGCTCTGTCCTTGGAGCTCCAAAAGCAGCCTGGAGAAAGCCCTGGGCAGCCTTGGCTGAACCTCCACAGCAGGCCCTGCTTTGACCTGAGGGTCTCTGTGGCCCTAATTTCTTGTTCCTTTCTCCTTACACAACAAGCTTGCGTTAATTATTTTACAGAGCCACTGAAAAATGATGGCGTCCCAACAAACAGCTGCCATTTCACCAAGCAGTTAGGTGAAATAACTGTGCTCTGAAGCTACTGTGCCAAGCTTTCCGCATTAAAAGGACTGCCAATTAACAAAATCATCATACCTTTTCTTCACACAACTTACAAGCTGTTTATCCTTTACCGTTTTAAACACGTGCCAAGAGAAAGTCATGAAAAGCCGCCGTGAAGTTGACCTCTACTTCTCGTAAATTTGTCATATAACTGAGAATACCTCTTAATTAAAACAGATTAAGAAAGATCACTTGCATCTGTCACGCAAACAGCTTGTTTGGAAGGTGTTTGGATAAAAAAAATACCAAGATCTTGTCACCTCCCTCATATTTTTCATACGTGCTCTATGAAAAGTACCATAGATATCACTTCTTTCCCCAGAAAACACATCTGAAGAGAACGCAAGCCTCGCAATTGTCTGCTGCTCATTAATCATAAACAAAAGGCAAACGGGGGAGTGAGGGAGAAGCTCCTTTTTTCCTCCTCTAATTTGTCCATTTGACTGCCAATGCACCAGAAGCCATAATGCTTGCCCTGCCTCTCCCATTCACGCAGCCTCCTATTGCGACACAGCAGAATTTTAAATAGCAAGTTCAAAAGGGATCCTTCAACAAACAGAAAATCTTGGCCAGAGGACTTCAGGAATAGAAGCAAAAGGAAGAACTGAAATTCTGTCACGAAGGCGAAAGAAAAGCTTCCTTCAATTTCCCATGTTGCAAAAGTAATTTCTGAAGCTCTGCTTAAAAACGAAATAATGAAGAAACAAATATTTTGGGTCTTCATTTAAAAAGACAGAAAAAAAGAAAGGCCTGCAAACATTACTCAGTTTTTAGAAGAGCTGTCAGGCAATGTAATTCTTGTGGACTGACTTTCTGAGGACCTCCTTGTATGATATCAATATCTTAATAACGCGGTTTCAGTCTGCTGGTCTAAGAGCCTTGCTCATGAACACAGACCTACAGCTGCAAGCAGAACAGGCACGACAGATCTGGGCAACCTCAATGTGCTAACTAAAGGAAATGTTCATTTATAAACCACGGTTGTTCACTCAAATTCATAAAGACAGTGACTGTCTGTTATATTTCCAGGGGAAGAGATTAAATGGAAAAAATAACTACTCAAGAGGATGACAATATCACAAATTCTTGGCCAATGGATCTCCTAACCTCCGTATGTATGATTCACTTGAGTGGAAGAAGCAACATACTAAGCAACTATGACATTGCTGTAGCGTCACTGAGGAACATTTCCTTTATAAATGCATAAATATTAGTCTGCCTGTAATTTTAGAAAGGAATTCTTCATGTGTAATACAGCAAGGTTTTTAATTTTGTTCCTGCCTCCCCTCTTCCTTATACCACTCTGTCTGAAAACACGTATATATCTTTTGCTGCTTTCTAAAGCTTCTGTTAAAATGGCAGGGAAAATGTTTCATTTCAGAGATGAGATCTCACGGGAATCTAATTCAAACATCAAAATTTCACACTTTAGTACACAAAGACAATTCAAGTGCAGTAAATGCACGCATGCAATTCCTATTATGACATATTTTAGTGTTATAAAAGCAGTCAGTCGTTCAAAACATCGGTCTTCAGAGTATCAAGGCTAAGGAATGCCCAGTCACAAGAAGACCAGATGTGAAAACCTACCCCACTGCCACACGTTAAAAAAAGGGAAAGACGCAAAGCCTCGAACGTTCGCATGAAATGCCAGAACAAGATGGAAAGCTCCTGCACGAACACCAGGGCTCATTTAAACAACTGTTTCAAGGCAAAGGACGCCTCTAGAAACTCTGGATGCCGCTCAAGCAAGCACCACCGCAAGGCTGGGGTCGTACACGTCTCTGAAGGCAGGCTCTGCGTGGAATGGTGTTGATGCAACATCTGAGCCCGTTTTCTTGCGAGCACTTTTACAGCACATGCACTTTCATCCACCTATGTATGTGTAAGGCCAGGGCTAGAGAGACGCATCTGACCACGGAGGGATGGGCATTTCTATCTGAAGAAAAATAGTAAAGCCTTTCATTTTATTTTATTTTATTTCACTTTATTTGTGCTTCAGCTAAGCACCCAAACCAGAAATTTCCTTCTACTACACGCAGGCAGCGCACAGTCGCTTTATCAAGCCGATAAACCCCAGGAGAGTTTGATATCTGGAAGCCGTGAAGCCCCCAGCCCCCTCACACCCCCTCGCTCCCAGCGCCGGCAGGGTGACGCCCCGGGGCAGGAGAGGAGCTTTTTGGGGGACAAAGCCGTGGCCCCCCGAGGTGCCCCCCGGACAAGCCTCCCTGCCGGGGGGTGAACACCCAGCTTCAGCCTCCGGTTTTTGGATAAAAGGAGCTCCTCCGGCACCCTCCTGTCAGGCTGGGACCCCAACACCTCCACCTCAGGGAGGAGGAGGATAGCGGGGGGGGCGGGAGCCCTGCCCGCCGCACCGGGGGGCTGAGCGGAGGCACCGGGGGAAGGGGGCGGAGGGGAAGGGGAGGCAGCGGAGCCGCCCCCGGGGAGCCGAGGGGGCTCCGGGCAGGGCCGGGGTCCGGCGGCGCTCCCCGGCCGCCGCTCGCCTGCCGGCGCCTCGGTGCTGCACTGCAGCGGCGCCATCTTCTCGCAGCCGCGCAGCCCCAGCCCCAGCCCCCGCCCGCCCCGCCGCAGGGAGACCCGCCCCGCGGGGGCCGGGGGAAGCAGGCGGGGGGCGCGGCGACCCCTCCCCACGCACCCCAACCTCAGCCCCTTCCCCAAACCTATCCCCGTGCCGGGGCCAGCCCGGCGGGCAGCTCCCCCCCACCACCACCACCCCGCACACCTGCGGGGGTGTGCGCTGCGCTGCGCTGCGCTGCCCTGCCCTGCCCTCCCCCGCCCGCAGCCCCTGCTGTGCCGGGGGAGGAGGGCTGGGGGAAGGCACCGCCCGCAGCGCGGCCCCGCAAAGTTTGCCGAGGAAACCCTCGGGGGAAGGGAGGGGGGGGGCGCGCCCGGTCCTCCCCCGCCCGCCGGGGGCGGCACCGCCGCCGCCCGTCCCCGCGGAGACCCCGGCGGGCGGCCGAAGTTAGCGGCGGCCCCGTCCCCGTCCCCATCCCCGTCCCCATTGTTCGGGGGATGGAGCCCCCAGCGCCGCGCCCCCCGCCCCGCAAGCGCCGGCGACCCCCGCCCGCCCGCCCGCCCCGCCGCAGGGGCGGCTCCGGGCAGACAAAGCCCCGGGGAGGCGCAGGCGGGCGGCGGGGAGGGAGGGCAGCCCCCGCTCGGCAGCCCCCGCTCGGCCGCCCCCCGCCCCGCTTACCTCTACGGCCCGGGCGGCGGCGGCGGCGGCCAGCAGCAGGAGGGCGGCGTGGGGCAGCATCGCGGCGGCCGGCAGGGGGGGAAGGAGGCAGGGCGGCCGGCCGGCGGGGCGCGCTGGGCTCCGGCTGTAAATCCGCGGCGCCGCTGCCGGGGAGAGCGACTGAGCTGCGGCGGCACCAGCCGAGCGCCGCGGCGGGGCCGGTCAGCTGATGGCCCGGACCGCCCCCGAGCGGGCGGCGCGGCTCGGCACGGCCCGGCCCGGCCCGGCACGGCCCGCCCCGCCCCGCGGAGACCCCTAGCGGCGGCTGCCGGGCGGCGCAGGGCCGGCTCCGCGGCACCCGGAGCTCGGGGCACGGCCGCGGGTGCGGGGCTGCGGGCTCCGCCGCGTCGCCGCGGGGGGTGCGCTCAGGCCTCAGGGCGCTGTCGCCCACCTGAAGGCGGGTGTGGAGAAAGGCTGAAATCACAGAGCCGTTGGGGTTGCGAAAGCCCTCCAAGGCCATCTGGTCCAGCCGTGCCCTACCACTAACGTCACCCACTAGCCTGTGTCCCCAAGCACCACGTCCAGACTCTCCTTGAACACCCCCAGGGACGGTGACTCCACCACCTCCCTGGGCAAGCCGTCCCGGTGCCTGGCTGCTCCTTCTGAGGAGAAATGTCTCCTCATTTCCAACCTCAACCTCCCCTGGCACAACGTGAGGCCATTCCCTCTAGTCCTGTCACTAGCTATCTCTGAGAAGAGTCTGACCCCCAGCTCCCCACAGCTTTGAAGGGTATTTAACAGCTGCCAAATTCTGCCTTTTCTGCTAGCTGTATACCCGCTGAGCTCTTAGTCATTACCCACACTGAGGTGGCAAATAAACACCAAACAGAGCCCATACCCAAAACACCAGAGCAGGTGCTTCAGGCCTAAATCTGCTGATCCGCCTGGGGAGGCAGTGGTGACCACTGCAGCATTGCTTTGCTCACTGCTAATTGCAAGATGATGTGAAATTTGTGGGAGTAAAATTGAGAAAAAAAAATGCATGCAGGAGAACTGACAGAACTGGGGTCTGTGATGGCTGAACAGGGAAAAAAAGAAAATTTAGGGTCTTTTCAGATGGCTTATAATCAAGAGGCCAAAGCAAACTTACTTTCTTATTTTCTCAATTGTATGGTAATAATTGCTACAGTAAACCCGTAAGGAGAGCTAACAATGGGCGTTAGTGGAGTTGTAGGCTGCTACCCCAATCAAAATTCAGTTTGATACAACCTGACCCGTCCCATCTGAACTGCTGACTCCGTGGCAGCCTCTCTGCTCTCACCAAGGCCCCCACGACCACAACCCACAGACCCACCGCATCTCCCCTGCATGCAGCTTGGTGGCAGAAGCCTGGCCTGCATTGTCCTCAGTGCTGTTCTCATGCCCATGTTCTTTTCAAGTCAAAACTGAAATTCACTGAGGCTCAGTCCAGGCTTCATCCAGATGTAAAGGGATGTTTATGGGGTGAGACAGAACTGGACTGTGGGGTCAGGCAGGCTGCAATGTACAGGAAGACACCTTAACACCACAGCCTTTCACCCCCATAGTCAGGCTCTTCATTTAGAAGACCATTCTCATGCAAATATGAATCTTCTAATGCAAATGAATGAACTGACAGTGTACTAAGGCTTTGGGGAATTGCTTGAGTCACACTTGGTGAATTTGAGAGATCTCTGACAGGCAGATAACAGATAAGGCCCCTCCCTTCCCCCAACATACAGATGAGAAGTATATCCAAAAAGCGTAATTAGTAGGTGCTTTTAGAAAATACACCCGTGACACAACACAACTTGTAAATTAAAATTTGTCAAACAGCAACAATGGCAGGCTTAGCTGTAATAATTTAATACTGTTATCTGCTTGTTAGGATAACGATCACATGGCTTTGAGGGGTTACGGGAGGATTTGCTATGCACATGTCGCAAACCAGTTGGCTTCTAAACTCAGCCATTGGAAAGGCAGTGCAATGGCTGCAAATAAGCAACATCCTCCTAAAGCTGATGGAGGTCGTTCAAAAACAATTCTTCCCAGAAACAATGGAGGCAATCAGAAGGATTGCAAGTTCTGAAAAAAAAAAAAAAGCTTCCAGATGGATAGAAGACCAAAATAGATTCATGTAACCCTTTTATTATAAGTTGGCTTGGTAGTTCTTTGCAAACACTTCTTCCCAGTGCTGAAAACGAACAGTATTTCAACTGCTGGTTTACTGGATCAGCCAAGCCCTCTTCCTTCCTCATGGATGTCCTCTGTCAGGATATGTATAGAAGGTCCAGTTGTGGTGGTTTTACCTTGTTGGGCTGCTAAGCTCCACCACAACTGTGCTCTCACTCCCCCTCCACAGAAGAAGAGGGGCAGAAGAAAGTATGCTAGAAAGAAAAAAAAGGCTCACTGGTTGAGATAAGGATAATTTAATTAAAATGAAAATGAAGAAGGAAAAAACAAGCAAAGGCTGTGTGGAAGCACAGGGAGAAAAAAATATTCTTCCCATCAACAAGTGATGTGCGACCGCGTCCTGGAAGCAGGGCCCAAATACACACAGCAGGTGTTTGGGAGAACAGGCATCTTCATAATGGGAGTCCCCCTCTCCTTCCCATTTCCCACCTTTTATTTCAGTGTGACACCACATACTGTGCAATATCCCTTGGGTGGCTTTAGTCAGCTAAAATGTCCCCTCCCCACCTCTTGCCCACCCCCAACCTACTGGCTCTGGGGAGGTTTGGAGAGAGTCTGGATGCTGTGACATCTCTGCTCAGCAGTAGACAAAACATTGGGGTGATACCAAGGCTGTCGTACCTACGGGAGCAGAGCACAGCACTACATGGGCTGCTGCAGGGAAAGTTAACTCCATCCCAGCCAGACACAGTACACTAATACACTTTTTCTCTTGCTTTCTCTACTTGTCTTCTTAGCACTGAGATTTGGCCTTACCAGACCTCAGAAATCATCATAAATGGAGCACTATGAAGACCACTACTGCCTCACAACAGGACAAACAATGAATATCATCTCTCTAAAGAAGAAAGCACCACAGGCTGCATCAGAGGGGTTACACTGGAATTTTATAAAAAGTTTTGAGCAAATAATTGCAAACTACATCCAGATGTGATTTCCCTTTAACTGCTGAGCAGAGTTATTCACTCTTAGTGTGATAACACTCAAAGCGATGACAAAGCTTGCATGTCAAGTTTCATTTTTTGGCCACTTTTGTGCTCTGCCTCTGTATCTTTCTGTGCAAATGGTGTCTAATATTATTTTACAACTATTTATTTTTAATATATGATGTAAATGGAAACATTGTTCATCTTTACAATTCCTTATTGAACACCCATGGATCAAGTGGATCTTATCCACAAATGCTGATATTATTCTGTAAATAGACAGTAAAAGACCACAGTCTGCTTCATAACTTAATGAATTAACAATGGCAAATAAGTAAATGGATATTTGATTCCACCTCTGTTTTGGTACCACACTTACCAGAGCAGCACATTGCTGGGTTGGACATACACTTTGTTACCAAAACCAGGCCGTTCTTTTGGGATGGGGGAAATAGGGAAATTTCAAAATTCTCCAACTCCCCTCCCAAAACAATAGTTAAGTGAACATGTTTGCTGGGGGAAGCAAAAATTGTACTACAAGACTTAGAACATTCTTTGATTAATTTTAAGCAATAAACTTCCGCTTGATGCTCCCATGGATCATGTAGCAGAGAGTTTTGATGGGAGGACTCATACATAAGTCTTGAGGAGAAAGCAGCCAGCCTGTGGCATGGACACACTGCCAGACGTCTCCCAGTATGTGCAAGTGTTTTATAGAATATATGCAATTTGCCAATGTTCACTGAATTTCTCATCATGGAGATTTACCTCATGAACACAGACAAAATTACTGCCGTCAGTCTCAGCTGTATTTTATTCATTTTAGGATGATTCCTCAGTCAGATTCCTTTAGGATAACGCTGCAGCCAGTGCTTTCACTGAGATGATTTCTTCATTTGTTCTCAGCTCTGAGGAGAGGGCTCCAAGTTGGCAGACTTCAGTTTTGCTCCAGACTTTGATGCTGACTCACTGTCTCATTCTGGAGTCGCTTCATTTCAGTCTCCACATTTTCTTTACTGTGGATAATGCTGTTTCCCTGCCTTTGTGATTCATCTAGGGAACAGAACAAAGCATGAAGGATAGTATTTCTGGGCAAACCTTGGGAGTTAAGGAGCTGAATCCTACTGAACTGGCACCTCCCGTGCTGGTCCCAGTTAAGGAGCTCTTTTGCACTCTGGAAACTACTACAGCACAAATTACTGATTTGTTTCAGACAACCCCAGCTGGAAGTTGTATTTTCTAACAGCATGGAATTAATTTTAATGGAAAACCTTTAGGTTTTATGCTGCACCTTGAACTGCTGCAGGTATAATTAATCCGCTCACTGTCACACAAGTGTCCTCTAGAGACAATCTTCCCTTTGGAGTCAGGTGGCAGACCTGAGAAAGAGAGCCTCTAAATATTAATCCAAAATAGGAAGAGAGAGATTGTACCTAATCAAGCCTACACAAATACGTGCTGTTAGCAGTAACAATAGGTGCGGATATGGTTTCAAAGCCTGAACAGTTGATCCTTGTCTGAATTCTGCAAAGCACCTTCAGTTTTTGGCTTGTACAGATGCAGTACACAGTTAGGTAGCCAGTAGCCATAGCGACCTACTCAAATGCAAATGATTGTTCTGCATAGCACAGAAGTATTAGGAGTTGATGATATCTGCTGGAGCAGGTACACAATACAAATGGCAGAGCCAAGCAAATAATGAGATCACAGTCCAAAATCCCAGGAGTGCTCAGCCAAGGAAATGAAATGGAGATGTGAACAACAGTAATTGCTCCACTGATTAGGATGCTACGTATATGGACATTGCTCTGTACCAAACAAATACGGTGTTGTTTTGGCTTCTCCCTTTGTTGACAGGAGCTGTTGTTGCTCGCTTATGGTGTCAGTAGAGAACCGATGGAGTGGCTGCTTCTTCATGTGATTCTGTTTCCCTGATTTTGTTTACATAATTACATAATGTTGCATAACGCAAATATTCCTAGCAGAATCTGGATTTAACTTTTTTTTTTTTTTTTTTTTCCTACTGTATACACTGAATCTTCCCAGATATTTTTGGCCTCATGCCTTGTGTGGTCAATTTACCAGTAAAATATTGCAGGTGCTGGCTCTCTGGTGTTGTTTTTCCCCACCATCCTATATGGAAACAACTCAATACCAACACAATTCTCACAATAAACAAAAAAGTCATCCTACAATACAACAGGCATATTTATTTTCAGGCAAGTCATGTTTGGCATTGTTCATGAGAACAATAAGCATTTCTGAATGATTAAAGCAAGCCCTTGAGAGCATCTAACTCCACAGGAATTCCAGAGCAACTATGCAAATGACATTTGGCTATTCGCACCCCTACAACTGATTTCTATGATGCGCTTTTTGCATGTAAGGAAGGCTTCTAGATGAGATACTTACTGTCCTCTTGGCCTCTTTTTGTCAGCTTGTTCTGCCATGGTTTTATTTTCCCAGATAAAAACAACACTGCAGTTTGTGGTGGGAATGTCCCAAATCATTATTTCACAAAAATAGAGTCAACTAACAGGACGTCTTTAATTTCTCTCAGTCTTTGACTGCACTAGTAAGCTTTCTTAGCAGCATTCAGAAGTTAAGTCATTTTTTCTCTCCAAGATTTACTTTTTTTTTTTTTTTTTTAATCCTGTCCTGTTTCTCCCCCATGCTTTGCCCTCTCTCCATGGACACATATCTCTATATGTGTCCGTGTCAGGTTCTCCTCCATAGGACCTGGCTCTTCTGCAGCTTTGCCCAAATCTGCCACCTGTCCAACCCTCCCCAAACACCAGAAGTTCCCAAACACTCCTCTCAGCTTTTAGGCTCCTGTTATTTCCTCTTCCATATTATGTGATTGAACACACCAATATACACTGTATTTCCTTTACAAACTTTGTACACGAGAGACGGGTGCTGCCAATAAATCAACCACCTGTACTTGGATGTAGTGAAGTTATTAAACAAAGATATTAG
Source organism: Anas acuta (assembly GCF_963932015.1). Lineage (NCBI taxonomy): Eukaryota > Metazoa > Chordata > Aves > Anseriformes > Anatidae > Anas > Anas acuta. The sequence continues at coordinate 98,148,967 of NC_088979.1, read as the reverse complement.
TATTTTTGTATTGGCTTTTTCCTGGCCATACAAGCTTTCCATGTACATCTGAAATGGAGCTCAAGATAAAAAAAAAGAGGTCTTTGGCTGGGCACAGGGAGCTATTTGTAAAAAGTTTCTTTCAAAACTGTCTTGGAATTAAAATAAAAAATGGAAATGGAATTTAGCAGATGGCGTATGTATGTAGCTACATATACACAAAATATATCTTAGGTTCTGAGTTTAGTTAACTGAACACTTTTGTACAGAATTAAGACATACATTGTTATTCTGATTCTTTTATCATAGTGTCTTAGATCCTAATATAGCTGCAAACTGCTAACACAACAGGTTGCAATGCTCAAAGCCCCGTCCTACCACCTGTGTATAGCAATACAATGCTCAACTTGATTTTCAAAGTCCCAGCTAGTTTGTAAAGGTGAAAATAAAAACAATACATTTAAGAACAGTAGCAGACCCCACTTAATGCAGACCAGCTTCCCATTCCTCAGCTTGCTTATAGGAAGCCCCACCACACCATTTACCCTTTCCTGAACTGCCCCTAGGGATAGTAGGGATATATGTGTAGGGATTTCAGCAGCAGCTGGATGTGTAAGTGCCACAGGTTTCTGTCTCTTCCCTCCCTGTGCAGCCATTTGTAAGACTGAAAGCGTTACCTGAAAGACCGTGGGCCCAGCTGGAGAGACAGAAAGTGGAGCTGTAAATCATGGTGGCTGTGCTGTAGCTCCAGGCGCTCTCTCTGTAGGCAGCTGGGGCTTCCACTCTGACAATTGCCACCGTCCTCCACAATACCACCAGTACCTTTGCGTTCCCAGCGCCACACTGCAGCAGCATTGTGGTGCTGCTTCTGAACCAGAGGAGGGGCAGGCTGGGGGTAAAGACTGCATTTGTAACTCTCCTAGCATTTGTAAATTCATATTAGGAGCCTGGGAAAGAACGTCATGGAATAGCCTGTGCAGTGCCTAGATGTGGGAGGTTGTAATTAAAGTGGAAACAAATGTGAAAGAAAAAAGAAATCTCCCCTCATTCCTTTTACCAGTGTTTGGTAGCTCTTTCCTCAAGATCTGCAATTCAAGCCAAGTAGTAGACCTGAAAATAAAGGAAACACTGAATTAAAAGTACTACTTCTTGTTGGCTTCTTATATTTCTATGTTACAGAGATTGGTAATGTCTCTTATGGTCATCATCTAGAAATAAATGTATTCTATAGAATAAAATATAAGAATGTGTGTTATATATGGAGTCGTAATTCGTGTAGAGAAAATGGTTGATATTAATAAAGAAGGGGGAGATTTGGGAGTGTGGTAATGGGGGGCAGAAAGGCCCATGGTTGATAGTAACATCAGACTCTTGACGATGAGACCATCAGCAATTTAAGACAGCTTAGAGGGAACAGAGAAGGGATTCAGGAGACTCCGTGCAGTCTCGGGTTGCTTGTTCTCCAGCTGTTAAGTCATGGAAGTTTCTGGGTGTTTGCTGTTGTTGTTATATGCAAAGTTGTTTGACCAATGAAAAGTTGTTTTGAAAAAGACTGCTGTGGAGAGAAGGGTATAAGAGGGGAGCCTGCCCTCAAGATAAAAAAAAAGGCAGCACAATGAAGTTATGTCATCAATGAAGAAGCAGGAAAAAAGAGTGAAGAGGAACAGGCAGGCAGAATGGAGACCAGGACGGGAACAGGCACTTTGATTGCCTCATGAAGATAGGTTCGGCCAGACTCAGCAAACTGCTCAGAGAAGCTCGTACAGAAAGTCACTGGAAATAGGTGCACTGGAGCTGGAGAGAATCTCGAGCTGAGAGAAGCGGACCTGTGCACACAACTGGCCCTCGCTGGTAAGCAGTTGCGCATTATGGGGAATCATACGTCCTTAGGAACAAAGACTGTCCCGGTAACCTTACAGCTTATTCTCCTCATTAACGATCAAACAGCTTATGATGCTGAAACACGGGACCAAATTGAGGTCAAGGTGTGGGGTCAAGGTGTGGGACTCTGCAGCTAAAAACAGCAAGGTTGCAGTGGGATTGCTTGGCACCTGGCGAGCAGGCTCTGAGGCCTTAAAGAGCCATGTGGGACCACAGTCAGAAATGTGTGGTTTGCCAGACAGTGAGGGAGCTGCGGGCTCCTTTACTGCTCCTTCTGCTACGCCATGGGACCCCCCACTGCTACAGCCATCGAAGGCCTCTGCTGTTACTCCCCCTGTTGACCTGGACATGCCTTTTGACCCAGGCCTGTTGGCCTTGAAAAGGAGATGGATAAGCTTTTCTTCGATCCGAGAAGAACAGGATACATAAGGCCTGAAGGCCGAGTTGCTTGACAACTTAAAGCAAGACATATTGTTCAAAAGGAATGGAAAATGGAGACTTGTTTGTAGTCAAGAAAAGGAGTGGAAAATGGAGACTGTTAAGTCATGGAACTTAAAGGATTGTTTGTTACCTTTCCTGACTGTACGTATGTAGAGGCATACTTGGGTTATTATGTAAAGCAATGTTCTGTGTATTTAGAATGTTTGATGTTCTTGTGTGTGTGTTGGTGGAGCGTAGACTCCCCGCACACCCAGTGCTGTTTACTTGCTTTTTATACCTTTTATAAATATTCCTTTTATAAATATTACTAAATTCAGATTGAGTTGAGACTTCATTTATAACAATGTGGAAGAGGAGGAAGCCTTAAATTATGATTTCCTTTGCTGGGTCCTGTTATGAACCCTCCACACAGCTGTAATTCACATGTGCCAGACCAGTGGGCTCAGTGTCCTCTTCATAACTGTGCATGAGGCTACAGAACATGAGACATCTTCTCATGTTTTACCTGGTGCCCCAAATCACAAGTCTAGGCTAACAGGCACACATGGGATAGTACAAATCAGACTGCTCAGTGAGACAGTTGATACTGCTCTGGGGCAAGGACCAATATCATCTCACGATGCCTTGAAAATTAGCTGTAGCATAGCTACTGGGGTTTTGGTATCATGGACAGTTATCACAGAGCATAGTACACAGTGCAGCTATGCAGATGAGGTGATCATCAAAATATAAATGAGCTCTTCCAAGAGATTCATTTCTGTAGAGCCTTGTACTAAGACTGAAATCACTGATGAGAAGCCAGGAGCATAATAAAGCAGCTGCACAACAGCACAGGAACAGACACGTTGAGTCCATCTAGGAATTGCAGGCATCTTTTATAAAATGCTCACAGTATCAGAAGCAGGGAAGTTTGATCACAAGCACATAAATCAATGACTGCAGTAGCTTTGTAATGGATGGTTTTGTGTTGAAGGATGTGGGGGGGTGGAATTGCAATGAAGAGCTGCAGACTGTTCTGTATACAAGAATAATGCCATCCTTAGATCCTCTGTGTTTTGTAATCACCCTGAAGTTTCTTTCAGCAAAAGGATTTTAAAATATTTGTTCATGTTGATTTGACATACATCTGCCTTATTTCCTTACCAAAAAAAAAAAAAAAAAAAAAAAAAAAAGCATATAATTCCCTGTCTTAGAGCAGAGACTCCAGAACATGCTGAGAGTAGGAGAGTAGGTGAAATTTCCTTCCCCCACAGCAGGATTTTTGAATGGCACCCACTGGAGCAGACAACATTGGTTCCACTGAAAACAGCCACAAAACCAGACTTTGTGTACTGGCAGAATAAAGCAAGGCTCCTCTCACCAGCTGCCAACACCCGGATCCAGCATCACCACCCGATCATGCTGACTGCAGAGGCTTGTACGCGCCCTCCCTTCCACCTTGGCGCTCGGTGGAGCAGGAGCCTTGAGCCTTCGGGCTAGGGCAGGGTCCCAGGCACCCCGCACCTGTGTGGCTCACATAGCTTGTTTATTCAGGCACCCATCAGCAGAGGTGTGAATGTCAAAACATTCATCACAACAGAGATGCTGACATTATTCCTTGCATTTTTTTTTAATGAGCTACTAGTGAAGCACTGAAAGCAATAGGGCTGCCCTTATAATAGCAGGGAAATACGCAGCGTTAAAGAGGATCAGTGTCATGTTAGACATTTGAAGAACCATTCAGTTTTTCAAAACATCAACACGGTGCAGCAGAGAGAACGGGCTCTGACACCTGCATATGAAAGCTTATCTTTGTACACAAAAGAAGGACCGCCCTGGGAACTGACTCTCAATTCAGCCAACTGTGAGCCACTGCACTATATAATCAGAGTGAATCAGATCAAATCGTGAAAGCTAATATCCAGTTAAAGCTTGCTTAGTCCTGCTTTCAACAGTGATTTGTGTGAAGTTGACATTATTTCTTTTAAAGGGACTTTTGAAAATGTGAGAAATGTTGCTGAAATCACACAGGTTATTCCGAATATACCACCTGACTTATTTTACTTGCACATTCATTGACCTGAATGGATCCTCAATTATTTTTCAACTTAAGCAAACATAACCACTCACCACGTTTTTTAAAAAGAGGCAGAGGGTTACACAGCATAGCTGAAGTGGCAAATATCTCTGTCATTTGCTCTGAATTTGGCATATAATACATTCAGGAAACCTCACTCAAAGTCAGTTTTCAGAGACAGGATAAATTCTTATCATAGAGAAAATTAATGAAAAGCTATACAGAAAATAGCAGCATCTCAAAACATAATGGGCAAATATTTCTATCATGATAAGTATACAGTATACGTGCTATACCATTGCTATAAACCTAAACATATTGAAAATAATAAGCAGGCATAAATAATGATGCTCAGTTTCCAAAATCTCAAATAATAAATAAAAATAATTAAAAAAGCAGGAAATTAAGCAGATAAATCCAGAATCACTGGATACAATTTTTAAGTTGTTCCATTTGGTTTCTTATGCTTTTTATACCGAATGTAACACACCTCTCACCATCACACTGTGAAGGCATTTATTCCTTCCCCCTCCTCCTTGCACTTAAACATTATATCTGGAGCCAGAAATTCTTTACATACACAATTATATTAAATATGTAATACGCACTTACATAAATTTATATTTAATATGATACACTCTCTATGGTGCATTTTATAGCTGTTTATCTGTTAAGGTAGTTATTGGCATAGCTATATATCGAGATGAGGAAAACAGCCCTGGTCCCCGTTAATCACGTGGGCTAGTGGAAACAGCACATTAGTGTTTTAACAGCGTTGGTGACATTCAAAACTGACTGAACCATCACTGATCACTTAATCTTAAGAAAAAATTTAAGAAAGCGGGATGTTTATTGTTCTTATGACATGCTTACGGGCTGATCCAAGTCTTTTTCATCACGATCAACAAAAAAGTTTCTATGAACTAACAGATATTGGACAGGATTTTCAGGGGACAGTCTTACAGTCTCCAGTGCATGTCAAGGAATACTGAAGATATTCTGGTGCAATTCCATGGTCATTTAAACCAACCTGTGTGAGAGCGATCCATGACTCTGCCTTCAGCCAGACTTTCCCATCTTCTGTCTTACTCCAGCACCAGTGCTTCTGTAATGAGTCCACTCAGAAGATGATTTGGTTGCAATATATACTTTATTGGTTTTGTTTGTTTGTTTTTATAAAATTTGTTTTTGCAGTCACCCCAAACTATGTAGCCTTAAATTGGCATGGAACCACAGCCTCATTCTTCAGAAAACATCCTAAATCCTAAAAGAGGCATTAGAAATCAGTGTGCTGAAATTACCACAATACATATTTTACATATATTTATATATATATATATTGAATGGGAATCACCATATTAAGGATGATTTTTTCTGTTCTTGTGGAACTGCATCAACTACTGTCATTATCTAGGTGTTAATGGCATAGTGCTCAAGCTCAAATACAGATTACCTAAATTTCTGCAGATGTCAGTGTTAAAAAAGGAGAAAATAGGCAAAAGGAAAGGAGTTGTGTGTAGCAGCAAGGATGCAAATAGCTGGTATATTTCAAATACATGTTTCAGCTAAACTTTGTAAGCCACAAAACATGTTGTAACAGCAGCTTGAATTAGGCAGCAGTCTCTGTAGGAAGCATTTGACTTATTCTGTGGTATGTCTCTGCCTGTGCAGACAAGGCACCCATGTTAAGGAGAAAATATGGACGGAAAATATTGTGACATATTTAATTAAATGTTTTGACTTAATATCTTCAGATTATAATACCTGGGCAGCATTTAGTCAAAATGATACTTAAGTTGTGCTTTTCAAAACCATTCAGTATTGACATAGTTCCACTCCCAAGTAAAATCAGTAGGAGTTTTACTGCTGACTTCCACAGAATATAAGCCAATGCCGAGCATTTCTGAAAATAGCTTTCCATCTGTATATTTATTTAAATGAATAGGGACTGGTAGTAGAAATAGGAACTGAAAAGATCAGGCTTTTAATTTAAAAAAAAATGAAGTTAAATATAGGTTACTCCACTAGAAAACTAAAACTCAAGAATACCTAGACAAAGTTGAACAGTTTGTGCTCTCATTTATGCTACAAAGGGATGGAGAACAGCTCCATTGCCCCAGGTGACACAGCCACACAATTTCTGAGGTCATTAGACACCATTGACATAGACACTCTTTAGTAATGGCATTTCATGCTTTCAGTGGGCAGATAAAGACACTAAGAGAACTGCCTCTATGTTAGCCTTGGGTAGTTAACCCCCCTAAAAAATTATTTCATCGGCCAAGGTAGTTAAACCCACCCTTTTCTACATTCAGGTAGATTTCTACCTCCCCCTTCCCCAAAGCCCCAAAGCAGCCCTTTTCTTTTGCTGCTAGATGCTGTTGCTTTCTTTAAACGAATAGCCATGACAGATGTCTGTTGGCTCTGAGCCAGCAGAACATTTACCATAGTCAATATATAACATACAAATAGCCCTACTGACTTCAGTGAGGCTGCTGGTGTGCCTGAAGTTAAACAGCTATACAAGCACTTTGCTGGCTCGTGGCCTGACTATTACAGGGGCTAGCAGGATGTGGTAATGCCACATTCAGTGTTTTAGGTCCTCTGAGATTTGGTCAGGTTAGATCTTTCCACCCTCGTTGTGCTTTGAGCAGGTTTTACTGATTGCAAGGTCATCTGGGGTTCTTACGCCCTTGTGTGCCACTGTAGACAACAGAACCAAGTGGGCCAGAGGCACTTGGGCAGCAGCCTCACTCGTTGCAAGTTCAGCTCTTACAGCCTTGAAGGCTCGGTTCTGAATAGCCGTGTGGGAAGGGAAGGACTACATCTTCCACACTGCTCTCAGGAGGTAGCGGGAAGAAGCTGCATCTAGAGGAGATGATTCCTTAGCTACCTCTTGACTAAGGAATAGGAGGGGTTGCTACAGGCCTACAACCAACACTTCACTCATTTGCTCTCAAATTCTGATTAGGCGAAGCTATATGTAGAATAAAGACTCCAAGTCAACACAACGGTGGCCCCAGCAAATCTTCTCAGTAACACCTAAAAATCAAAAGTACAGCTGCAGTATTCTGATTTGCGATCTGTGAGCTTAAAATATAACAGGCAATAGAGGAAACATCAGCTTTTCCATTTATTTTTTTCATCCTTTATACTTTACAGAGTCACAACTTAATGTTTAAGTAGGGGCTTTTTTTTTTGCCTTTTTTTTTTCCCCCTAATGAGAATTGCAAGTCGAAGTTCATCTTTCACAAATAAGACAGAAGCCCAGAGACAAAGAGTCTGTCCTTAACTTTTCATTGAATCTCAGTGGTAGAATAAAGAAGCTAAAGCTACTCTGTAATGTTTAATGCATGTGAGGTCAAGCTAAGTCCCCATTCTATCCTAACTAGGATGGCAATTGTTATTGCCAATTACTTTTGCAGGTATTTTGTTACTTGTTGCAGCTCAACTACTTAGAAAATTCATATGCTTCAACCTACTTAGAAAATTCACATGTTCTCTGTTTGCATTTGGAATACAAATTCCTGTTCTAATATTGATAAGACATTTTATGATTCAGATTTACATCAATGGAATTGAAACACGCCCTTTATTGATTTGGTGACACAGGTGGCACCTCCAATGGTACTTTTTTTTTTTTTTTTAATATATATATATATGTCTTTTAAAGAGATCAGAAAGTCAAGAAAAGTGGAAATAGTACTGAAGATGAGATAAGCTTATCTTCTTACAGTGCTCAGAGCTTGATGATCACACATTTTGAGCATACTGTCTTTTTGTTTTGTTTTGTTTTTGAAAATTCCATGAATCTCACAGCAGAATCAGGGTCTACAGAACTGAATTACTTTTGCCTTTTTCTTTTTTTTTTTCAGATGCTATAGAACCAGCTTTTAAGTTAGTGCCAGTAATTGACCGAAGTACAGAAAGCCTCATGTCTAATGCTTCACTTGGAATAATTTTGCCCTGTGATCAGTCTAAAGTTGACTCAGTTCAAGCTGAAACTATCCTAGCCAAAGCTGTTAGATCTAGACCAGACAAACCTAATGAGAAGATGCAAAAGAAATTAGAAGTGCAAAATGTGAAAACTGATACAGGTTTTAGTCCCTTTGACTTTCCTCAGAATATTTTATCAAGCTCTAGCACTTGTCCCTCAAATCAACTTATCTAAAACGTTACCCTAGCACTCCTTGGCTTTTAACTTGAATTCTGCAGCTGACTGCCCTGCTGCATCCTCAGGAGCATTCTGCTGTGAGAGTACCCCTGTGTTTAGGCAGGAGACAGAGCTGATGGGGGCTGCTCTGAATTTGTTAATGGAGACTCCTCAGACACTCATAGGACTTTATCCAAGTGATAGGAGAACTTCTTTGACCTGCCTTCATTACTATATAGCAAACAGCAACACATTCACACATACATGCACATGAATAACTCATAAAAAACTCCACCATGCTCAAAGAGTTCACTACCTGCAGAGAGAAGAATTGTGTTTTGAGTTTGTCATTAATCCTGAGGAAGACGGTAGGTGGGTCTAAAAAAGTGGAAGAAGGCATTATTCACTAAAAATATGTTAATTTCCTCGCATCTGCCTCACTGGAATCACTACAAGTGGACATGTTCACTGACTTTTGTTGACTAGGTAGCAGTGTTATGCAAACCTCTTATCACAGATCAAATTGTTTATCTATGTATGTCATTTCTGGCCAGATCATGGAATATTTTTCAGTCATTTGCTGTGTGCACTCTCCTAATGTCTCCTATAATGTGCAGTAAGTTATGAGAAGAGCTGGAAACTTCTCCATAGCTAGAGCTACAGCACAATCTGTTATTGTTTTGGGATATGATTTAATAGAAGTTCTGCTCCTCTAGTCTCATGCACACATCTGCCAAAATGCTCAATTTAAGTAAATTGTGTTAGGAATGAAGTCATACTATCATACAATATAGTAATGGAAGGCAGCTGATTACATTTTGTACTATAAAGAGCTTGGTCTCATCTTAGCATAAGATTCACTGCCTTTTTTTTTTAAAAAAAAAATAAAAATAAAAAGACTGTGTGAAGTATTGACAATGTCAAGGAAGAAAACATATCTCTTTAGGCTCCAATCTGCATAAATCTTAATATTCAAAAAGAAAAGAGCTTATCAGCCTGATCAGACCCTCCCTTTCTCAAAACAGCAAATTTGAAGACAACCTTGTACACCAGTATCATCAAAAAAACAAAACAAAAACATACCAACATCCCAAACCAAAAAAATTTCCACTACCGAAAGACATCCAACCACATGGAGAGAGTTAAAATTAAAGGAAGTTAACGTTGGCATGAGCTAGTATCAAAACAGTAAACATCATATAAAGATATGATAGATTCATGCCAATAAATTGATGGTGACGCAAGAGTTTTATGAGTCTTGGCAGTCCTGTCGGCCCAGATATTTTTGCAGGCATAACAAACTGGAGGTATCATCTCCTACTGCTACTGTGATATTATATTTTAAACTATTTAGACTTTTCTTTAAGACAGACAGTTCACACTGAAGCAAGTTCTGCATTGAGCTAAATAAAAGAATTGAACAGACAGAACAAAAACAAGCCCCAAATAATATATATTTCTCAAAAATAATGAATATTTTAAAACCCTTGCTTTGAATGGTGCTCCTGCTTTTCAGTTATTTCCTCCTACAGTTAGTTGGATCTAACTCTGTAAATCATATTTTGCTGTGATTCTAAAAGCTACGTATATAAAAATAAATCAGAATGGACAAGCATGGTTGATGAAAAGAGCAAGGTTTTGTCAATAAAAGTGAAAATGCCATTTAAAGTGGTATGGAGTACCTTTATTTTGGCACTTTTTTGACACTTTTGGCATTTGTATTGGCATCCAAAGATTTGTGGAGATGTTTCTGACTGCTTGCCAAGACACTGGAGAGCAAACCCAATCATTTTTGTGAGGAGGAGGAGTGCCAAATAGGAAATGAACTAGTCAAACAAAAGAATGTCATATCAAAGTTTTGATTCAGGAAAGCTTTTAGAAGTGCACAACTCCAAGCACTTGAGTAAATCCATCTGCTTACAACTATCCGTGAACAACAAAACAATGAGCATTGCTGGACTCAGTAAGACTGCTTGATTGTTGGAGAAGAGGTAGTTAAATACCCTCAGGGAGGGCATTTAATCATTTCCCCTGCCCTCCCTTAGCTTTTAAAAGTACAACTGTTTTACTAAAAGTCTCCCTGAGCTCCTATAGCTGGATCTTTATCTATTTGGCAACTCCTTATTTGAAGTAGCACTATCTGTACCATAAAACTTTGCCATGCTTGGGTGTTGAAGTGAAGACTGATCTTTTATGGCATGCTAAAAATGGGCATATTTCATTGTTCTTGTCATTACATGATACATGCTTCTACAGAATGTAAATATTTTATAGGTTGTTCCAGTACCAGAATGGTACACATAATGAATGGCTAACTCCAAAGTACATCGGAAGTCCTATATTCAGAGTGAGAATCTCTGGATTTCAATCTTTCTTTCTCTCTCTCTTGCTCCAAAGCTACAAGGGATGGTAGTAGACTTGTGGAGTCAATCTGAGGCATGTACGTGGTAGGGATATATTTTACTCTGTCAGGTTCTGACATGCATTCTTTTTGAAGGTGATTATTGATTTTCTGCCTCTGCAAGAAGGAATGACTCAAAAAAAAAAGAAAAAAAAAGAAAAAAAAAGCCTAGTATTAATCATGGCTTAAGGAAAAGAAGAAAACCCAACCTTTCTCTTTTTACAAATGTATATATATAAAAATAGGAATGGGTGGAAATAATAACAGTAGTACTATTTTACAGGAAGAAGTGTTGCTCTGAAATAAGACTACCTTATATAAGACTGTAAGACTTAAATAGCTTGTAGAAAACCTGGAGATCTTTGGTTGTGACAAACCAAATCTGCTTATGATGTCATTTTCTTTATGTTGCTGCTAAGTTTCTGTGTTTAATGAGCCATTCCTCTGACATCAGAAAGAGATAATTGTCTTTTCTGTGGACTGTGCCTTTGGAAATGTAACACAATGACTAAATATGGAGTGATAAAAAGTATTTTACTGCCTGTCCTAAGGATTTACAAATATGTTAGCTTTGCATCATTTTAAGATGAATTGCGTCTGTTCTTCACTGTGGGTCTTGTGCTCCAACCTCATCTCAGCTGCAACCGCAGCTGAAAATGAGTGTCAAAAACCGGACAAGATGGCAAGGATTTGATGTTGTGAATCTGTATCTACTATAATTATAGTAGGTTATCTTGGTAAGACACTTCCATCTAAAAAAGTAACAACAACAACAGAAGAAGATGTATAGCGGAAAAAACTCCAAGTGAATTAAAAAAACACGTATTTTCTTTTTCCCTGTAAGCATCAAGGACAATATGGTTCGACAATATGATGGGAAGTTTGTTTTTTCTTAGCATACAGTTTAGATCCCTACTACCCAAGAAAGACAGAATGGAGCAGGTAGAATAGTGAAATCACAAGGAAGCTGAAAAATTAAAATGGAGCATGGAGTGTAGATGTGGGAAAGGTACATAAGGGAGGCAGAGTAGGTGGAATCAAGAAATGACTAGGAAATAAAGAAGTAGAAACATCAGGAGTAAAAAGTGGAAGGGCAAAGACAAAGAAAATGGTGGGGTAGAGAAACATGGGTTGTATGGAAAATGAAATGCCCTCTTACTCCTTGAGGCTTTTCTTTAAGGTCAGGATAGAAGAATCCCAGCAGGAAACTGATGAGACTTGTGCCTTTTTGGATTTCATTGAAAAGTTCCCATGCTAGCTTGTCAACATTTTTAAACACTAAATTTACTTTTAAATACTTCCTTGCCCCTTAGTCCCAAAGAAAATGTCAGCTGAAAGGAAAAATTGTCTCATCCCAAACTGCTGGTAGTCAGGAAATATAAAAGTGACAGGGATGACTCATATCACGTACGTCAGGCACAGTGAAAACAGAAGATACAAATGGCAAAATAGGAAGATGAATGTCATGGGGTCTATTTGAAGTGTTTTAAATCTATAGTTTAGAAAACAGCAGGTGGGAATTGGTGTCTAGAAATAACTAGCCACGGTGGGTTTTTGTTTGTTTGGTTTGTTTTTTTTTGTTATTGTTTGTATGTTTGCAAATTGTATATTGCTTACTAGTTAAGATACAGCTATTTTGGTACAGAGGGCCAAAGACACACAAAAAAATAAAAATCCAAACCTCAGAATGTTAAAGCCACAAACCAGCTGACACCTGTCCCCTGGGCATTCAGTTTTTCTTCTCTGAACAAATGCTAAACTGTTGGTCTATCACAGGGCAATATTTTTGTCCTCATGCAAATACCTGCAAGTGTTGTTTGTACCACTTTTGTCCTGAGAAAGAATGGCAGATCGAGGTTTGGGAACCGGTCCTAGAGAAATGTGCGCTGGCCAGTGAAAGAGCAAGCAGAGTTCTACAAGGAGGTGCTGAACCACATGAGAGCAGTGTCTGAAGCAACACTAAGGCTATCCACCTTGTCTGCTCTTACCATTTCAGATACAAGGAAAAATACTATTATTTACTGATTCCTTTTACACATAAAAGGCAGTCCCTGGAGTAACTCAGCCACCTGGGTTAATGCCAACTCAGGATGGAATTTTCTAGCCTGGTCCTACAGCACTTCCTTCATACTTACTGTACACACGAAACCAACATGCTATTGAATCCACATTTACGCTGTTGAGCACTGCTCAGAAATAAGTGCTCCTTACACATTCACCATGCCTTACATCTGTTTGTATTCAACATTCAACCCTAAATATTTTGTGAATCCCCAGATGAAAATAACCATTGAATAATTTATACTGGAAGGGACATGCTGAGCACACTCAATCCCATTGTCTATGTTGTAAGTAAAGCCAGTAACAGCCTTGGCCCTGCTATTTACCCCTCAGGCATGCCACTAGTAATCAGCTGCCAGCTGGACCTTGTACTGCTGATCAACACACCTCGAGCCCACCAGTCCAGTCACTTATTGTCTACTTACCCAACCCAGATCTCACCAATTCGGCAAAAAGAACACTGCAGGAAACGGTGTCAAAGGCCTTGCTAAAGTCCAAGTATTCAACTCCCACTACTCTCTCTTTCATTGCAGAGCCAATGATCTCATCATGGAGAGCAAGCAGATTGGTCAGGCACAATAACAAAATATTCCTTCTTCAAATAATCCTTGCTTCCTCTCTTCTTCTTGAGTGTAAACTAAATTGAAAGCCATACGTAATCCCAGATGTAACTTTGCCCACCAAAAATGCATGGAATGCATTACTATTACAGACACCCAAAGTCTCAAGTTCAAACCTAGTATGCAATTACTGATAGATGAAAGAATACAATCTTTGCTGAAAGATAATTTACAGTCAAGGACCAAACCTTAACATAAATGACTTGTGATTTCCTGTTACCAATGTAATACTGTTTATCTTGGGAATGATTGTGTGAAGTAGTGTTTGCTTCATAAAAGGTAGTTGTTTAAGAGTCAGGTTACGTTTTAATATATCTAAAGATTCACAAGGCTAATAGCCTTAAAAAGAAATATCAATATATTTATTATATTTCCACATCCCCAAAGTGAAATAATCATCAGTGCCATAGACTGATGATGTGATACTGATGTGTATTACAATTGAAGTTATAAAGTTACACATTTTTGCCTATCTACGCAGTAAACGAGTTTAGGCAATGAAAACTTGTATATGAGGGTCTAAGAGTTATGCTTCAGCTAGAGATGTTTGCCCAGGCTTTCCAAAACAGAGTCCTCAACAATCTCTTTCACACCTACAAGCACTCTTCCAGAGAGGCAGAAGAGAAAGGTTATCTGCGTGATAGATGTGTTCTGCCCTCTGATGAACACAAATCATTACTGGTTTTAATCATGGATGATCTCCAGGGTACAGGCAGTGCTTTCTTTCAGCAGAGGTTTTTGTTGGCTCCATTGGCTTCTGGGGAGCTTAGCAGCTACATGGCTGCTGTGAAGCCACTGCTAACCCATTATAGTTGGAAAATTAATCGTAAGATAACAATAAAAACAAACAACTTATTTCCTTCTTTCTCTCCCAGCTCAGTCAAAGGTATACAAAATACAGCAGGCCTGTAGAGAAAATGAGATAACTTGGTTTCTGCTGACCTGTCCCTATAAATCATCTTGGACCTCAACAACGGAAGCAGACATGAAAATCTTCCTGAGTTCTCACAGACACTAAGGTACTATAAAGATGTTTCACATCCAATTTCAGAAGAAATACTTCTTGGTCTGTTTTGTCCAGACCACTCCTTATTCACACACATTTGGCTAAGTGAAATATAAATAACTTTCACCTACATCTATTCTACCTTAAAAGTTTTGTACAGTTTCTGCTGCCAGAGCTCAACAGATGCGTCAAGTAGGGTTATCTACCAGGACGTACTGGCAGTGATCTGAATGCTTTTGTAAGTCCTGACTTGTCTATGTGCAAGCGAAAACAGGCCAAACTCTAATGAATTATTAAAACTAAGACGTTCAGTACTCAGGGTGCAACCCAGCTCTCTGTCACAAAGCCTGGACAAACAAGGTCTAGCAGTGGCCTCCACACAATATAACTATGCCCATCAGTGGACATTCTGGGTTTAAATCCTTCTTGGAGGTCAGAGCAGGCGTTTTGTCTGAGCTGGGATCAGAGGAATGGCAGACAGGGCCTGGCAGGTGCCTGTCCAGCCCAGGCTCCTCAAAGACGAAGGACAGACATAGTGGTAGTGTACACAACTTCCCAGCCTGCTCCTTGTAAACACTGTGATACCACCAGAATACTTCTGGAGCTGAATGCAGAGCTTTGCCAAATTGAGGCAACCTCATTAGACAACCCCCTGAAGGGGGACTCAACAGCAACTTAAATAGGAAATAGACTTTATAATTTTCAGAAGTAAGGGACAAGTGATTGCCCTATGATAAGAGAGCAGTGACAGATCAGGTCATTGGTTTCCCTCCTAAAGTTTTGGAAATTCAGTTTGCAAAATCATGCTCTAGAAGTACCCATCAAGCAAGCTGAGTTCTTCTGTAAACAAAAATGTGGTAGGAGGCAATAAGACATGCTGATTCCTACAAATAAGCCTTTTCTGGGGTTATACCTGAAAAAAAAAAAAAAAAAAAAAAAAAAGTGGTCTATTGTAATAGGGGGAAATATGAAAGACTTTTAACTCAAAACAAAGTCTAGAAACAAAACACTGCAAAAAACATGCATATGGTTAAATAAGATTTTTTTCATGTAATGTTGCCTTTGTAAAAGTGTCCAACATCAACAGGAAATATTTGTGTGTCTGTCAGGATCACTTGACTATATTTTCACAGTACTATCCTGTGTTGGTGCTTTTAGATTTAAATAATATGCAAAGCTGAGTGCTCTACAATGATTAGCAGGGGAATTTTCTTTTGAGTTTGTAGGTTCACTTCATTCCAGAACAGGAAGCAGTTTTATTTACTTGCTTAATACAGCATCAGCATGATGAGCAGGATAGCTTTCTAGCTGCAAATGAAAAGGTTCAGAGATTAGCACTTTCCCCCAATGGATGTTATGGCTCATATACCAAACAGCCTGAAATGGAGATGCTGGAGATGTTTCAGACCTTAAAAGTGTAAAGCTGTGTGTTAACTCAGATGAGTTTCGTATTTTATTACTACAGATAAAACATACAATTTAATTAAACGTGCACCTATAAAATGTAAGGTTCAGTTAACTCCTGGCTTTATTTTAATACAACCTACATAGGTAACTAATGGTAATGCTATGTAAAGAATGAATAGCTTTTCAAGTCATAAAACACCTTGCAGCTATATTGGTTTCTCAGTTTATAACAGCTACAATATAGAGCTCAGTTTCTGCTCACATCATCACTTAACCCTTCATCTTCTATGTTCTTCCTTACTTATCTACTCAATTCATCTTTAGGCACCATAATACATTCATTAGCACACCTATTTTCTGTATCATAAGTGAATTTCAATCTGTATGTATTCAAATCTGAGGCTGAATTTTAAATACATTTAAAAGGATGCATATGCAGTACGTGCAGTCAGAACACCAAGAGTGGCAGTACCAATGAAAGTAAATTTGGGCACGCCTTTTACCTGGGTGCATATTTGAAAGTCAAAGGAACTGAGTCACAAGATATTTTCTTGTGTGTAACCAGATGCTTCAAGGATTCATCTTCTACTTTGGAATGCAATTTAAAAAAAGAATTTTTGGTCAACAAGACTGAGCAGGGTGCTTTTCATCTTAATGCTGGTATGACTTATAAATTCTGTTGTCAAAATAAAATCTAAAGCATTGCTGCTTTGCAAACATATCTCCACTTAGCAAGGTCAAGGGACATGATCTTCAATGGGTATAAGCAGAATTAAAAAAAAAAAAAAGAAAATGTTACAGCTGTTTTGAATCGAATCAACAGATGGATCATTCAAGAACTCCTCACACCAAGTACCTGTACTGTTACCAGTCTATCAGACATTTAAAGTACCTATTGCTGAAAACAAAAAACGTCCTCCTTTCTCCAAGAACAGCATGTTTTCTTTGCCAAGGTGGCCTTAAAATATCCTCTTTTCAGATGCTCATTCTTTAATGATTTCCCCTCAAAAGTGATATTTCAACTTCAATAATTACTATATTTTTGTTTTTAGGGCAAAACACCAGTTAGCTTAAATGCTCCCAAATTCCATTGGGCATACTGAACACCAAGTAAAAAGGAAAAAAAAAAAAAAAAGTACCTCTATTCCTTGAGGCAGTACAATGTTAAGACCATTTTATATTTCACATCCTTTTGTCTGATTTAGGATGCTTCCTTAGCATATTCAGTAAGCAGCATCTCTGAAGCACAACATTCTTCCTTTGCTTTTCAGCGTTTCCTCCCTCATGTTTGTCTGGTTTAGAAACATTCAGTATGCAGATGGCCAGCTAAGAGCTACAAGCACTTAGCTGACATACCCTGTGCCATGACTGACAGAGATGAAGCTCAGAAAGACCACGCTTGCTCTCTGGTGATGACAGGCAGGGCAAGATGGAGAACATGATGCCCTGCCTCTCTGGGGTTTGGGTACTAATACTCCCCTATCCACCTCCTGCAGCTTTCTTGCTCAGAACCGGGTCAGGCATCTCTACCTTGCACATCAGTGTAACACCAGGGGCCTTAGTGTCCAGGGCAAAGCTCAGCTCTGGAGCTTTATGTTCACTTCAGAGAATGTGTTGGCCATATATGCACGCAATACAATTCCTCTCCTGCACTGCTTGAAGCTCACACCCAGAGAGCTGGTGTCACCCTTACAATGTCATGCCTTTTTAATTTGCTTTGTTTTAGGAAATTTATTTTGACATGTGGCAGAGCTGCCTAAATCTATGCCTCTCCCTTTATGTCATGTGGAGCTGAGCCATTGTAGAGACCTAAGGCAGATGTGGAACTCACCTTTTGTCCAGATGTATTAAACGTAATTACAGCAACATCCATTCCTTTTGCCTTATGTATTAATTTGATCCTTGCTTGTTTACATTTTTTTTTTTCCAATGGAATAATGCTGATTGACTCAAAGGGCAGCTCATCAAATAATTTTGTCATCTGAAGCTCCTCAGATTTCTAGTTTATGAACATATTTAATTAAGTTAATCAAAAGTAGACTCAATACAATTTACATGATAAAAAAGACATTACTGCATGAATTAAAACATTTTAGTTGACATCTGACAGATGTTAGAAGAAATGCATTCCAAGACTATATTGACTACATTATTCAACTACATTATTTTTCCTGAACCACAGAAAGACCAATCATCAAATTATCTGCCTTGTGATGGCAATAAAAAGCTGGTTCTTTAAAATATTTACATAAAAATCTTTCCTCAATCAAAATCATTGGTCAGTTTTGAAAGTCATGTCAATAACCACAAAGAAATTCTAAAAAATAACTTCTATTGTAAACTGGAAAAAGGTCTCATCAAAACTGAATTTTTGTGAGTGAAAACATGTAAAACAGATAAAGTCAAAACCTCCCTTATACCAGTGCTTTATAAATGTTTAATTTCAAACCTGTGAGAACAGCTTTTATTGATTTGTCTTCCTTCTGGTGCGCCTTCCAAACCAAGCATCCACACACATGCACAGGGTTAGAAAAACAATTGTTGTATTCAGTAAACTCGGTGTCTTTCTTGCCCTCTACTTCCTTCCTCTGTCTGCAGCTTTCCTAGAGTTAAGTGATTGGGGAATTAGAAGCAACCGGAATGAAGGGCAGATAGATTTTTCCATCTGAATTAAAAACAAACTGTTAGAAAAATCCCAAAGGAGAAAAGAAATCCATGTGAAAAGCAACCTTTTCTCCCCTGATGTTTCACACAAAGAAACATTTTCGGCGTGTTCAGTCCTAGCATGTTTGTGTATATAGCAATGGACTGAACTCTTGTTCTGCTGCTGCCTGCTCTCCAGAGCTTCAGATTCAGATTGGAGAGGAGCATTTAGAGTAAGGCACAATGCCTATGAATAGGTAGCAGCTGCAAGCACCATAACCATTAAAAAAATGAAAATGAACGTTTTATGCTGTGTTTAAGTGGGATGGCAGAATTTTTACTACTAAATTTTGCCTTTTTTTTTAAACATTACTAATAATCTGAAGTTATTCACTTTTACCATAATTTTATTGTTTAATTTTTATAACAGCAGTTTGAGAACTTAAGATTCACATCTATTTTCATCAGAGCAGAGAAGGCTATCACTGAAATATTTTCCAAATCTTCATGCTTCTAGAATAGGCGCAAATTTAGTCCTGTTTGCATGGTGCCCACTAGACACAATCTAAGGACATTTTTACTAATTTACCTGACCAAAATTTTAGTTTATTTTTCAAAAAACAGACTAAATCCTCTTTCCCTTTGGACAGCTTACAGGCAGAAAGAAAGTAGGATGCTACTGTAGGCAGCCATTGTCAACAACTTTTCCTCTGAGTCATAACG
Source organism: Anas acuta (assembly GCF_963932015.1). Taxonomy (NCBI): domain Eukaryota; kingdom Metazoa; phylum Chordata; class Aves; order Anseriformes; family Anatidae; genus Anas; species Anas acuta. The sequence continues at coordinate 98,129,596 of NC_088979.1, read as the reverse complement.
CTTACAGAAGCCCTAATGAAGTGATACTCAAAGAATAGCATCCCTCTGTGCTAATCCTTTTGGATGTACATCAGGCACTTCATAAACATTTGCATAAAGAGGCACACCATGACTGGTATTGTAAAGTATTATATATTATTATGTGTAATAAAAAGTCTGAGGATCAAAAGCCTCTCTAGCGACATCTCTCCCTTTTATTTGGTCTACAATGGAGATGTGCAAAAGCCATTTTCTTTCAATTGGGTAGTGAAAGAAGAAAAAGGTTGCATATGCACATACAATTCAGATAAAATTTAAGATATTTAGATCTTTGTGTTACAGGATGGAAAATCTTCCAAAATTTTAGTGTTATTTAGTGTTATTTATCATGACATGTCATTTGACACTGTCTGAATCCGCGGACTGTTGGGGACGGTATCCCTGACTCCATACTTCCCAGAAGCCGAGGGCTGGAACATTCAAACAGGGATTTGAGCCATGGAGCACAAAAACAACACTACTACTACCCTCGGGTCTGCAAATCTACTTCTTCAGTTTTCCATTTCTACCTCTCTTTCCCCTCCCTTTATGTCTACAGATCAGCTCAAGGATCAGGAGATAGCAGACAGCATATGCTTCAGTTTGAGTTCCCAATACCAACAAACCACCAGAGCATGCCAGCTGTGTGACAGACAGACAGACAGACAGACTGCCAGCCAAGGCCACAGGCTGAGGCTCCTGCCAGTGCAAATTCACATGTATGTGGGGAGCGGCGATCCCCTATCAGGGGCTGTAAGAGCCCACATGGCCAAACACAGCCTCTCATACGAACCATCTGCTTTCACAGAGGTCCATGAGGTTTTCAGTATGGGACTCTGAATGAGACAGGAATTTCCTCCTGGCTCTCAGCACCAGCTTGCTGTCAGCAGCCATGGCAGCCCATGTCCTCCCCTACCCAAGCTGCCACCACCAGCACAGGACATGCACGATTTGGGGCTGACTATGGGACCCAATGCCCTTATCCTGGTGTGCCCCAAGTGGCAGAGGCTCCTGGTAGAGCCTCAGATCACTGCAAGGCCCTGGGCACCCGAGTCTGAGGAGGGAGGGCAGAAGAGGCCTGTGGTGGGCTGGGGTATGGCCAGGTTGGGGCCTCGCTGTTGGACTGCAAGACTGTCAGGGAGTAAATGTGGACCCAGGAGCAGCAGCACAATGCCAGGAGCCTTTCTGGGGGCAGCCGTGGTGGAGGCTTTGGGGTGTGGGTGGCAGCCAGAGGGTGCTCCTCTAGGGTGTGCATGGAGCCCTCTGGACAGTCAGTGCTGTACACCCGGAGCGCTCGAGCTGAGAGCACCCTTAATAATTTAATTAAACAGCACAGGTGTTATAAAAACCCTCTTTCATCACTCTCTGCTTTTCACTCTTCAGGTGTGTATTTAAGTGTACATCACTGTCCCATTAATTGCAATGCGATTAGTATCTGCCCGTCAATGTGAGCAAAACACCTGTGTAATAACATTTACATCATCCCTTGTCTATAAGACATCTTGGATTATTGCATGCCTAGAGTGCTTTACTGAGTACGCCTGTGAAACAAATGTCCTGGCTGAGGCTCTCTAGACAAAAGACAGAAATCTTCCATTATTTTTCAAGGAAAATGCATCGCATACGTAGTCTGAAAATCTGAGCCCCTGTGGCTATGCTACAAGGCAGCAGTTTTGAACCTCACTGGAGTGCTGATGGTAAATAGAAAGTTACTTGTATGGAATGCCTGAGCAGTACCCATAATATTGAAAAAAAAAAAAGCAAAAAAAAAAGCTCACATTTGTTGCAACAGCTTCTTAAGTAGAAAAGTCAATTTTGCAGCTGGTAGCTGGCTTACAATTTTTGAAAAAAACTTTTCTTGGATTAAGAAGGAAACAGTATGTAACAAAAGTCAACTGGCACATTTTTCTTCATTTCATATACCAGTGTATTTATATAAATGTCCGAGTCATTTCTTTCTTTTGTGGGCAGTATGCAATTCACTTATTTGCTCTTTTTGGCTCCTCCCTGTTATGTGACAACAGCCTAAGAACATTACTTTTCCCTTTATCGCTTTCCACTGTGTTGAACAAATGGCTACAGCTAAGTATGAACAAGAAATATTTCAGGGCTGTTTGTTTTTCTTTTTCTTGCAAGCTTTTTTCAGAATCATCCATTGTCCCTTTTTAATTCTATTTGTAAGTTTTACAAAGACTAAAATGAGTTCTTAATCTTTACCAGACGGCCTCTGGAAAAATACCAGTGTTTTTGTAGCATTCATGACACAAATATTTGGTGCCTCTGAGCACACAGGTGTTCCTGCTAAAAGCCCTCATCAGCTTCCACTGAGAATCTCAGCCAGGGGACTATCAAATACAAGGGCTTATTTGGACCTGTGGAAGGTATTTTCACAAATGATAGTAAGGCAGTTTGGGGCTCTAATGGTTAAAAGATTTAACCAAGTCATATAAATCCCTTGAGGCAAACTATACTGACCACAGAGCAGGGACGATAACTGACTACTAACAAGTGAATGCTTTTGTTCACACACACATGAAAGAAAGTAACACTGTTTTTCTTAATAGTATTGCGAAACTAAAGTATATTCTTATTCAGAAGATTGAAGATAATATACTGCTAATGGTTTATAATTAAGATCTCATAGTAATCAGGCTGTGTATCAGTGTGTTGTAAACAGATCTTCTGAAGCACATGAAGAAAAATACCCATGTATTTATAACACAAAATAGGAATGCTACCACTTCAATAGCTGCAAGGAAAAAAAAAAAGTGGATGGAGGAAAAAGGAGAAAACAGTCTACTGAAACTCTTTGGAACAGATATATTACTGGTATAACTTTGTTAAGATCAGTCACATCAGGAATGGAGTGGCTCATTGAACACAAATGATGAGGAAAATTAGGTCTCATATTTTTAATAAAAGGAAAAAGCAGACTATCCTTAGTTGAGAATGAATGGAATGAAGAGGCTCAGAGTGGGAAAAGCTCATCCCTTCTTTTTTATTGGATGCATAGGAAAACAGATTTATTTTGGGAGCTGATCATGGTAGAATCTGCTTGTGTACGCTTCATAAACCCCCCATCACTGGGTCCCAGCTCTCCACTCCCGTGTGTTCCATAAGCAAAGCAAAACAGAAGCTGTCGCTTGCAGTCTTGCCACACTATGAAGCTACCCAAATAGAAACCACCCTCCTATTGTCAAAGGCTACCAAAATATTTACTATAATTTCACCATAATTCTGTGACCAACAACAGCAAACTTAGATTATAAAAAAAAATAAGCAACCATAAAGTGCAGGAGCTGAACAACTACTTGGACTCACTTCCCTTTTTTAAAGCAAAAACAAACAGCTTCGTGAGTGTTGGGAAGATCTAGCATAACAAGTCATTGTTTGAGTCATCATTATATGATGTTTTTCACAAGTCTGAATAATTTCATAATAAGCAGTAAGGAATCAGAGCAATGCCAGCAGGATTCTAATAGCTGCATTGAGCTTAAATTTCCTGTACCTTGCAAGGTATACAATTCAGCAGAACAAACAAATTTTGATGCATGCCATCCTTACATTAATTATGTCTCGCCACATCTGCCAGGGCAACAGTGCACATTAGGGGCCTGAGTATTTTTCTTCTTCCTAGAGTATACTGGTTAGTCAAAAGTAGCAAACATGGTGTGTAGGAGGCTGTTGTGAGCTGTTTCATCCCTGGCCTGCACATGGAAGTCAGAGATTATCATGCTAAAATTATTGCTCTCAAGCAATGGGAGGATAAGGGCAAACTGGGAAAATCATCTCACACAGATAATAGCATCTTTCTAACAGAACTTCATCCTCCAATTCCTAAACTATTAGTATTAAACATTTATAAGTGTGTTATAAATGAAATTGTTATTTGCAGAGACTTTTTTTTTCTAGTTAGGCAGTTTAATAAATCAATGAATTAGCAAACAGAGGGAAACGGAAAATAAATTAGAATATCATACTTGTGTTTACATTAAATGGTCACTTGTATTAATGTTTATAGATGATTTATCAAAGGGCAACATCCCAGTGATTCATTATTCATAAATATTAATGAAACTTTTGTCCTTTAATTTCTATAAAGATGTTTGCCCATAATATAACTTGAGTACAATTTTGAAGGATGTTTTGAGAACATTAAGGAGCTGAAATAGGAGAAGAGCACTGAAAAGAAAGGAAGAATAAGTTACAAAGAAGACATGTACCTGTGTTTGTAAAGACAACCACCCAGCAAAATATCAACAGATATTATTTTACGTACTGCCATTAAATCAACTATAAATCCATCCTTACTTGCATCTTATACCCTTACCCCACTAGACACTCTCAGAAGGCACCTGACAGCCAAGAGCAGACCTGGATGTACTAAGACTGTAGCATCTGCAGGCTTGGTAAAAAATGGGATGCTGCTACCACCCTTTGTCACACAAACTACCAATAATCCAGTTCTGCAAGGGCCTCTTCAGCCTGTTTGCTTCACAAGAAAGAGAAAGGCCTGATCAACAGGATAATGGCTGTTATCCAAGGGAAAAAAAAAGGGAAAGAAAGCTCCATCTGGAATCTATGGTGATTTTCAGGATCTGTCTTAAGAGAGTCCCAAGCAGCTTGGTCTGATCCCAGAACTAGTCCTGCAAAGGACTCCTGAGAGCTCGTCTCCTCACCTGAGAGATTCCACGAAAAAGGAAGCATAGGGGCAAGGAGCCACAATCCCTATCCCTGTTGATGGAACTGTGGAAGATCTAAGAAAGCAAGGGATATAGGTAACTGTATAACCAAAGTAGTTGTCTCTCTGAAAAAGAGGAGAGTACACGTTCATTATCAAAAACTTTCCGCACCAGTTAAAACTTGCAACAAAACACACAAAAACACCTATTGAGCAGTTCTTTAAAAAACAAAACAAAACAAAAAAAAAACAAGCAAGCAAACAAAAAACAACAACAACAAAAAAAACCATCAACAACAAAAAAACAATTCTTTGCTCTATTCTTGCAAGGTAACAGAGAGAACTTCTATTAAATTTGGGATCCTAACCGGAGGAAGACACGCAGCTGTGAGTAAACCCCAAAGCCCTAAAGAAAAGCAGAATTTCTGATATGTCCTTGTTATTTTATTTAAGGTCATGTTTAGACAGAATACAGACTGAGGAGCTGTATAGTTTTTGCATCCCCTCTGTGGTATCCAGCATTTCCTACAGCAGCGTGTGAGAAGCCAGACTGTATCCCTACTCCACTGAGGTCAAGTGCCTAGAAATCCACTGTAGCAGCATCCAGATTGTGGGGACACTGCAATCTCAGTGCTTTATGACAGCAACACTAATACCAACAAACTATGTTCTATCCTCCCACCTGCAAAACTCAGTTTTTAATGCAAAACAGCATTTACTTCTAGTCTGCATAGGTAAGTAGGAACTGGAGTTTAATTACCCCACTTTGTGTTGCACAGAATAGCCTCTAGGTAGCTGAAATATGCTCTGTGTGCTAAACATTGCTATGCTTTTCTTATAGATATGCTATTTAATTGGATTCCCTGTCCTACTGTAGCTTAGCTCTAGAGTCAGAGGTGACTACTGTTGGAAAATCAAAAGGTAAAGCAGCTTTTCTATGTAATATATAGCACCTCAGTGACCTTTTCTTTTGGAATGAGATATAAAAAAAACTATTTAACTGACTCATATCATGGTTGGTAGCTGAAGCTAGAGAAATTCAGAAAAAAAAATATCTCACTAAGTACTAAGTGAAAGGTATTTATTTTCCATCCAAGCAAATCTGTAAATCAACATTTAAAACTAAGAAGACACGTTCAGACAGAAGGTAAGGTTTTCATGCAAAAACCCTTTGGTTAACTTGTGGGCTGGACTGTGCAAGATAGCAAATTATGCTAGTAATGCCTCCCAGTGCATTAGTCATTTTGCTAGCTGCAGTGTTAACACCTCTTGGCCACTATCACTGAAGCCTGCATGACAAGGAACTTCAGCTGGAAACCAATAATCAGTACTTTTCTTCACAGACTGATCTGTTTTTTAAACCTAAGCGCTGAAACAAATAGATCGATTGCTACATGTCCAATTCTTTCTAAGCCCTCTTTTCCTTGTAAGAGCTCCTTTCCTATTCAGTCAGTGGGCATCTCCAAATAGGTCTCCTAACCAAGCAGTACAAATAACCTTCTTCTGATTTCTTTTTGTCTTCATTTTATGGGACCATGCGCTGACTTATTGAGATCCAGGTTCCCTGCAGACTTTCACCATGTTGCAAAAACTTTTGTGTGGGCAGACTTTCATTATTCATAGCTTTAGGTTAAGTCCATCTTCATTAGTGGACGTTAAGCCACAAACAGAACTTTAATAACTTTTATATGTTTTTTCTGCTTCTAAGAGAGTCTTTAAGTGTATTTTTGATCTTTTATTTTAGTGCTTTTTGTGTTAAGATTAAATTCTAACTTTGGGGCAGAATTTGTTTCCACCTGCCCTGCTGTAGCGAATTTTGATTGCATGTTGATATTTTTGTAACATAAGCACTAAATACCAAATACATGCTTTCTGAAAGCTCTTCTGTGCTAGGGCAAGTTATTGCGATAGCAACAAGAGCTTTTTACAATTATTACAACATTAAGCCTCATAGAAATCATTTATTTGTACTTAACTCTGAAGAACTTTGTCTGTGCCTCTGTTTCCTAATGTGAAAATTGGAGATACTTGGTGCAGACTTTCATATTCTGCTACAAAAGGCAATTTGCAGTGTTTCATTTAATTCTTTTCTTCAGTGTTCCCAATTTCTTCAAGAGTACTTCTTGTCCCATTACTTCTGAATACAGAAGAGCTGTAATTCCAATGTAGTGGTCATGCTTCAAGTTTCCTACTTCATACAATATAATGTAAAAGTTAGAGATCTCACAGAAATGCTTTGGTTTAAACCATTAACATTATAGATCCTAGCAAATATACAATTTTAGGATAGATGACGACAGTAGAAATTTATGAGGATGCAGACGTACATGTATTTTCTTCAATAGTATAAAAGTTGCATAACAGACTGAGATTGCTGCATCTTCCCAGCTCCTCCCCTCCCCCCACCTTTTCCTCTTCATGCATCATGGTTTATCACCATCTCAGAATTACCCATGCAATGGGTAAGACCATGTTTCAACCCTGAAGAGCACACTGATCCCCTTTTGTGCAAAAAGCCCTTCCTGGTGCAGGTGTGCCACCAGTTGCAATGACATGCCTGAAAAGGCAACCGATATAAAGAGAGCACAGATGGCAGGAGAGATCTTGATCCTCTTAAAAGCTTGTCAAATAATTCAGAATTTTTGCCTCAGAAGCTTTGCTTCTAGAGAAACTGTAGTTTTAAAAGATATGATTCAATCTGCATACCTGGCTCCAATACTATGATTCAGCTGAAAACATTTAAAACAGGAAAGTTAAAGTAGAGTTTAAACACCATTATTGAACTGGACACTTCTAAAGTAGATGCAAACCACCTCCTTTGTTTCCATCTCTGTATCAGTATCGCTGATGATTTAGCAAAGTAATTAAACTATGCCTAATTTTAAGCATGTGAGGAGTCCCATTGGGTTCAAAGAGATCATTCATATGCTTAAGTACATTGCTGAATCAGTGCTGAAATGAAAATAGTTACATAATTACAGGATTATATGAACATAGAGTTGCAAATGTGATGTTTAAAAGAGAAAGGCTAATTTACAGGATGATAGGAACATTTAATTGCAGTTTAGAGATGGAAGGAAATCCACAACCATAAATGATGGTACAAAACACAGCATGTCTTTTACAATCACTGTGGTGTCTTTAACTTGGAAAGCTTAAACTAAGAACCCAAGCAGGTGTATGAGCAGCAGAGTGCTAAAAACATTTTCACGCACAGCTTTTGTATATTCCGTCCTGTACCTGTAAAGCACTTTAATGTAAAATATCTGCCTTGCTACATTCTTGGCTTTTTACACTTACCTAACATCAGTTTCACCCCACCGTAATACTCAGGTGGTAATTCTGAATTATTTGACAAGCCATTCCATTATCTCAGCCACAGGAGCAGAAATCTCTACCAGGCTGCTGGGCTATGCTATTTTTTCTTCTTCCCTAGTCAGGTATTGCTGATAAAACCTAGCTTAGCACTTTTTTTTTTATTTAATATATATAGTTTTTTTCATTCATGTAAGCAGATTTTAGGGATTTATAATCCAGAGGAGGATCCAGAACCAAGCACCATGTATCTACCAATTGCAGAAGTCTCCATTCAGGTGGTAGGGTTGCCTACTTTACAGTGCGATGATGGGCCTCCCACCGCACACAGTGCCCTTCTCTCATAAATTCCAACTTCTTCCTCCTACAGGGAAGGACAAGTTGCTCATGAAGCATCTGAACTTTCTCTATTGCAGATTGTGATGCGATGTGTTCAGACAAAACCTTCACAGGAGCTGCTTCAGGCCAGCACAGCCTCTATACAGTAAGGGCAAATGCATCATCTGCTGTCCTAACACAAGTTGCCCTGTTTGCATTTCAGATCCTTCAAACGTGATCCAAAGATCAGGTATGCGAAGTATTTCTATTCTGAGTCCTCTCCCCCTCTTGGTTTCGCATCCCTGAGTTGTGACTACAGAGAGTTTTCTCCCTCTCACCTGTTTATAATCTCCAGCCAGCTTCTGAAGGGAGAGGTCTACAGTTATTCATTGAAAGAATAAGAGAATATGCCCGGCCTGTTTTCTGAACTGCCTAGCAGGCCACATGCTGCTCTCCATCATATCCAGTTAAGTCAGTAAGGTTGCATCGATATAAGCCTACACTCTGACCTCAGCTGTGCTTTTGTATACACCCAGCTCCCTCAGCTGAATAGCTAGTGACTGTAGAGGAGGTCAGAAATGTCTAACAATATTAGCAAAACTGGAAGCTGCTTTGTAGTTGTGTATAAAAAGTTTACAAGGCTGTGCTTGTCTTCCTCTTTAAATTTCTCACTACTGCACTCCCCAATGCCATTCCACCAGATGCAGCAGTTTTTCAGGGGATGGCACTTCAAATGCAGATGGGCCACTGCTCTGCAAATCAATACAGCTTGGAATAAATCTAGATAATCTATATCTGTGTGAGGGTAATAAGATAGGCAAAGCCCACAAGAAAATCTACTGTGTTAAGAGGAAGTAATTGAGACACTCCTTATTTTGTTTGGTTAGCAGGCTGAACAAGTTTGGGGTGGTTTTATGAGGATGCCTGAAGTGCAATACTTTTTTATTTGCTCTTCAATTCCATGGCGCAGTGGCTCTAAAAGAGCACAGTGCTATCAAGCAGCCCAAAACAGTAACAAATTCACAATAAAGATGTAAAAATCACATCAACGCGAAATATTCTTGTAGGAAAGCTTGATAGTGTTAAGCTATATCATGCCTCACAAAACACTTTTCCAAACAAACTTGCAGAAATACTACCAGAGATCACCAAGATTAGTGAAAACAGATAACTTTTCTGCGGTAAGGCAAATATTCAAATCTTGCTGATAGATGCAATATATTGGTGCTTTATGCTTTATCCGATCGAATAATGTGATTTAAACAGTGAAAAACTGACACTAAAGTTACTCTTTCATAGCCATTGTTATGCTGTTACGACTTCAGTACCCTATGTTTCTGAAATAACGTAGGATCACATTCAATTCTAGGAGCTTCTGGAGCTGCAGACTGGTGGCTGTGCTATAAAAATAAACTGCTGTGCTTGATGCTCACCTCACACCATTATGCGATAACAGATGATTGAGGGTTCATTTAATCTAGCCAATGTAATCCCAGCATCAGGAATAGTTATTGGCACTTCCCAGCATAAACACTGCTGATGAGTACTTTTGGTGAAGCATGTCATAAAACCTTTGCCAACTTTGTCCACTTCCTGATGGACTTGAGCTCCTGAAGAAATCGTCCAAGAATCTTTTTTGCTGTTTCTCTCCTGACTTACATCCTTTAGACAACATAAAACGGTTATGAATGAACTGCCTGTTATCCTTGAAGAGGGAGGGAAATAAAAAAAGGTTCAAATCTAGAATCCATTAGTAGGAATTTCTCAGCAGGGTTGCTCTCTGGCAGCTCACGCAAGCCCCTTCCCACAACCCCACAAAATGAACAGCAGCTCAGCAAGAGCTGTCTCCAGGTCCCCAAGCACACATACCAAGATCTTTATCATAATGTGAAGAAACTCCTTAGGTTTAAAACTTATACCCAAGCCAGTAAATCTTAAAACAGCCTAACCAACACAGGAACAATACCTGGGGAAGTTCAAAGGAAGTGGTTTTCAATTTTAAGAGTTCCTAATCTTCTGATATTCTCCCTAACAAAAACACAGTGGCAGTATCCTTATCTTGATTACAGGAATTACTATTCTAGCAGCTGGCAAAAGAAATAAAATGTCTTTGGTTGGTCATGAAACAAGAGGAAGTTTTGAGATCAATCACAGCTGACTTCCATAGCTCACGTTTAAAATAGTGAATAATCCCCTGCAGCCTGAGATTTGCAAAACACTGAACAGAATTAATAAAAGTAAAAAACAGTTAATTTCATTTCATCCAAGCGAGCAGTTCCTTTTAATAAAAATATGTAGTCCTTATGCTTAATGAAAAAAGGAAAAATTTAATGAGCTTCACTTATAAAGTGGGTGTGATTTTCACTTTGTGAACGAAGTCAAGCATACTGCATCTTCATAGTGGGCTCTGATGTTAAGTACTCCCTTAGGCCAATGTCAGCATTCTGCTGTCCCAGAAATGTTCATCCCAAAGAGAACCTTATTAGCTTGGTGTTTTAAAGGAGAGTTGTAAAGGTTTTTGGTTTTCCTAATTATCTTTTAATAGTTAAAAACATACACTAGGTTATCATGCAGTAAAAAACATACCCCTTTTGTTTTTTAATGTGATATTGACTAAAGAAGTCATTTTAATTAAAAATCAGCAAGTTACAAACAAATCTCTGAAAGCTACAAATTTCAAGCCAAGAACGCATACAAAAATCATAACCTTGTAGTTCTTTGGTTTATTTCAGTAAATTCTGATCAAAAGCTTCCTACACATTATGTACTTGGCTTACTAGCAGAACAGTCCTACTTTCTTTCTGCAATCAGATATACTGGAATTCATTTCTATGGCAAAAGCATTCACTGTAAGAAGAAAAGGAAATTCATGACTTGAGTTTTTTTTTTTTGCTCTAACTTAAACATACCATGGCATGTAATCCCATCATCAAATATCAATGATCTGATTATTGAACATCAAATGTTTGGTATAAATTATCTTCCCTCTGTGTAAGAGGGAGGTTTTCTGCTCTGTGATTAGGATACTTTAAAAATAAAAAAACAAATCTTCCAAAAATCTGGTATTTCCATTTTTAATGAGCTTTTATTATCCTTATGAGAATGATCCTGCAGAATGGCAACTGACTGCAGAATCATTTAACTGGCTATCAGTGAAACCCTTCTAACTTCGCAGTTACTTCTGATTAGCAAAGGGCACTTAATGAAACATGATCACAAATTTTACTTGGGAATTTTTTTGCTCCAGATTTCAGTTTGACAGATGTGAGCAATGCACCAGGAGCTGAAGGGTAGTAGGGAAGAGCACAGATTAAAAGGACCTTGTTCCTATTTAAAGCAGGCCAATTACTCCATTTTTATACACCTATTTTTGAGAGAAGATAAAAATCATTTAAAAACAGAGACAAATAAAAGCCCTTTATTATTGCTAGCCACATCCTGCCTCCTAAATCATACTTCCATTTCCTTTAGATATCTGTCAAAGATCAGCTACCATCTCAGCAAACAAAAAACAGACTCCCAAAGCCAACACAGAGGGGCTGATCATGCAGGTCCACTGCGTTCCTAGGCTACAGTGAGTTTTTATTCCCATCTTCAAGAGATGAATTAACCATGGTTGCTGCAGGGCAGTAGCAGAGCAGGTATCAACAGCCAGTGACATCCCAAAGCAACAACCCAGTGCAAGTTCAACCTGAGCATTTTCCAGGAAAAGCAGAAGCAACTTGTGACAAACTTCCCCTAAGCAAGATACATCTCAACAGCCAGGAGCTCTCCCTCTGGCAGTTCAGAGTCCATCTTTCCCAGGTTTTGACAAGCTATCAGTATTCTTCTGGCTTTGTATTATATCTGGCTGTCTGACAGCGTCTTTGGGAGATAGAGTGAAGCTCTGAGCACAGCTAGTCAGGAGCTAAATGGTGCATAAAACACCGTAAATTCTCTCATGAACACACTGATAGACCAGGGAGCAGGTCCACCTGAGCAGCAGATGAGAGCTGTGAAGGGTCTTGGGGTTTTATCTAGAAACTGACTGACAAAGTTATTCCCTTTCAACTGCAGGCAAAGTCTGAGAGGAAGCTGAGGTTCTACATGGGCAAAGGAAAGGCCAGAGCTCCTTCTAGGTTCTTTCCAGGAAGAATGCTATGATCTCAGACCCAGGAGACCACAAGCAGTCCAAGGCCCTCTTCTTCAGGCATAGATACAAGAACATATTACTAGCAGCAGAAAAAAAATAAAATAGCAATTGTGCTACAAGGACACCATTCACATCCTTGTATTTCAGGACTAATGAAATAACTTATGAGTAAAGGTATACATTTAGAGTAGAGACTACATACTTGTACAATATACTTCACTTCTAGGTCAGCTGTTACTTTGCAGTCTTCTGCTCAACTCCTGTCCCAAATCGAGATTCCTTCTTTGAAGTTTAAGATATTCAGCTGATTTCTTACTTCTGTAGGGTCACACGTTGAAGCAGCTTTGTCAGCAGCAGTGTTCCCCAATCCATTTTACCCTGGTATTCCTTTAGGTATATCTTCCAACAGCTCTGAAGAGCTCTCTTGCATGCATGTATTCCTTCTAAGCAATATTAATATAGGATGGTCATATGAAAACGTAATGCAAATAGGAACATCCTGCAAAACTGACCAGAAGGCAAGAAATATTTTACTGAAGTCCTGCAAAGTCCCTTCAGTAAGACTTGCAGAAGCTCAGTCAGCTTTCTCTTAAGGTCTGGACATCCTGCTTTTGATGGCTGACCAATAGAGATTTCCAGGAACATTAAGTCACATCCTCCTAGTTCTTCAGCTTTTCTTAACATAAACTTGTCAGAAATTCCCACTTCATAAGTGTACTGAGAAACTAAACCCATGCTTATCAGGCAGGCACTAGACATTGAATAGATGAAGTTCATGCATGTTGAAAGTGGGTAGTATGACTTTCTCTCCCTCAAAAGTACCCAGCAACGGTACTGAGCTCACATCAAACAGTTCCACACAGATCAGATTTGTCTTTGTAGCAGCTTGTAAAGAGTTTACACTTAATAAAAAGCTAATAACACTATATTGGCAAATACACTTTTAGAAGGCTTATACATATTTGAATGAAGAATTTTCAGATCATTAAATGCAATGCATTCCTGAAGAAAATATTCTCTCCTGATCACCTCTAGAAATAGCTGATATGAGGCTGAGAGCAAATTGGCACAGATCAGGTTAAAGTAGGATTTGAAACCAATCCAGGTACACTAGTGCATAAGGGTATATGTTCACCCTCATGCTGAATTAAAGTGTGTCAATGTTTTTAACCTAAGTTTTTGCTTCTTAGCAAGAAGGCATCAACAAAACAGAAACACTAAATGCAAAACATTTCTATGAATTTATAAATAGGTCTTCCACATAACACATTAGATTATCAAGTGGTAGATAAAATCACATCAGCTTGTGCAAGACTGTTTGCATACTTTGAGTCTTTTATTTTTAAATTAGGTTATCAGTTGTGGGAAAAAAATCCAAATAGATTAAAGAACATGTAAAAGTGATTAACACAATAATAGTCAAATGCTTCTTTAAGGTGTTACTTTTATGAATACTACTGAAAAAGCTGGAGTGTGACTTGGCTGTCTCACAGTCCCTCAGTGCTCCTCCTTTCTCCCAGGATTATTTTATGGGAAATGAGAATTCATGAGAGTCTTCAGTAAAACTGACATTTTCAAAACTTGCAGTTTTGGATCCTACAAGGCCTTCAGCAGGCATCTGACTTTCATGCTGAGCTCAAGAGAAAAGCTGCAGACATGGCCAGTGGGAAGATTAATCTTCCAAGGGACTTTTCTATAAACAAATAAGGGAAGATGTCAGCACACATTTCATATCTGTTTATTTTACAATTAAGATTAACCAAATAACATTGTACCATATGCTTAAAATAAAGAATTTTATGTTGAAAACTTAATATTATTTCAACTGAGAAAACATCTCTCTGCTACTGTGTTCTGTACATACATATGCAGGATACAGGTCTGATCAGTGGCTCAAGTCACGCTGTGTCAAAAAGACTAAAATACTGCATTTGTTATATTTCCTGGATGCAACAGCAGCTCTGTTTCCTGGGGAGCTATTTATAACATCATATAACAAACATGGGAAGTTCTCTTTTCTGCAGCCCTACAAATACTCCTTCAGAAGGACCAAATCCTCTGAACTGTAACTCAAACACTCAGCTCTGCTGTGAATTCGATGGCAGGTCTGACTGTGAATGTGGTGGTTTTATGTCTCCATGGAGTAGCTACATCAGTCACATTTGTAATTACAGCTGCCTTGAGGGCTTGGCAAAGTTGGCTTTGTGCTTCCATTAAACAGAAGCTGTGGGTCTCCAGGTGTCTGACAATCACTTGGAAGTCAATCTGTAGTTGTTTATGCCCATCTCACTAGAGCTGCTCCTCACAGCATCAGCCAAAGGGACAGCAGCAAAGATGTAGCACAACATCACAAGTGGCCGATGAAAAGGAGGCAATGGGGAGCTTTACAGCCTGCTACTAACAGTTCTGCGTTTTGCACTTGCCAGGCCTCAGACTCAGAGGAATTCACTTGGAAGTGGGGCAAAAATCACTGAGAGCTGGACATGCTAAAGATTCCCTGGAAGATCCTAAAATAAATTGGTGTCCTGGATTTATTCCTAAAATCCTATCTTCTCCCAGTACTTACTGTATTTTAATATTTATCCTTGCTTAACTACCCTCATTTTATCTTTTAAGGATGAATTAAAACCAGAAGCTCTGCCTCTTCTCCCCCAGCTCCTAGAACAAGACACCAGACTGTTGTAACCATTTTCCTCTTCTGAGTTTTACACATCATATCCTTTTCATTCTCCAACAAGACACTGCTGTTGCCAAGTCTGGGGTGACACTACATTCAATTCTTGTTATCTTGTGACTTCAGGCATATAAAGTTTACCACAAAATCCATTTTGTTTCTTGCCAAAGGAATAAAGTTTAAACCAGCCTGTGCATTAGAGTTTGTTACATTTATTGCCTAATTGTGAAGTAAACTTAAAATGGAATAGTATAAATAGATTTGAGTCTCCTCTGAGTTTATCAGACATCCCTGCCCCCCCTCCTCCGCCCCCATCTAAGCTAAGCAAGGATAAATCTATTCACTTTTATTTATAAACAAAGTCAAACTGACAATTATGAACAAGCTATTCTAGCTTGAAATTATCAAAGCTCTTTCCAGGCCATACCCCATCTGCATCCCATGTTCACAAGGAATACTGGGGTTCAGTGTAGTTCATTGATAAGTATTTGGTGTGTTTGTGGTGGGCACAATAAGAAAAACCACGTGGTGGTCCCTTCCCCCTGACATTTTGCTTGGGAAACAGGGCTTGAGGCCAAGTTGCAGTGCACAGCTGTACAGCCAGATTAATATAGTGTTAAATCTGCCTCTAGTTAAAAATACATTGACACATAAAAGTCACAGTATCTCCTCCCACTATCAACTCCCACAAACAAGAGTTATCAGAATAAAATAAGTAAAGGTCATAGTGGTAGAGAGATAGAAGCAATTCCCCCCCCCCCCCCCCCTTCTACCTCAAGTAAATTAACATGAAGAAGAACAGTTAAATGCAATACTTTGATACAGAGTGAAAGAGGATGCAAATCAGCCGTTAGTCAGCCATCTTTATCATTCTTGAAGACAGCATCTAACAATCAGTCAAAGCCTGGGATAACAGCTCAACAGTACACCAAAATAACCATCACACATGCTGTGCTCAATTTCTCCCCCATTTGCTGAATACATTAACTCATAATCCAGATGTAACAATAGCAAACCTCACCATCTCCTTTTCAGCATCTGGAAGTTTGACAGCAAATAAAACAGTGGTCTTCATTCCTGAATGGTTATACCAGTGTTAAGGGCTACAATCGCAGTGTTGATTGTTGATAAAGCTTAACCTCGGAAGAATTTGGAGGCAAACTTTTGCCTCTAGAAATACAGAGGTCCTCCAAGGGGGACTCAGATTTTCTAAATCAAACATCTGCTTTTAATCTGCCTCTGGAAGTTCCAGCCTCTGTACTTCTCATGAGCACTGGAAACATAGAAGACAAAAGTTATGATACACGATATTAACCTTTAGCAACTTCTCTTGCTTTTAATCTCTAAATAAGATTTAAGTTTTAATGAGAGCTTGCAAGGGTTCGACAACAAGGTATTTCAGAAAACTGTTTCTTGAACTTTGTTAATTGAAATACCTCTTCATCTCATCTGGAAAGGAGCAAGTCATGCTGGTACCATGGTTTTAATCTGTACAAAAGTCTGTTGAACTCTTAATTTGATCTCCCAATATCAAGTTTGTACGTGAGAACACTGCGTTAAGGTCTTAAAGACATGGTCTTTACCCTGGTCTAAAATAAATCACTGTAAATTTACAGATCAGAGACTGCTCTAGAGGAGGCATAAGCAGTATTATGATGGCTCCAAAGCTTGATCAAGTTCTCACAAAGTTTCCAATGGCAGAATCAATTCAATACAAAGGTCATCTCTGTATCCCTTTTTATATAAGACGAGCTTTTAAAATTATTTTAGGTATTCTCTCATATTTCCAATAACATGTCATTTTCTTTGACTAAACTACTAAAGAGTTGGTGTTTCCTCCAGGAAATTGCAATTCCAAGTTTTCCTTAATATTTCATGGTGCTTTCAGATTAAGTCAGTATTTTTTTTTTCTCCTCATTTTGCTCCTGGCTGGTAAACTTCAAGTTCAGACTAAAAACCTTCATGAACAGAGCAAAAAATTATGGAAACGTACTATAACAGCTGTGCATACAGTTTGTGTAGATGCTTAAGTATCATGAACTCTGCTGTTTCTATAAATAGAAATTATGTCTCAGAATATTTCCTGGTAAAGTCATTCAAATCAGCATACTGTTTGTCTTTCACTTCTGAGAGAACGTAACATCAAGTACACTTGACCAATACATCCTACCAGCATTACGTTTAGAATGTCTTCCTGAAGCCATATTTTGCATGTATGGTGAACACTAAAGCCACATGACAAAAATTCTTCAACCAGTGTCTGGGAAAAGAGCTACCCACACACTTAAAAACACACCAAACTTACAATGCTATATACCTATTCAACACAAAGAATATGTAAAGTTAGAAATGTGTTTTTGGAAAATAGATTTCTCCTGCAGCAAAAAAGAATCCTTCATTTTTATTCTAAGATAGAACTGAGACTCACAATATGCATCTCATTTAAGCATAACCATAATTATCAACATTGTATATAGATAGTATTTAAAGAGTTTATTCCACTTTACTGAAGTACTCCAATGGTTAGTTTCATTGCACTTATTTCTGTCTCTTACAGCAAGCCATGTAATCTATAAATGTAGTTATAGTTGTTGAAGTGAATAATATAAGAGTCAAGTACAGAGACTTCACTTATCTACAAGAGATATTCCCCTGCAAACAGAGGACTGCACTGGGTCTCATGTTGGAAGGGACTTTGTGCACAGTGAGACACCATTATAAGAAAGCATCACAGACCATTACATGACAAAAAGATACATTCTCAAACAGATAATAAGTTCCAGACCTAGCTGGTATCTGATTAAAGATGGTTAATGCCTTGCACACCAGAACCCACTTCCACAATTTCTGGTTAAAAACAAATGCATTTGTACTAATCTTGGTACTAAATTGGCCGAAACTGGATAAATCATTATCAAGGTCTGAAACAGTGAAATGCTAAATATAGAGGGATTGAAGTAAAAAGCTACCTTTAGCCAGAAGAAAGCATTCCAAGATGATGTCCAGAAAGTAGTGCATCCATTAGCACCAGATAAATCATCCACTTGTCATGTGCAACCTCCAGCTGCTGGGCAGCAGTGAGCACTCAGGGCTTAGCAACCCTGCTGCACAAGAGCAAGAGAGGCAGCTGAAGGAAAAACCCTGCAGGACCTGGGTCATGCTCCTCACTACTTCACCAGTGAGCAGTAGGGATGGCTGGTGAGAGGGCTTCAGCAGATCAGGATGCCTCCTCCTCTGTGATCTGCAGGACCACGACCCTCACCTTTGTACTTCAGGGCATATGCAGCACTTTGACTAGAGAAGATAAGTACTCTTGGCTGCTTGTACATTTTCCAGAACATGAACATGTGTTCATTCACAACCAGTACAGAAAACCCAATTGGTATGAACTTCAAGCCTTTGGAAGATTTACCTTCCACTAACGCAAACTATATCCCAAACTCATGTATTCCAGTAGTTGATTTAGAGGAACTCTCCAGACTAACAGTTGGGTGTCAAGAATGAGAAGACCCACTCCCCATAACAAGCACAGTCTGGTGCTTTGGAGGTGTTTCAGAAACAAGGTTTGGCTAGTTTTAAGACAAATTACATTAAGAACATGTAGCATTTCTAATGAAATGCTTTGTATTTGCCCTAATTAATCTCGTAATTACATCTCATTCTTATATGAAAGAAAATACAAAGTACTAACCAGTAAAGCATAAGTGAAACTGGTGCTGCTTAATGCCAGCTGACGCAAGTTTATGTCTTTATTTGCCTTCCAGGTAATGCCTCCAAAATACATCGAGTTACTGTATTGCCCTTTTGTTTTTCATGAGTAAACCTCACTGTTTTTCCCCCCACTGAACTGGTGAATGAAGTTACCATCCACACCTGTTGTGCACAAATTAACTTATTACTGCCTTCAGAACAATAAGGTTGAAGGATTAAGCTGAATAAGTTTTCCTCTTAATCCAAGAAATAACAGAAGAATTGAAACTGCAGTCGTCATGCAGTAACTGGCTTTCAGAAACAATTTAGATCTAATTTCTTTACACCATTTCCTGGCTGACCCAAAGAAAAGCAAATGGAAGATGTAAGGGTACCCTCATTGCTAGTGTTAATACACATAATATTTACAAAATACATCTTTGGAGACCTATTTCAGCCCTGAGACATGAACATATTTTCTATGTACTGGAAGATCAGGCATTCAAGCAATGTGAAGTGCCAGGAAATGAATCCAGAGTTTATTTTAATAGATTCATTGTTACCTGCAGACACAGACTAAGCAAGGATTTCCTTCAGCAGTGAAGTGAATAGCAGCCTTTACAGCTGCTGTAATGACTGCCTTATTCAACATCTCAGTTGATAGTTGTCTGTGCCATGTTAGTTTGTTAAACTGACACCCACACAACAGAGAAAACAGTTCTAATTTTAATCTCCATACTCTAAACACAAGTAGATTCCTCACATGTTTATGGTAGAATTGAGAAGTGATATCCAACCAAATGTGATTATCAGACATGGGTCTGAATTAGCCAGCACTTCAGATATCCTTAAGGCAGAAGCTGCTTTAGGGCTAAGGACTCACCCCTCTTCCTGAATTCAGTTCCCTGCTGCAGCCCACAAAGCTGTCTGAAACAGGGGCACATCACAGAAACGTTTGGGAGGTTGTCAGAGTTGTACCACACAGTAGATATTCCCTTAAATAGATGACTGTGGGAGTATTAAGGATATTTAGGGCCAATACCAGGCAGCTGAATAGTTAAAAAGGAGAGGGAGAAAGACCTTCCACAGCATACATCTTCCTTCCCCATTTTGTGAGATACAGCTGGATTTGTTCCACAGTTTTCTCCCCCTCTGATTTTGTTTGTTCTCATTTTTAATCACTCACATTGTTTACATTAGAAATGCATGAAAAAGATGTTAGAGAATGACATTGACAGCAAAGAAACCTTAAATTTCCCTGTTTTCTGAACTTTTTCTCCTCTGTGCATGCTGGGGACACTTCATACAACCTTCTGGTCCTTACAGCCTGAGGAGCGTGCTGGCAAATGATTCACCTCCCAGGCATAAGGATAGTCCTGTTGATTTGAATTAATGTACTGCTGTGATGGGGAATCATTTATTTCTGTGCCTCCCCTCCTGTCTTCCCCATACAAGTTTTTTTTTTTTTTTCCACATACTCATACACAGAAGTACATATGTGTAAATAAATGCATGCTCACACGCAAAGCAAGTCTTGTTTCCGTGGCACTAAAGCAAGATGCAGTTACATATCAGACAACAAAAGCTGACAATTAGACAATTGTAGGTCTAAAGCTAAATGAATGACTTGCCATACTAGTGTCTAATTAAGAAACATCAAAGTGTGCCACAGCCAAAGAGTACATATGGCTGAGGAACTTCAGAAATAAGTGTTGGTCAGTAGGATATTACTGCCATTACTGCTCCAGCAAAAGGTCAGATTTGAAAGAGTTTTCTTCCTTTCTTGAAATAGAAAATGTGATCTCAAGAACTTCTTCAGTATGGAGCTCCTGTAGCTACAATAGTGCCTGAGAATAGCTGTAATTTATAGATGCCTCTCCCCAGTCTCCTTTCAGCTGATTTCATCACTATCACAACAGTAGGACTCAATGGGTACCACGACAGCTATGCAGCATACTATGAACAGTTCTTGAAGTAGCTGTAACTCCTTGTGGCTTAAAGCCTTTTTTTTTTTTTAATCACATACTCAATAAAGGCCTTTTCAGTGTATTGGCATACATAAAAGAGATCTAAATTGCTTTTCTTGACCAATACTCAAAAATTCAAGAGCTGCAAGTCTCTTATCAAGGTAATTTTTCCCAACAGCATACAGGGAGAAACCAGGGGAACACTCACCTCTGCTAACCACAGCATTCCAGATGCAATTCAAAAATAAAACCACAAATACCCAGTATCATTTAGGTATCATCAGCCTAATCTACCTGATCTTCTTTGTCAGTCAACTTTAGATGTCAAAGGAAGCCACAGATACTAGGTCATCTCTGCCAGCCGTGCACAACCCCTTCTAGGTAACCCAAAAGAGCTAAACTGCTTTGAAACCTTATATTTAAGCAATTGAATTCCCACCCCAGGTGTTTAGACTACACTTTTCATCTGGGATCCATCTGTAGGCAATTAGGAAAACAAGGTGTTTTCAGCAGGTGATTCATCTAACTTAACAGCTATCCAACATCTAACAGCTATCATGCAATGGGTAGCTCTTTCTTCAGCAGCTCAAAGTCTTAGCTAGCCTAAACAAGGTATATTTAAAAGGAGATGTGCCAATACTTGCTATTTTTATAAGGGCAGTGAATTTCAAATTTATCTACCTTAAAGATAGTAATTAGAAAAAAAAAAAATCTAAGGAAAAAAATAAATAAATGCAGGCCCTCGAAAAGCATTGCATCCTTCCTTTTCAGATATTCCTGTTTTTAAGAGGCAACGTTGTCCTCTTGCTAGACAAGTCCTTAAGTCAGAGCACAATGACAGCATAGGCTGCCTGTTATCTAATAAACATAATCAGTTCTATGGCCTGTTTTCCCTTCTCATCAATATAGTTTAAACAACATGACAGGTATAGCTTTTATTTGTTTTCTTGTTTACTTTAATGGCATGACTTACTGTCTGCGTGAGGGCCACTCCATTGGCCTTTAAAAGAAAAAAGGTGGTAAATTGACAGTGGTCTGAAGAAATTGCAGGAACCAATTATTCTTCTACCAAGTGTCAAACAATATTTTTGTTATTATACATCCTTGGGTACCTAAACCTTCATTTTTTGTAGAGATTTTCAAACAAAGAGAAGAAAAGAGATACCTGTTGACTCCAGTGCATATATATACTTACATATATGGTAAAAGATCTGTCACAAGCCACAAATCTATGGCAATTCTGGCCCTACTGAAATCAAAACCAGCATGCATAGCTTGGAGGCAGTAAATTAAAGATAACCATGACTGCTCCTGGCTCTGGGGCCAGGAGCCACCAAGCACCCTGACCCCCAGCTGGCCTAGCTGTGGGCAGGGTGCCAACATGGTCCTTGGGCCATGCTGAGTCTCACGGTCATTCCCAGGAATTGTTTGGCAATGTGCTGATTCATCTGGGCTGAAACTGTTCAAAAATCCAGTATGGGACTGTGTCCCAGTGTCCAGGGGCCTACATGTCCTTCCTGACTGCAGCACTGATGCCAGGCATCTCTCTTAAGAGTGGCTCAGTAGCAGTCTCAGGGACAAGACTTCTGATCTGGCACTACTTGCTGGGTGCTAGTGTGAAGCTCGGTGCTCCTCTGACCACCACAAAGAAGGGAAGACTGCAAAGGTGAAGAGGAACCAGACTGCATGAACCCTGGTGCCAGGAGAGCCAGGTACCTGCAGTGGGAGCACCTCAGGGATCCATTGTTGGAGCATCTGAAAATAGAGAGTGCTGAGATTTTCTTGGTGGAGATGTGGATCCAGCTGTGCAAAGCTGGTAGAGAGCTGTATGCTGGGCAAATGGGAGGTTCTTCACACCCTGAGAGTCAGCAGGGTACTACCCAAAATCTATATGAGTATTCCGACATTCAGCATTAGCTCCAGCTGAAGGGAAGCCAGCAAAGAAGATCACAGATACTACCCGTGGCCAAAGATGACAAATGAGATAAGGCAATTGAAGTTTTGAATTAAATTTGTGGTTGGGTTGAAGAAAGAACCACATGGTTCTTTTCAATATTTTCTGGAAGTATTAGTACCTCAGGAACACCTTTGGTTGTTTTAAGCATTTTACATGAGTCTTTCTGTAGCTGTTTCATCCATTTAACGCTACTAATTCCTGGGGTTCCTAACTCTTGCTGTATGGGAGGGAGCACGAGGATATCAATCCAAACCTGCCAAAGATTTTTGTATGAGTGATCTTTTTCTCATTGAGACTGGGATTCTGGGCAAATGCTGACTTAGGCTAAAGAAATGCCACAATTGTTTAGCACAGATGATGCTTTATTTAACTAAGAAACTACTGAGAAAGAGTCAATATTCTTTTATGACCATTAATTCCAGAATTCACAGAAACTTTGTCTTCTTTACCTCCAAAACATGAATAAATTCCACTGTGTCCCACAAAGAGGATGCCCTTTCTGAAATAAATGTGAATCTCATTCAGAAAAGAAGGCCAATTATTTATTTTAGAGACAATACAAAGCGAAGGCTCACCATAAGAGCTTTTGGTTCCTTGTGCTTCTTATTTAAAATAAGGCTTATAGTATAAAGCAAAAATATAGAAGTACCTATGTTTGGAGTACAGTTTCAGGGAGGACAGAGAACAGCAGGCTTATTTCTAATAGTGTTCCCTCTTTTGCCTTTGAAAATGTAGTAAAGACATGCTGTATCTTCTCCCTATTTCAGGCAGCTGAGAGAACCCCCTGTGGGTCATATTTTCTCAGATTTTTGACAACCCATATTAAGCACGTTGAGACATGGAGAGAGATTTACAGTGATACCACTCTTTCAGTTTCCAAATGATTTGTTTATCACATAATCATTTATGGTTAAAAAAATATTAGATGTTGGAATTAAATTGTTTTGTATATAGCATTGTGAATATAAATGGACACTTTGATCACTAACTGACACAATAGATTGTCTCCCTGAGAATAATTTAGATATTAGACTTATGTGTGCTTGCCTGCCATCATGCCTATAAGTTAAGCTACTTAATATGATTAGCTTCTGAAATGGAATTTACTGAATCAGACAAGACAAGAGAAAATGAGGAAATAAAGTTTTCTTTACTGATGAGCATTGCAAATACTGCACATCATTTTGGCTATGGGAATCTGAGCTTTGTCTTGTTTTAATTTCTGGCAGAGAACAGAAGTCACACAAACACTGTCTTCTCTTCAGATGACAGTTTAAATGATAGGGTTTAAGAAGCTCAAATTTAGACTTAGTTTATGAGAAAATCATTCACACATTATGTCAGCTCTACCAAAGGAATCATACAGAGATCGAAGACCGTACGAATCATGATTGCTGAATTGTTCTAATGACATCCATGCCCTCTGGATCCACAAAGATAAATCTCAGACCAGACTTTGGTCTGTGGTTTAGTATGGATTAAAAAAAAAGAGAGACTAGAGGAGGGAAATGGAAAAGGGAAAAGAAAAGGGAAGGATAAAAGGAAGACTTGCAAGTTTGACAATCAGAATGTCTGCACTATCACCACTTTCATTGGCAGCAGTGCTACTAATTACCCTTGCTATAGCAAGCAATTGATCTTCTAGTCATTATAATGTTGCAAATGGTAGCTTCAATGTAAGGAATGTTCTATTCAGCTGAGTTTTTAGTAGTTTAACTTTCGTGCATTTTTCATAGTAAACATATAAACAAGACGTTAAATAATGTTCAGGTTAATGAACATGGTTAATGAGGTTAATGAGGATCTAAAAGAGATGGAAGAAGTAGGCTTCTCCTCTAGCGTTACCTGTAAGGTAGTATTTATCCTGGAAAGGATCAGGCAGACATGTACTGGGAAGGCATTTAGCTATACGAACTGCAGTTCAGCTGTGTGATTGTGCAGGTCAGACTCTGGTTCCTGAGATTAGGAACTAGGAAAAAACAAAAAAAAGAAGGAAAACTGTTCTGAGAAAAGGCATAAAAGCAGCAGGAAGACAAACACCTTGAATCCCAGGGAAGAAAGTTTTATGTAAATATAAGTCATATTTTCTTAGCATTAAGCTCCTGGAGTTGGTCACTCCTTGATTAAGCTGTGTGAAGAATTAGGCCAATTAAATGGAATAAATGGGCTGTTTTATATGGGGACAGCTTGTGACAACATCATTTTAAGTAACTGCAAACTTTTCAAAATTTTATACTTATTTATTCATTCTTTCAGTCTCCACGGTCTTCAGATGAAGGCAAATGGGAGGTCAGGGCTACATGAAAATAACAACCAAGAGCTTCTAGGAAAACACCAAGTTTATCCGTTTCTCAGAAAAGGCAGGCAAGTAACCCGTTATTTTTACTGAGACAGAAGTAATTATTGGAGTTCTGTTTGTACAAGGTTTTTTTGGAGATTCTTTTGAAAATCATAACAGGAGGGAAAATAAAAGATTACCTTTCACCAATAGCTAGGAAACCCTGAAGAAACTATTACTTATTACTGCATAAAAGGAATGCACTGTTCAAGAGATGTCTGCAAGCTGGTCTCCCACTGCTTTGAACCTAATTTGGTTGCAGAGAAACAGAAAAACAATGGCCCTTTCAAACTCAATGTTGCACTGCACAAATCTGCTCTAATGTTAACATGGACCTTTGGCTGCCATCATCACAGTCAGATGTTTTGGAAGTGTTGACTTTCCAGTATTGTTGATAAAATGTTATGAGAGTATTTGTCCAGTGAGTGCTTCATGGCTTTTTTCCCCCCAAAGTTAAGTACATTATCTCATCTGTTTCAGAACATTTTCCTTTCAGACAAACCATATGACATTAGACCGCTGTGAGTATGATTGCTGCCAAGTCTCCTTTGTCTCTTCAATATTTAATTACAAGCCCAAAGAATGACACAAATGTAGGAAACTGTAGTGTGAAAAGCTGTGCTTACTGCAGCCCATTTTTCTCAACAAGGAGAACAACAAAGTCAGAGCAAGGTTTTTAGCTGAGTTGAATGATGAAAATATGATGAAAACTTTTTTTTTCTTTTTTTCAAGAATATTCATTCATATTTTCCAGAACTTCAGCTGCTTACACTGATCTGCTTGCCTTCCATGAATTTCATATTTCCTGTCAAGAACATTCATCTTGCAAATGAGATCCCATAGGAGTTATGCTGACCCATGCAGACCCATGTGGCATGGCTGCAGGTGTAACTCCACCACGGCAATGTCAACTCACGTGGGTCTCTCGTCTCCACTCAGCTGTCAAGGTCTGTCTCCTGGAGCAATCTCACACCTGTCACCACTCTGGCCTTGCTCTTGATGTGAGTGTGGTGTGTATTCACTGTGCTGATCCACTGGATCTGAATGAATTCAGGCATGTCCTCATATTCCCCACAAGAATCCGTGTACAGTCTGGTATCACTCAAAGAACAGTTTGAAAAAGTATGAATCACCTATCTTGATACACAAAGAGAAGATTTGAGTACAAATTGTCCACATGAATTGCTCTCATGTTTAGGAGCTCATCATTAGACGATGCACCAGTCTGGTCCCATAACTGGCCACCTTTGAGGGAAGATGAATTTTTAGCATCTGCCAGAGCCCTCGTATTCTTCTTTATTTCTGTTCTCTGGGCCATCAAGTAATGAGTTCCTGCAAGTTCAAAGGAGACTCAGCCAGTATCCAGAGACATTTTTATCCCTTTTCTGCCTGCTTCCTCATACTCTTTGTGTGATTTAATCCAATATAGTCATGTGGCAAACCATTTTACAGTGTTAATACACTGTTAGAGAGCAATACCCAATTCCCTAGGGCATATGTTCTACAAAATACAATTTTATTATTATCCACCCTGCCATCATTTATGCAGAATGCTTTAGTTCTGAAGGAAAATTAGGGAAAATAAGAAAATTAAAGCACTGGCATAGAACTAGAGAGATGAGGGAACTATTTTCCCCAGTAGGGTTCTTAAGGTTAAGCAAAAAAAAGATCTCTCTGGTTGCCCTCCAAGCAATTCTCCCAAAAGAATACAGAATAGTACAGAGCTGTACCATCTTTTGTTAAACTACCGACGTTTGTCCCTTTTATAGTCCCAAACAGTAATTTATTCCTGGATTGGCTGAAATACTAGCTCCCTGGTGTTGCCACTGCAATGCTTCTGCAGAACATAGAGCAAATGTAAAACAAAAACAGCTTAGGTATGTATTTATGTCACAAATGTTGAGAAGGAGAGAAGGGCACTTTTAGGAGGTAAATGACCATATTGTTCTCAAGTGAAGGAGAGGACAGCTCACCGTGACAGGGACTTCTGGCCTTGCTGGTGATGGGTTTCCTTAGGCTACAAGTTTTTCACTGGGCAAGTCTCATTTATTTCTTCCAACACTGATACTCAATTCTTTTATTTTACTGTCTACTTGCACAACCTAGGCAAGCCTTTTTAGACCCAGTCTCTTCTGGTCTTCTTACACTCCTTTAGGCAAGAAGCATCCATACTATATGGAGTACCTTGGGAGAAGAGGGAGCTTCAAGGGAGCTTGTATAGTATGGTTCATTTTTCACTGGGAATCATTATTTCTCCTGCAAAATTCCTCTATCTGTAAACCACGACTGGGAAATTCACTTTCTATTTTTTGTTTCTTTTGTCAAAAGGAATTTTCAAAAATTCTCAGAATCATTCTGACTTCATCTGTACCCACAAACCGATCTCTATGGAGAATAACTCACTGTTGTGGTTGAAGACACAGGCCCTTTCTGCTTTGCATGGACCTCTGTACAGTCTTTCTTTCATCAATACACAAACACATCCTTTTCCCTGGTTGTTACAGGTTGTATAGATGATGTGACTGTCAGTTTCCTGAAAGCTTTCTGCAGAGCAGACAGGGGCATACCACTCCCTAATCTATTCAAGTCCTTTAACACCCTTACCAGCATCCTATCTCAGCCACTTGCAGACTTTAAGTGGTTCTGTTTTACAATACCCCTGTGTAACAGAAAAATACCATCTCTACCTTACAGTGAACTAAAGCACAGCAAAGATTAAATGTTGAAAAATCACAGCTGCAGTGGAGTTATGAGCAAAAGCAAAGTACATCCTATGTTAGTGTCCTATTCATTCAACCATCCTATTAACAGTTATATATTTGGAAAGGAAAATGAGAGTAGAATAATGAGAGAAGTAGACATAAATAGAAAGAAAAGAACTGTGGGAAAGAAAGATTTATCATTAACATTTTATGGAACAGGCAAATGTTTTCCATTTTTGACTGCCTGAGAATGTCCCCTGTCACATAACTAAAATGGCATTTTGGACATTTCACAGAATCACAGAATGGCCGAGGTTGGAAGGGACCTCTGAAGATCTAGTCCAACGCTCCTGCTGAGCAGCATACCCTAGACCACATTGCGTGGGATGGCATCCAGGAGGGTTTTGAACGTCTCCAGAGAAGGAGACTCCACAGCCTCTCTGGGCAACCTCTCTTAGCCTGCCCTCTTGTGACACATGCTCCAGTCCTCTAATCATCTTTGTAGCCCAGGGCTGAGTAGAGAGGCAGGATCACCTCCCTTGAGCTGGGGGCAACACTCTTCCAAATGCACCCTAGGATATCATTGGCCTTCTTGGCCACAAGGGCACATTGCTAATTCATGGCCAGCATGCTGTCCACCAGGGCTCCCAGGTCCCTCTCTGCAGAGCTGCATTCCAGCAGGTCAGCCCCCAGCCTGTGCTGGTGCTTGTGGTTATTCCTCCCTACGTGCAGGACCCTGCACTTGTCCTTGTTGAACTTCATGAGGTTCGTCATGGCCCAACCCTCCAGCCTGTCAAGGTCCCTCTGAATGGCAGCACAGCCCTCTGGGGTATCAGCCACTCCTCTGAGCTTTGTGTCTTCAGTAAACTTGCTGAAGGTTCACTCCGTATTTCATATTTCAGTTGTTGCTCATGTGAGTGTGGGATTTTTTGCAATGACAAAGGACAATGGGAGCAGTATCTGCTTGGACCCAGGAACCTAGGGGAGGGCAGGAAAGAGAAAAGCAGGACAGTGAGAAGAAAACCCCAGGTTGCCGTTTTGAGAACACCTCACAAATAAGTTAAACACTGACCACTGGCCAGGTATTTCTCAACACTGTAATAAAATATATCACTAGATGCTCACTATTCAAACTGAGGCGATTTGGGGTCAGATTTTTGTTCTGAGGAACTGGCTCAGAGTTTCAAGAACTCAAGTTTCAGAAACTCAGGCCAAACTCAGTTTGAACAGAAATAAAAAAAAAGGGGGGGGGGGGGGGGGGGAGGAGGAAGGGGTGGGAAGGAGGGAAGGAAAAGCACACATTCTCCAAAGTGAGAAAAATGAGATATCCACTCTCCCTTGGATATCTCACACGTAGGGTAATCAACAGACACTCACCTTTGGGAAGCTGTTTGAAACTCAAACAAAGGCTGTATTTAAATAATTATGTACACTATAATTTTATAGTGTTCCCATATTCCTACTAGTGTTTCCTACTATTCCTGCTTCCATTTTGATCAAATTTTCTTTTGCAATAAAAACAAAAACCTAGGCATTAAACTACCATTTCCCAAGACAACATTATTATTATAAAATAAAAGCAGCAGATTTAGAGAGTTAATAATAAAATATGGATTATGTTTTCTTGGGTAGAAAGAATTGCTTCATAATATATTGCTTGCAATAAAGGGTAAGCCTCAGATTTGGTGCAGCAATATTAATTACCAAGGAGAGAGAACGGAAGAAATCATGTCAGATTGAGATTCTTCTGAATCACAGCAGAGAAGATACAGTGCATCTTCTGAATAAACAGATTATGTTACAGAGAGTTAAATTAGCAAACAATCCTCAGCTATGCCTGCCTCTAATAGTTCTCCATATGACTTCTTGTGGGCAGGCCCAGGGGAGAACAACTGATGGCAGAATGATTATTTCAGCTTCCTGTGTTATTACTCTGCAGTCTTTCTCAGAAAGGGGGGATATTAACTGTTCCACCTCTTCCTTGTGCTGCAGAAAAAAAATAGAGTTTGCATCAGAATGTAATGTGTATGTAACAAATAATTGCCTATTACAAAAGCTGTTCTGATATGAAAGAAAGAGAAATGGCATACAGAAGAGGTTGCTTCATGTGCTACTGCTGGAGAAATGATGAATTTCAAAGAATTGACATAAAGTAAGGTCACCATCAAGAAAGCTGTGTAATAACCACAGGTTCCAATACGTGAAAGACCAAGGTACATGCTTTATGTTTTGTACTGAGACTATTTCCACTGGTCTGGTGGACCCTGCCATTATCTCGTCCAGGCCAGGCCACTGCCCTTGGCAGCACAGCCCCCCAGTGCTGCGGAGGCTGGGCCCTTCTCCTGCTCATCCGGTTGTGTTTCTTCTTAGGAGCTGTCTCTTTAAATAACCTATACACATTTCATTCCTAATGGAAACAAAGTTTGTGAAGGTCCTGGGTTCTGGAGGAATTTATCAGAGGCTGCCTCTGGAGAGAGCTGTTTCCTGCTGAGGTGACAGGAAAACTATTAATGCCTGTCATGCCTGAGCCTGTCAGCCTGCAGGCACCTTCACAAGCCTCTCCTGAAGTCATAACCCAGTAGTTCCCCCAGCTTCATGCCTTTGGATGCCTCAACCTTCACTTAAAGTTAATGATCTTCTACACCCTCCTGAGGAACAGACTAGAAAAGCTCAGAGGGGTCCACATTGTTGAGACACATCCCAGGCCAGCTGGAGTACCTGAAGGATTGCTAGAGCTGGGGCTGTGAGGTGGTGGGAGGGAGGAGAGATGAAACACCCCACCAAGAGCATGATGCTCTTGGAGCATGGGTTGTCACCCAGGGAACGGGTAAGGAAGCAGCAGCACCAGCCCAAACAGAAGCAGGTAGGCAGCCCCAGATGTAATGATGACTCAGATGCAGGGAGCAAGAGATGTTTGCCCCAGGGCTCCTGTGTATCAGGGCTGGGGAGATGAGCACCACTCTGCCAGCCTACCCTGGATGCCAAGAACACTTGCCCACATGCTCTGAGTCAAGGACGCCTGTCATTCACAGTGTATTTGTAAGAATGCCTCTTATCCTAGAAACCTGGAGGGAATCCATACTTTAAAAAAAGAAATGTTCTGAAATACTTTTTCCTTACAGTGTAGTGAGGTTACACCACCTCATGCTTATATGATGTTCATGAAAATCTTTGTCCATCTTTTTCTTAGCTGAAAAAATGTTTGCTTTGCAGAGCTGCGTGGAGATCCTGAACTACACCGTTGTGTTGAACAAGTTCAACCTCTAAATTTTAGACGTGCTTTTTTAAAGGCCTGGATTTAACTGTTCCTCATCGAAAGATGAATAGAACGAATGTGCTGTGTCTCTCTTCAGAGCTGTTGGGTAGGCTGTGCTGTTCTCTGCCTTGTAGAAGGAACTCCTTCCAGGTGGCGAGGCTTACCTATGCCCATTTGCGACACATTTTTTCTGTTAAGAGCTGTTATTTACCCTAGGCATACTCCAGAGTTTCATGTGACACAGAAACTCCTACTGCCTAGAGATAATGACATAACACATTGCCCTTTAGGAAATATCATTTAATAAGGATTTATCTAGTATTTGAAAAATGGGTAAGAAAACAGTTTTGAGACTTTTTATTTTTTAAATTGATGTTCAAAACCCTTCTAAGAAAGAGTCTGGCCTATATGGTCCTTCCAGGGGTGCCCTACCTTGTATCTGGGGACAATATTTCATCTGGGATATATCAACCCAAGTCCACTGAAGGCTGATCTGTCTCTAAGAGATATCCACTTAAATTTACACTTGAAAAAATGAAGTACCCATCCAGAGAAATGGAGAAATTCTGTCTGCTTCACTACTCACCTTGTCCCCCAGCAGCCCTGTCCCTCAACAAACTCCTCTCACAGCACTCTCCAGAAACACAGGGAACTTACATTAAAAAAGAAGCAAAAGCATAAAAAATATGTTAGTAATAACATATGTTATTAGTAATAATATGTTAGTAATTGTGCTTTATTTCTGAAACTCTGATAGTTCCCAGTTATTTCTTCATTTTTATTTATTTATTTGTTTATTTTTCTTTCCCCAGTAGAAGAGTCAAACAATCTTTAAGGCAATGAGATGGACTTTGTGCTAGCTTGTAGTTTTTTAGGTTTGTGTCTGAAAGATTCCAAAAAAAGGACAAAAGCTTTGCCTTGGAGTGTATCTTATAAGGGATGTACAGAGTTTCATGGTCTTTCTGGTAAGCATTTAAAACTACATGGTAGACAGTACATTTGAAGCAGTATGACTTTCCTTTAATATAACTATGGTATAAGGTATTTAATTCCAAGACAGTTACTCCCACACAGGAAAAAAGAGTGAAGTAGCCAAATGAAGCGTCCTTATACCAATATAACCGTGTCCTTAAAAATCCTAATAATATGCTGGGGAGCAGAGAGAAGAGGAAAAAAAATCTCATTTACTAAAGCAGTTTAAAATAAAACAGGAGTATTTCAGCTCCAGATGAAGCATGAAGTCAGAAAGAAAATACTTGATTGCATGAAGAACTGAATGCTGGACTCCACGAAGCCCTCACATCACAGACCAGGGGCCCCTGCTCCACTGAGGGGGTGGCTCTTTGCCATAGCAAACATGTTGGCTGTCATTACTTTCAGGGATTGCCACAACTTGGGCTCAGGAACCCATGAGCAAGCAGCCTGGTGACAGCAAATGACCCCAGGTCTCACAGCATAATGTTTCCAGCTGTAAATTTTTCTGATGCTTTCTTCTGCCTGCTTTGAAGCGCCACAGTGAAGGACTGTACCCATGGATGATCCAGCCATCTTGTGTTAGGATTTCACCTGTCAGGGCATTATTCTTTGGCTTCTCACAAGAAAGAGAAACAAAGGGCTCAGTGCTGCTCACCTTACAGAGAAGAGGAATTACACTCAACAACAAAAGGGCTGGGGCCAAGGGACTGTTACTTATTTACCCAAACTTCTGCTCAAGAGGCAGCCTTCAGAGGAAAAACGAGAGGGCACTGGTGTGTGAAATTCATCTATGGACATAAAAAGATAACTTGCCAAACTACCTGCTGCCTTCAGTGTCATTAAACTCATGTTTCTGGCAGTGTTTCATGAAGAAATTGGCATATCCCAGCTGGGTATGAGGTGCCAGTCACTAGAGATTTTTAAAAGACTCTATCTTCCTTATGTGAAGGATGGGGTTTTGCCTATATTTTAAAGCTGTGAGACATCTAATACCTTACTTAAAAAATTTAGGGGGCTGGATTCCTGTTTGCACAGTGGGGATGAGAAAAGGAAAGTTGCTGTCAATATTAAAACAAACAACCACCCAACCCCGACTTTAATTTACACTTGATTTTTCAGTAAGATAACCAGGACTGGCCATTAGCTTAGCCTGTGGTAAAACACCTTTTTAATTTTTCTTCCCCACTCCCCCATCCATCCTCACCCCTCCTACCCCCCCAATACCCTTCATTTAAGTCTGAAGACTTTCTGGACAGCAATATTAATGCATGCACAATAAATCTGAATTGTGTAGAAAGCTCTGTGAAGATGCTTTAAATCTAATTCAAATATAAACTTAATTTACCACAGTGAACAGGCAATTGGCACCATCTGACCTGAAGACCTGTCTGCCCCTTCCCAGACCCATCAGGCCTACAGCAGCATGTGGGCAATCATACAACAGACAACAGTGTTTGTTCCTAACAGCAGCAGCCTTTCTGCCTAGGACTAAACAACTCTTGTATGATGGCACCAACAGGTCTGCAGTGTATTCCCCAAAAAAACTTGGAAAATCCTCAAAATCTGCCAAAAAAAAAAAAAAAAAAGCCAAACCAAACAAGTCAGCTGCTCACTTCAGGGTATACAAACCCAGTTAAAGAAAACTGTTCTCTCCAGATGATATTCATCCTTCATTCATCAAGACAAACTTCTTCAAGGCTGTCTCTTCTAAGGCAAATTATAAATTACAGCATCAGGTAGAAAGGTAAAAAAAAAAAAAAAAAAAGTGCCTTCCAAATCACTTTGATTTTTAATTTTTGGTTTTAAATTCCTCAGGGTTTGAAAACATCTCTGCAACATGTATAAGGGTAACAGTATTTCCTTTCACTAAAGGACTTAAGGCAGGTTTGGTAGTCTGTAGTCATCACAAGAGATAATAGTGGGATGATCTTAGCAAAAAGTTTAGATAGTTACGTCTCTGTGTTGCACTCCATCTCAGCAAAAAATAAATTTCAAGATCTGTGAGGAGAGCCATTGATGAGCCTTAGCTATGCTCAGAAATACCGCACAGGTAACAGAAAACATGTTAATCACCAGTGAAGCCAAATACGCCATGGGAGCTTCACCTTCCATAGGAATGGATGCTCAGACCAAAGGTTTCTTTAAGTAGCACTACCTCTGTTCCAATGCTTGCTTTTGGTGGGTTACTAGATCTCATTCAGTTCAACATAACCAACTCAAATTTACCAGTAACAACATGAGTAAGGACAGCAACAAAGGTATGGGAGCAAGGAACTTACAGCAGTAGTCTTGGGGCATGGTACAACCTCTCCAGAGCTTCTGTGTACATCCTCTGATTGCTGGTCTGCATGTCCATAAAATCACACTCCCATGTCACCATGCAGACTTAACCCAAAGTCTTGCTGGCACATTTCAATGAACAATGCTAGAAACACGCTGTAATTGTTGACCTTGTATTCAATACTTCCATGGGCAGAACTGAATATTTCATCATGCTTGAGAAAATTTCTAAGTTCAAGTCTTCCCAGACCCTACCTAGATGTTGAATAATTTTCTTCCTGAATTACATAGAGACTAGCAAATCATATATAAAGGAAACAATAAAAAAAAGCTATTTTGTGATTACATTGTCTCTAATAAATATGAACTGTGAAAAAGAATTACATTCAGTATCAATTATTCACACTTTCACCAAGTAACTGACACATCCTCAAGTTACAACTTCCATCTATGCTGGCTATAAAACACCATTTTCACTATGATTGGAATGGCTGTTCCTGGCTGTCAATTGAAATATATACCATGTCCCAGGCAATAGAAGGTGACAACATTAGGAAGAAATAACACTTGACAGCCACTTGGGAAATACATAAGCAAGAGAAGACTGAAAATTACTGAAGATCTTTATCTACAGCTTCTTACTTTTAAACACTGACCTCCAAGATACGAAGATCAGAAAAAATTATCTGCATTTGAAAATTTCCTTTAACTCCTGTTGTTCTATTTCTTTTTCAAAACAAGGATGACTGAAATCTTGCTAAATTACAGATTGCATTAAGCGTATTCTAAAGAAGCAGCAACAAACCCATTCATACTGCCCAGCATGAGAAATTTCCCTTAACAGAAATCTTTGGATGTCATTTTCCAGCTCAGAAAACATACCCAGAGTGCACTGGAACTAATTACCTCCAAGTGAAGAAGTCTTCAGATGAAGTCCAGGGAAAATTTATCATTTTCTTTGTTTTGCCCTTAGATTTAGTGGAATTGGCCTTTCATAGGAGTATGACATTTGTGTAGGAAGAATTTTTTTAGAAACTGGAAATCTGAACAAAATATTCTCACTTCTCCTGTAGGCTTGAACAAAATATTCTCACTTCTCCTGTAGGCACCCAGATATGAAGAAAACTTGCCCAAAGAAGCTATACTACCTCTCAAAAGTTAGCAGTCTAGAGACTGCAGAGTTGGCGAAGTACCAGTCTAACAGTTCCTAAGACTGGATGCAGAATATCACCCCTTGGAGAAGTCAGAGCTGCATCCATTCCTTCTCTCTGCGCTGTCACTGGGCTCTGCCGGTGGGCAGCGACTGGCAGAGCTACAGCCAGGGGCTAACCCCACTTTCTCAGTCTGAAGGCATGGAAGAAGTGAATGGCAAAGCCTTACTTGTCTTTTTACATTGCTATGGTCAAAAATACCAGTTCATCATACTGATATAAAATGCATAGCTGTATTTCTAGATGTAGATCCCACTTTGCTTAATCCACCTGCATCATGCATGCATGTCTTATGTGAGGGTCATGGTGTACAGGGCACAGGAAAATCAGACACTCTCTAGACCAGGAGAGTTATTCTGCTGCTGCAGACAGAACTGATGCCTGTTGTCCTATTTCATTTATGGGACTTCTCATCAGATACCTTGACTATCATGATCTAAACAACCCACAGATGGAAAACTGTTTTAAAACTTCAGTGAATCTTGAGCTCCAACTAGTGGGATGCTTTGTTTTCCCTCACTTCCCACAAGCCTAGATCTAAGATCTGAATGAAACCCATTTATTATCCTTATTGGTATCAGAAGGATCACTGTCTAAGCTTACCAGTGAGTATATCAGGCTTAGAAAGGAAATTCTCTGCACTCATCAGCTAGAGAAAGAAGATATGCTGGGCTCCTACTCCTTTTTAAATGAATATGATGCATGTAAGGGATGGGTAGGTCAGGATGCTACCCTTTAGGCTTTAAAGACAAGCATCAATAAACCTTCATATTTGTGTTGGGACTTTTCCAGGGTTATTGATTATCAAGTCAATCTTACCTTTCTGCAGGACTCCAATCCTTTGAGACATACAGTTTTACCTCTGCACCACATCGCTAGTCACAGCTAGTCCTCAATTTCACTCACAAAAGCTGGCCAAAAATTATAGCCAACAATAAACACCAGCACCAGAAGTAAACATGGATTTTAATGTCAAGATTTTTTTAATTAATATAAGTTTTTGCTCTTGCCTCATTCTTTTTGTCAGCCAGACCATAACCCTCATTCCCTCTTTCCCTGCACCACTTGGGGGGAGGAGGTAGAAGAGGGCGGATGGGGAGGAAGGTTTTTTTAGTTTGTTTTTAGATCTTACTGCTTGAGTCTGTTATTACTAGGCAATAAATTACATTGATCTCCCTATACTGAGTCTGTTTTGGCCGTGATTATAATTGGTAAGGAATCTCCCTGTCCTTATCTCAAACCATGAGCCTTTTTTCATCATTCTCCCCCTGTTCTTTTGAGAAGAGGAAGTGAGAGAGCAGCGTGGTGGAGCTCAGCTGCCCATCAGTGCGAAACCACCACACATGTCGAGTAGGGAAGGCTTACTAAACTTCTCCATTTTGGTTGTAATCACATGGTGACAGCTGGTGGTAACTTTGTTTTACTCTACCAGTTTCTCAGTTGTGACAGGGACTCTTCATTCTTCTCCATATTCTCCGGTAGATTATGAAGATAGATATACAGCGATAGCTTAACTAGGACAGTGGTAAATATCTTAAACATATACTGACAATTTGTCAGTAAGGAGACCAAAATTTATCACTAAGCTGGGTTGATTTACCTCTCAGTTCATCATTTTATGCACAAACATATATGCTGATTTTCTAATCCTGAATCAGGTCATTGATCCCCTGCCATTGACCTCAGAGGAAGAGCACCACCAAACGAGGAACAGCAATGCAACACATATGTATTTATTTTTATTCCTAAAACTCACGAATTTACCTGATTAGGTCTTGGCTGAGGCACATCAGTGGAGACTGCAGTACCACAGCGCTTCTTTGATGAATGCCCACAAGAACCCTGCCTTGTTTTTTTTTAAGCACAGAAATAATGATGATGATAATTGACAAGGGCAGCCTCAGATGATTTCATAAATTCTCGTTATGTGAGGTAGCAGCATTAGAAACAACCTTGTCTCTAAGCTGTCAATAAATGGCAGGTACCGTGGTACCCCTTCATGCCTTGGCAAGTAATCAACCACCCCAAGCCTATTATCATAACAAAGCAGCTCACTGCCATGACAGCCTGTCTCAAGCAGGGGCCAGTCACAAGTATACAGGTTTAATCTGCATGTGTGTTATGCATATCCCATCATACAAGCTATATAATCTGTAGTAGTCGATTTATTATTCAAGTTTCAGGGTATAATGAAATGTACAGTGAAGTTTTGAGTCCCACTACATGGGTTGACTGGATTGTCAGCCTTAGGTTAACATTTTGTGCAATTAAATGCAGCCTAGTCACCAAGTTACCACAGGTATACATGAGATATCTAAAAAGTAAGCCCTGAAGAGTGTTATATATCATTATCATCAACAACAAATCAAAAACTTCCCAGTTGAGTGATTGTTCACAAGGATCCAGATACAAAACAGAGGGACACGGGTGCCAAACTCAGAGTGCAATCCCAGGTAGGGTTTGGGTTTCACATCCGTGTGGGTTGCTGAAGCACACCCTCCTCTTCTCTTAAAGGCCGCTGTACAGGAAAGGGGCTGGACCCCTCTTCAGAAATCAGGAAGCATCCTGTCAACTGGATAGCTGGAAATACATGGAGAAAAGGCATCTCTAAGAGCCAAGGTAAGGGCAGATGTGTGCGTGACTTTTTTTTTCCACCGCCATTTACTCTCTCTAAATTTAATGGCCATATTTAGATTTTGGGAAAACCGAGAAAGTGTAGGTTTATCATGACTAACTCTTGGGCTGAGGGTGACATCAGGATAGCTGGCGAACAGCTGGCATTCCTCCCCTGTGGAGGAGGTGATGTTTAAAACCGGGCTATGGATTACTCTTGTAGAGCCTGATCTTCCCACACTGAAGGTGGTAACACGGTGGGGGCAGGGGAATAAAAAGTCTTCCTGCAATCAGTATTCTTCAGAAAAGCTCTTTGGCAAGCGATGGTAAAATAAGGACACAGCCTGAGGGATCTTGAGGGAGCATGTATAACAAGGACAGTGAGAGGAGTCATCGGTAAAAATGCTGTAACAAGAAAAGACCGGGCAGTTTGGATAAACTGGTGAAAGGCGATACCGGTGTGCAAATTCATTTCTGTGAAGGAGGACTTTCTGTCAATAGAATATGGCATTTATTGAGGGAAAGTGGGGGGATTGTTTCCTGGCCATGTAAAAGTGGCTTTGCCCATGTTACTGAAAATGAACGTGTCTTAGATTTGTTGTGAAGGTTATGGGCAAAGATAGCCAACTCTGCATTTATGCAAGAGTGCAAGAAACAAACACTGCCCTGAGCCCTCACCCACAGACATCTTCCTGCAAGTGGGCAGGCAGCTCAGGTAAAGACTGAGGCCTCTGGGAAGACAGCACCATGCAGCTCCTGCTTCAGCCTCGCTCCTTCTGGCATCAGCTGCTCACCATCAGCTGCCCGAGCAGGCGGCCTGCCAGCTCGCCTCCCGTGAGGAGCCAGCTCCATATTACATGCTAGCAAAAAAGAACACTTTCTTCAGAAACACCTCAGTCTTTGGCTTTCCTGTTGTTTCTGTTGGCTTTACTTCATTCTTAGTCATTGTTGTGATTGCAATGGCATCCAAAGGCTGCCCTTTCCTAATCTCCACTAAAATACTAATCATGCACAGCATAACAAAACTAATTAATGTTTCCCCTTTCCAGTGCTGTGCAAATATTGACCATCTAATCTTCACAGCAGACCAGACAGACCAACACCTCTTCTCTAGTTACTGACGACAGCACCTTGAATTGCATTATCCCCAAGTATGAGCTTCCTGGGATCTTCTATGGGCTCTCCTCCTGGTTGCACGTCAGTTCCTTAGCACACTTCTTACTCATACCTCTCAGTCTTCCCACAGTGATAGCTACTGTCCACAGCAGTAGCAATCCATCCTCCGCAGGTCACAGAAAAGCAAAATGTCTCTATCGTGTTGTTTTTCCATCTCTGTAAAATGAGGGACTGTCACCCCTTCTTCCTCTAGTCCTCCATTTGTTCATCTAGTTTGACTTCACACCAAAATCACTGCAGAGTGGGAGAGGTGTTTTTACAATAGATGTATTATAATTTACACTTGGGCTGATGTTCAGCTTTTTGGACCTCAGAAGTTGCTGTAATATAAAAACAGCTGCTAGACTGGATGTATCCATTGGAAAGTAGCAATTTGAACCACTTTGATAAAGGGTCCTGGTCATTATTTTCTCAAGGTGTTTTGCTGAGCAATGCCATTTAAGTGAAACTGAAGAAATATATTCAATATCTCCAAATTCTTTACTGCAACTTCTGCCTCAAGGTGTTATATACTGCTATTGTCTGCTGTTAAATACCTGTTGTGTTTTATTCCAAGGTGACTAAAATATATATATATATTTTTGCTAGTTACTAAAGCATTTGGCGAGCTTCCAGGATGAAAATGAATACAGAAATGCAGAACATTTACTATTCAAATAGATAGCCATCAGTGCCTTATGAACTATTCCATTACATCAAAAAAAAAATCATTGTGTCTTAACAAAGGGTCTTGAGAACATTTGCTTTAAATTGAAAGAATGTATTTTTACAGTACCAAGAACACTGCTAATATCGATCCGGGTGTTCTGTGGAGCAATCTAATCTTTTCATTGCGGCACTATTGAAAATCTGGTCTTGTACAACGGTGATACTGCATCTTTCAAAGTTAGCAACAATGAAAAAGTAAATCCTTACATTAATTAAAAAGGGCTTACAATTGCATTAACGATCCTTTCATTGGAGTGTGTCATTTAGGTAATGGCAGCCTAGCATATTAACTTCCCTTGGCTTTGCCTTGGCCTTGTAACTCCTCCAACTGATTATTAACTAATTTGTAAAGTCTCCCAAATGGGACATTAGCTCTTAAATACATTTCTCCTGCTGTTTGTTATATATCCTAGAAAAAGTAGACTGTCAGAGAGGTAACTGTTTTAGAAGTAGCTTATTCCGAGAAAAAAAAAAAAAAAAAAAAAAAAGGTTAACAAAATACCAGATTAAAACTAAGTTTGTGAAATGAATCATGGCTTGAAATATCCCCGATATGTGATTATCTAAGATGCTACATATATATATATATATATATATATATATATATATTTTTTTTTTTTTCACAAAAGAGGACTGGCATCAGAACATATGCAAGCATATGTGCTCTTGGAAGTACTTGTAACTCCTGATACTTCTAGTCCATAATAACACTCACGCAGCCAGGCAATCTTCTAACATGCTAAACTATGAAACCCAGGAGAAAGGTTCATGGGAACAAATCCTGTACTCCTGATATTATAACCTTCCCTCTGCCTTCTCAATCCAGCCCAGAAATCATGAGCCAAAGGCAGGGCAAACTGAGAGCACAAGCCAGTCAGTAGCATATAGTCCAAGTATTTGAATCACCCAAGGCAATGCTACATTCATTAACTAAATTAGTTATTCTGTCCACTGCCAAGCAAGAGAAGCAAAAGATCATTTTGGTATTTACAATAATCACTTACAATTGATGCTGCCTTATTTTGCCTGCATGGACGACAGCTGTTGGGTCTTGATGTCCTCACTGCATTGAAAAGAGATCTACTCATGGTAGGACTAAAGTGGTTTTATAATGTATTATCTGCGAAGTAGTGATCTTTTTTAGTATCTGTGCTGATCAGGCATGCTGGGTGGTGCACAGCCCTGCTCCAAAGCGTGGGAGTATGGGGACGTCTCTGTCGTGTTGGACCTGCAGGAGTGTGGTGTGACTCCACCACTGCAGAGCTGGGTGGTCAGGCTGCACACAGGGAGCTGGCAGAGGGGTGGACCTGGTGATCTCCAGAGGTCCCTTCCAACCTCAGCCACTCTCTGATTCCGTGATTCTGTGATATGATGCAGTGCCGAAATAAATCTTTATGACTAAGTAAAAACTCTTTGTACTAACCCACTCATCTGCAAGCTATTCATGTGAGACAGAATAAATGACTACTGGCCAGCAATATCCGAACTGCAGGAACTTTGAATACTGAGATGCTGAATAAATTACATGTTTCCACACAACGAAAATAACACCTAAGGTATAAAAACACTTCAACTTTTTCAACAGGATTCAACTTCAGTGTTAGCAAGTACTCCCATTTGTTTGTGCAGCCTATGTTTATGTGCTATTTCTTCACTTCTATACATTTCTCAAACTCCCTCCTCCTCTTTGGTTATTTTCTTATTTTTGAAGCAATCTTCACCTGATTTTGAAAAGAGGTGACTTGGCACTACTTCTACCTGATTTCCTGGAAGAGCAGCTCCTGTATGTTTTATCTTCTTAGTAAGGACAAGACATGTGGTGACCTTTGAGAAGTAAAACAATTGTCTGGTATGGCCCAATACATATGGGTCTGCAGAACATTAACTGGCATACTAAAATCAATCTCCTCACTAGCGTTTTCATATCAAACAAATAGCTCTCTATCACCATGAAATTCTCAAATTGCTATTTCCATAATTTTCCCCTGCAATTAGTCATGTATACATTCCAGTTACTTAGGTCACCATGACATTTATGCAATATCATCAGAGGCAACATGCAGTCTCAAAGCTGAAAAACAGAGGACTCCATGACCAAAGATGTTTAATTGTTTTCCTGAAATGCCTTTTTATTTAAGAGATCTGCTTGGTCACTTGTTCTGACAAATGTCACAGGTAAAGAAATTCTTCCTCTCAGGGGAGATTTAGGATAGTTTTCTTTCTCTGTATTTTTCAGGAGACCGGATTCATCAAATACAAACTACTTTTTGATTGGTGTGTCCACATGCTCAATACAAAGACATGAAATACACAAATGGGGGAAATGACAAATACTCATTATTTACAGGTAAGTTTTTGGCACAGAAATATCATCCAATGCAATCAAGGGTAAAGTGCTGAGGTAGTAGCGTAGAATGATGTAGAAGCAGGACTTCCCACACAGAACACCATGCTCATCCTTTCCTTCACACTGACCACCAGCCCAGATGGGAAGTTTGGCAGGCACACCAGCACCCCTAGAGATGGGTTTGCAAAGGGAGTGCCAAAACCCAGAAGGTAATAATTCACAGGAAGATTGCAACTGAGGAGCATCCGTCTCTTAGGAGAGGTCATGTTAGCAGCAGAGATGTCACAGGACAAAGCCCAGAGAAGTAACTGTAAAGATAACCTAGTTCAGGATTTTTCATCTCAGAAAGCAAATCAGAAATGAGAACGTAACTTTCCTTCCTTGGGGAAGGCTCCAAGGAACCAGCAGTAACCAAAATCAGTGACACAGCTCGGTTTTCCTCTGACCAGGTTACAAAAGCCTGGAGAGCTAGTGGGTTGGTGATTCAAGGCTGAGTTTGGCCAAAGGCCACAACACAGATCTGATCCTAGAATGGTAAGGACTGAGGCCATTTGTGCTTTCTAGTGTGTTTTTTCAAAAGGGTAAAGTTAGTC
Organism: Anas acuta; assembly: GCF_963932015.1. Taxonomy (NCBI): domain Eukaryota; kingdom Metazoa; phylum Chordata; class Aves; order Anseriformes; family Anatidae; genus Anas; species Anas acuta. The sequence goes on along the minus strand of NC_088979.1, from coordinate 98,086,645 downwards.
ATCTTGGAAAGGACAAATACAATTACAAAATCTAAGCAAGAACAGTCAATGAGGTCTTGGATGCAAGAAAGCTTCTGAATAAGTTTTGTACTCAGAGCTAAAAGGTTGCTTGAGTTCTTCCCTGAATCAGGACTGAATGCCAAAAATATCTCACTTAGGGGTTGATCAGAGATTTTGTTATCTGGCTTCACAGGGATATGGATACCACCTTTTGCAAGCTGTTTTTCAGTTCATTAACACGCTGAAACTTCTGAAAAAAAAAAAAAAAGAAAAGATGAGGGCTATACTGGAAAACATTTAAACACCTTCAGATCTCTAGGAATCAGTGGTAACCTGAAGCTTCTCCTCTGAAATGAACTTGATGCCACAGCTGTCTTGAACCGTCTTGAACCAGGTGTCTTATTTTGTCACCTTCCAGTATTTTGGCTGCACAGTTCTCCAACTGCCCAGCTACCCAACTCAAACTAAGTGAGTTCAACACTTCTAAATCCCTGAAGAGAACCATTGCCTTTTGGTTTGCATGTAAAACCAGTGTCGTCATTGAAAGACGATGCTTTAGGATGAACGATGTGTTAGGTAACTGGATACTCTGTTCTGAAATAGCTGCTGCTGAATTACAGTTAGGCCAATAAGTATATGGAAGATTTTAAATCATGAAGGTCTGTACTTTACATAGCAGAGATTAAACAATTTTGAACAATATGCATGACAAATGCAAAAAATACTACTTGGCATCTTAGACTTTTAGAATGGCCAAGGCAACATTCAAAAGTAATCTGATGCTCACAGTCTCTCTTCTCATCTCTTTGCTTAGGCTGAATTTCATTACTACTGGAAAACAGTACAATTTTTTTATTATTATTTAAAAAAGGTCTTTAAGCAATCCAATTGAAACACAGATCTATGATGTTTTAGTAATTGATTTGGTTTTCTTCTCCCACTTGTGAGTTTTCCTGAATTAATATTTTATTAAAAAATCAAAGTATCATTTAGTCTTAAAAAAGGCATTGTGGCATTGTCCAATGTCCACAGTATTTAAGTCCAGGTAAAAGTTAATCAGCTATAAATTAGTGTAATTCACATATAAAAATGCTCTTTATGTTTACATTTTAGGCCACAAACAAGTCTCAACTTGTTTAAAAGTAGGCACTTAAAACAGCCTGCACCTGGCCAAAAATACCATCCATCATTTTTTGGTTACTGAGTAACTCCCAACAGCACTTCTCTTTGTAATACACCTATCAGGTCAATATGCACAGCTGATCATCAGTTATCATCATCCTGAAGTAGAAACTGAAAATAGCTTCAGTCTTCCTTGTTCTTCCTTATTCCCCTTGTCTCACAGAAAGGCGTATCACATGTTTGAAGACCGCAGTTGGAATTTTCTCCCAGAATAAGCCCCAGCAGCTGCCTCTTGTGCATTTGAAACAGACCTTGTTGAACCATTTGCAACATTTGCGTGTTCCTAAATGGGAAGACCATGGCTCCCGTGTGCTGTAACAGGCTGCAGCTGAGGCTAAACACTGGTATTAAGGGCTACTCATCAGGCACTGACTTAGAGGAACTTTGGTCACACACTGTTTAACCATGAAATGTGATGGTCCAGAGTGGACAGTATTTTTCTTTGCCCTGAGCCACATCAACCCTCCTTGGTTATTTCAACCTCTGACCAGATGTGTTGATGCAGACCCCATTCTCCTTGTCCCTGAGCCAAAAATATTTGTTCCAATGGTGCTGGCTGTTTCAACAGGCAGTTAATATCCAGGTGAAGCCATGTAATTATTTCCCTGAATATCCAGGGTAAGGAGGGGGTGGAGGATACTGTATTGAAGTCTGTGGAGTGGGAGTATATGGTGGAGGTAGATCAACGGGGTATTCCATTTCATATTCATAGCTGTACGGTGGTGGAGCCACTAAAAAGGGAGAAGGAAGAAAGAGTTAAAAAATAATCTTTTTCATATGCAGGCACCTAAGTATTTTCTTGTTGGCATTAAGATTTCCATAGAACAGATGTAAAGTCTCCTGAGAACACACCTGTGTTTTTTTGTTTTGTTTTGTTTTCAGACTGTTGTTATAAGTCACTTTATGTCAATGCCAGTCTTTGCTTACTGCCCTTTCTTTCACTGCTGTCTCTATGCCCACAGACATGCCACAGACATGTTGTCCTGCTAACAGGGCTTGAGTGGCCATATGGCAAAAAATACCAGGGTAGTGTGGCAGAGAGCTACACTTTTTCAGAGGAGGGAGGTTGGGTTTTCATCAGATCTATTCCCTTTCACCCCCTTCACCAGCAACATAGACTTATGCTGTCTCAAAATGACGGTGTAGCCTTCACTGATCCCTACAGACAATTGGAATACTCTCTGGGTCCCCAGGAGGTGTGTGCCATGCCATGCCATACTATGCCAAACACAGTGGAAAGCTCCTTGCAACACAGCAGTGTCACACCTGCTAGGGCAAATGCTGGACATTTTTCCAGGGTATTCCCAGGTCTCAGGCTGAGGAATAACAGAGCTTGCATCTTGTTCTCCCCAAAGGAGACACTTGAGGAGAGCCCTGTGTCTGTAAACCAGGTCAGGCACTTAGGAAAAATAAACAAACAAATAAATAAATAAATTAAGAGGCAGCTGAAAAGATTTTCTTCAATTACTTCTGCTAACCTTAGAGAAAGATTAATTCAGTGATCATAAAGACAGTAAATGTTGCAGAATTGTATGTATGGTAGGAACAGAAGGCCCCATATCAAAACCCCATTACAGTAGTCCACAAATTTTAAGCTTGAGTCTGCCCCTTCTCAGTTCGTGTCACCGTGGAGGCCTTTCTATTCCTTGCTTAGGTATCTCAAGCAGACTGGCATCAAAACAGCACTTTAACAGAGAGGAAACAGAAACCTGGAATGTTTGTGATGGAGGGAAGAGACTCAAGTCCCGGTGTGGAAGGAAAAGCACTCCCTGCTCTCTGAAAACCTGGCTGCCATGGTGGCTGAGGCCAAAGGAAAGGCACCTCCTCACTTGCTGTTCCTCTCCAAAACTGGCAGTGGCAAGGGGGACAAATCTTAGAGCCAAGGCCAGGTCAGTCATCACTCCAGAAGTGTTCATGACAATGGGGAACACAGAGGCCATTTCAGGGCTTGTCCCGTCCTCCAAAAGGTGCTGCTGCTACGAGAAAGAACTGCACGAACAAATATTTGGACCAGGAACAGGGAGCGTGCAGTCAAACTGCCTGGAGGTGGAGAGAGAGGGGGTGAGTCATAGCAGGAGCAAACTTGGGGAAGCTACAGCCCCAGGGACTTCATTTTGCTGTTGTTTTTACAGCTTGCAGTCACTGTTAGATTCTGAAGTAGCTCTTCAGAAATTCATGGCTGAGAGTACTGCAGTTTTCTTTCATTACTCATCTCTCTATGCAAAACAATGTCGCCATGATAAGGATGATTATAGCTGGGTTTAGTTTAACTGGAAAGTCAGAGGATGAGGGAGAGAACAGACACTAAGAGCAGTGAATGTGATGAAGGGAGACAAATACTGCATGGCTTGCCTGTGAGTATACTTAATGCACCTGGGGTTTGTGGCAACCTTTTAAAAATAGGAGGGAATATAAAGGCAGGAGATCTCCATGAGTGGGATGGGGGGACATGTTCTGTGAAACGCCATTGCCCTTTATGACACTGAACTCGCAGTTATCCCTAGGCAGTTGCTCCTGGATGTGTAATTAATCACATCACCAAAGCAGAGACACAGCTGAAATGCATAAACACTGTTAATGCTGCTTCCAGGGGCCAGCTTTGTTCTTCAACAATGTGGCCATTTTGATAAGGTGGGGACCCCAGAAAAACAACCCCTGCAGCTTGGTGCAGACTCACCTTTGGTGTTCCTGTACCCCACTCCTAGTGCGTAGCAAGCTGACAGACCTGCACGGAGTTAGCTCAGGTATCACAGAAGCACACAGAATCACAGAATTTCGCAGTTGGAAGAGACCTCAAGATCATTGAGTCCAACCTCTGACCTAACACTAACAAGTCCTCCACTAAACCATATCGCTAAGCTCTACATCTAAATGTCTTTTAAAGACCTCCAGGGATGGTGACTCCACCACTTCCCTGGGCAGCCCATTCCAGTGCCTAACAACACTTTTGGTAAAGAAGTTCTTCCTAATATCCAACCTAAACCTCCCCTGGCACAACTTTAGCCCATTCCCCCTCGTCCTGTCACCAGGCATGTGGGAGAACAGACCAACCCCCACCTCACTACAGCCTCCTTTAATGTACTTATAAAGAGCGATAAGGTCACCCCTGAGCCTCCTCTTCTCCAGGCTGAACAAGCCCAGCTCCCTCAGCTGCTCCTCACAGGACTTGTTCCTGACGATTTTGCAATTTTTGTCAGCTGCCTGTAGAACTCCTCATCAGCCTCCTCATCCTGGTTCGGCGGTCTATAGCATCCCCCACCAGGATGCTTGCCTTGTTGGCCTTCCCGCTGACCCTAACCCACAGGGACTCAACCTTATCATTCCCAGCCTCAAGTTCCACGACATCAAAACTCTCTCTCATACAGAGAGCCACACCACCACCCCTTCTGTGCTGCCTGTCCCTTCTGAAGAGCCTATAGCCAGTTATTGCAGCACTCCAGTCATGAGAGTGGTCCCACCACATCTCCATGATGGCAACCAAGTCGTGGCCTGCCTGCCACATGATGGCTTCCAGCTCCTCCTGTTTGTTGCCCATGCTGTGTGCATTACTGTAGATGCACTTCAGCTGGGCCATTGCCTTCTCTCCCAGCCTTGCCATTGTTCCCCCTGGCACAGCTCTAACAAGCCTTGTTTCAGCCCTATCCCCCTTCTCACCTAGTTGAAAGCCCTCTCAATGAGCCCTGCCAGCTCCTGGCCCAGGATCTGTTTTCCCCTTAGAGATAGGGACCCGTCCGCGGCCATCTGGCCGGGTGCCGAGTAAAGCGCCCCATGGTCAAAAAAAACAAATTTTCTGTGTTGGCACCAGCCTCTGAGCCACGTGTTTATCAGGTGGGCTTTCCGTGTCCTCTCTGTTCCCCTCCCTGCCACCGTAGGGATGGACGAAATCACCACCTGTACTCCCGCTCCATCCACTAACCGTCCCAGTCCCCTAAAGGCCCGTTTGATGGTCTTCAGGCTTCTCTCTTCAATGTCATCACTGCCAGCCTGGACTATTAAAAGAGTCAGAGAGGCGAACCAGGTTGGGAAGCTCTCTGGCAATGTCCCTGACCCTGGCCCCAGGGAGGCAGCAGACTTCCCTATGGGTAGGGTCAGGCCGACAAATAGGGCCCTCTGCTCCCCTGAGAAGGGAGTCGCCCACAACCATCACCCTTCTTTCTGTCCTGCTGGAGGCAGTCCTGAGGTGTGGAGTTGACTTTGTTGCCCTAGGCATTCTCCTGGGCAGACTTTCTACCTCGTCCTCAGCTACCGGTCTCTCAATCTCCAGGGCCTCAAACCTGTTGAGTAAGGGCACCTGGGAAGGTGGGGCTGGTGGGGGAGGGCATCGCCTGCGATGTCGAGCAGGGACCTGTCTCCATTCCTCCTCAACTCCTAGGTCCCTTCCTTCTGCCCGAGAGCAACAGGGCAGGGGGTCCACCCCCATTTGGGGTGTCTCATCCCAGTGCCTGTCCTTCAGGCCATGCAGGGAGTCGCTCCACCAGTCTATCTTGCACTCGCTTTCCCTGATATCCCTCAACCTCTCCGCCTCCTCCTTGAGTCCTGCCACCAGGTGGACCAGGTCATCCACCCGCTTGCACCTCACACACGCAGTCTCTCTGCCCCCCGCAGGTGGTAGCAGCAGGCTCAGGCACTCCCTGCACCCGGAGACCTGAGCTGCTGCAGTGTTGAGCGGGCAGTCGGTCTGGGTCACCTCGCTCCCTAGGGGCAGTTTATGAACGGCCGGGGAGGGGGTGCTGCTGGCTCCGCTACGCCTCGTTCCCGCCTCGTTCGCCTCCCACGCGAGGGCTGCCGGGTCCTGGCAGCTCCCTCGAGTGGGCTCGATGCAAGAAAAATCATCCCTGCCTGTCTGATCCCCTGCTCCGCTGCCGAACGCATCTGACCCGGAGCCGATCGCCTCAGCTGGATTGTCTGGGTACCACCAGACGTATCAGCTCCCGGTCACCATGGGCACAGCTACACTACAGCAGAACTGTAAGGGGTCCCTACTGCTTTTTGGGGTGCCCCAGGGCCCTGGCTTGGTGCCTCCCCTGGTGCTGCCCTGTACCTGATAAACCATTATGGCAAAATGGCATATGGCCATCTTGGCATATGGCATGCCGGGCCCCCATGGTGCTGGGTGATGAAAGGGAGCTGAGTGTACGTGACCCAGTGCAACTACAAGAACCAGAGCACAAAGGAAAACCAACCGATCTGTCACCGGAGAGCCTCTGGCACGTGGAGAGAGCCAGTTCGGCACAGCGCAGCGAGGCCTGGACGTGCTGCTGCAGGCACTGCCCGCCGTGCAGCCGTGCTGAGGATCTGGCACCCGGCCAGGCCTCATTAGCCCACGGAGGAGCGGAATAAATGAGCCTGGGTGGAGAGCTGCACTAATGAGCCCTGTGCAGGCCAGGCTGTCTTGCGATTGTCAGCAGGGAGTCGTGGTCCTGCCTCTCCCCTGCAGGCCCAGGAGAGCCTCCTGTGCTCGCACCCACACTTGCTGTGGGGCTGGGGCTGTCCAGAGCCACGGCTCCACCCAGACTGCCAGCGCTCCTGCCGGCCCCGCTCTGCCCCTCACCTGGGTAGGTGCTGATGGCGTTGATGTGCGTTGTGCGGATGACCCCGACTCGAGTCCCACGGTTGTTCTTCATGCACATGCAGATGCAGATGGCAATCCCGGCGATCACTCCCATTATAAAGACGATGCCAAAAACGATCCCAGCTATCGCTGTGCCTCTGCAAGGGGAATGGAAATATGCAGTCAGTCGTAGCTGAATAATGTTTACAAAAATAATAAATTCTTTCCTCAGGAGTGGCCTCATTTGAGCAGAAAAAGTGCATATTGGCTATTGAAAATGCTGCAAATTTTGACCCATTAGAATAAAAGAAATGAAAGATCTCAGAGACTGAAACGCAGACTGTTTCAAAGTCACCTTTGCAATTATGCCAGATCACTCTCCTGATTTACTGTATGTGAAATCCTCCCATTCCAGGTCCTTCTGCATTTAAACACTTCTAAATATTGCCAGAATAACTTCCTCCCTTTCTCCTCATCACGCAAGACCTTTTTTTTCCTGAAGGCATTGGCATGATTTTCTTTTTAAAGGCAGTGTAAGCTATCCCCAGTAATATATTCCAGAAGCGTCCAGAAGTGCAGCCTGCTTCCACAGGAATGTTTGTGTCATTGTTTTATCTTGGGTCAAAAAGTCCTCCTGCTCTGCTTCTCGGCCCACAGATTAAGGAGAGCCTGCTCTTCTTGAGGATGAGCAGCAAGAGGCAAAGCAATGACTATCCTTTCACACATCTGCTGCTGCAACCAGTGCAAGGATTTGAGGCTTAAATGATTTCTTTTAAAATGGTCCAGGGGCTGGAATTCAGCTCAGCCCCTGAAGTAATGAATCAGTCTTTCCTTGAAATCATACAGAGAAAGGACAGGAAGCCTTGTTGTGCTGGCACACAGGAGAAAAACCTCACTAAAAACTCCCAATAATACCAAGGGCAAAATTGGCCTTTCTGATGGACCCTGCAGTTCACTTGGGCTTGTTGGCAGGCATGGGAATGAAAGGTTATATGAACGACAGTATTTATAGCCTGCCCTTTTATGTAACAAACCCAGTGACTTGCCAGAAATATTCTTACTTCATGCACCTCTTCTTCCTCTTTGGAAGCCATTTACTGGCTTCCAAAAAGTCAACAGGAGTCAGAGCAGACTCAGTATTTGAAAAACCAGACCTTTTATTTAGGGACCTAAATATGAATTTAAGAGTTTGTTTGTAGGTACTAACTTTGCAGGAATCTGGCCAACATTTGCAGTAATACTGAATTGTATAGCATAAGTAAACACAGACAATTTGCTGTCTTAGTAAAATACACTGCCAGGGAGCTAAATTGCTCTCTGCTGCTATGTAGCAATGAATGAAGGGTGTGCAGGGAGAGTAAACCTGCTAATATTTTGCAGAATACATGAAGGTTGAATTTATGAAATGCTAACTCATGGCAGCAAGCACTTGGCCACAAAACCAGTAGCTCAGAAGTCATTTTGGAGCACTGCTGTGATCAAGTGCTTTGGTATTAGCCTGTATGAATGACTTAAAAAACACCTCCCCTGCCTCTGCTTCAACATGACCTTCCCTGAGAGCGCTGTGCTATGGTCACAGAGAATGCTCTTACACCCACATTTCTTCCACCCACTCCCAGGTGGAAGAAACAGAAGCAGCCACGGCTGGCCTCAGGACCTGGGCTGCATTTCTTCTTTGTGCATGGTTCACTGCTGCACAGCGCTTGCAACCCAGGTAGGATCTGCCAGGCAAATCTCCTTAAATCCCAGAAACTACAATAATTTCCCTTGCTCATAATCAGCAGCAAGCTGAGGAAAATGTGACTTCCATCCTAAAGGTTGACAGACGTGGGTAATGCCCAATATTGCACACACATATAGCTAATACATAGTATAATTACTTTCCAAGACCTAAATTAAAACTTCAATATTGATGAAGCCCATTTTAAATAGAGTTTGACTCAGCTGTCTCCAAAGGCAAAGGTGCCCTGTTTGTTCCGCAGGCGTTCAGCTGGGTGCCATTTGGTTATCTGCCCCAAGCGATGGGTTGCACTAGCAACACGGAAAGCATTCTTCATGCACCAGTGCCCACCAGACAGCTTGCATCCAAAGCCTACTTTCCCCTCCTGCATGAACAGCTATTGCTCCAAAGCAGTGTCTCTCTGCTCAGATGCAGATTCAATGATACTCTTCATAGGAAGAGTGTTCATAAAGAAAGGAACAAACATGACAAAATGTCTGATGTTGTCTTCAAGAGGAGTTTCCACCGTTCCTGAGATACTACGCAGATGCTTGTACACTTGTCAGCTTGCTTTGGGTGACAGAAGTGAGATCTGAGGCCTTACTTGCAGTCCTGCAGTTTCTCCTAGTGACCTTTGGATGGTGCTGGCTGACGGGCACCATCCTGCCTCTGCAGGGAAACACTGGCAGGGCAAGACAGCTGCGGAAAGCCCATCGGCATCTGCCGCATCTGAAATTCATAAAGAGCTAGATTTGTCTAGTATTTACATGTGCCTGAAATCCACTGGCAAAACTTCCAAGTTTGAAAAGGCCTCTCAGTCTAAACACACCTTCTGCCAGGTTCAGTAAGCAAAATGAGGAGTTGTGTTTTAGCTTACAGTTGTGTTTTAGCTTTAGTTGTGTTTTAGCCCCCATCAGATAGCACATTCTTTTGCTTGTATCCACCATAGCTCCTGCTGGCATAGCCATGAACTAGGAACAAAAACGGTCACCAAAGAAAATATCCACCAGCTCAGCTCTGTCGTGGCTAAGTGCAAGTCCTGCCTTGGTTCAGAAATCAGGACAGAAAGTGGTTTAAATAGCTAGACCTACTGCTGCTCATGGATCCTTCTTTCCAGACTGCATTGGTAAATTTAGACCACCCATGGGTAGTTACGCAAAGAGAGCCTGAGGTGTGGAGCAGAAGATGTAGGTCACTTTTTAAATCCGGCTGCAGCCTGCCTGAGCATCAGCAGAGAGGCATTCACTGGCCTTTGTGGGCTTCAGATCAGAGCCAGAGTCACACACGTGGAGCTGCTACTAGGGACAGAGTATTTCACTTCAAAAGGAGCTGGCTGGGAGGATGTGGGGTGATGCTTATGGGGACACTCCCTGGCACACGTCCTGGTGCAGGAACCTGCTGCACCCGCAGTGGCTCCCGTAAAGCTACGGGCACTCTGCTGTCCTGCATCAGTCTGAGTGTCCCGGCACCATCACAGGCATGTAGTAGCGGTCTTGAGGATATAACACAAAAACAAAGACTTGTGCTTTTTGTGGAAAGCCGATGGCATGACTAGACTGTGTGAAGAAAAAAATAAAGTATGCATTTTTTAATGGAGTGTCTGGGTTTTTCTTCATGCTATTAGGGAATTTTTGAAAATAATGTCCTACAAATGCATATCCCTTATTTTATATTTAAAAATGCTTGCTTTGTGTCTCTTTGTCTCACAGATATTTTAGACTTCTATGTAGTGACACGGGGGGATACAGATGATATTTTTCATTCTATCTCCACCGCAGAGCTTTTCAAGGGAAGCTGCCTAAGAGATAAAGGACACTGTAGCGCAAAAGGAGACCTATAAACCACACAGCAGAGTCACATAGCAACTGGGAAGTTTGAAACAGAGGGAAAACTTTGAAACGGAACAATTTAAAGGGAAACATTATGCAAAGTCATTTACAGGAGCAACAGACATATGAGAACAAGCACCAGAGAAAAACAATGCACAGGAAAGTAAAGAGAGAGGGGAAAAATAATTTTAAATTGGTGGTAATGTCACGAGGAATTGCCAGGGTAAAAATCAGATAGAGAAGCAGCTTTGGAGGTGTCTTCAGCAATATCCCACTGGAAAGAATATAAATCTGATTTACACTGCCGGACAGGCAGTGCCTCGTGCAGGGGTCAGCTGGGCAGGGCTCTCACTGCCTGAGCAGTTGGCATGGACAAGGTGCCCGGCGTCAGGCACTCCGTAGCTTGGTGGAACCGGCCAGCTGGGTGTTTTACTCAGGTGTCAGAGGCATCATTTACCCTGCTGGAGCAGGGGGTTGGACCAGCTGACCTCCAGAGGTCCCTTCCAACCTCAGCTGTACCGTGATTTGGTGATCAGCAGCTGCTGCTCCAACCTGCCAGTGCTAGGGCTGAGGTGACCAGAGAACAGGAGGGAGACTGAAAAGCAGCCCCGTTCCTTCAGGTCTTAACGAGTGGGAGTCAAGTTCATTTAGCACCATTTTCCCCTTCAGAAAGCCAGAAGGTTGGGATTTAGGTAGGCAAAGTGGATGCCAAACTTGCAGAGACAGGTTAATACTGTCTCTGTGGTCATCTCCGCTTTGGGGCCAGTGGATCTTGGAGGCCTAAAAACTTTACAACTAAATAGGTTATTGTTTCCAAAAGGAAGAATGATTACTGAATAGGCATTGATTTTTAAATGTATTGCCAAAGTTTGTGAGCCAAGTCTCCACAGCCTGCAGTGTGATATGGCAGAGACTTCCTCATCCACTGGCATCCTTCTACTGTAGCAGTTTCTCCTTCTTTGGTTCTACCCTGACTTTACGAGTAGTATTGCCCAGAGCACAAAACTTTGCCTGGAAGCCTCGTTTATTAGTACAAAAAGAAGAAAAAACTTTCAATCAGCTTTTCCAGAAAGCCCACAGACCATAATACAACATGCCTTAATCCCACCAGCACCAAAACAGCCCCTCCCTTGAGTCCCCCCTATACCCCTTGCTCCTACCCGGGGATGCCCAGGAAGGTGCACATCCCCAAACTCCCCGTGTCACCATGCCCAAGGGATGCTGCGTGGCAAGTCACGGAAGAAAATGTGCATTTCTCTCCTTGCTCCCTCCAATGCTTTGCAGCGCAGCAACTCTGACCCAGGCAGGTCTGTTTGTTTTTTAACTGTATCACTCAGTGCACTTCTCTGCAAACCTGCCCAGCCTCTCTCTGCCCTCATGCAAATTTTAGCATCCTTAGCCTCATGTGGCAAGGAGCTCCCCAGCTTAATTACACACCTGAAGAACCACCTCCTCTGCTCTATTCTGCACCGAACAGGCAGTTTCCCCAAGCCTCCTAGCTCTCAGCTCTTCTGTCACCAGCTTCCCTGTCTGCACTGCCCATGATTTTACAGACCTTTTTAGCATCATGCCTGGCAGTCTGCTCCCTCCCATCCTACAGGATCCCTTGTACAAATCAACTTGGTTGATTTGTGTACAGGAACTGCTTTATACCTTTAATCACTCTGGTCACCTGTCCTTGCACTTATTCTCATCCTACTTCGTTGGTTTTTGAGTGCTGCATACAGCATTCAGGATGCAGCTGATGCTGGTGCTACACAGAAGCATAATAATGTTTGCTGTCTCTTCTCTATTTTTTTCCTAAAATAATCCATGGTATTAGATCTTTTTTTTTTTTTTTTTTTGGCTGTCAAACTGTTGGGAGCTGAGATCTTGTGGAACTATTCATCATAATTCCCAGTCTCATTTCTGAGAGGCAACATCAGCTCAGAGCCCATCATTTCATGTGGGACTTGGGACTGTTTTTCCCAATATGCATTAGATAATGCTTACAGGCCCTGGGTTTCCTGCCATGGTGCCCGAACACATGTCCTCTACTGGATGACAGAGACTAAAGCGAGCACAGGAGAACTTAAGCCACCAGATTTTCAAAAGCCCAGCTCTCTCTGTAATATCCTATCAATTTAGAAGCCATCATTGCAGAAGTGGTAGCGCTCTACACCAGAGATTCATTTATACTGGCATAAAGGTCCTTTCATTCTGTAATAGCTTATGTCAGCAATCTTACAGAAATGTGACCGAGTATGGCAAGAAGTTGGTTAGAAGCATGTGAAGATCAGTATTCTCACTCTGCCTTCGCTGTATTTCATTACCCTTTTACTGCAAGAATGACGTGCCATTTTCAGTCTTCACTTTGGTCAGCTGATCTCTTCTATCTCATCATCTCTCCTAATTTCCAGTACTTTTTTAGTCCTCCAATTAATTTCTTGCCAATTCTCTGTATCTATGATTTGCTGGCACTGCATCTCCAGAATAATATGAATAATAATGCATGTAATACATTTTGGAATACTACTGCTAATACTAATAAATACCCTTTAATTTCTTCCATCTTTTGGGCATTCAAAAAGAGGCTGATAAAGGATTTTTTAAAAATCATTCTTTGAGATAAAATAAAATAAGAAGAAATCAATAATCTTTGATCTTCTGACCCAACCATGGACGTTTTGAAAAATGTACTCTTTGGACTCTTAATCAGACCCGATGTTCCTTGCAGGCAGGGGGTGTTGGGCTGTTTATTTAATTTGGTTAGCAAACCTTGGTTTAGTCAGACTGGCAGCAGAAATGCACTTCTCCTGAGCGCACTGAGCATGCAGACCTGCTCTGGAGGCTTTCCCCCTCTTTGCAGCTGCCCCTCTGTTCTAATAAGGGCAAAACCACGTAGTGAGCACCCGTTCCAGAGGCTGTGCTGTTCAGGGCAGTTTGGCTTTATGGCTGGCGCACCTTGAAAGCGCCACTGCTAAAACTGATGGAGCAATGGTTGATTATATCTGCAGCCCAGGTACCCCATGGCTGAGCCTGCAGCCACATTTTTACAGCCGTGAAATGAAGAAAACAGTGTAAGGTGGACTGCAAAATCATCTAACTCAGGAATCAGTGCAATAGTCTGCTGTCTGCTGCCTCCTGTTTTAAATTAAATAATTAGTTTATGGAGTAGCAACTCAAATGGACCAGGTTTGCCTTTGAGGCTGTACTTTGCAGGCACTACTTAGACAAAATTCCTACTAGTACTTCATTTTAAGGCATGTTTTATAGCACAGAGGAAGGCAATGATTGTCTGCTTCCGTAAACAAAACCTGTCTGCCTATTACAACTAAGTACAAACTGTACTTGGACGCTATTCCCTTCTTTTGTTCCCGTTCAGTTGGATCTAAGGTGTGCTGTTAATGTTTAATTCCTTCAAAATTGTTTCCTCTGTGCCCTTCTCTCTCTGCCTTGCTATATTCACGACATTATTAACTCAAGCAGCAAAATATTCTGAGTAATCCCGGTGTACAATGGAGAGGTAGTGAGTGGGTAATCATCCCAGTTCCTGACCTCCCTCCTCCCACCTACCTGTGGCAGGTCACCATCTAAGACTACTCCGTACTGTTAAGCTGCGTAACCTTGCAAAGGGTTAAAGGCTGGTACTTTCTGTCTTTTAGTACTACCAGTGCATGAGCAATAGGGTACCTACTACAGCTTGTTAAAAAGCTGCAGCGCCACTGAAGTGTAACTGCGGCATGCTTGCAAAACCAGAGAGAAAATCATACAAAGTGCAAAACAAAAGGACAAGTAATTACAGCTTGTTCTGTTTTGGGCTAGCCTTGGAGAGGCTCTTTGGACAATTTGCCCTTTGAGAAATATGTAGATGTCTTATGCTTCTTTCCTTTATGCTAAACCATAGACTCCTCTGCCTGCGTACCACGGGCCTGACATCCTCCTGCTGCCCTGTACAAAGCAGGCGAAGGCAGGGATCAAATCGCTTGCACCCTGCTTAAAGAGTCAGTGCCAGGAGCAAGGCTGTCTCAGAAACAATTTTATGGACAGAGGGAATGATGCATGAAATGGAGCTGGGAAGTGCACGCTGCAATTTAACAAGCACAACACTTAAGACACAGCGGTGTTATTAACTGATCATGGTTAAGCAAATACATTTTGCTCAGTCTCGGCCTGCCCAGCATGTTCATCAGACTGATTTGTGCACATATGCAGAGGCTGGTTTTGAAACTCTGAGCCTGTCTGGCAGTTCAAAAATTTCAGAACATTGCCAGAATGTGAAAATAATAAAAATCAACGTGTGTTTAAATTAAAACAAGAGACTTAAAAAAAAAATAAAAAAAATCAGAAATACAGAAGTAACTGGGGGTGGGGAGAAAATGCTTTTCTTTTCGACGTTATATCCAAACAAATTCTGATTAAGATGCTGCCAAAGTTTCCAGTTACCATTTTCCACCCTCATGCTCTCTTGCTGCTTCTCTGCCCTCGCTTTCCAGCAGCTCCTCTTGCTCCACCTTTCCCTGCTCAGACATCCTGTCCTGTTCCCTGAAGTCGTGACCTTCCCTTGCTCTGTAATGTGCTTCACATGCTTCTCTGGAAAGGAAACAGAAGCCATAATGCAATTTCCACTTTTCAAAAGGCTCCTCATTGTGTTTATGAATCCAAGGCCCAAGCCGGTGTTGTCTGAAATAGAAAACTGTGGCACAACTGCACCTAACGTAGACTTTCCTTATTTTAGGCATTTTTTATTCTCTTTATGCCTGCAGCTTGCATTGCTGGCAGAGCCTGCCATTTAAAACACTTTCTGAATCAACAACAACTGGAGAGGCTGAAGTTGCTGCCCAGCTCGCAGCCCTCTGAGAGACAAAGTGCATGCTGTTGAGATGACGTGGTGGGTTTCCACGAAGATCACAAGGCTAGTAGCCCCAGTAATAACTCACTTTTGGCACCAACCTGTTTACTGGGTGTAAACACTTCAGAGAATCCCAGGAATATTATCTTACTGGTAATTCTTAACATACTCTTTCTGACACCAATTTTATTTATACCAGCTTCTGCAAACAATGACTTTGCACACTCCGTGAGCTCAGCGCAGGAGAATCCTGCAGCTCCCCTCCTGGGAAGCTGTTGCTCTAAGAGCCTGACTTACTGTGCTGACTTCTGGACCTCTTGCCTGTGGGATCCTGAAATCTCAGAGTGATTGAAGTCAGACCTGCCTGGTTTTACAGATTGTTTTTACCCAGTTGCCAGAAAGGTTGAGAGCTCGGCACTTCTTAGCATGCTTACTCCCTGCTTTGAGGCTGTAACAAACCCCAAAGCCAGCCTCTGATGGGATTTCAATCTGCCAAGGAACATCCCGCATGGGGCTGTTACTTGGCTGGTGAAAGAAGTGAGCAGGCACTACAGGAATGGGCCAAAAGGCAGGGCTCTAAACTCTTGCTCCATGAGGAAGAGGAGCACCAAGGCAGGATGGAGGTGACCCACAAATTCATGAATTTTAAAAGACAAGGAACTCAAATGGCTACTATTAAAAAGAGCAGTTTCCCATGATTTTCATGGCAATTGCCTAAACAGAGAAGGAAATGCTTGATATGGAAACCAGAAGAGAGCTCTGTCACAGTCCAGGATGTCTTCTGCAAACTCACTTCATTTTCTTGCTGTTGGCCTCAATGTTGTCTCCATAGTTTCACACCACTCTTTCCATTCTGATCAACTTCACTTGCAAAATTGTGCACGGTGAAGGCTGGCCCCTACATTATTTAATTTTCTCCACACAAGGCTTTCTCTTTCTCAGCAGCCCTGCGTGTGCAATCCAGCCGCTAGCCCTGAGCACCGCGGCACAAGCTGGAGTTGCTGGCAGAGCTCTGAGCTAACCATCCTCTGCTACCACATTTCCTTTAGCTGAACAGAAACTAATGAAAGAGAATAAACTGGTTGTTAGAAAAAAAAAAAACCCTCTGCCTGTTAAACTGACAACCACACCACCATTTCTAACTTTCTGAAAAAAAACAACAACAGACGAAGCAGTGCTGTCCTGTGTTTCATTTGGGTAATGGGGTGGAGGAAGATAGGCACCAGGGTGACTTTCTTCAGCTACTAAGAGCTGAAGGGACCTGATTCCTGGACACAGCACCCTCCGGGCTTTCCCAGAAATGCTCATACTGGCAGAGCAGAGAGCAGGACCTAGTGGCTTAGGAAGGCAGCACTGGAAATGACTTCCCCTTCTCCATGACCAGTGGAAGCACGAACACATGCCAAACTCAGCTGACCGTGCATCTCTGGCCCAAACTCAATGACTGAGTCAAAATTGCACTTTTTTTCCTTGCCAATTAAATGCTTTTCATGACAGAGTTGTCTTTGAGAGGCAAAAAGCCACTGAATATAACTCCCAGACAAGGTTATTTTTTGGTTTGCTAATGAGAAACCTGTTTGCATGATGTAAATGTGCCTTTTCCAGGATGTGACCATGGGCTTTCCAGGTTCCCCTCCGGGGCACCCAACCAGGCTGTGCTTCAAGCATTCTCTCTCAAAATTCTCTCAAAGAGGCAAAAGCCCAAACTTGGTCTCTTGCATTTGGTCCGTGCTTCATACAAAACTGCACACTGCTGACTCAAGGTCTTCTTCCCAATCATGGAAAAACTGAAGGCCAACTGAAACATTTTTTCCTCCATTGTGGTCAGCTCTGAGGACAAAAGTAACCTAGAAGCAAATCTAGTAGCTTATGTAAATTGCTAAGTAAGACATATTTTTAATATTGAAAGATTTCTGCCTAGATGCAACGTAGCCCCTAAATACACGCTTGGTAATTGTTGCAAAGAATTGCACTGTCAGCTCCCGACAAAGACAGCAAATCCAAATGTGAGCTTTCAGGGGAACGAAGGCCGTGCTGTGCAGAGGGAGGAGCCAGCAAGCAAATGCCCACAGACCAGACATTACAAGGCTAATGGCAGCTCTTTTTTTGTGCCAACTGACCTGGAAGAGCATCACAGAGACCATCATCCCTGAAATGTTCCCTGCCTGTTCAGCACATTTTTCATGAGCTCACCGTTCCCCCTCAAGAGGCATCACAGACCTTGTTCTGGCATCCCAGGATATATCCTCAGCACCTATGTAACAGCACTGTTTCATTTGTACTCTTTCATTGACATTAGAGAGCTATAAATTACTCCCAGAACAGACGCTTGTTAACTCTTCATCTTTTTTTTTTCCCCCCCTTGGAGACAGAGGGAAGGAAGAAGCAGAGAATTTTGCCTTTTTATGCAATGAAGAGTGGGAAGATTGTAACCAAAACCCCCTTTTCACAACAACAAAGTGAATACAAGATGAAGCAATAAAATACCTGAAAATGAACAGATGACTCCCAACAATGTTCCTTTAATGTACCTAAAAAAATGCTTTTGACCTTTTCAGAAATTTGATTCCCACAGCATAAACCGTGCCCCCCAAATGCATTTACAATTTGCCAAATTTCAAAATGGAATACTTCACTGCTTTTAGACTTCCGCCTGGTAGACAGACAAACAAAAAGATGCAGATTTTTTTTTTTTTTTTTTTTTTAGAAATTGAGTAATCTGAAGTGGCTCTTGGAAGATCTGGGAGAAAAGTCTGGATTAAGAGATTAGTCAGCTTCATATATTATTTGATTCCATTTTAAAAAGGAAATCATAATTTATGTGCACTGCCTGAGTGAAATAGCATTTAAAAAAGGCAGTACTGCACTTCTTGAGTCTAAATAAATCTAGCTGGGCATTGAATTATCCAGCATAGGGGGATTTTTCCCTCATATCTTCCAATAAAAATAATAAGACACTGAGAGTTTAATTTTAGAAATTCTGGATCAGACTGAAAGAAAAAAAAATGTTTTTCATCTTCTCTTTCCATCTCCTTTTTCTAATGCACTTTAATATTCAACTCTCTTACTCCTGTGAAAGCAATAAAAGAGCTTCTTCTGCATTATTTTCTGCATCAGATTTATAGCACCAATTTCATTTTTCTTTCTTGTTCTTTCTTCCCAGGTGCTGTGTCAGAGTTTATGAGGGCCACGGAGATAAAGATGCATCGAGCCCACGCCAGTGGAGGTTGTGGCTGTAAGTCACCATCTGCAGAAACCTACAATGAACTGCAGTATTTACATAAGTCTTTGCAGGCTTCGAGCCTTATTACGTAGCATAAGCAAATTATGGTTTTAGTGGTTTGGAATACCCTCGTTAAGCATGCATGAAGTGCCATTTACAAATTTAAAGTGAGTTAAGTGCTTGGGTATATGAATCATTTTCTGTTTCTGAAGAAAAGGACTATGAGTCAGAAAACTAAAAAAAAACCTGAAAATTAAACTGTATTTACAAAAATATTCCGTGGCTCTTACAAGTTGCATAAAATGTTGAAAGCTGCTGAATCTGAAGGCTGCTATGCGGAGGATGCAGAAATCGCTGTGCGATAAAACCGTATGCACACACTACATTAAGTAACGTTGAGCTAGACTTGACCTCTTCCACTGCCGGAGCTCTCTGGGGGCTGGAGAAGAGCCAGTTACTGATCACTCAGCAACAACTTCCCTTGTAAATGCGAGAGATCCTTGCTCAACTGCTTACAGGGCCCCAGAGAAGGGAAACCTCCACAATGGGTGAGGAGGAGCAGACCAAGGGCTCTTCCTCCTCTATCCCTGAAGATTAGATCTTCATCGCCTAACCTTGTAGGGCTGTGCAGAAGAGACACCCTGCTGTCTTCCTGGTCCCTCCCTCCCTATTCTCAGAGTCACTTCACCTTGTTTTTTACACCAATGTGATGCTGCAAAGTGCCCTGATATCTTCAGGCACAGAGCCCGGTGCCTTTTCCCTCCCATGCAGGGAAGGTGAGAAGCTCCCTCCCTGAAGGCCCTGCTTGGCAGCCTCAGGAATGAACTTAAACATATGCTTAGGTCTAAATGTAACACTCCCAAGGAAGCCAACAGACTCCATGTACTTTGCTAAATAAAAGCCTAAATCCGCTGCCTGTCAAACAATTAAAATGTTATCCTTCTGTTTTAGTTTTGCCTAAGGTAACAACAGCTTTGAGGCTGGCTTGACTATCTGAAAATAAATGCTCTGCTCCCCCTCCCCGAAAGGCGAGGCAGCCTGGCAGAAGGCTCTCCCGTGCTGTGATTATCACATCTGACAGTAGTTAAACACGCTCGGGAACACCAAAGCACAGCCAACCTTCAGGTGTCCTTTGCCATACTGCATGCTCTAGTAGGTTTGTGCTCCTGCACGGGGCCGAGCGTTCAGCATCACCCTGTGAAACCACAGTGGCATCCGTGAGCCAGAGGAGCTCATATCCACACAAGTATCTCTGGCAGCGGAAATAGAGATTTAGCGACAGTCTGAGCTATTTTGACAGGATGATCTGTAAACATAACATTTTCTGAAGTTTTCCTCGAGGCTTTAAGCACTGCTGTTATGCCACGACCTGTTACTAATCTAAACTTTACACAGTTTTGCAACAGTGTGAAGGAAGTGACTGAATACCATTATATGGCTTTCAAAATATTCAAAATCAAAAGCATCCACCACCGCTAAACCACACACCAATACAGTTTTAAATTAAGATATATGTTCACCGGGTCATTTTTTTTAACATGTGTCATAGTCCATTAGAGTCACTTCAGACCTGCGTGCATCTGTTGGAAAGAACAGCCAGGTTGGTCAACGCTGTGGTGAAGTAACATAGAGAATTATTTCCCCAGGAAAGCAGACTGAATTATGTCCCTTGCTGCAAGCAAACCATGCACCCCAGTTAAACAGGAATTACATCCCTTAATCAAGAAATGCACATTCACCTACACAGTTGACTAATATACTGAAGAGGAACACTGTGAGAGATGTGAGGACATACACGTACTCTGCCCCACAGCTGCTCTCCAGAGCAGCTCCAGTCTGGAGACACCATCAGTCAAGAAGGGACCAAAAAGGATATTTCAAGATTGCAGCATGGCATATGCAGGGTCAATTTATAAATCACAGATTAATCTAGGTCAGAAGAGACCTCCAAGATCACCCAGTCCAACCTCTGACCTAACACTAACAAGTCCTCCACTAAACCATATCCCTAAGCTCTACACCTAAACGTCTTTTAAAGACCTCCAGGGATGGTGACTCCACCACTTCCCTGGGCAGCCCATTCCAGTGCCTAACAACACTTTTGGTAAAGAAGTTCTTCCTAATATCCAACCTAAACCTCCCCTGGCGCAACTTTAGCCCACTCCCCCTTGTCCTATCATCGGGCGTGTGGGAGAATAGACCAATCCCCAAATGTATCACCAGAATTAACACACTTGTAAAGGAAGCTTGCAAAATCAAGATTTTCAACAATCTGCAGAGTATGGCTCTGGAACTGCTTTTCGGTGGATGCAGCTGGGGTTAGCTACTTATGAGATGTGAATATTGAGCTTGGCACATCTATAAAAGCAACCATGTGGTGCGTTGCCTGTGATAGCAGGAGCCTGGTCACGGTGACCTGGGAGTGCAAAGCAAGCAAAAGTTCTGAATTCAAAGCTAAGCTGCAGCAGGTTAAAAAAAAATGCAAAGACATCAAAAGGACTCGTGCCTCTCTGAGTCAGTGCTAAGTCACCAACACTCTGGGAAAGCTCTGGGCTCAGATTGAGAGAAGGATCTAATTAGCAACCCCCATTTTCAACTTCTCCAAATTTTCAAATCTTTTCTTTCTGAAGCAGCTGCACACATCAACTGTTCGCTTACAAAACCCAGGAACACTCTTGTACCAAGTAAACATTTAGGCCAGCATGTATATTTTTATCCCATCAGGACAAATGAAGGTGAGATAGTACCCTCAGACCGGTCTCACTGAGGCATGAGAGTGGCATGTATAGACAGCCACCTGATGGTACCAGAAGCATATCATGGACCAAACAACCTCAGGTGCCAACTCAGTTAAATAACCATTCACTACGTTTTCTGAAGTTCAAAATAGAAGCATGCTTGCCAGCTCTGTGGAACACAAGTGGTAAATAAAAGAAGAGCAGAGTGATGAGAAACAAAAAGGCAGACAATACAATATGGCAGAGAAAGCAAAAAATGGGAAGCTAAGAGCAACTACATTAAAGGGCCAAAGAGACTAATAAAAGGAAGAATTAATTGGTCCTCTGTGCCACTGAGAACCTCTCCATGTGCCTTTCAAACTTCAAAGGATACTCGCACTCAAACAAGCAGAGTAGAATAGAAAGGTCCTGACTCAACAAAACACTTCATCACTTCAAGCTGAACATATGTTTAAATGCTTTATTGCACTGGGACTCCTGCACTTAAATGGAATGAGGAAAGGAGGAACAAAAAAAAAAAGAGTAAGTGGCAGTATGTTGGACTTGGCAGAAGTAGCAGAATGCACTGCATCTAATACGTGACATTAACTGAAACGGAAGAAGGCTGGGAATAGAGTTAGGAATTAACAAGCTTTTAAGTACCAATTGCCCAGATGATGTAATGGCCTGGAAGGACTAACCCTGAAGTTAAGAGAAGCTAATGAGGCACACCAATTTCTCTAAAACAGAACCAAGTTTTACGAGCAAACCTTTGGTTAGTGCTTTGCTTTTCAAATAGCAACTTTGCTGCTTCCCACCCTTTACATAAGTAATTGCAACTGGGCTGAAGTTTTGCAGTTGCAAATGGCATCTCTTAGGGATGTGACAGCAATGGCACCTGCGGATCATGTGAATAAGCAAGGGTGGGGGTGATGGGAATATCTGAATTCTGGTTGCCTGACATGAGAGCATCCAAAAGTAGGAGAACTGCACCAGAAACCTGTGGCTGTATCACCTGGCACACACACCACAGAACGAGATCTTGCCATGGGAAGCTGCTATATTTTGGCCCAAGATGAAAGTACATCCAGCCACAAATTGCAGGAAGCGCCACAGAGAATGAGAACAGTTGTGAGTAAGGTGCCAGTTGCGTTAATTAGAAAATTAGGAACTCCTGTTTGAGCAAACTGAATCACCACACAAAAGGATAGCACCACCAGGAACAATAAATACGATTTTTAAAACCTCTTAAAGGAAGAAAGCAAAACATTACTGAGTATAATGAAGAAACCAGAGAAAATAAGGGAAAATAATGTTTTATGATACAGTTCTCATTTTCAGCCTTTTTTTTTTTCAACAATGGAGTGCTTACACACTTTTGAAAGTATTTTTTTTCCAGTTTCACTATTTCATACTTTTATGCATGTTTGTGTGAACAAAAAACATGACTTAACAATCAGGTAAAGGTATTTTTATCTGCCTATCTTTAATGCTGCCCTCTGGTCTCATAGCACTGAATAGGAGTCGATACAAAACCCATAAAGCAAGAGAATACAGTAAATGGTATAAATGACTTAATGGTGTAATTTAATGGAAGTATTTCCTGCTATAAAAATGCACTTGCGCCTTTCTTATCACCTGCCAGCTTATGAGTAATAAAGTATGTGATCTTCTAGTTACCTAATTATTGTAATGATTCCGTAGGTTGTTTTGCTTAGGAATTCTTTAATAATCCCTTTTTCCACATTATGTTTCTACCCTACTTTATCACGTAGGTAAGTACAAAGAAAGAGATTTACAGCTTTTTTTTTTTTTTTTTTCTGCTTGGAGAACTCACATGGAAAATGAAACATACATGCTTGCACGTTTTATAAGACTGCAATTTCAAACATCAGGCTATCACTTGATTTTCAACCTTCAAGTCCTGCACTGGCCAAAAACAACAGAGCTTTTATCTGGACTGCATCAATGACCAAATAATCACCATTATTTTTAAGAAGTAATTTGCATTTTTAAAGCATGTATAAGAAAGTTAAAGAGTAGCCTCACTGTATTTCCAGCAGCTATTTTTTGCAGAACTACTGTTCAGTACGTGCCACACAGTGCAGTTATCACAGTAAGAGATAAATATTGCAGCTGCCAAAGAAGTAGCATGAAGTATCCACGGCATCATTTCAGTCCCATGGTGCTTTGGCTTTCCTTTTCCAGCAACTTCTCTTGAAAGGTGTTTCATCTATTTCAAAATGTTTTTACAACCCCCTCATTTCTTTAATGGGTTTGGGGATTATGAACAGACTCTCCCACCACCAGGGAATCAGATAATGCTCAGATAAACATCTGTTTGGAGACTCAAGGTTGTGCTAGACCCATTACCAGATTATGGGTGGTCTGGAGACCCTGTTGTAAAGACTAACTTTTGGGAAGCAGAGAAACAGATAAATTAAATCCTTCTATTTCAAAACAGCAATTTGGTAAAGTGCTTTTTCCCATTTCCCTCCTCAAAAACAGGGTTCAGGAGATTTCAGAAAAAAGGTTTTCACCACTAATGACAAGCTTAGCTGAAAGCTCATGTGATTTAAACGATGGTGTTCCTTTGTTCCTATTTAATTGTCAAAGGAAAGTCATGTTTTAATTTTGCCTTTTCCTCATTTACTAATTACACAGAAAGCTATTTCATTTAGCTTATTTAGCCCTTTACAGAATTAAACTCTACAGATCCAAAACGTATATCATGGTCAATCAATGACAGTTTAGGCTAGCAGAAAGCAGTTAGGTCTGATTGGAAGAAGGGAAAATTTAAATGCATATCCAATACATAACTCAAGATCAAATACTCCCCTTTTCCTAGCCTTACAGCTGTGCTTTGTTTCCAGAGATGCCAACCAAGGTATCGTTTTCTGACTGCATTTCACTGCCATTTTGCAACACACTTTGTATCCAGCTATTCAACCTTTGGACTCAGGTAAGCAAGGGCGAGGGAAAGCAAGGAGCAAAGAGAAAGTCTCTTTCTCAGCTTTCTAAGGATCCTCATCTCTTTTTAACTGATTGACACCAGACATATTATACCCAGACACCTCAGTGATTGAATGTGAGGGAATGTCACAAAGCTGCACCAGGGGAGGTTCAAATTGGATATTAGGAAAAACTTCTTTACTAGGAGGGAGGTCAAACTCTGGAACAGGCTTTCTAGCAAGGTGGCTGATGCCCCAAATCTGTCAGTGTTCAAGAGACATTTGGATAATGTCTCAATAGTATGCTTTAACTTCTGGTTAGCCCTGGTGTGTTCACAAAGTTGGATTTGATGATCTCTAAAGGTCCCTTCCAACTGAACTATTCAATTCTGCATAAGAAAATATTCACAATATGGGAAATAGCTTCTCATTTCTTCTTTCCAGAGGACAAAAAAGTTGCTTCAGATTCCCAGGTGGCTTGAGAAGATGTAGATCTATGGAACCTAACAAATATTACTGCAGGTATTCACCAGCCCAAGACCTGGCTCAGAAGGTGTTGCAATACTTTCTTCCCCGGTAGCAATCAAATGACCATTTCTGTTCTTCCTCCATATAAAACTGTGGTCAATGAGAGATGAAATAGTTCTGTCGATGCCTACAGCCCCGTATGAGGGGCGGGTGCCCAGGCGGTGGCAGGGGTCTGGGGGCTGCTGCATGAGGCGATGCCGGGGCTGCCCCAGCCAGCCCCAACGGCCCCACCACAGGGCACCAAGATGGCGGCGCCTCACCTCAGGGGCAGCCTGGGGAAGGGAGGGCAAACACCGCAGGGCAGGGGGCGGTGAGGGGAGCGGTGTGAGGAGCGGCCCTGCACAGACAGCAAGGGGAGAGGAGGAGGGTAGGAGGTGCTCCAAGCACCAGAGCAGAGATGTCCCTGCAGCCTGTGGAGGAAAAGTGTGAGGAGAAAGGAGTGGCAGAGAGGAACGGTAACAGACTGACCACAGCCCCCTACATTTCCTAATTTGTGTGGAACTTGTTGGTGGGTCGGGGGCGAGGGTGTTGGCAGAGGAGCTGGTAATGGAGGAGACAAATTGAGCCTTGGAAGAAGGGAGCAGGGGGCAACAGGAAGGCATTTGAGTTTTTGTTTTTGATTCTCAACAACCTTCTCTATTTTCATCTGGCAATAAACTAATTTTCCCAAAGTCTGTTATACCCATGACAGTAACTGGTAAAGTGATCTCCTGGCGCTTATCTTGACCATTGCCTTGCCATTTTCTCTTCTTCCTCTGTCTTGTTGAGGAGGGAAACTATGAGAGGGGCTGGGTGGGTGTCTGGCTGCCAGGCAAGGTCAAGCCACCACAAGCAGATAACTACTAGAGCTATTTTCTTGCATGACTCAGGCTCTCAGACACAGATGTCCTAAGATATCTTAAGTACCCAATCCCTATGCCAGGAGAAGTCAGATTTTCAACTCATTATCAGGGAGGATCTATTTTAGAAACACCCAGGACTGTCACTTAGCTGCCCACTCCACCTCCCCAGAGAACCCTGCTGCAGGGACCGCTCAGGTTTCTGCTAATCACTTACCCACCCACAGCAAATAACAGCCTGCTATATTATGAAAACATGAAACCGGAGTGAGTTTACTCTAACTGCACAGAGCTTGACTGCCATTTTGAAGCAGGAGGCAGTGGTAAGGCTTATATTTTCATTAAAAGGTAGGCTGTTTTCTTCTTTCAGGTTGGGGTGTAATGTTAATATGACCTCCAAAACAAGGCAATAGAAAGTTCTGCTCCTTCCAAACATTTTTGCTTGGTGAGACCAAACATGAAGCAATCCATTGTAGAAATACCAGAACTTGCACAGACCTTCAGAGAATACATTATATTAAAAAATATAACACAGGTGCTCAGATGTGGAGCTCACCTATTCTGGTCTCAAGCTGACATGACATAAAATCATAAGGAGAAAAGCTTTTGTGAGCTTTTGTGAACCAAGCTGAGGGAACAGGCTGTTTATTAAAATGTCATACTGAAAAACTGCAGGTAAGTGACAATAGTTTAAACAGAAAGAAAAAATAGAATGAGGGACAAAAAAAAATTGTGTTTCGCAGTTCAATAATATTTAAAAAGACTTGAGAGTAGCTGGTTAGCCATAATTTCCAGAAAAACAAAAATCTCCATGATTTAATGTGGAAGGGTGAAAATAAATACTGACTCAGTACTATAAAACTAAAGGAAAAGCATTCTTATCTTTAAAAGTGAACTCGTTAAACACCCGTGTATCATCCTCTAAATTTATGAAAATACAGCTAAATCACACTTCTCACAAATACCTGTGCCCACCCTATTAACCTCCCACAGAGAAACCTGGGGCGCTTATTTTAGGATGTGTGCTGCTTTCCTATTATATGGTGCTGTAAAGAAATTAGTCAGTGCCAGAAGAGCAAAGCTGGGAAATGCAGCCAAGAAAATCATAGCCTAGAAGCTACCATGGTGGCAGAAAGAAGATTTGCTGCTGTCCTGGGGCTAACAAGGAAAAGTGGATGATACCCATTCCCTTCCTGCCCTACTAGTCTCAGCTCCTAGGGACGGGATCTCAGTAAGGTTGGCTGAATCAATCACATGAAATGGAGATGTCATGGTGGAAGGTATAGCATGCCTGGACAAACTAGAGGTCACAGACTGTATTTTGCCTTCAGCACATGTCTTCTCATTGCTATCTGAAAAGACAAATGGAATTTTTATACACTTACTCCTATGTAGCAGGTTTTCTTTGCCAAGATAAACACTAGGAATCGCATTTTTTTAAGCTGTGGAAGTTGATGCTGGTGTCCCTAGCTTGCTTTTACAAATCTTGTATAGGACAGCAAATTAGCTTTACAAAAGCACTCCTGTCAGGTAACTAACCAACAGCCCTATTTTATGAAAGGAGAAAAAGAGACACAAGAAGTTGAATTGCAGCAGTTCCTGAAAAAGAAGCAGGGATTTCCAATCGTCATAGGTATCAGCTGCTTCACATTGAAAACTTGCAAAATAAAGCTTTATAATTTCCAGATGTTCTACTGCACGTGATAAGGAGATATTGAAAAACAGTGCTAGAAGCTTCCTCAACAGTCAGAGCACAAAGATCTGTGCAGAATGCAGTCTGATGCAGGCTGTGGGATGCTTTACTTTCCCTTTGCGTACACATTCAAAGGGTCTTAAACTTAAAGAATGTGTTTGAGATATTGGTGTTGAGCCAAAGAGCCCTCCAGTGATTCAGTCTGACTGTAGGCTTGAATTTCCTTCCCTACTCACAAGGAGTTCTTACCCAAGTAGGCTGGCAGTCATAAATAAATGTGCAGCCATTTGTATCTACCAGCAAATTTCCATGATCTGTTAGTTTGGATTTGGGCTAAATGCAAACCAAAGCTGATGAAGTTACAGGGGGGAGCACTGATGTATAAGCAAGGCTGGCAACAAATGGTAAGGAGCACCCCCAGAACAGCCAGTTTTGATCTCATCCAGGCATCTTAAAGTCAGACTTTGGGTTTATTGGGTGCTTCTCCTGCTTCAGGCACAGTGGCAAACAGAACACTTACTGAATACGTAATGTGCTCAATACATAAGCATTGAGGGCTGCAGACAAGCTGAACATAGCTGATGGAAGTAGTCAACTTCAGGCACTTTTGTACCCTTTTCTACAGCGACTCTTAGACATTTCCTCCCCCTTCAACTGCAGGATGAATGGAACGAGTGGTTCCATGTTGAAGAGTTATGCTGTAGGTTTGCTTGTTGAGTAGTAGTGAGGGAAAGGCCGCCAGCTGTCCTGGGGCTGAGGTAAATACAGAATACTTCTTTTATTTAGGACTAAGTCATGGGGCAAGCAGCTGAGTGGAATGGAGTCATTCCCCTCTTCCTGATAGAGGAGGAACAGGGAGAAAAGAAATAGGTCCGCTGTTAATAATTAGGAAGAAGATCTGATAGCACATCCCATTCTTTATAGTGTTTCATAGGACACACTTTAGTGTGTCCATTTACATTCATGTGAGATGACAGTAAAAGGTCTGCAAATAAGGACAGGAGATTACACTGTTCTTCTGTAAACATGCAAGATGAAAAGCAGTGGAGAGGAAAAAAAAACACAACAACAACAAAAAAACATAAATTGGGCATTCATGGTAGGAAAAACAAGATTGTATTGCTTCCACGAAATCCTCATGTCAGATTGTATAAGAGCCTTTTAAGTGCTACACCGGGACCTTGCTCTGCAGAGACCCTTCCATGCCCTGCAGGCTATATGTGGCCCTAAGCCCCCATAAATCTACGTGACACTCCTTCTTTCACACAACTGGTGTTGTAGCAGAGAGTGAGTTATCTGACAAGCACATACATTCCTCAGATCATTATTACATGCTCAGACCTAAAAACCAGGAATGAAATGCTGGCACAAATGTAATATAAGAAGACAGTACCTGTTCCCCTGGGAATCTTAATGGCAGTGCTGTGCACTTTTGAACCAGGCAGAAAAATCAAGAAGGTATGTAATAAAATATGAGTGAGCTTTTGTAGAACAAGTCCTATCAAAACCCCCAACAATGTGTTTTTCCCTTTTCAACATTTCAGTTCTTTTAATCTTTATGTCAACTTCCCATGTTTCAAATAAAGCAGGAACTATTAATGCATTTGCTTTCATTTCAGGAACCAGGCAAGCTCTTGGCTCAGGAACTGGTGATTGGAAACAGTTATTTTCCCTCGGTATTGAGTCTGCCTGAACATAAAATGCTTTGGAAGCCATGATGGCATCGGCAGTGTAATTCTTTCAATGTTATCTGTGTGGTGTAAATCCAACCCTTTTTGAAATTCATTGCCTGCCAGGCAAAACTATTCATGCATAATACATATCTTGGAGTTGGACACAAGATTACTGACATTATATTACTCCCTATTTCCTTTGTCATGGAAGCTCTGAATTGCTGGTGAACAGAAAAAAATGCCTTACATCTCGCATAAAAAAGACCCCTCAACTATATTTTTATTTACCATTGCTGAGCACTGACTCGAAGTTTGGCATCAGTATAAGAGTTGCTCTTGTTCTTCCTTTTCATAAAGTTTAGAATTTGTTTGCATTGTCCATAAACCGTCTTTGAAATGACATTAAGGCAGAGCATTTATGACAAGCACAATCACAGTACAAGTAACAACATGTGTTATAAAAAAGGTGCGTATCAGTCATTCTTTAGGGTAAATCTAGCTGTGAAAAATGACGCAACGCTGAAGTAAGCCAGCAATTTTCCTCTGAAAGCTGTAAGTCTACATTTTGCTGATATTCTTCACAATTTTATAAGGCAACACGGAATCACATTAGAGCTTTGCTTTTTCATCTTTTTCAACCTAAGCATCTCATTAACCACCTTGATAATAAGTACTTGTTCCCAGGACGAAATGGGTGTGACACACTGTCTCACATGCAAGAGCGGTGACATCCCAGGACTCAGCATTGGGCCCACACTAAGATGGCCCATCCCTGCTCTTCATCTGTATGACCATGACAGAAGAATGGTTACAGATACCTTCGGCAGATGAGTATCTTGAAGTAATTTCTAGGGAATAGCAGTGGGTTAGATCTAAAAGAAATTCAACCTTTGGGATGCTTAAAAACTACCTGTAGTCAAGTTCTTCAAAGTTGTCTTACGGGCTACTTAGAAGTGCAACTATTCACTTGATCAAAGTTACTTTTAAGGTATTTCCAAGAAGGTGCTTTTGAGAAATTCAGTATGATTTAAACTCTGGGCTTCTAGCTAATAGCATGATAAGTAAGCAGAGTTAAATTTTGGAGCCTAAGTCAAGCTCACAACAGCTGTTTGCATGGACCTACCAAACATCAAGCCTCTGTCCCACATCTATCAGGTCCTTCCCCTCATTGGTAATCACATTTGAGTCAATATTAAAAAAAAAAAAAATACATAGAATGAAACAATAGATACTTAAAGGAATTAAGTAGGTAGCTTTGTATGGAGAGCCTCTGGAGATGTTCCAGAAAGTTACTCAGTTTTTCAAAGGGTGAAATAACAACAAAAATAAGCTGCTGCTGCTAAGCTGGTAACCCTAGTCATGTTATCTGAGCTGTGGTTGTACCCTTAGTTAGGGGGAATGAACTTTTTGAACGAAAACAGTCAGATATGATGGACTTGTGAAGAAGGTCATCCACACAACCCTGAGCAGCAGCTTGTGTAAGTGCAGAGTGAACATACAGTTCTAATGACCCAGCACAGCTGTATTTGCTTCTCATTTAGCCCTGGTCTAAACAGTCTGCCTTTGTGGAGCAAGAAGAAAATCAGTGGAGGAGATGGAGAGCAGGGCAGTATGCAGGAAGACATGATTGCCAGAAGAAAAGAACTTCTTGCATGTATTAGTTACTGTCAATTTCATTCAGAAGAAAATTTAGTCTTACATCAGAAATCAGTAGATATAAGACAGTATCACCTACTATTTTGGCACAAATGTCTTCCAAGCAGCTTTTCCGGATTATCATTGTCCTGCTGGTTTCCACATTTGGTCAGGCTGATCTTCTGCCAAGGGCTGCTGCTGAACTCTCCAGCCCTCTAATCCTCACAGCACCTCTACCAGTCCTGACACTTGCCTCAGGATCAGGAGCAAGAGGGTGGCCTGGACAGAGTCAGCCCTGGAAGAAGGAGACCGCTAAATGTGCCAACCAAAGGGAGCCATGCCACTGACAGGAAGTGCCTGCACTGACTCTCCTGTTGACATGGGAGCTGTAACTATTTAAAGTCTCCAGAGACAAACTCCTTCCTACCACATTCACTAGAATGTTTCTTGCTGCTGATCCATGTGGAATAAAACTTCAGGACCTGTGCCAGCACATGAAAACATAGAAGCAGACACAAACCATACAGTGTTTTTCCAGGGATAATGTAACACAAACCCCAGAAATTCAAGACCAGAATTTTTCATTTAAAAACACTCCAGGATTTGCAAACCCTACACAACCTCATGATTTTTACTGTTCTGATTCATAAATCAGTGATTGCCATCCCAAGGGTAAAGAAAGGATTTATATTTGAAAGCATATTTAGGATTTATTGGCAGGATTTGTACTGTAAAGGCATGGAAGGATTTATAAATCTAATTTTTCACTTATAAAGGCTTTTGAGAATATTTGTGTGGTAAATCCAATTAATATAATTTTAATGTCATGATTAAAAATCAGGCAGCCCTGTGCCCCAATTTTGAACCAT
Organism: Anas acuta; assembly: GCF_963932015.1. Taxonomy (NCBI): domain Eukaryota; kingdom Metazoa; phylum Chordata; class Aves; order Anseriformes; family Anatidae; genus Anas; species Anas acuta. The sequence continues at coordinate 98,055,404 of NC_088979.1, read as the reverse complement.
GTCAGTGCAACCCACTGGAATAGTGAGGGGACCCTGCCATTGAGTGAGGTTGTCTGGAAAAGCCTCACCTACCTACAATGCAGACAGGTGAGAAGGAGCATGGCCTCCAGCCACATGGGTACTGGAGAAGAAACATTGATGGCAGACAGGCCTTTAACTTTTGTCTCAGTACCTCCTCTGCTTGCTCAGCACCATCTCTCCTGGGACCACAGAAGGGAAACAGAGGCACTTTTAGCCCCAAAGAGGCTGAAAGGAGACTTCCTCCTTTGGACCCAGCTGTGTCCCCACATCCTGGCTCAGCTGTCTGACCTTGGGGGCAGCAGCTTCCAGGGATGGAAAGGATCTGGTAGGTGATCAACCCACAATTTGGGACATCTGTCTGCAGTGAATGGCTGTCTCCAGGCTGACAAACCCCATAATACCTCCCAAAGCTTTAACTCTGCTAGACTCCTCTCCTGCATCTATCCCTGTCAGGGTCAGGGCACCCCAAAACACAGAGTGGCGGCTCAGCTCACAGCATTCACTGCACTGGTCCCCACAGGCACATCCTCATGCCAGAGGTTTGTGCTTGAGTAACGACACTACCTTCAAGTCTATTGCTACCTGAGAGACCAAGGTCCTGGACACCATTAATCCTTGAAACCCCAGTTTATCCAAGGTTGAGTAGCTACGGTGCATTATCCCTGCAGAATTAATTTTGGGGATACATACTAATTTAGAACATAAACAGATTTAGATTTTGAAACTCTACTGGCTGTAGGTGTGAAGGTGTTTATAGCCAGGTGCTGTGGGGTCACTGCGTGAGGTGATGCCGGGGCTGCCCCAGCCAGCCCCAACGGCCCCACCACAGGGCACCAAAATGGCGGCGCCTCACCTCAGGGGCAGCCTGGGGAAGGGAGGGCAAACACCGCAGGGCAGGGGGCAGTGAGGGGAGCGGTGTGAGGGGTGGCCCTGCACAGACAGCAAGGAGAGAGCAGGAGGAGGGCAGGAGGTGCCCCAGGTACCACATCAGATCTAGAAAGAGAGAACAGTGGAGCATATATACCCACAGTGCAGCCTGTAGAGGACCCCGCACCAGAGCAGGTGGATATGGTGTGAAGGAAGCTGCAGCCTGTGCCAAAGGAACAGGGGAAAAGCGTGAAGAGCAAGGAATGGCAGAGAAGAGGTGGACTGACCACAGTCCCCATTTCCCATCCCCCCTGTGTTCCTTGAGAAGATGGGAGGAGGACTCAGGAATGAGCAACATTCAGCCTGGAAAGAAAAGGAGGTCAAAGGGAAGGTGTTTATAGATTTTATCTTTGTTCCTCCCCATCCTACTCTATTTTTAATTGGAAATAAATTAAATTAGTTTTCCCCCAGGTCAAGTCTAGCTTTGCCCATGATGGTAACTGGTAAGTGAGCTCCCCGTCCTTATCTCGACCCATGAGCTTTTCCATCCCACTTTCTCCCCCTGTCCTGTTGATGAGGAACAGTGAGAGAGCAGCTGGGTGGGCATCTGGCTGCCAGCCAAGGTCACCCCAACACAGAAACACAAGAAATGTTGGCACAATTCAGGTTGCTGAGACAGCAGCACCTATGCAATCCTTCTTCCTTCAATGCAGTTTTGCATTTTGTAATTCGTCCTTGCCACTCTGTCAGTACTTTTACTTAACCTAATTATGTGTTTGCTTTTTTTTGCAGAAGAACAACCACCCTCTTCCTGATGCTTGAAACAGCTAATGCAAGACAAAAGAATTCCAAGTACTTAATTATCCACAAGAAATTACTTGATTATAGTAATGTTAAAACAACTGGTATCACATATGCACTTGGATTTTAACCAGTGTCTGTTTTCTGCATTCAGATTTGCCCATCAGTTTCTAAGTCTCCTGGGTCAGCAGCTAGAATGGCCTGTGTCTTTTCAAACAATGAGAATGAGTTTTAAAGAAACCAAATTCCAACTTTGGGGCAAACTGCCTGCAGGGTAAGATCAGGGACTGAGTACATTAGCTGAGCAAGACCTTGCCAATTTGCATCTGGGAAAGATTTGCACAGAGATGCAGTTATTGCAGCAAGGGACCAGATATGAGGAGAACTGGATTATGCATGGTGATATAATTCTACTCCTTGCTCATTTAAAATATTTAGACAACTCACTTCATCTCATGGTGCCTTACTGCAAACACAGGGGGGGAAAAATGATTTTCTGTTACCTCCAAAAGGAGCTGTAAAGTAGTATCTGTTTCCTTGCAGCTTTGGGATTGCGAGCTATATAAAATGTGGAGGTAATTCTGATTTAATTTCACTCCTAAATTCTGTCAAAGTGCATCTAGTAAATAGGGAATATGCTTTATTATGACTAACAGTACCACAGGGTTTCAACCAAGGCTATTAACTTACTGAGCCTGAAAAAAAAAAAAAAAAAGAATACACACATGCCCACAGAATTGGGAACACTCGATTCCTGCAAGGCATTTACAGGCCAAACTGATGACAGATTGCCCAAGGCTACCCAGGACACCAGCACCAGAGACAAGAATTTACCTATGACTTTTACTAGTCAATAATCCAGCAATTCAACCCTCATTTTGTCCTTGATACTTCCACAAAATAAACCAAAAGGAGATCCCAGTATTAGCTGAGATAATTTTGATGAATCACAAAAACTAGAGTATTGCTGGAACATGTGTTTCTCTCCCACGCATTAGAAACAGGGATGATGCCGATAATCCCCTACAAACCACTGGCTTGGTAAAACAATTAATTACTGACCTTATAAAGGTTTAACAGGATAAAAAATCCTGCTAAGAGAAAAACGCAGTGTACAATTAAGTTTTATCTTTTGATGAAGAAACCCCCTTTGTGCTAAAATACTGCATGATTTATGTTTTCCATTTCAACAGATCGTTTAAGATTTAACAGATTGCTGAATAAATTGTTTAAATATGCAAATCATCTGGGCATTTTGTAATATTTCTCCAAGGACTTTTTCCCAGTAGTTCTGACCAGATCATGCAAATTGCTAGTGATTCAGAAAAGGAAGCATATTATATTTTAATTGGCAGGGTGTTTATTTCGGCTCAAGTTCTTTTACATTTTCCCTCATAGATAACTGGAAACATATGACCTCCAGGAATACCCATATTCTGTGGAGTTTATGACAAAATAGAGCATTAGGAGAGATGGAGCACAGGAAATTAAGTGTTTTACATAGATAAAATGCGCTGACTTTGGGTTTATAAATAGTACTGAGTTACACTATATAGCGTGCCCTGTACACTTTATTTACATGATAAATAACAAGCTGCACTGGGCATTCATGCATTCATTACACAGCATCCCCAGAATTGCATTTCACCTCTCCCCACGTCCTGCCTAGATCTGGCAGACTCCATTTCACAGAGTGAAATGAGAGAGGATCTGCTCTGAGAAGGGAGCACTGGCTGTCGGGCACCCTCACCACCTCGCTGCTCACCCACCCATGGTTTCTACCACCACACGCCAGTGCAGCCAAACCCCATTTCCATGAAACACTCCCGACTTGGTGCTCAGGGAATCTACCTTTCCTCCCCAAAGCCACGAAGAGGAAAAGAGGTTTTCTCCTTCTTTCCCATGGCTGTCTCCTGTGACTGCTTCTTTAATTACCCTGGTTAACTAGCAGCCCAAAATCTCAACCTCTGGGCCAGAAAAGAATTGAAGATGAAAAAAGACAGCTTTTTCCTTAATGACTCACGCACTGATTTCATTTATCCGCTACCTGGTGAAAAGGCCAATGCATTTGTAATTGCATTAAAGAATAACATTAGACGCAACCTTTTTTTCCCCCTATTTTCTTAAAGCTCCACTTCTATACCGGCCTAAAGAATGAGTAACACAAATGCACTCAGTCCTGGTTAGCCAAATTGTTTCCCTAATACGCTTCTGCTGAGAAGCAAACTGCCTGCTACTGAGGCAGATTTGGGTACGCTGGCTTCAGCACAAGCTCAGTTCCCCAGTGATCCACTTCAATCAGAATCTGAAAAGAGAGATGCCAGCCCTGCAGCATGGTGTGAGCTCTGCTACCTCATGCATTATTTCAGCATGAAATATTTATAAATGGGAGAGAAGGGGCAGGCTCCTTCTTCAAAAAGTATAATGAATTTTTTTTAAATGTATGAGAGCAACTTACGATATCCTTGGCTTAACAGCCAATTCCCAACTTCTTATCCATACGAAAGGAGCTAAGATTTCATCTTGCAAATGACTTCTCTTTAAAAACTCAGCTTGGAATAAGCAGTTATTTTATGTTTTAGGGCTAATTTTGCTTTTCTTTACACTAGCTCTCAACACTACACTTGCATATCTTATCGTAGAGAAACAACACTATTTGTACTGTAATTATCTTTCCCCTAGCAGCAGTTCGTATTCTGTAATTAAAGTGGTGGCCACAGTCTAGAGTGACACGCTGTCACAAAGCTGGTCCTTGGAAGCCCACAGAGAAGTGATGGAGGCAGATCTGATAACACAAGCGTCAAACCAGTATCCCCGTAATGCAGAGCAGACAGTGGAAAAAGCCTCTGACAGGGATATCCCCTCGCTCTACTAGATTACACCTGTAAAATTTAACTCCTGTTTTAGCTGGAAATCGGAAGCTGGGACTTAAAAAAAGCAGCAGGTAAATGGGTACCCTGGGGCACCGGAGTCCTCAGCAAGGGCAGCAGCTTCATTGCTTGGAGGACCTGGGGCTGAAGAGCACAAATCTCTGCAAATTAACCTGTTCGACGTGTAACTCACTAATGAATTCTACAGAAACAGTTACACAATTGACCTGTTCTCTGTAGTGCAGATGAAGCATTACTCTTTTTTACCTACAGATTTAGTAATATTTACCAGTAGACAACTAATTGACTCTCAGGAGAACAAACCCAATTTTGCTTCCTTTGAAACATCAGGAAATAATGCTGGTTATGTAGCACCTTGCAAGCAGGAAAATGGTGGTTGTTACTGCCTAGCATTTCTGAAGGCATCTGATTAGAGAATAGCTAGCTACTTTTATTTTAATGAAACGTGTTTTCTTTCTTTTTCTTTTTATTTTTTTAAATATATTTCCTATTTGGCAAAGCAAAGGTCAGCTGACCTGCCTTCCATTCAGCCCTAGAACATGTCCTGTCTCAGTCACTAGCTAGTGTGCATGCCTTAATTTATATTTCCTTCAAGCCTGCACTATAAATAGACTACTGTGGAGGTACTGTGTGTGCAGTGATACTTATAAATGCCAGAACCATTGTGAATCCAGCCCAGGAGCCAAGAGACATGCACGAAGCTGAGCTGAGCAACCGAGCATGCCACACAGCCTCTGCCAGCTAAGGGCACAGCTTTCCGAGGGCATGGACAATTCCTAAGCGTCCCGGATAAAACAGATTACAAAAAGAGCTTAAGTCCAGTGAGAATGCTGAAAATTACTTACATGGACCGCCTGTGGAATTATAAATTCCTGGGTTGGTAACTCTCTGTTTGAACATCAGGATAAATGCACCACAGACTGCTCATATACGTCTCCCTTCCAAAGAGATAATGGGAGACCACTACAGTGAGTTGCCAAAAAGATTATGTTTTATTAAAGGTAGCTGGTCTGGCTACAACCCTGTATCTCAATAGGAGGAATTTTTCAGGAAATCAAGCATTTGCGCAAGTTGATAACTTTTTTTCCCACCTGGGACCCCCCCTTTGGTTACTCATTCCTTTAGAGCATTGTCTGTTTGACTGACAGACACTGCAGCGAAGGGCATTTTGTGGGGAATAAAAGCCTGTACTTCATGTATTTCTAACTTATTGGACGTATCCTTCCCAACAACAACGCAAAAGGCTCCATTTCACTCGGTGCAGTACAGGCTGTGCTAAACCTACGCCATCTGGTGCAGAGGCACACAGTAAGTACCTATTTAAATTTAGAGAGCAGCTACAGTATGACCTACAGATCACAGCAGTAGATATTCATGCCTGAGCAACATTATGTGCTTCCATTATCACCCTGCCTTTTAAATGGAGCCCTAAAGCTGACGGCACATTAGCTATTTTTGCAAGCGTTGTCTTTGTTACACATTGCCTTCTTTGTGGCACTATAACTAATTTGCTGGAAACTTCTAGACATGGACTATACGTTGCAATATTCACTGTCCTGCTTCCTGACATTAAGCTAATAGATTCAAAATGTATCTGCTTTACATCAAAACACTTCTCTTGGAGCCAAACTCCGCAGCCTTGTTTTCAGCATATGACTTTGCTTCAGGTTCTAAATGGAGATTACACTGATTTTTAAATGTGCTGCTTAAGGGAGGCTTGAGACATCCAAGAGAGCTATAATAAAATATACCTCTACGTGATCAGTTCAGAAGCCACTGCTGTAAGACCAGCAGCGAAACTGCTTGATGGCTTCAGCCTGCTCCTGAATTGAAAGGGATCCAGCTCCCAATAGCCATAACCGGCTATTAAGCCACCACAACCGGTGCCAGCCATGAGGCTGACTGGCCAGCTCAGCAGCAAGACTGAGAAGCAAATGGCACTGCTGTTCGGGTGGAGGGGGAGAGGGTAGCATTGCCACCAAGGAGGTGATGGTCCTCTGGTCTCCTCTATCACAGCCCATGAAATACAGTGTGAAACTTTCTGCTGAATTCCTGGGGGCCTGGACTGGGACACAGGTTACAACACAAGCGGTTTTCAAGAAAAAACGCTTTTTTTTCGAAAAGAAAAAAAAAAAAGTTACATGGTTTGCAGCAAATCCATACACTCTCAGCATAACCACTTGTACTTACAAAATAAACACTACTGTAAACAGCACTTTGGCCCTTGTAAGACGATTCAGAAAATGCTACAACACTCCTTAGTATAAAGCTGCTCCAGCTCCCACTAACCACAGATTCTTTCAAAAGCCTGTACTGGCGTTGGAAAGGTAACATTTAGAGCCAGACACCACCATGTATTTAGCAGTGAATGCTTTTTCCTTACACCCCGTTCCTTGTAAGAGCTGCCCCAAGGGGCCATCAGGAAACATCCCCTGCTGTATGCCACCACGTGCTGCTCGTGCAGGTAGCATGCCAGCCATCTGGCAGGACGAGATTCATAAAACAGCTCTGGCCACTTTCTTACATCCCCAAAACAGAACAGGCTTCCAGAAGGAGAGGGATTAGCAGATGATGTTCCTCTGCCACCCCTTTCGGTTCCCACACTCTGCAGGTTGTTCCACAACATAGGAGGAAAATCCCTGCGAACTGCTCCTTCTTCTTGGAGGCTGACAACTTCTACCACACCTTTCCTGCCTCTCCTTGAATGCAAAGCACCCCTGGAGGGGGCAGATACGCGCCATCATCACCCCTCATTTCTCATACCTTCATGTTGAACCCTGCCAGCACCTTTGCATCATGGAGCAAACTCCAGCGGATGGACATTGGACAACCTGCTACAGCCCATTGCCCTGCACTCAGTTGGATTGTACAACCTTCTGCTTCAGAAAGAGAAGAAAGAATGGCATAAAGACACTACACTGATACTGCACTGCTATGACGAATGGGCTCCAACCATCACTCTTGCCTATTTACTTTGGAGATTAAAATGGCACGCGCGAACCATGCATCAACCATCGCTGTGCACACAGACCAGAAGCATTTATTACCCGTCCGGTTCTATAGCCTCAACAACACTCCCACTGACTTAAGGATAAATCAAATTGGCATTTTCAGGACCACTGCAAATCTGTTTTCAGACTGTAGAAATTAAGCCTGAGACAGACATATAAAGGCAGATTCATTTTTTAAAGAGTCTTGAAAATATCTTGCTAAAAATGCAAGTAAAAAATCCTGTTCCATAGATTACATATAACACTTGCTATGAAAAATATGCTAAGTAGCTTAAGAGAATGAATATATTGTTACTGAAATCTATTTCAAACAGGATAGAGCTTATTTTCACTCTCTTCTTGACCTTTATTTGAGAAGATGCCCTGAAACTCCAGATATTTTGTATTGCATCTGATGGCACTAATTCAAAGGAGTTTTCAACCTATATTCAACTATCAGGGATCACAGCGCAATGCCCTCTCCCCCGCCCCCCAATTTAATTTGCCATCTTGGACAGCTTTCAGAAATAGAAATGCAGTCACATCTGATTAAGAGCTTATTTATTATATTTCATGGTTTAACAGAAATAATGTAACAATGTTAGTGGAAAGTCTGGAGGGATCAAGAATCAGAGTAATTGAGCAAGCAGAGAGTACAAGGACTTTTTGAGATATTTGTGAGTGCATTTTCTTTTTATTTGTTTAAAGAGGAACAGGAAAGAGCCATGCTGCTAAGACTATGAAGTCAGGAAGCACACCATGAAGTCAGCGTACACAAAGACATTCAGTTTTCCAACACTGGGAAGTTTGGTCATGGAAAGTGAGTGCTCCAAAAGCCAGGGGGGACTCTGGATGCCCCTACCCACAGGAGACCACCTGCAGAAAGCCTGTTTTTTTTGAGACTTCCCAATGCTTTTTGTCTGGAAGTGAACCTCTTGCTGGATGCACGAAAACAGGATCTGGGATCCCACAGAACTTCTGAACGTAGAGGCTGTAAAGCAGTTTGTTATGTTTTTAATTAGGCCTGGTAAAGAATTTTGGCTATGAGTGGCTTGAGACACTTTCTGCTCCAAAATCTCCCATATCAAGATCAGAGAGGGGCTCTTTTATGCTACTGCGAGTAATATGCATTAAGGGTCTAAGTTTAACTTTGTATAGAGAAGTCCATGCCCTTATACATTGAAAATATCTCTGCAAAAGCCATGCAGATGTTATAATCCTGCTGCTCTGTGGAAACTATGTAATTGCCTGCACCTCAAAAATACACTGAAAAGGAACAAATTAAGGTCACAGAACTGCCCTTCAATCTGAGAACTTCCAAAGTGCGTTCATTTAAGATGTATCTTTGTCACACATACACACGCACACACACTTTTGAGCAGGGATTTTGCATTTACATCCTAGGTTCTGTCTGGCATCGGAAAATTTTCAGTGCTAGTGCTAATCCCCAACGAACTTTGCTGCAAACAACCCTTATTACACAGTAATTCTTTGCTGCCTCCACTTTCTGACATGTCAGCCAGTTCTTAATCCTTTTAACTTCTTAATGAAGGAGCAGTTACACAACGGCGTCGTCCCGCGGAAGGTCACCGATCTGTCCCCGGAGAGCGCTTCCCTGGCACACGGCAGGGAGGAACGGGCTCGGATCCTGCTCACGGGGATGGACAGCTCTTGGCCAAACACCTTCTGGGAGGATGGGGCTTTCAGGCTGGGAGAAGCAGCAGCAGGCACTGGGGGCAGAGGAGTAACACTGCTGCAGTGCAGGATTTCCTCTGAAGAGATCTGCTGGCAGAGGCAGCAACAGCTCCCACCTGGGGCCATGGCCTGATGTGCCTTGGGACAGCCACGTGCATCCCTGCAGCACAAGAGGCACAGCATTGTCGCTGCTGGGGAACAGTTGCATGGTCGGGCCCAAACTGTTTTTATTTTGGCTTCTGGGCCTGTGTGGAACTGCTAGAGCAGAAGAACAAAAGCCTGGTGAGGGGAGCTCTTCCAAGCAACGTGCTCGCTGCCGAGGTTTTTGTGTCACTGCAGTTGTCACAAAAACTTTCCAAGCCCACTGGCAGGCCAGGCAAGTGGACAGAGATAAAAGTAAAATAAGGTGGCTATTTTGTGAGGAAGAAGCAGTTAAAATCCTCAGAATAAAACAGGACTGAAAACACTTGGCTACTGAGCAGGGGCCAGTTTGAAGTTCAGCCTCAAGCAACTTCTTAAGTAGGTTAGACCACAAAATCCAAACCCTAAGACTTGAACTCACAGGGTGCAGTAGGGCCTCCAATCTCTGTTTTATGGCTTAGGCCCCTGGATGGATGGGCTTTTGTTGCTCTTGTGAAGTATGAGGATTTTGCGGACACTACCAGGAAAAAAAAAAGTGCTTCTCAAGCCCAAGTGCAGGCAGTGGAGCACCAGGAATCCTTATGGTCATGGAGAGATGGCCCAAATAATGCTGCTGGCTAGTCTGGGAAGACAATGTGGTCGCACCTCTCACATCGGACTTTATTTTCAGCCAGTGCATGTCAGTGCAAATCAAGTGACTTGATGACTTTGATTAATTTATTGATGGTTTGCATCTCCTGACATGAGTTGAAAAAGCAACGAGAGTGACAAAAATATGGCAGCAGCCATAGCAGTGCTACTGGTGGTTATGAAGGAGCTGTTAGTTCTGGCAGTTATTAAAACCACTTGGTGCAAGTGACAGCTAGCAGCAATAAATCATCGGGCTTGTTTCACAAATCCACACATCACGTTTTTTTGTGTGTGAGCGCAGCAAATATGCAGCCTAGAAAAACAATGACATCTCATTACAAAGCCTTATCGGCACCTGAAACATAGATTAAATTACCGACACGTAACAAAGCCAAAGTGAAAACCATCATGGGAGGCATAGCTCCTTCAGGTTTGAACAGCGGCTACTAACTCCTAATTTGCTTTCCAGTTAGCGGTCTCGCAGAGAAGTAATTGCTTTCACATTGGCTAGAAGAGGTACTGCGCCTTCTCTCAGGCCAAGGCTGTGTCCTCACAGAGTGGCTTTGGGAGGCTACTGGGAAGGTGCAAGAAGGCACCTGTAGAGTGAGAGCATGTCCTTGCCACCCCCAAGGCCTCTGTGTCCTCCCTGCCAAGGACCCAGCCTCCCTGGGGACCACTTTGGCCACCTTTACCTCAGCCAAGAGGCCGAGCACCAGGCTAGGCCCACAGGCCTCGAACGGTGCCTGCCGTGGAGCATGACACAAGGGGCAGGACTGTGCCAGTCCAGCTGTACCGTGGTGACTTTCTGGATGAGCCTCCAAGTGTCCCCATGGAGAAGTAACCTCCCAACATATTAAGTACTTAAGAACTTCCAAGTAACGCAACTTTTCAAGAAAGAGACGAGCTAATGTTTAATGGGAGCCTAACCTAGTCATTGCAAGTTCCTGGGGTAATTTGGGATTTCAAGTAGCTCTGCAAATGATAGCTCCTCTCTGGAAGAAAACTAAAGCAGAAGTATACAGCAACTTAATTGATGCTGTCTCAAAATAACCTCACTTTAGCCTAAGACAGATTTCAAATTACATGGAGATAAGCTGCAGACGTTACTTTCCTGAACTTGTTTAAATACCTGACAATCCAGTGAACACTCAGCCCTCCTTGGCTTGCAATAGCAGCAGCCTCCCTGCAGCCTCCCACTGCCCCCTGCCTGCACAGGGTCCTTCAGGACCTTTTCCCAACCCTTCAGAGCACACCAAGGGCTCTTCAGATGCCCCCTGGGCATCCTTCTGGGTAATTATTCATTGACATGCAGAACAAAACCTCCCTTGTAAGAGGAAAAAGCCAACAACTTCTTTAAAGAAGGATGCACTGCTGAAAAAACAAAGCAAAATTGCTTTATGACTTCCTAAATAGGAGTGACACAAGCCAGGGCTGCTACAGGAGCAGAGCAGAGGCCAGTTCACCCTCAGAGGCAATTCTGCCTGCTAGATAAACAGTACCAGCCCTGTCCGCAGACATCAACCTGGAGGCTGGCTTGTAAATAGCTGCTGTCAGCTTGTGACTTCAAAGAAAGAGAGGGGTCCCCATATCTAGCAGCTTGCCTAGAGCTTCAAATGGTATGAACTGTCCAGACCCCAAATTCCTCCTCTTTCTGTGGCTAATGCAAAGGGACCTTCCTAGGTCATCAGATCCATTTGCTGCTGTGCCAGGCAGCCGGACCATCCCAGCCATTTTGTGAGCAGGCTGCATGTCCTCACACACCTTCCTGGAAAGGAAGGGTGATGGGAGGCTGTGGGGAGAGAGCAGGAAAAATCCTGCTTCTTGATATGGAATCTTAATGCAAAATGGCTTATTTTAGAAGGTAGCAACAATGTAAACGTACCAAATACAAATGTTAAATACCACAGCTTCCCTCTTAATTTCAGCGCATTATCTTATTATCTTGATGTAGCGTGGTACTTGAAACATGCACCAGACATGCCGCTATGTTTACAGCACCCGTCATATAGCAATTTTGAAAGCGTTACTGTCAAGCTGACATTTTATTACATTTCTGGAAATATGCTAATTCAATCATTGAGCTTCATTCAACAGTATGAAGGCTCAGGAACAAAGATGCATTGCGCTGTACTTAAAACAATTTTAAATGGAGAATGAGGGCCATAACTTTTCATCCATCCCCCGCCCCCTTGAAACTCTATCCTTTTGCCCTCCACCAGAATTTAATATCGCATTATCTCTGCAAGGAGCCACATGAGGAAAGCAATGCGAGGTAAGCAGCCTGGCGATCCTGTCAGCCATTTTCATCATTTCACTTCATGCAAATAGGCCATCTATTGCCAAGCCAAACACAGGGTTACCACAGTGGGCTGAGCAGACATTATTAGCTTTCAGCCATGTCAATATATCAGCTATTGTTGGACACAGCCTCACTGAGGTCTGTGGGGACGAGGACTACGCGGCATAGCAAGCGGCTGGCACACTACAGTGCAGGAGAAGCTGTGCCCCGGAGCAGAGCTGTCGGCAAACAGAAAGGCAGACAAAAATAACAGCTGCCATAGAAAAACACAGCATTTGTACATCGGATGCTCTGACAGAATAGGTTACTAATTCCTCTGATTAGATCAACACCAAGAAATCTCATTCAAAACTGCAGAGCTTTTGTGCTGGACATAGCACTAAAAGGCTCCTCACACGCAAGGCCAGGGAGGTCTTCATCTCAATGTGCTCACCCATGACATACTCAGTGTCCACATCTAGATGTCAAACTTTGGCTCCAAATAATCAAAATTCTGCCCAGAGTCCAAATTATTTACATTTATTTGTGATCATTGACACTGCTAGATCATTCAGAACTGACTAGCCCATCACCAGCCCACTGCAACGTGGATTACAGGCAAGCAATACCCAGACACTGTTTCTTCGCCTGACAGGATAAGCCTGTAAGTATTTTGGACCCTTTGGATGGTCATATGCTACACAAGGGGAAAGCAAAGATGATTTCAAAAAAGCTGCAGTCTTTTATACAAAAAACTGCACTAACAAAATTATTGTTACTCTTCCAGGAAAACTTCAGATATTCCATGAGATATATTTCACCAATGTCTTGTATAAAGTATGAGTAGCACTGCTTTAGTCCCAACAATAAAAAGTAAGTGATAAATTTATGCTGGCTGCTTATTTTCTCTCCTGTTGTTTTACATTTCCAAAGCAGCAGATGAGGAGAGGCCTTAAAGCCGAGGGACTTGCTGAAGGAAAATCCAAAAAACAGAATTAAGAGCTGCTGTCATGTATCATATAAATGCTATAATATTATAAGCACTACTTTTAAGTGAGTAATTAATTTAGGGTCTTTCCAATGTTTGTCTTCTGTCCCTGAATTCTCCTCAGTATGTTATCAAAGTATTTCTGTTTCTCATTTGCTCCACGCCAAGGGGTCTGTTGTAGAGGTGTCACGATATGGGAACATGAGCTCTGCAGTGTTTCTCCCTTCTCCCCACTCAATCACAACCAAAGTCACAGAGCCTTGAACTCTGAGTGCCGAGTACAGATGATGGGCACCACCAATTTTGTGCTTCAGCAACACAAACACCAAAACAGGACTGTAATGCCAGCAGCTTCTCTAAATAGTTTTAGTGTTGCTGGAAAACAGGAAAGCAGGAACAGGGTGCACACAGAAGTACCTGAGTCACCATCCCTGGAGGTCTTCAAAAAATATATAGATGTAGAACTTAGGGACATGGTTTAATGGTGGACTTGGCAGTGCTAGGTTAGCAGTTGGACCAGATACTCTTAGAGGTCTTTTCCAACCTAAATGATCCTATAATATATATAAAAATTATATATATATATAACAACATATATATATTATAATTAATTTATAAATTAAATAATATATGTAAACACTTATATAATGTAAAAAACATAACAGACAGCAGTTGCAAGCCCCTGTCCTCCCTTGCCAACCTTCCTGTTCTCCCCAGCTGTTGTTACTTTAACCACAGGCTTGCAATCTGCTCCTGGGGGTCTTTGTCTTCTGGATGCAAGACATCCACTGGTGAAGCTGGTCCCTCACCTTCCACGGCAGGACCCACTGCTCTCCAAAGCTGTTTTCCTGGTGCCCCAAACGACTGTATCTATTCTGTTCCTTTTACTGGGGAGGAGCAGGGAGCACCAGTGGTGAAGAGAGGGAATGATAGGGCACTACTTATCTCCAGGTCCTCTCTCACCCCACTCCTGAAACAAAAAACTCAAATGCACAAGCAGCATAGGAGCAAGCAGTACTAGGGAATTGCAGATCAAAACTGCAGTTAATGGGATCGCATAGGCACATGCATTTGGGACTGCATTTTATATCTTATTCCTAGTTTACTAACACAAAGCAGCCCATAGGGCTGCTTAGCAGCTGGAAATAGCTGCAGGTCAGCAGTACCCAGATTATGCCTTCATTAGATCACCTTGACTATGGACTGTAAGAAGGGCTGAAATACACAGAATTTATACAGTCTCTTTATGTTTCAAAAGCAGTGTAGGAAGTCCACAAGGTATCCAAAAATAAGGTTCTCTGCATCTTGGCTGATGAACAGATGTTTCAACAATAGCAGTAGATCCTCTTGTGCTTGTCACAAACTGTACCATGGTCCTCAATAAAGAGAGAGAAGCTGGAACATTCAGCATTAAACCAAGCCTCCCTTGAGAGCAAAAGGAATAACTTCATTTAATGACAGCAGTAAAAACCTCTTATCTGTGTGGATGAGCCAACAGAGGGAGATAGGATGATGGAACATGCCTGCCCAGCATGTGGTATTACTGCCTTGCCATCCCATACTAAACACTCACATATAGAGTAAGACTCAGGACAAATCTTTTATTTTACTAAAATAAATCATTAAAGGAAAAAGAAAAAAAAAAAAAAAGGAATATTCCAAAAGTAAATGTCACCACTTTTTTTTTTTTTTTTTTTTTTAATAGAGAAAAATTATTAAGAAACCTTCACTGAATTTCTAAAGATCATATTAACTGTGGAATTTCCATCTACGTGGTGGTTATAAATCTCAAAGGAACTTGTGGCTGCCCTGTGAATTAATAGTTCATTTCCTTTAATTTTTAATAACTCACTTATATACTCCAAACTTTCTTTCTGTCCCTTAAAGAGGCACATGTAAGATTGGAGAGTTTGTCTTTCTAGGAGAATATTGTTCAAATATTGAACCAGTGCTACAGGTGTTATTTGGACTGGCTGCAATTACAGTGTGCACAGCATCAAATGGCCCTCTCGCACAGCTTTTGACCCAGAAGTATCTTCATTAATAACCCTACCCTGAGTCAGTCTGATATTACTTACTCCAGAGGAACCAGTACAAAATTCATCAGGCCAACCCCCTGAGAATCCTGTGAGCTCAGTGAAATCTCAGAATTAGCCAATAAAACAGCAATTCTCCAGCTGAGGGTAGGGAAGGCATGCATGTGCATGTGTCTGAGAAATGCAGGGAGGCAGTGCAGGGAGGTGGGGTTTGTCCTGTGTATCTCCTGACCTCCCTCCACTTGAAGTAGGAGCAAGGGAACACGAAGTGGCAGAGAGCATGGAAGGTACCACGGTGATGGAAAAAATGAAAGAAAAGTGTCTTTTTTCTAACAGCTGGATTCAACAAGGTACTTGAGCTTACAACTCGTCCCATTACAGCCAGTGTATGAAATCCCCACTGAAGTAATTAGTTTATTGATTTCAACAGGGTGAATGATACACTGCATCTCCTCACTGCCTTGAAGTTACATGTGCGTTTAACTAGTTGCTGAACTGGTGCCTAGCAGTCTGTCTGAATTATCTTGAAAGCTCTGGATGTACAGATGGCTTAACAAAGTTACAATTTTATATAAAATTCAGGGCTGTACCTTTCTCATACTGGAAAAGGGGAAAAAAAACGGGGAGGGGTACAAAATAACAGACAGAAGATAAAATTCTTACAAAGGACAGACAGGGTTCTTGTGATCAACAGAATTCCCAGGCCCAGTTCTTTATGCCAGTTTTACTAAGTGCTAAGAAAGAATCATCTTTTACACGACCAAACCTTATGGGAAAATCCTACAAGCTTCCAAAACAGACAATTGCAAGTGATAAATACAAAATTATCTCACCTTTTCACTGAATAAATCTTTTAAAAGCAAACAGTGCAGTAAAGGCAAGTTAATTGCACTGAATTCCTTAAGAATGTTTATTTCCCCCCCTCCAGTGAGTTTTCTGTAAGCCACAGGCAGCACTTCAGTGATTTATACCTTAATGCATCCATTTGCAGGCCAAATTCTAGCAATCTTCCAAGTGATGAAAAACAGATGATCCACAGAGATGTCAAGAACTCAGGGCGTCACACAACCATGCTATCCTTTTTTCTCATGAACAGCAGATCTTTCATGTTTACAAAGGCTTCCAGTTTTCATTAAAAAGGTATTCTAGTTCTTACAGCTACTTACTGAATAATAAATAAATAAATAACAACAAAACTTCTGAAAACAAACAAACAGCCAAAAGAATCCAGTCCCAGTCCCATTGGCCTTAAACATTTCAAAACAGTTAGTCAGATGCCCTGTGCAAATAAAAAGGAAAAAAAAAAAGAAAAAGGGGTGGGAAACTTGAAGTGGGAGCTATCTTTTGAGAGTTTCTGTTTGGCAAGTAAAATAGTTTTTTTTTTTTCCATTTTGAGCTGCTTGTCACAACACAGGGTCAGAAATAAAAACACAAAGGGCTAAAGAAGAGACGCCCTATGTTTTAATTCTGGTGCTGACAAGGGTTTCCTCTGCATCCGTCGTCGGGAGCAGATACTGCTCTGGTCGTAAATCTGATCGCACATTCTCCACTGAAGGATATGAGCTGGAACAATAGGCATGGAACAAAAAACAACTGGGAGTTCAACTGCTTAGCAAAGGTCACATTTCAAATATCAGCTCCCTCTCCAGCAGATCTTACAATGAAAACGTGGTCCTAGGTCTTTCTCTGAGCTGTAGTTAATCAACCCCCTGCACAGAGCAAGCTGGATGCCTCTCTGGAGGAGGCTTTCCCAAGCTGAAGCATGAACAGCACACTTCCACAGGTACTGCAGATGTTGAAGACAGGGATTGAAGGGCTGAACTGCTATCCTCCTCTCACACAGAATGAAAGGGAAATAGTTTTAGTCCTGGAGCCTTGCCCGTACCAATGACGTGTTTACAGCCAGCCCCCAGCGCTCAACACAAGTGTCCTCAGGCTCTGCCCTTGTCACCTCACACTTCAGGCTGCACTCAGTGTGCTCATTCAGGGAGGCTTTCCTGACCAGAAGCCACAAGTCAAGCCAATTGGAAAAAATAGTTACTGAAGCAGGCCTTTGTCTCTCCTTCCGGCGTCGCATCAGAAATCGCAGAGCCAGAGGCACGCCATGGTAATTGTCAGGTGAACTGCAGTTTTACATATTGTCCAAAAGTGCTCCAGTCGGGGAAAATTCTGAACACTGCACTGACAATGAGGAACCCAGTTTTATTTTAAGCAGAGTACCAAGCAGCTGAAGTGCAGACACAGAACCATTCCCAACCCATATGCTGCCTCACATATTTACTGTGGGATGCCTGAAAATATCTAATTTTAATTATTTGGAATATACAGTAAACGCCAAGCTTCCTGATTTTTTTTTTTTAATTTTATTTTATTATTCACTATGAAGCCTGGAGGCTACATCTCTCTATGCCTAACTCTTAAAATGTTAATTCTGCCCTTCAGTGCACTCCTCTTCCATACCCACCCTCCAACTCAAGCTGCCATATTAAGTGAATCAGCTTAAGGGACATTCTTTCTTCCACAAACAAAACTGGGGTCTCTGAGGTCATCTGCACTTCTCGTAGTGCTACTGGCTATGATGTACTTCATGTCAAATGCCACACTGGCATACACTACGCACGTCTTTTTCTTCGGTTTTACAGGCTGAGGCCTGCATGTGACTTTTATGCTAAATATATTCTCTGCCTCTTTTCCTCCCATTCTCTCTGTCTGCCTTCCTTCCTTCCTGGCCACATTGTGCAGCTCCCGGACTTAAAACAAAACAAAAAAACATGCAAAAAACTCATGCTTTCCAACATACATTTAAGTTCATGTAAATAGCACCTGTTTCAGCAGTCACTGAATAGGCTGCTGCTTCCTCATTATCTCTGGTAAGATTTGTTCCACCTACTCTCTTGCAAATTGCCATCCACTACCTGTAATGAGATCACAGTTCCCTAAAGTTTTTACTTAATTTTCCCCCCAGTTATTTTTGAAGTCCTTGGAACCATTTTTTTTTCTAAAAAAGTTCCCTTAGAGTAAGTCATTGTGAAGACATTTACCAAGAAACTTTGTGTACTTTGTGACTTAGTGTAGCACCACCGCATCTTAGCTTCTTTCTTCCATTTTAGCTAATATTCCAGCTTATTCCCCTTCAAGCCTTACACAGGAAAATATGGACGAACCACTAAGGCTGCATATTTTAGCAGTGACTTTTCACAAATACTGTGGGCCAAATCTGGGCGCAAGCCCCTTCATTTCCAACGAATAAACCAACTGGCCCAGCAACATTCATCTGAAAGAAGAGCTGGTTTATTTGTCCTCTGTGCCTCATTGTTCACCTGGAGTCTGGGACTGATGGCTGCTGGCAAGAGTGAAAGGGCAAAGCAGCATCCCGAGTGTGTCCTGTCAGCATGCAACTGCTGACATCTCCTCCCAGGGACCTCCTTGCGGCTCCAAAGGTATATGTGGGCCACTGTAAACACAAGGCACAAGGTGATGGAGAAAACTAAGCGTGAAATTAGCCCACAGAAAACCCAGCAGCCACTAGGCCAAGCATGTGGACCAGACAATTTGGGGCCTTAGAAGCAAATACATAGGGCGCTGGCAGAAACACTCATGGATGCAAATTTGGAGCCTCTCAGGAGTGCAGGGGTTTGAGGCTGGAGCTGAAGGCAGTAACCAGATGTCTCCAGATCCTCTGAGTAACAGAAGGCAAAACGCTGCTCGTTGGTTGGTTATGAAGATACTTTTGCTGGGGGCAAACCTGGAGCATCTGTCACAGAGGAAACACAACTGCAGTCCTCTCAGTCCCCAGCCAGACAGCAAGTTGCAGAAGTAGACACAACACAGGGAAACTGATAAAAGGTCAGTCACCATTGATTCAACAGGCATAGAAACTAGCTTCTGAGGAGGAGGGGAATTTGAGTTTCTTGCCTCAAAGGGCTGGGATGGTGCTGAAGGCTGGCTGGAAAGGGTGCCTCCACTCTACTGTTTGGTAAGGAATGAAAAGCTGAGCAGGAGGATCAGTTTGACCACTCAGGCATCCCTGAATCTTTTCATTCATTGCACAGAAACAGCTCCATTACATAGCACAAGTCCAAACATAAATCTATAATTTGTTCAAGAAAAAAACATTTTTAGAAGGGCAAAGTATTGAGCACTAGATGCCTAGTGGATAAACAGGAGGAAATGCACATGCATCAGAGGAAATAATGACAGGCTGTAAATACCGAAAGGTAGTGGGAAAGGAAATATAGCTGGAACATTAATGCTGTAACAACTTGCTCTGAAAGGGGATCATGAAAAGCAGGGGGAGAAGGAGGAGGAAGGATGCATTACTTTACATTAGAGATGCTCATGGGATAACAAGTGACTCAGTCACAGACCTTGAATACTTAGATTATACCTGTGGTCCAGCTAAAGAGGGTGTTATGGGAGCACCTCTTAAAATCCCCAAAGTCCTAACACTAGAGTGAGCTGATAACTCTGCATCTGTTTTTCATATGCAGAAAGAAAAACAGGCTAATCACAGATGCACACAGCCTGGAGGATGTTTGCTGAAAACCTCATCTGACTAAAGAAAAAATTCCCTGGTGTCCTAAAAAGATGACGGCTTCTTAAAATAGATAACTCTAGAACCCTACATGGAATATCTCAGAGTTGAATCTAATTTTAATGAGTGAAGAGACTTAATTAATCACTGAAAAGCTAAAAGCTGCCTAAGTATCAACGATCACGATCTAGTCACAGTGACTCTGTTTTAAAATTAGGATGTGCATTATTGCCTGGAGTTTATATTCTGTTTGCACAGTCGTTGGCATATGGGTCTAGAAAGAGAACAGTGAGAGACGTAAAGCAAAACACAGAGCTGTTTAAAAGGAACCTACCACACGCTGAAAGGCTTTTCCAAAACTGCAAGGGAGAGTTATGCTTGTGAAAAAAACATCCTGGAGAAGATAAAGAACAGAAACCTCAGAAAGATGTGCCAGTGTATAAAAAACAGAGAGAGAAGAAAAATGAGTGGTAAACAAATGAAGAAGCATAGGGAACCTCTGAAGAAGCAGAGGAGCCAATAAAACACTAAGGACTACTAACAGTGCTTCAGGCAGTAAAAAGGCACTTCTAAAAGCAGCCGTGCAGATCGAGTCCACTTGGTGTTTGGTGCAGGCAGTAAGATCAAGAATGATGATACAAGCAAACAAGGATATTGAAAGGATATCGCTATGTGGAACTATCAGGGCACATCATTTGTTGGATTACAAATAGGTCTTTGAAAGATTTCAACACACAGAAAGACATGAGCAGAAAGGTCACCAGTGGTGATTTCCAGAGTCCACAGATCTCACAGTGTAATTTCACAGGTTTGTCCTTTGGGGGTGAGGCAACATGAAACTTTGTGGAAAAATGCTGTCACATGAAACAAAGACCAGTATAGTGCCAAAGAATGAAAAGCGATGGTTATTGTTACGGAGCATAGCTGAAGATACAATCTAAAGTCACTCTTCTGTAATAAAACTAAAGCTGCTAACCCCTAGCAAAGAACAATCTGTAAGCTTAAAGTAGCAGACATGCTCTGAGGGCAGTGACTTAAGGACTTAGACCTGGAACAAACCACTAAGTTCACTTATGTCTTTGGTGGTGATCATTATAGACAAGTGCTTCAAAATACGTACCCAAACCTAGATACTCAGACATAGAAAAAAATAATCTTAGTCAGGCTTCTGTCAAAACCTTGTGCTCAGCTTCGATAGACACATTTTCAGAAGGAAGTGAAAATACTAGAGGGTGCTCAAAGGAAGGCCAAAGAATTGACCCCTGGGCAAGGCAAAGCAAAACAAAGCAGATCCTACATATGAGGCTGACAGAGTACGTCCAGCTTACCGATAAGGTTGAAGGCTGTCATGACGACTATTTAGGACCACATTTCAAACTCACAGATAAGGGAAGAGCTGACATTAGGAATTTCAGCCTTCATTTCCCAACAAAATTTTCCAGCAACATCAGTAAATGAACTACAGAAGAGTTTACCAGGGCAGACGGTGAACTCATTAATGACTGAAGTTTTCAGTATGATATTCCATATGTTTGTAGAAGGTACACCCCATACAGATTTCAGAGGAAAAAAAGGTGTGGCTCAATCATGCAAAATGTCAGGTCAGAGGAGTATAATGACTCCTGACTGGTCTTCGAGTTTATGAATTGGAGTACTTAACCATAAAAAAATGAGAAGAATCAAATGTCTCCTTCATGTCATGCTGCGACAAACAGTATTTGTAAGAGCCACTTCGGTGTTCAAAATCATCCAGATACACCCAAACCTTTCCAACATGCCAGTGTCACTCCCATTTCAGCTCTAATTCAATAGCTGTTTACCTTGGTTAAATAAGCATACAAAAGACCAAGTGTGAACCTGGTATTAAGGCCGTGGTTTGAACATTTCAGCAACCACTCTAAAGAATCCCCTGGCCGATCCTTT
Organism: Anas acuta; assembly: GCF_963932015.1. Classification (NCBI taxonomy): domain Eukaryota; kingdom Metazoa; phylum Chordata; class Aves; order Anseriformes; family Anatidae; genus Anas; species Anas acuta. The sequence goes on along the minus strand of NC_088979.1, from coordinate 98,033,609 downwards.
CCACAGTACAGCTCTGACATCAGGCTAGACCAATGCCAATGATGTTCATGTGCAAGTGGGTGACGAAACCCACTTGCTTTGCTGCTCTGTGGGAAGCCTCTGTACGATGCAATATCCCATTCTGCTGAGTCCATCATTTCTAACTGCACATGAGCTGGAATCAGCTATTCAAAAGCAGCACCTCCTTCCATGCATTTAAATAGGAAAGCAATCTTGGAACGAGAAAAGAAAAAAAAAAATCAAAGCAGACATTCCCTAAGTGAGAAGAAAGCAAAATCACTTGTCATTCTCCAGCAGTAATCTGTCTTGAATGCATGCCTTCTTATTCCCAGAGGAATGAAGTATTCTGGCGCTCTATCACCATTTTATTTACCTTAAACCAAGAACTGCTCTGATCTGCTATAAATGCTGTGGATCAATTCTGTACTAAAATGCTGTCACTATGCCTACTCCTTCAAAGTGCTATATAATATGCTGAAGGGAACACTACCACGTTCCCCAGGTACCATGGCTAAAACAAAACCTGCAACAGATGAATCTTTTAGAAAAGGCAACTACCACCTTTGCACTCACTCCTCCTTAAGCACGGAGCAGTTCATATCACACGCCTCACCTTCCTTCTCTGGTTTTAGCCAAGAATACAAACCAAAACCACAGCACAGACTGCATGCTAAAGATTAAGAAAACTACTTGATGGGGTTGACAAGACACCATTTAAGATGCCCTACCTTCAGAATATTTTATGTTCTGAACATAAATGTTCTGTGTTCAGAACATTTTATGTTTTGTTTAGGTTTATCCACATGCACAAATGTAATACTTATGGGCTGTCACTTAAATGAAGCCCAGAGCCTGGAGTCAAGTCTGCTAGTGCACAGGCTTCTCTTCTTCCTCATCGATAGAGATCGAAGAGCTAACACTTGAACTGGAGACTGGTTTTTATCAACAGCTCACCTCTATACTTTTCTCTAGACAGAAAATACCCATTCCACTTCACCTGCTGTGGTTTTTTTTAGGCACTGTGAAAGGTGCTACTTGTACCACAGCATTAAGGGATCAGATTACCCTCACCTAGAATCCATTCAATGAACTCCACCAAAAGCCAAAATGCCATTTAATGAAAACAAACGAGTAAGTAAAAAGAAAAAAAAAAAAAAGTACCCAAATCTCAAATCCAAGTCATTTGAATAGTGGCTTGACTCAGGTATTGTAACAAAGCATTTCAACAAAAAAAAAAACAAACAAACAAAAAAAAAACAAGCTTTCTGTTCCTCTTCACTTGAAGAGCTTGAAACAAAGTTCTCAGTATCTCTACAGCTTGCTTCAAAAGGCTCTATCAAAGTACATAATCTAAGGATGTAACCCTCAATTTTAGCAAGCTTTTTAGGTATAAGCATGGTTCAAAAAGGTATGCAATGTGAGACTTTACAGAAATAACAATATTTGTTACTAGCAAGGAAAAAAAAAAGAACTAAAACCCCAAGAACCCAAACCCTGCCACTGTTTCTTGCCAAAATGTAGTTTCCAGCAACCTGAGTTTACATCAAGTCCATGAACACAGTGCATCAGCTTTTCTGAAGAGCAAATATACTTACGAAAGGACATTCCCAATGTAGGCATAATATGAACAGCAGTAGGGAGTAGTCCCATCACAGCAGTAAGCCTTGCAGTCATTATCACACTGAGCCAGACAATCTTCTGCTGAATAAAAATAACATTCATGCGGTCAAACAGCAGCAACAACAAAAATCTGTACAGCACAGCTTTAAAGAAAACGCAATCTACCAGTTTTATACAATCACAGGACTTCACTTGAGGCTTGACCTGACCCTGTAATCCAAATGGCAGCCAATTCCCACTCATTCAAAATTTCAGTAAGAAGTTCAGATTTAGGTGCTTTGTGTACAGGTACTTTGTAGCTGGCTGTATCAGTTCCTTCTCATATTTAATCACTTAAAATAAAAAAAGAGCATCTCAAAATGTCAAGTCACGGTGGATGATCTTTTTTTACACTCCAACAAAGAGTCCAGATTAAAACTCGAGGCCAGGCTGCCTCCCGTGCCGTGCTGTCGGGCAGAGGGAGAGGAGAATGAAGCTGTCTGCAAGCTGGCTGCCCCCCGGCCCCCCGCCTGGCGCAGCCCACCGGGGTTCAGAGCTCAGAGCTGCCCTGGCCAGCTGGCAGCGCTGCCCTCGCGCTGTGCCACCTCCAGATCCGGCTCTGGCTGCAGCTGGGCCCCAGCCAGCACGGCACAGCACTGCCCTGCCCGCTGCCCCAAGGGCTCTTCTGCCTAGCAGGGGCCAGGAGCAGCTTCAGCAGCGATGCTCCTCAGGATTGATGAGCAACTCCAACAGCAAAATAACAGTAAGGGAGCTCTTTACAAGTGAGAGGTATGGAAGAACACATCCTTTTATTGTAGCGAGGAGCTGTTTTGAAGCTATTGATTGCTTGTTTGCGGCACAGCTGTTGCTCCTCTGTGTTTTGGAAGCCCCACGCCAGGTCCCCCTAGCTAAATGTTACAGTACAGCCTCAGCGTGCTGGCACCGTCCTGCAAAAGCACCCACACGGGTCCCGTATTTCTTGCGTCTCATTCTGGGCTCTCCTTCTTGACTGCAAGGGGCTCACCTGCAGCCCCTATGACCACAAATGGAGCCTCAGCCCTGAAGATGCTCGCTGCTACAGCAGAGACCTAGACACGAGGACACCTAACCATGCTTCTGCATTCCCAACCAGCTGCGGCTCCTCTTCCCCAGGCAGCAGACCTTGCTGGGGGGGTCCCACTCTCCCTGTGGGTTTTACTCCCACTCTCACCCGCACCGGCCCTGTTTGCCCGGGCCCAGGCAACTCCACCTCACCCCAGCTGCTTCCTTGGCCACCTCCTGCCCCATCCCCAGCTGCAAGCCGCCACCTTGCTCTGAGGCTCCCCTGCGTGTGAGCGTGTGGCGAGCTGCTGGTGCTGCTGGTCCATCCCGCAGCTCAACACCTGAACCCCGCTGGTTGGGGTTCAGCAGGTCAGCTCCCTGAGCCTGCTCAGGCTTGGTCCCGTGAGAACAAGCACCAAGGCGCGGGTGAAGCTGCCCACCTGCACCCTAAATCCGTGCGATGCTGGAGGAGGGCATGTGCACGACGGCATGGCACAGCCAGTGCCAGGCTCCTGCCCTGCCCCGCACCGCCTCCCCCAGCCCCGACAGCCCCCGGCCGGGCTCCAGCCCCCTCCGCACACCGCAGCCCCTGCGACACAAAGAAAAAAACCTCCGGGAGATTTTGCCTTCAACCCCAGCCCGCCCCGCGGCGCCCAGCCCCGCCGCCCCGCGTCCCGCTGACCTGCGAGGAAGAGGAGCAGGAGGAGGAGGAGGAGGAGGGAGGGCAGCAGCGCCCCCCGGGCCCGCCCGCCCCGCAGCGCTGCCTCCATGCCGGCAGCGGGAGCGGAGCCGCCGCCGCCCGCCCCGTCGTGGAGGCGGAGGCGGGCAGGGGCCGGGGCCGGGGCCGGGATCGGGATCGGGATCGGGGCCGGGGCCGGGGCCGGGGCCGGGGCCGGGGCCGGGCGGCGCCGTCGGGGCCGGTCCGGGCCCGCTGCCCCCCGCCGAGCCGGGGCCTCCCCCGGGCAGGGCCGGCGGCGCCGTCTGTGTGTCGGCGGGGCCGCCCCGTCGCGGCCCGGCCCCTGGCCCTTCCCCGCCTTTGTCTGCCCCGGGCCCTGCGGCCGTCGGGGGTGTGAGGAGGGCTCGGGGGAGCTCCTTCGGGGGAGCCCCTCGGCCCCCCGTGCTGAGGGGAGGCTCCGCACCCCGTCCCCCTTCGCACGCCGATGGGTGTCCCAGGGGTGCGTGCCCCTTTCCCAAAGATTTTGCAGAGTTTTGCCTTCTGGCCTGGGAGCTGGGAGCTGCATCTTTCGTCTGCGTTCCCCCAACGGGGTTTGGATGGCCGCGCATGTTTTCCTTCTTCCTCCAGCAAGCACAGTTTCCGAGCTGTTACATTTCTTCCTCTCTCTCCTCTGGGGTTAAAACCATGCCCTGTTTGTAACCGCGAGGGAGGCATCAAAGCATGGCACCTCCTGGTGAACACGAGATACCATCTACACGAGTGACAGCAGAATGGGACCTCTCCAACAGCAGAATGGGACCTCTCCAAGCGTGGCGAGGTCCCCTGCTGCCCCCAGGGAGCACAGCTCTTGCCGAGCTGGCACAGAGCAGAGTACAGCACCGCTGGCAGCCTGCAACCCCCACCCCGAGCCAACCTGTCTGCATTGTCCACTGTTAGAGTTGTTCCGTGACCCGGCTGGAGCTGTACTCTCTAGAGTGTTTTTCACGAGAGATTTTTGATAACTGTTCAAATGCTGCAGCAATCAGGCCTGTGCCAGAGTTCCCATCGACAGGGCCCAGAGGCCAGAATGTTTTCCCCATGTTCTCACAAAACAATAGGGCCAGCGCTGACCTTGTGTAAAGAGTTACAAGTCAAGGAATGCACTTGGAAGCACTGAAGTATGCATGCAAAAATGAGAAAAATCCACAGGTGTTTCTGCTCATAAAGGGCTTCCTGCTGTTGGCAGCTTAGAAGGGAGGGCTGACACAAAAACATACAATGACATTTTTTAAAAGGATTTAGCTATTCTACTGCGGCAACAAAAAGCAACCCCCAAAGCACCAAGTCAAATCACTTGAATGCCAGTTGTTTTGTTTATCAGCACACAGCTATTTTTTTTAATATATGCCAGAATCTAATCATCAACAAAGAGAAACAACTTTTTATGTTTTTAACTACCCTGCAGTGTGTATACCTTAGTTATGTAACAGCCTGAATTAAATGAATAAAAGGAAATTTCAGTTATTTCTTGGTTCCTTCCCTTGTAACCCCCTCCCATTCATAGATCTCACAGCAAGTCACATTTCACTGTTACCCAGAAATGCTGGGTAAAATTGCCCAGTGCTTATAGACCCGCATAGCATGTTTGAGTTCAGTACTGCTTTGCACATAACAAGCTTCTGGACTTTCTGTAGTTGCCACTTGTTTATGTCAGCATTTGAGCCTCTCTAATGCTCCCCAGCACAAACTATGAGAAGGCTGAGAAGAGGAAGCACGATGCCAAGGCAGTATCTTCTGCTTCAGCTGGGATAAGGTGAGGGCCTTCTGGGACCAAAAACCGTTTCATGTGCTCAGAAGGAGATTTTAAAGGAAGGCAGATTCATAGCAAAGAACAGCAAAAGATGAGAACTGAGGCCCTAGCCGTGATGATACTTCTTACAAAACTCACCAATACATGATGACAAAATCATTTTTTATTTTTTATCAGAAATATTTTTCGGAAGACAGTTTTGAATAGCACGTGGGATTGATAAAACGATGTTATGTACAAGCCCTGAAATGTCAATCTTCAGGCACAATTCAAGGAGAAAATCTTGTTCCCAGTGCACTAGTGTTTTGAAACTCACTATAATTGGGCATTTCTGTCTCCAGAAGCTTAATTAGCAGTTTAGAAACAGTAATTATCACACATAGAGCACTAGAGGAAACTTAATAGAGAAAAAGTCACATGCTTAAGGCAAGCGTTTAGACTTCTTTACCTCTAGACTACCTCTAGAGAAATCACTTAAGAACACTTAGTAGCATATCTTTTATACATACTGAAGATGTTTCTTGTTGAAGCAAGGCTGAGTATGAGGAAAGACAAGTCCTCTAGATGTTCTCCAGCATGTAACCAGCCATGCAGCTTCTCAGCACCTCCAGAAAAGCCTGGACATTCCCTGTGGCAGCAGTGGAGCTGTTGGTTTGGCCAAACTCCTGGTTCCGAAACGAGGGGAGGCCAGAAGTGCTCCTGTTGAGCTCTGCCCCATGTTATTATATACTGAGGTGTAGTCTCAACTTCTGTGTATTAGCCACCTCTGAGCTCCTTCTCATCCTGGCTCTGCAAGATTTGAGTGATTGGGTCTCAGTCATGGTTGATGCCTGCATACACTTTGGTACCTATCAGAAGAATAACTATCACCTTTGTTTTCCTGCAGGTTCCTTGTTTCAAGGACCAGATGATTAGCCAATGTACTGCAGAGAGCAAATATGATTTCATTGTTGTGGTGGTTTTACTCAGGTGGGCAGCCGAGCTCTACCACAGCTACTCTCTCACTCACAGAATCACAGAATCACAGAATCTCTAGGTTGGAAGAGACCTCAAGATCATTGAGTCCAACCTCTAACCTAACACTAACAGTACCCACTAAACCATATCCCTAAGTTCTACATCTAAACGTCTTTTGAAGACTTCCAGGGATGGTGACTCCACCACCTCCCTGGGCAGCCCGTTCCAGTGCCTAACAACCCTTTCAGTAAAGAAATTCTTCCTAACATCTAACCTAAAACTCCCCTGGCGTAACTTTAGCCCATTCCCCCTCGTCCTGTCACCAGGCACATGGGAGAACAGGCCAACCCCCACCTCGCTACAGCCTCCTTTAATGTACTTATACAGAGCAATAAGGTCACCCCTGAGCCTCCTCTTCTCTAGGCTGAACAAGCCCAGCTCCTTCAGCCGCTCCTCATAGGACTTGCTCTCCAGGCCCCTCACCAGCTTCATCGCCCTTCTTTGGACCCGCTCAAGCACCTCGATGTCCTTCTTGTAGCGAGGGGCCCAAAACTGAACACAGTACTCGAGGTGCGGCCTCACCAGAGCCGAGTACAGGGGGACGATCACCTCCCTAGCCCTGCTGGTCACACTGTTTCTGATACAAGCCAGGATGCCGTTGGCCTTCTTGGCCACCTGAGCACACTGCTGGCTCATATTCAGCCGACTGTCCACCATCACTCCCAGGTCCTTCTCTGCCTGGCAGCTCTCCAACCATTCCTCTCCCAGCCTGTAGCTCTGCTTGGGGTTATTGCGCCCCAGGTGCAGGACCCGGCACTTGGCCTTGTTGAACTTCATACAGTTGACCTCAGCCCATCGGTGCAGCCTATCCAGATCCTCCTGCAGAGCCTTCCTACCCTCGAGCAGATCGACACACGCACCTAGCTTGGTGTCATCTGCAAACTTACTGAGGGTGCACTCAATGCCCTCATCCAGATCATTGATGAAGATGTTAAAGAGGACCGGCCCCAGCACCGAGCCCTGGGGGACACCACTAGTGACTGGCCTCCAACTGGACTTGGCTCCATTTACCACAACTCTTTGGGCCCGGCTATCCAGCCAGTTTCTAACCCAACGAAGCCTGCGCCAGTCCAAGCCAAGAGCAGCCAGTTTCTTGAGGAGAATGCTGTGGGAGACGGTGTCAAAAGCCTTGCTGAAGTCAAGGTAGACCACATCCACAGCCTTTCCCTCGTCCACCCAGCGCGTCACTTTGTCGTAGAAGGAGATCAGGTTCGTCAAGCAGGACCTGCCTTCCATAAACCCATGCTGACTGGGCCTGATCGCCTGCTTGCCCTTCAAGTGCCGCATGATGACTCCTTCACCTCAAAGGGAAAGGGGAGAAAAACATGATGAAAAGGGCTCAAGAACTGAGAAAAGGACAGGGAGATCACTCAACAGTTATCGTGATGGGCAAAACAGACTCAGCAGAGGGAGATTAGAGAAATGTATTGCCTATTACTAACAAGCTAGAAAATCGAGAAACAAAGAAAGCAAACTAAAAACACATTCCTGCCATCCACCCTTTTCCACCTCCTCCCCTCGAGCAGCACCGGGGAACAGGCAATGGGGGCTGTGGTCAGTCCTTGACACTTTGTCTCCACTGCTCCCTCAGGGTCCCTCCCTGCCCCTGCTCCCCATGGGGTCCCTCCCACGGGATGCTGTCCTTCCCGAACTGAGCCTGCAGGGCTGCCCACAGGCAGCAGCTCTTCAAGCACTGCTCCCACACGGCTCCGTACCACGGCATCCATCCATCCATCCCCCAGGAGCAAACTGCTCCAGCATGGATCCCTCACTGCTGGGCAGCAGCTCCCCCCAGACCCCCTGCTCCTGCGTGGACTCCTCTCCACAGGCTGCAGCTCCAGCCTGGGGCCTGCTCCTGCGGGGGCTCTCCATGGGCCGCAGCCTCCTCCAGGCCACATCCACCTGCTCCACCGGGGGTTCCTCCACCCACGGGGGGGCTGCAGCATGGAGATCTGCTCCATGTGGGACCCATGTGCTGCAGGGGGACAGCCTGCTCCACCAGGGGCCCCTTCACAGGCCGCAGGGGAACTGCTGCTGCATGCCTGGAGCACCTCCTGCCCTCCTGCTGCACTCACCTTGGGGGCTGCAGAGTGTTTCTCATTCTTCTCTGTGCCAGCTGCTGTGGCAAAGCATTTTTTTTTTTTTTCCTTTCTTAAATGTGCTGTCACAGAGGCACAAACAACATCACTTATTGGCTCGGCTCTGGGCAGCAGCAGGTCTCTTTGGAGCTAGCTGAAACTGGCACTTACCTAACATGGGGCTGCTGCTGGATTCTCCTCACATAAGACACCCCTGCAACCCCCTGCTACCAAAACCTTGCCACTACAAATATGCATTTCATTTAGTACCTTCTCTTTTCTTACATCACAAAAGTACAACCAGGATTAGCTGACAAAGGGCATAACTCCAGCCTCCACTGAAGTTAATGAAAGGCCTCCCAGTGACTCCACATTAGCCAGACCTGGCTTTTAATTTCTGGTTATGTTCTGCTTCCCTGTACTTATCTCATTGCTGGTCAAAAAGTCTTAATCTTTTATCCTTCTTTAAATTGAAATCTTTTCACACTTCTAATCAGTTTCATTGCCATTTTGGGATGCAATTTCTGCTAAATCTTTTTCTGAGGATGGCATGAACACTAAATGCAATATTTAAATGGATTTTCAATATCAAATTCTGTCCTTCTCTGACAAAGTGCCACGTCTTTTCCTGACCACTCCATTAGCATGCATTAGGTCTATTGCAGTATTGGCAGATAGTTAGTCTCACACTATTAATGACTCTAACACAAAAAGTACATGCTTGCTTTCTTTTTCAAAAGTGTTGTCTATGATTACGTTGCTACTTATCTCCACACAAGCCACTTTATTATCTCTTTCAGGGTTTCAGATTTCTGCCACTATCTGTGACATTGGAGAATTTATCACAAAGCTCCTAGACTGGGCTACTAGACTGTTTTTCTTCTCCACACAGACTACCAATCTCTGTCACATGATGGATGTGCAAACACTCCTGCGTGTTGCTGTGTGAAGCACAGAAAGCACGGTGCAGGAATGCTGTAATTCAGATGCAGCAACACATCACATTGGCTCTTCAGTTACACCTACCGTGTTAAGGTAGATATAATCCCTACTTTACAGAGTATATTCATATTCTATGGAATGGAACTGTTCTGCAGGTATAAATGCATTCTTTATTTTTGTAAGCATGAATGAAAGCTAGAGAAATCTTGCCTACATTTTGCACACAGAAAAGCTCAAGGCAGTAGAGAAAATAGGTGGCTGTTTTTTAATATTTACAAATCAGACATTTCCCTTCTTCACGCCATCTCTTATGCCACTTCAAGTTTTTGCCTAAAGAAAGGGAAATAATGGAATATCTTCAGCATTATTTCTACTAAGAACAAGGTGTGTCCCCAAAATGCTGTTTCATTTCAGGTAGAGCACCAGGTAGTGATTTATAAGTCTGTGCAGGCAGCATCTATCTGCTGAAAGGCTAACTCTCATTCAGACTTGAACAACACTAGTTAAAAATACAGGCACTTGTGTGCTTTATTGCTTTCCTTAATGAAACATTTATTTAATAAACTAATCAGTAGTGCTTGGTGAAGCTTAGCAAACAGTAACAACATTGGGGAAAATTCACTAACTGCAGAAGTCTTGGTTTTACCATTAAGATTGATGATTTTTTTTTCTAAACACCCTCTCTCTACAATCTTTTTTTTTTTTTTCTTTTTTTCATAATTCAGTATGAAAATTCAGAATCTGGGTAATAAATAGTCTTTCTTAAATAATTATATAGCATTTGAGGATGTATGATTTGACTGGATCAAGATCAGAAATATAATTAGTTGATCTAAACTAGATTTTCATTTCCATTAGCCATTAAACACCGGTCTATGACATAAAGTGAGTTAACTTGAAGTAAAAGGTGTTAGGAGAAGAAGTTTGTCATCTGACTAATAATCCTTTTTTTTTTTTTTTTTTTTCTATTAATTGAATATTTTTTCAGATTTTATTTTATTTTATTATTATTACTATTTTTAATTTGCAAATTTTATCCCATACATACTTTTAGGGGACAATGCTAAATTTTTGTGAGTAGTATCTGGTTTTAGGATGACAGCAGGTGAGGAAGATATGTAAGTGGATGAGCAACCAGCTGGAGATTACCAAACCAAAATTTATTCTCAACAGCCTAGTTGCTGTTATTTTTCACATTCCTTCTACAGATCAGGCAAAACTCTGGTTAAACAGAAAAACACTGAAATAGGATGGACAATGAGCTCAGTGAACTTCAAGTTTCTGCTCCAAAGAGAATGTTTTTTTTTTTTGTTTGTTTGTTTTTTGTTGTTCTAAACAGAATAATTCTGAGCACATGCACAATGCCTCTATCATTCAAAGTCGAGTGAGGTTTTAAAAGCTTGTGTTGAAGATAGGTAGATGAAAATCTCATTGGTTCAGCAATTGCTGGTGAAGGATGCATTGGTATCTAAAGAAGAGCTCTGTCTTCTATTGTACACTTTCTCTTACAAAGTCTGCTCTGTCTTGTGTTTACCTAACACATCATGTGTTATCTCAGTTTGTCTTTATTTACCACCTATGATAAGAGTAGAATTGAAGGGGTGCTAGGAAAAGCTTTTTTTTTTTTTTTTTTCTTTTTTTTTTTCTGTTCCCTTCCCACTCATATAATGAACTTACTAAAATGATTTTTCCTAAGGAATGTACAGTGTAAACAGCCAAATGTCACCTTTTCCTGTAGCATCCAGCACGCAGGGTGAGTAGCCTCAAGTTCTCCTATCAGTGTCTGTTATAATTATTGATGCTTGGCTGGTACTTTTGACCTTCAGAGAACTTTGACTTTGTGAAAAATGTCACTAAATCTACTTTTCTTGCCAAACAGATCTATGTAGGAAAACATTTTATAGAAACCAAAAGCCAACAAATGGCAGACTGTGGTTTATCCATCTCAGTTTGTGGATAAACTGGATTACAAATAACTACACTTATTTACTTGACTAACAATGAAATAACAGGTAGCAGAAATCAGCAAAGATGGGTAGCGCATGAAGAGGAGTGTAGTAGTTAGGAACTGTAGCTTGTTGTACATGTATTTAGGAGAGAGGAAATTGTTATTCTGCTGATCCCTTAGTCCTTGTTCTACAGTTATTAGGATTGAAACAGATAGTCTTCAACAGATAGTCTTCTATAATACTATGTTCTTACATATTTGCTTGGGCAGGCATAACTATGTTCTGTTTTTAATGTGCTATTTTTTCTATAGCATCCTTTTAATCCTCATGGTTACAAAAATACACATTTCTGTTTTGCATTGTCAGTGTGGCTTGACTTGAGAGGAACCATTACACTAGACAAAACATAACTCTTCCACTTGAAGCCTAGGGCAATACAGACCCTGCTGGACTGAAAAGAGAGCAGTCTGGCATGCTTGTGGAAATGGTGGTGGAATGCCTTTATCCTAGCAGACACCCTATGCTAATGGCCCCTGTGTCATTCTCTTCGGTATCCTATTCCACAAACTGAAGCAGGAGAATAATATTGAAAACATAAAATATTAACACTTATTAAACCCTTTCACAAGAAAAAAAACAGTCCCTGAGTTCAGTAGCTGGACTCAGTGCCTTACCTTTCAAAATTCTTTTGGCCTGTATGGCCACACCTCAAATTCTCACATAAATTGATAAGCGGGACAGCAGCAGCAGCATGCTTTCATTGAAAAACAAAACAAAATGTTCTAAACTCTTCAGTTAAAGAAGATGAAAAATCTTTTGGAGCAGGGTAGAACTCATTCAAAGCGGAGGCAGAGATAGGGGTCAAGGCAGCACCATCTATTTTCAGTAATGTTCCTAATCATCATCACCAGTGACATTGGAATTACTATTCAGACTGCACACTCATTAGCACCTTGGCAGCCTTCTAGTTCACCAGAACTGGCAATGGAAACAAGTGCTTTGTATTCATACAAAAAGCCATCCTTAAAATTGCTAGATGTTTTTTCAGTTTCCCAAAAAAGCTCAGCTGAACAACTTGTGTCTTCTATTTTCCATGCTGTATGCAAACATCTTTGTATTAATCTCCATGACATATAGGACATTATAATAAAAATATAGTTAATACTCTTACAGTGGTGTTCTGCTTCCTGGTCTGTAAGAAACGGAGGTAGAGAGACTACATGACTTTCCTAACCCAATGTGAGAAGTCAGTGACAGAGTCAAGATTTGAACCTAAATGATCGCGAGCCCCTCCTTCAAGTGCAGTCATAAATGATACCCTGCATACAGCATAAGAAATACTAGGTACATGAGTTTAATCAACAGATTCTGGTGAGAAACTGAGGACAAACCTGGCCACACCTCACATCACACTCTGGCCACACAAAGTTTAAAAGCTGCTTCAAGAACTATGGATCTGTTGTGGTTCCAAACGCAGAGATTTTGTAACTCCTCGTAAAAACTATAAGCTTGTCTTTCTTTTTCCTGGTAATACACTAAATATATACTATATATATTTACATTCACACATACACACACATACATGTAAATACATCAGTAGGCAATGAGCCTGTGTTCTGATAAAGAGCAGCACAAGATGCTTGTTGTGGAGACATGGTGCTCCCAGCTAAGGCTAAAAGGCAACATCCATGGGATTCAGAGGAGAAAACTACAGTTGCCAAAGGCTTTCCCTATGCTCTTCCATGGTGGCACTGTGTTTTGACCCTTATGTGAGACAGCCAAAGACTTCCTTCTCAAACCCTGAGATCTGACGGAGTTGACAGGCCTCGAGTCCTGGGGCTAGAGACACAGATTAAGTCCAGGGATTTGGAAGTAAGTGCCAAGGACTAATAAATGGGAGATTAAAGCTCACCCTTCTGAGAAATGCCCCACAGACATCTCACAATGACTTCTTGCCATAAGAAGGACTTACTGGAATCAAAAAGCTGTTAACACAATTAAAAAATACTGTTAAAAACAAAATGTCTAACAATGACAAATGTACTTTCTTCTCACACCGGGTCTTTGGAGGTCATGCTCTCTTCTCTAGTGTTTGAGCCTTGGATACGTTTGCTTAAAGAATAATTTCTGAAGCAGAAAACAATTTCTAGAGATTTAATGGCCAGTTACCATAATAGTTTAGGTGATCCATTTTCAAGCAGTGTCACACTTTTCATGCTATACTTTAACTTGAGGGGTTTCAATCTCTTGACATTTTTTTTTAAAGTTTTTCTTTTGAATTGAGAGGCAGCTTGCATGTGATGTCCCCCTTGCCAGCAGCACAACAGCTGTTAATTGTATTCTGTAGAGTTCGTCATGTGGTGACACAAGATGTGCAACTGAAAAGCAAAGGGCTGGAACAACACAGGAGTATAATCATAAGGGGGCTAGTTATAATCAAGCCAAATACATTCAGTTTAGGAACCAAAAAATTATCTTTTCAGAGTGATGAAATACTTAGTAAAATGGATTGTAGGAGTAAAGCCAAGAGATTACTAACTTAATCAAAAGAGAAGGCATCTCTGTGCTCGTTTTGATTTAATTGCATCTATCCAGAGTTATCCTGTTATAATGCATCACACAATGGATTACCTGGTATACACTTAGTATCTACTTTTTATAAAAGGTACAGAAAACGCAAGCTTTTCCCCCCTGTACTAATCCACATGCACTGGGTGCTGCAGGGGCAACATTTTATCGACTACTTCAACCCTCACCCCTAGAGACAGTCTGAAGCTCCTGTTAGATATCAGCATGGGTCAGTTCATGAAAACTGTTCCAGTTTGGGGCTTTGTCCTCCCTATGCCATCAGAGCAACAGTCGTCCCACTTAGTTAGGGTGCAAGGAAGGTAGGAGAAGGAGGATGAAAGGACACTGTGAAGCTCTGTATTCATGTGTTGAAAATTGTGTCTCTACAGCTATTAGGCACCCAGCTTGCCCATGTGCCAAACCTAGGAGGTATGGTTTTTCCCAAGAACACACCAATGCAGTCATGTAATTCACTTGCAGGAGAACTGCCTAGACTTTCCTAGCAGCTCAGGACAATTCCAGTGAAAAACAGTGGCATTATGTCAACACAGACATCTGTAACTGAGCTCTGTTCTGTGGACACCTGTCACCACAATTGCCTCCGAATGAAGGCACTTCTTTATCCACCTGTGCTGCTGTTCTGCTCCTTGTATCCCTTTCACTTGTTCTGGCTTGGGAATTGGTCAGATTGCCTGGTGAATAGAGCTGGGAAACTGCTATGAGTTAACCACTGCTTTCTTTTTAATTTATGTATGTACTTCTAAATTTTCTGGATGGGTGATTTTCTGAGAGGAAAATGTTGTCAGATGTCTATGCAAGGCACAACGTATATAATGACCATATCCTTATCCATTTCCTTTGTTGTATCTGGAGTCTCTGTCTGTTTAAGATACCGGCCCTCTATACTGTATTCATAATTTCTCTTCCTGTCAGACATTCCTGTGATAAAGCATGAGTTTAAAATTCCATTCACTTGTTTGTGGTGATCAGAGGTAATTATTGTAACTGGTTGATGACCAATGAGGGTCACTTCAAGGAAATCAGCTGGAAAACACAAGCTTTAAAAGGTCATTTTTAATCAATTCATCTTCTGAAAATCTCCAAAGGTCTCTTATTTTTTAGTTGTAGACTCAGTACTCAGTTACAAATACAATACTGATTAAAAAAAAAAAAAAGAAGCAATGAATATAAGTAATCTCAAAGATGTTTCACAGCTTATGCATAAGTTAATGTCATTAGTTACAATAAAGTGATTGTCAAAGAAAATTAGGATTTGTAGACAGTTATCACACAAAGATGAGTATTTTCTCTATTCAGAGCAGAAAATATTGTTACCTATAACAAAAATAGAAAATGACATCTTAATTATAACCACTGCATTATACGAGCTGGCCAAATACAATTTTACTAAAACATATAAGAAGGAAGCTGGCACAATTAATACATATGCGTTCATAACCATAACTCTTGAAAGAAATACTGTTTTGGCTTCCTAGAGGTAATACCATTGGTCAACATTATCTGTATCCATATGCCAAGCAGTCAAGGAGTGACCTCTTCAGGAAACAGTGATATTCTTGCTCCAGTTTGACAGATATCCTTACAGGGAATTGATGGCACTTGGGATAATCAAAAAAGAAATGGAAAATGGTTTATAAAAGTAGTGTTCTTGAGGGTTAGGTAAATCCTACTTTAGCATTCAGATAAAAAACAAACAAACAAACAAACAAAAAAAACAAACTCTGAATTAATGAAAGTTATTTGAAACATGTCATTTACATTTGTAATTTTTGGCTAGAGCCTCTTCTGTTGTAAACTGCTGTAGCACCACTAAAATCTGAGCAATTACACCACTCTACAGCAAATAAGGATCTGGCTCATGATGTTTATGCACAAAGCTTGCAGAAGGTACATCTGCCAGAGAACACAAATGCAAACTCATAAACTGAGAAGGTATTGAACCACAAGATCAAATACCAATAACTTTTTGGAAGCCACAATGAGAAATTGAAAGAATAATAGGGCTGAAAGTTCGCAAAAAATGAGAGCTCTTCTCAGAAATGGCAAGGATTTCCTTCATGAGCTCCCTAACCTTTGTATTCCTTGTTTATCAAACCATAAATTAAATTGGACAATAGCTACCCACAGAGTTCTTAGTTCTCCGTTGTTTTGCAGGATCCATTGAAAACTGTCAATAGAATCTACAATAGTAGGTGAGTTATATGTTATCACTCAAATTCTACAGGAATAATAAATCAGTAAGTAATAAAATTAAATGTATAACACTTTTAGCATTGACAGCATGACAGTAGAAGAAAAAAGAACTTTTATGATAACACAAAATTCACAGATTAACTTGTTCTATAGCAAGAAACATCATAACCAAAATCCAGAGAAGAAAAATTTTGGTTGCCTGCCAACAGAGAATGTAAAAATGAGGATTCTAAAACTTTTCTTATTGCTTGTTCCATTATTATATCCGCATAAAAGAAGTATGTACTAATATGCTGTGCAAGTGAATGCATAGTTCATGATAGCATCCGTGTCTGAAGGCTGGAATGCAGCTGAGTATGTCCAAGGCCATTTGTTGTTTGAAGGAAGAAAGAGAATCAGCACCATCTACTTTTTCCAGAACAGAGGTCATTTTACAGATTGTAATAGCCTTGGATTTTAAAGGTCTGTTTCCTGGGAGAACTTTTTTTTAAATTTTTTTTTATTTTATTTATTTATTTTTATTGCCATTCTCTCTGTTGAGTAAAGAAAAAAAAATATTACTTTGAGCCCAGGGATTTCTGCTCAGTCTCTTCTTTAAATTCTACAACAAAGACAACCACCACTACCCTAGTTTTGAAAATGCTTCCTGTTTAAATTCTGTTTCACAAAGGTTTCACAAAACCCCTCAAAAATAACTATAAAAATGCAGCTGGTTATGCTGAAAAAGGGCAATATCAAAAATCTATAATGATATTTCCCTTGCTTGTCAAAAAACAAAACAAAACAAAACAAAACAAAACAAAACAAAACACTTTTCTTACTCTTCACAGGAAATGCCTTATCTAATTGTAAGCCATTTACAGGTCTCTGGAATATGATGAATCTAGGCATTCATTGATTTAAGCATACTCTACAAAACTAAAAATATGAAGAAGCCTTATTTTTTATATTTCTAGGGGTGGTCCAACCTCTTCCAGTAGTATGAGTGGGATAGTTCTTTGGTAAAGTTAAGCTTGTGCTTAAAAGCATTCTTGGATCAACACTTAAATGTTGTAACTTTTACCAGATTATTTACTTTTTTCACACGTTGCTCATAAACTATTCCTTTTATAATGGAGGTCTTATATGTTTTATAGAAAATTGCACTATTTTAAGTGTCATTTAAAGGCATTTTAATTATATATATATTATTATATATAAAGGCATATATATAGAAAATAGTAAAATTAATACATTTTCAGAAGTTTCTAGAAATGATTTAAAAGAGGTTATTCTTCAGTGCTGATGTTTTCAAAATTCACAGAATTACATAATGGTTGAGGCTGGAAGGGCCTTCTGGAAATTTTCTGGCCCATTCCCTGCTCAAGCGGGGCTACTTAGGGCTGGTTGCGTAAATGGCTTTCGAGTATCTCCAAGGAGGGAAACTCCACAACCTCTCCAGGCAACCTGTTCCATTGCTCAGTCACCCCCACAGTAAAGAAGTGCGTTCTGATGTTCAGACTGAAGCTTCTGTGTTCCCATTTGTGTCTATTTCCATTTTTGCTGTTACTGGGCACCACTGAAAAGAGTCTCCATATTCTTTGCACCTTCAATTCAAGTATTTATATACATCAATAAGATCCCCCCAGAGCCTTCTTTTCTCTAGGCTGAAGACTCCCAGCTCTCTCAGGCATTCCTCGTAGGAGAGGTGCTCCAGTCCCTTCATCATCTTTGTGGCCCTTCATTGGTCTGTGTCCAGTAGGTCCATTCCTCTCTAGTACTGGGCAACCCAGAACAGCCCTCCCATTGTAGCCTCATCAGTGCTGAGTAGAGGACCTTCCCTGGGACCAGCTGACGAGCCAGTTTTCAGTACACCTCATTGTCTGTCCATCTATCCCATAAATCAGCAACTTATCTATGGGAATTGTATGGGAGACAGTGTCAAAGGTTTTACTGAAGTCCAGGTAGACAATATCCACAGCACACCCTTCATTTACCAGGCTAGTCACTTATAGATAAAATGACTGTAGAAACTACATTAAGAAAACCCGTGCTTAATGTTGGTTTATTTCAAAGGAAGAAAATGTGTGAAAGTATTTGCTAAATAAGGATAAGTTTAATTCATAAAACCTTCTACCAAATGGTCCTGAAAACAAATGGAAGAGTTCAGAGGAATAGCAGGTATGTTTCTTTTCCTATAGTGTAAGACATTCACATCCAACTCCTATTAGCTGTTAGGTATTGCATATTTATCCTATCATTAGTCAGGAAAGGAATACCATAGGTTTACACCTCATTCTCATATTAAGGCAAGTTGGTTTTGTGGAAGATTTTTATAACTCTCAAAATGTTGTTATATGCTTCTTGGAAGGGATTTGGAAAACCTGGAGAAGCCCCAAGAGAGAGACAGCAACAGAAAGAAACTAAGTTTTGCACCCTCGATGTAATCTTTTTATATGACTAAGACTTTCATGACATATTCGGTAACATATATTTTTCTTCAGGCACACCCCACTTCAGTTGCTTCAGTTGAAGAAATGAAACCTGTTGTTACATGTAAAGATGAACAGGAGTACTGTCTGTAGAGAATGTAATGGACTTGAATGGCTCTTGCAAATGGTAAATAAAAATTTGAATAAAAGGTATAATTGCCGATTTGCCAGATAGACTAGAGTAACTTCTGTATTGTCATTCTGGTCTGCTGAGTACATAATATGCTTTAAAAAAGCTTAATTACATACTTAGCTGATAGACTAATAGCTCCAGTGGGAGTAATTTTGCTCTATTAAGTATGAATAAATATGTATTTACCCAAGATGGAGCATTCCTAGTCTCCTGAATGAAGTGTAAGAGTTGTTGCATTCTACTTAGGCATGAAAGAATAATAATAAAAATAAATAAAAATACAGAAAAAATGGCAAAATAAGGTATTTTTACCTACTATAATAACTACATAAAAATAAAAATAAAAGCATTAAAAAGATTTCACAGATAATAAAGCATTAAAATAACACTTTTCCAGGCTCTTCCCAAATACAGTCTTCTAGATATAAATATCCACAGGTGAGAAAGAAATCCCCTTTACATTCCAAGAGCCAGAAAGTAATTTCCTTCCTCACAGGACAAATTGTGCTACACAGAAGACATGGGCTTGCCAGATGTGAGATATTTATTTCTCTGGGGTCAGGTAGACATCAAGAGACAACTTGAGGAGATGGTATTGCCAGATGCTCTGAGCAGCTGCATAAGCAGCTCCACACTAACCTGTTCCACACACAGGAGGTACACTGAATTCTCTTTGAATACACTAGCCAAGTACCTGGCATCCCTTTGCATCCCAAGACAGCTAAGTACCACAAGTGTAATTCAACACCCTGCTCCAAATGGGGCTAACTTCACAGTCAGATCAGGTTGATCAGGCACTGTACTGTCTAGTTTTGAATATTTCCAAGGGTGGAGGTTCTGATAACTCACAGGGCAATCTGTACCACTGTGTAAACTCTGCTATTATGATCTTTTTAGCTTATAGTTGGAATTTCCTTAGATGTGACTAGTAAACATTGCCTCCTGTCCTTTTGCTGAGCATTGCTGCTCATGTTCAACCTGTTGGCCACCAGCACCCCCAGCTCTTTCCGTGCAAATCACGGAATCATAGAATATCTTCAGTCGAAGGGGACCCACAAGAATCATTAAGTCCTACTCCTGGCTTCACACAGGATCATCCAAAAATCAGTCCATGTGTCTGAGAGCATTACCCAAATGCTTCTTGAACTCTGTCAGGCTCAGTGCTCTGACCACTTCTCTGGGGAACCTGTTCCAGTGCCTGACCACCCTCTGGGTGAAGAACCTTTTCCTAATATCTAGCCCGAACTTCCCCTGTCCCAGCTCCATGCCGTTCCCTCGGGTCCTGTCGCTGTCCCCAGAGAGCAGAGCTCAGCGCCTGCCCCTCCGCTCCCCTCGTGACAAAGCTGCAGGCTGCCATGAGGCCTCCCCTCAGTCTCCTCTGCTCTGGGCTGAACAAACCAAGTTGCTGCAGCCACTTTTCATACAACATGCCATCCAGACCCTTCACCATCTTTGTAGCCCTCCTTTAGACAGTCTCTAATAGCTTTATGCCCTTTTTGTACTGTAGCATCCAAAACTGCACATAGTACTCTTAAGTTAAGGCTGCACCAGCGCAGAGCAGAGTGGGACAATCACTTCCCTTGACCACCTAGAAATACCATGCCTGATACACCTGAGGGTATGGTAGCCATTTTGACTGTCAGTGCTCACTGTTGACTCGTATTCAATTCAACATCAACCACATCTCCCAGATCACTTTCTGCAGGGCTGCTCTCCAGCCACTTATCCCCCAGTCTACACATATATCCGGAGCTGCCCATTCCTAGGTGCAGAATCTGCTACTTGTTAAACTTCAGGCTACAGGTGACTGCCCAGCCTCTAATTTGTCAAGATCTCTCTGCAAGTCCCCTCTACCCACACAGGAGTAACCAGCTCCTCCTAAATTGGTGTCATCTGAAAACTTAGTACATATTTGTGTTGGGTCTAGGTTATTTATGAAAACATTGAAGAGAACTGGCCCTAAAATGGAGCCCTGTGGAACCCCACTAATGCCTGGCTGCCAGCCTGAAGTAACCCCATTACTATAACCCTTTGAGCATGACCTCTCAGCCATGGAAAAGCTGCCTTCTGGCTGGTAAATTCTCAGTCCATGCTGCTTCATGGGATTGTTCAGTCCCAGGTAAAAGACTACATTTGTCTTTGTCGAACTTTAGGAGTATTTTTTTTTTCCTTCCACTTTCTCCAGCCTGTAGAGGTCTCTCCATGTGTAGTGCTGCCTTCTAACCTTCAACCACTTGCCCTTGGTTTGGTGTTACACACAAAGCTGAATTCTGTCACATCGTCTGGGGCACTGGCAAAGTGTCAGACAGTTGGGATCTGTATTCTACCCTGAGGAAGAGAATCACAGAATGACAGAATAGTCTAGGTTGGAAGAGACCTCCAAGATCACCCAGTCCAACCTCTGACCTAACACTAACAAGTCCTCCACTAAACCATATCGCTAAGTTCAACATCTAAACATCTTTTAAAGACCTCCAGGGATGGTGACTCCACCACTTCCCTGGGCAGCCCATTCAATGCCTCACAACCCTTTCAGTAAAGAAGTTCTTCCTAACATCCAACCTAAAACACCCCTGGCGCAACTTTAGCCCGTTCCGCCTCGTCCTGTCACCAGGCACGTGGGAGAATAGACCAACCCCCACCTCGCTACAGCCTCCTTTAAGGTACTTATAGAGAGTGATAAGGTTGTCCCTGAGCCTCCTTTTCTCCAGGCTGAACAAACCCAGCTCCCTCAGCCGCTCCTCGTAGGACTTCTTCTCCAGACCCCTCACCAGCTTCGTCACCCTTCCCTGGACTCTTCTGAGCACCTCCATGTCCTTCTTGTAGCGAGGGACCCAAAACTGAACACAGTACTCGAGGTGCGGCCTCACCAGAGCCGAGTACAGGGGGACAATCACTACCCTAGACCTGCTGGCCACACTGCTTCTTATGCAAGCCAGGATGCTGTTGGCCTTCTTGGCCACCTGAGCACACTGCTGGCTCATATCCAACTATCCACCAATACTCCCCGGTCTTTCTCCACCTGGCAGCTTTCCAACTACTCATCTCCCAGCCTGTAGCTCTGCTTGAGGTTGTTGCGCCACAGGTGCAGGACCCGGCACTT
Organism: Anas acuta; assembly: GCF_963932015.1. Lineage (NCBI taxonomy): Eukaryota > Metazoa > Chordata > Aves > Anseriformes > Anatidae > Anas > Anas acuta. Next base: position 98,012,029 of record NC_088979.1, on the reverse strand, counting down.
GGCCTTGTTGAACTTCATGCAGTTGACCTCAGCCCATCGGTGCAGCCTATCCAGATCCTCCTGCAGAGCCTTCCTGCCCTTGAGAAGATAGACACACTCACCTAACTTGGTGTCATCTGTGAACTTACTGAGGGTGCACTTGATCCCCTCATCCAGATCATCAATAAAGATATTAAAGAGGACTGGCCCCAGTACCGACCCCTGGGGAACGCCACTAGTGACCGGCCTCCAACTGGATTTGACTCCATTCACCATGACTCTTTGAGCACAGCTACCCAGACAGTTTTAAACCCAACAAAGCGTACGCCAGTCCAAGCCATGAGCAGCCAGTTTCTTGAGGAGAATGCTGTGGGAAATAGTGTCAAAAGCCTTGCTGAAGTCAAGGTAGACCACATCCACAGCCTTTCCCTCATCCACCAAGTGCGTCACTTTGTCATAGAAGGAGATCAGGTTCGTCAAGTAGGACCTGCCTTTCATAAACCCATGCTGACTGGGCCTGATTGCCTGCTTGCCCTTCAAGTGCCGCATGATGACTCCCAAGAGGATCTGCTCCATGAGTTTCCCTGGCACTGAGGTCAAACTGACAGGCCTATAGTTTCCCGGGTCTGCCTTCTGGCCCTTCTTGTAGTTGGGTGTCACGTTTGCTAGCCGCCAGTCATCTGGGACCTCCCCCAATAGCCAGGACTGCTGATAAATGATGGTAAGCGGCTTGGCCAGCTCCTCTGACAGTTCTCTCAGTATCCTCGGGTGGATCCCATCTGGCCCCATCGACTTGCGTACACCCAAGTGCCATAGCAGGTCGCCAACCATTTCCTTATGGATGGTGAGGGCCACATTCTGCTCCCTATCACCTTCCACCAGTTCAGGGTACTGAGTATCCAGAGAGCAACTGGTTTTGCCACTAAAGACTGAGGCAAAGAAGGCATTAAGCATGTCCGCCTTTTCCTCATCTTTTGTAACTAAGTTTCCCCCCGCATCCAGTAAAGGCTGGAAATTCTCCTTAGTCCTCCGTTTTGCGTTGATGTATTTGTAAAAACATTTTTTGTTGTCTTTGACGGCAGTAGCCAGATTGAGCTCTAGATGAGCTGTGGCCTTTCTAATTTTGTCCCTGCACTGCCTCGCAACATCCTTCTAGTCCTCCCGAGTGGCCTGCCCTTTTTTCCAAAGATTGCAAACCCTCTTTTTCCTGCTATGCTCAAGCCACAATTCTCTGTTCAGCCAGGCCGCTCTTCTTCCCCACCGGCTCGTCTTTGGGCACGTGGGGACAGACTGCTCCTGCGCCATTAAGATTTCCTTCCTGAAGAGCGCCCAGCCTTCCTGGACTCCTCTGCCCTTCAGAACTGCCTCCCAAGGGACTCTACCAACCAGTGTCCTGAACAGTGCAAAGTCTATAACAGACCCCCACCAGGATGCTTGCCTTGTTGGCCTTCCTGCTGACCCTAGCCTGCAGGGACTCAACCTTATCATTCCCAGACTCAAGTTCCACAACATCAAAACTCTCTCTGATATAGAGAGCCACACCACCACCCTTCCATGCTGTCCCTTCTGAAGAGTCTATAGCTAGACATTGCAGCACTCCAGTCATGAGAGTGGTCCCACCACATTTCCGTGATGGCAACCAAGTCATAGCCTGCCGGCCACATGATGGCTTCCAGCTCCTCCTGTTTGTTGCCTATGCTATGTGCATTAGTGTAGATGCGCTTCAGTTGGGCCATTGCCTTCTCTCCCTGCCTTGCCATTGTTCCCCCTGGCACAGCTCCAACAAGCCTTGTTTCAGCCCCGTCCCCCTTCTCACCTAGTTGAAAGCCCTCTCAATGAGCCCTGCCAGCTCTGGGCCTAGGATCTGTTTTTGCCATAGAGATAGGGACCCATCTGTGGCCATCAGTAAAGTGCTGAGTACAGCACCCCATGGTCAAAAAAAACCCACAAAATTTCTGTGTTGGCATCAGCCTCTGAGCCACGTGTTTATCAGGTGGGCTTTCCGTGTCCTCTCTGTTCCCCTCCCTGCCACCGTAGGGATGGATGAAATCACCACCTGTACTCCCGCTCCATCCACTAACCGTCCCAGTCCCCTAAAGTCCCGTTTGATGGACTGCTCCACCAGTCTATCTCGTGCTCACACTCCCTGATATCCCTCAACCTCTCCACCTTTTCCTTGAGTTCTGCCACCAGGCGGACCAGGTCGTCCACCTGCTTGCACCTCACGCACACAGTCTCTCTGACCCCGCAGGTGGTAGCAACAGGCGCAGTGTTGAGCAGGCAGTCGGTCTGCAGACTTCCAGGAGAGCACTGTGCCTGGTGTACCCCATTGCAGCCTAGCTAGGGCAGCCGCCCTTAGAGGAGGTGTTGGTATGGGCGGGGGGATCGCTCTGCCCTGCCCGCACCAACTGCCGCGCCTCTCCCTCCTGAGGCGCCACGCGCTGTGTGCCCGTCCTGGTCACCTAGGGGCAGCTTCTGACGGCCGGGGAGGGGGCGCTGCTGGCTCCGCTACACCTCATTCCCGCCTCGTTCACCTCCCTCGCGAGGGCTGCCGGGTCCTGGCGGCTCCCTCGAGTGGGCTCGATGCTGGAAAAATCAGCCCTGCCTGTCCGATCCCCCGCTCCGCTGCAGAACGCGTCTGACCCGGAGCCAATCGCCTCGGCAAGTGGCGATCAATACCAGTAATCAGCTGCTAGCTAGGTTTTGAACCACAGACTACTATTATTTGATCCCAATATTCTTAGCTTTTTCACCCATTTTATAGACCATCCACTCAGTCCATACTCTTCAAATTGATTATAAGGATAAAAATTTATAAATGTTTTTGGCATATTAACAGAGCCGGAGTCTATACCACAATTTTATATTGAATGTGAGGAGAAAGAAAGAAAGAAAGAATTCTTGTAGCAATTCACAATTGCAAAATGTAGCATGCCACCCTTCCTGTGGATTCAGTACATTTCTCTAAGTGCACACCCTTGGACATATGTCATTTCTCTGATGAAAAACTACTGCATGACTGAGACTGTGAGTTCCTGAACAGAAGCTCAGGAAGATGATAATGGCCCCCCATTATCATCAGGAATGTATACCCTAAGATCTTTTTTTTTTTTTTAAATCCATTTTCAAGTCCTAATCTAGATTGTGCCAAGTATAAGATACATTTGGGCAATGGAAGGTGTATATTTGCAGCTGGCTTTTGACTATTTTTTCACAAGAGTTTGCTATGGAATGACATGTACAATACTGACAGTAGCTGGCTAAAGGCAATGGATGGAGGATGATTAGCTTCTACACACAATCAAGTTGTTGAGAATGCAAAGTTGAAAGGGAATACCTCTTCCCTTGTTTTTGGTAAAGAATTGTACCAGAAGCTTAGGAATATCCTTCACCAACCAGAGAAGTATAGACTGAATTTGCAGTGCAAGGATTAAGACCTTTTAGGGAAGGCTGACATCTCTTAAGAGCAAGCATACAGAAAACTGAGATACAGATGGTTGTCTTGTCTGCATAGGAAGTACAGATTCATGGTGCAGAAGAAAACTTGCTGCATGTGTGTATTTTTCCACTTCTAACGTGGTGGAGTACCAAATGGTAAAATAAGAATACCTGGTCCAGGTGGGGCTGGAGGTCTGCTTTGCTCAGTACTATGTCTCTGATTGTGGCTAACAAGGCATGCATAGAACAGAGCCTAAGGAAGAGAAAAAAAAAAAAAAAAAAAACACAACACACTGCAATGCTTCTCCAGTCTGAGACTCAGGCTTGTTTTGTTTGATAATCCTTGAACAGCCTTTTGTATATGAATTTGCCTGAATTTCTTCTTGAACTCCTGAGAATGCTTATGGCACTCACACCCTCCAGCAGTAAGGGATTCCACTCCTGAGCAATGCATTGTATCAGGTGATAACTCCTTTTGTTTGCTTTCAGCCTGTTACTTTCATGAATCATTTGCTGCCCCTTTGTCCTTATACTGGGAAGCTGTGAGTTATCATCCTTTATTTATCTCTGTATTATCGTGGCTTTATAAATATCATAAAGTTTATTTATCTTCCAGGCTGAATGGTTCTAGTCTGCTTAATCTCTTAAAATATGGAAGCCCCACACCTTAACCACCTTTGTTACTTTTTGCTGCATCTTTCCTAACAGTATGGTATTCTCTTGAGATGGAGAGGGTGAGGGTTATACATCCTACTAAGGATACAGCTACCATCCAGATCTATACAACAGCCTGGTGACGTTTGTTCTTTTGTTCTCTGTTCTATTTGCCTTTTTGACCGCTGCCAAGCTTTGAGCTGACATTTTCACAGAACTATTTATTATAATTCCAAGATCTCTTTTCTGAACAGTAATTGCTAGTTCAGAGCCCCTCAATTTGTATGCAAAGTGAGGGTTGTTTTTCCTCTTGTGAATCACCTCACAAACAGTGAAATTCATATGCTGTTTTATTCACCCATCAGTCTTCTAAGAACTTTCTGCAGCTTGTCATAGTTGACTACTTTTCTTTTGACCTTTGCCATGAATAAGTTAGTATCATCTGCAAATTTTCACTACACTCTCTACTTATTTTTAGATCATTTAGGGTTATTTTAGATGGTGCAGGTCCTAGCACCAATTTCTGTAACCTCTTTCTGATTGCAAAAATTACATTTGTTCCTACCTTTTGTTTCATGCCTCTTAGCATATTACAAAACCATGAGGGGACTTTCTCCTTTGAGTCCTTAGCAACTGAGTTTCTTGAGGAGCTTTCTGCTTGGGGAAGAGAAAATCTTGCTGATAGCCTTCCAGAGAGGAAGCAGACAGGCATGGGTCTGTAATGCTTATCTGTGTACTCAGTGTGCCCAGTCCACTTCAGAGGACTCATGGATTTGTGAGGCATGACTTCTCTCCACATAAAATAACATGGTTTTCCCCAATGCTATATTTGGCAGTGCTTTTATGAATTTGGTTCTTTAACACATTTTCTGTCAGTTGCCCCTACACTGCTATCAGGCCTACAGGTCTTCATTTGCCAGCATAAAAAGAAAAAACAACAAAAATGCTGCTGCTAAAAGCAGTTAGGGAAAAGAAGTGGCCATATTTTGTTTTCTGCTCTGACTCATCTTTGATAAGTTCTCTGTCCCAGTATATCTAATCCCTTCTGTTATATTTGGTAGTGTGCTACAATAGCTATTCTCCCTTACCATGGTAATGTGAGATGTAGTTAATACAAAGAGTGAGATGGCTCCTCATCCAAGGACATGGCTGATTTCAGAGTCTTCCAGCAGATCCAAAACTGCACTGTCACAGATAAAAGTTTTTTACATGTGAAAACTGATTAAAAAACAAACAAACAAACAACACAACAAATGCTTCAGATTTGTTCTGTTATTTATGGACACAGCTATGTATGATGTTTACTGAAGCACACTTTAATATGTCTTTTCCCCTGTACTTCAATATTTTTAAAAGGTAAATATTAGTTTCATAGGATACTTGGAGCCTTATGCGTGCCATATGACAATAAGGTTGCCATGGAGACTTCTCATCCTTGAATACTGGTGTAATTAATGTAGAAGAATTCAGTTCCTTTTATCTGCATGAAAGTTACAAGACAGTCTCTTCTTTTTTGTAGACTTTCTTTTTCTTTTCTTTTTTTTTTTTTTTCTGGTAAATATGCACGCCTTGTGTAACAGAGCAAGGTATGTAAATCTGCAAAGTTTCCTGATCTCTGAAACAATGCAGAAAATATACAAATAGAGTGTTCACTGCTGCAAGCAAAGACCGTGATACAGCCTGTATGAAAAATGTATCAGTAGCAACACAATTGCAGCTACTTACAGTAGGATGCATACAAAGCAGAAGGAAAGCTGGAAACAGGATGAATCACAAAATGGCAGCTTCCCCACACTTTTCCTTGTAGTATCTGTAATAATTTGTCCCATATGATATGAAAATGTCTTTTTAATTGATTCATTGATAGCTTAATAGTTACCTAACCTACAAATATCTGACCTGGAAAATTTCCTTTACCTAACATGACATCAGTAAAATGTGTTGTTTTGATATTATCATCAAAAGCAACATGTTGTATTGACAATGTAATGCTTTGAAAAAAAAAAGCTAATGCTTTATATTTAAGAACTGTTCGGTGAAGAAAGGGATATTGAATTTAAGTTAGAGGAAAAATTATTGTGCTGTTCTGGATGATTGTTTACTTACATTTGAAATGCTCTCCAAGACTGGACCAAAGTTAGGCTGCTGATATTAAGGCCATTTAGTGTTTTTTCTTTTCATCTCGTCTATCATTAGGAATTCAGATCCTGCCTGGACTGGATGATTCTTTTTGCTGCAGAACTAATGAAACCATGACTGCACAAGACACAAGAAAAAGAGATATTACAAAGAAATAGGGTTTCAACACAATTGTTTAAAAGTAATTTTTGTTTCAGTTTTGTTAGCACCTATTTAATTTCAGCACCTCATGTTCTGCATAAATCATCAAGGTTCTGTTAAAATTTATACACTCTTAGCATTTTACTCAGGAATTTGAAATAAACAGCCATTAGACTGTCTCCTGACAAAAACCCTTTTATTGCTGGTTTTATATATTCGGGGGCATGCTGTCAGTAGAAAGTAATTTATGTTCTCAATTCATGTTAATGAACTCAGCTCAAATGCTGAAAGATAATCTTCTCATGCTGAACTTACTTAATGTTCTCTTTTTTCCTGGTGGAGACATAAACTAAGGTACAAAGCAGGCAGACTTTAAGGACAACTGTAAAAAACTTAGAACTCACCTTTCAAACTCTTTGATATTTTATCTGATATTCAGGAGAGCTTCCAGCATTCACAAAATTTATTTTTTTGCTTGTATACTTCCATCTTCTCTGCTATTTTTGAAGTGGAAATACAGGAGAAATAGCTACTGATAAAAGCCATGCCACTCCATCCCTGTAACTTTATTTTTTTTGAGACTAATTGGAGTAAGCAATTCTCAGCTTTCCCTTCAACATGTGGTCCAGTTTTACATCTGCAATAATTGTATCAAATAAACTTTGAAGGAAATAGACTTCAGGAGTAGCACTCACTTCTAGCACTTCAGGCCACAAGAGAGGCCAGACCGAGCCACAGCACTGCCATGGGCAGAGCCCATCAAAGAGGCTATTAGTAAAAACGTACCTTGAGATGACATACCACTTCTGTAAAAGTTGGCTTTCTAACAGAAGCCTTTTGAGTAGGGGCTGGACTGAAAAACAGAGGATGCAGTCTCAACTTCTGGCTTTCTTGTAGGCATCTGGGGGCCCGTATATTCAGTTTCCAGGGGCCCAATGAACAAAGGTGCCTGAAGACCTTGAAGACACTGGTGCCAGGCTTTCTGGACTGCAGTTCTCTGTCATCAGAGTCTGTTCTTACCCTCTGGCTTTCAACTTTTTGTTCGGCCTGTCTGTTAAGACTGAAAGAGTAATCCTCCATTCTGGACTTTGAGGAGCACTTCATTTAACTGAAACCCTGCTCTCTGATATTATGGGTAAATTAGTGGATTGGATGTGCCCACATGATGTGGCTGGCACACGTGTTGCTACTCCATGACTTTATAGTGGTTCTTGTGAGCCAGGTGGCCTCAGTGGGGTGTCTCGTGCCATCAGCATGGGACCGCTGTGTTGGCTGCAACAATGGTATGGGAAGAGCACCGAAAGCCTGGAAAAATATCTTTCTAGGAGACGTCCTGTCAGACCTCTCCACACAGGGCTGCATTCAGGTGTGTTGGACCCTAATGTTATAGCTACATTCTCTGTGGACCCCTTTGGTAGTGAGAGAAAGTGAGAGAGAGGGGAGGAGTGTCTTTGCATCCAGGACTGTGTCTCTGTGACTAGAGTGCTGTTGAGGTAACCATAATTTGACACCAAACATACATCTTGTGTTTGCTCTTGATGCTCTTCTGAAGTAGCCATTAAGAATCTTAAAACATCAGATTCATATTTCCAGAACCTGCCCAGACCGTCATAACCCAGTGTCTCTCACAAAATGTACATACCCTGTATTTACATATCATCTTTGGTTTAATTTCTGAGGTTCATTCTGTCTTAGACTGCAGAGGAGGAAGTTACAAAATGATCTGGTAAACAACCAGAGCCAGCCACAAAGTGTCTGGCACCTCGAGTGAGACTAATTACAATGATCCATATGGAATAAGTGATAGGACAGACTTTCCTATCTGAGGGACTTTTACTGACAAGAGTTTTGAGATTTCATTTTCACTTGCAGGAAAAAGTTGCCAATAGAAGCAGATCTTGTCACGCATTTAAACAGAAAGGCTATTAGCAGCATTTGTTGTCCAAACATTGCAGGTAGAGAGCTCAACTGGGGGCGAATGGATTATTATGTGGTACAAGTCATTCTTGTTGTTGTTGTTGGCTTACAGCAGTTAATGGGAAGGAGAAACAAGAGTTTGTGCCTCTCATTGCCACATGGATAATGCATGACCATTCCAGCACACAAGTAGCCTGTTGGCAATTACACTGCAAATGCCCAAATAATACTAGTGAACTTTAAAAGAGAGTCCATGTTGGCCACCAAATTTTACTTTGAGAGCAAGAAACCAAAACTGCCACACAGACTGATGTGAGAAGTCAGAATCAGGAAGGACCGCAGAGAAACCATGGCTTTCCCAAAGTCCAGCTTTGTTCCTTATGTAGTTTATACCATGCTCGTGAGACCTAAATCATCTCTGCTTTAAATGTAATCCTGGATTAGGTTCTCTTGCATGATTCCCTATTTTGGCAGATCAGACTTTTTAAAAGGAAAATTGGCACAATTGTTAACCACTGCAAATGCCCCACAGCAGAAAATACCCACCTTCGATTGCTGTCAGTGTTTGTCAGTTCTGTCCTGGGGGATGCTGATGCCCCTCCCAAGCACCCAAGCAAGAACTGCAGCCTCTCCTTGCTTTTGCTGCAGGCTCTGCCCAGCTCTGACCTGGTGCTGCTGTGGTGCTGGGAAATCGCCAAATCACCTCACCTTGGCAGACACCATTGACACTGAAACTTGGCATTAAAGAAATTAAAATAAAATAAAATAAAATAAAATAAAATAAAATAAAATAAAATAAAATAAAATAAAATAAAATAAAATAAAATAAAATAAAATAAAATAAAATAAAATAAAATAAAATAAAATAAAATAAAATAAAATTCAAGTATGCCTCCTGCTCCCCCCTATCCCAGATGATACACTCAAAGATTACATTTGCTACATCAGTGACATGATTGCACATTCAGCAGATCAGCTGCTATCTTCCTGGTAGTCTCCTCTCACTGCGGCGTGACCTCCAGTCTCGTCTCACAGATGTGTGACTGCATTAGGCTGTACTGAGAAGGTTGTTTGCTAGCCTGCCTCCCACTTACCCAGGCGACTCTGAATCAGTGACTTCGTCTTTTTTTGCTGTTGGCTGCTGTCCTAGCACTTGTGCTCACTGCAAACTTTGTTAGCAATGATTTAATAGACCCCTGCAGGTCACATTTCAAATGTTAAATAGCACAAAGCCAAGGCCATTGATAGAGAGGTTTTCAGAGAGAACCTACAACCCCACGAGTCATCCATTTTTACAATTACATTTTGAGATATGTCACTTAGGCCATTTTTTATCCATTTAGTGAATACCAGGTTGAGTTTGAATCATTTTCATTTCTTGACCAAAATACAGAATAGTATCCAGTCAGGCAAATTGCACAAGGTAACAATACGTTACCTCCATATGTTCTAGTTATTAACAATATTTATTATGTTATTAAAAGTATATATATTTAATAAGAAATAGACCTGTGTAAGCTCATGTGCTATACCAAAAATTCAAAGAAACAGCAAAAATACCACATTTTTCTGTTGTGGGTTAAAGACAACATTCCTATCAAGATATTTGCATTTAAGATTCCAAGCACAGAGTGGTCATCTGAAAAATGCGGGATATTTTGGTTTTATTTTCAAAAGTGTAATCCCAATCCTGCTACCTTCATTCACAATCATACCTCATTCCTCAAGTATTTATCTGAATTCCTGGGGAATTCATGTATTTAAGTCACACTTAGAGGAAGAAAATGTATTAGGATTTGGTCCTAAATATGTTCTTAAATATGAATACACATGGTATTTGAACTATTTTATTGAAAGTATACGACAGCAATAACCCATCACTTGCCAAACAACAAGTAGAAGCAACTAGTATTATCACAGCTATAACATCATTTATTTTTTGATGGGTCACTTCTCAGGAAACCATCGAGCTTCCCTCTGATCTTTTTTGTCCCCTGCCTCTCCTTCCTTCCCCCAGTTTAAACAACTGAGGAACACTGCTGAAATTTTCTGCTGGAGCCATTATGAGCAAAAATATAATGATAAAATCAGTTTCTAATATGCTGACAGGCAGACATGAATGCAATATGATCTTAAATTTTCCCAGAGCTTTGCACTGCATTTTACAGCTTTATATATTTGCTCCTCTCACCATGAATTTCCTCCTTAATTTTCTCATTGCAATCTGGACTTTATGTTTTCTAACTGAGTTGTCACTGTAGTAGAATACAGTGGACTGTTCACTGAGTAAACAGCCTAGGAGGATGTTGAGAAAAGCATCTGCCCCAACAGGGTCCTGTTCTTCAGCTCCCTTCTCCTGTATATAGACTCAGAGTAAACACGATTGCTTTCATTGCAGGGGTTCTGAAAAACAGGTGTAATTGATCCCATTGCCTGGACACAGCTCTGTAGTCTGTGATGCTGAGGAGGAAGGAGACTGCTGGGTCCAACAAGTAGCAGAGTCCCTCTGGCAAGGGAAGGTCTGGACTGTTTATTCCAAGATCCAAGGAACATCTTTATTGAGCAGCCACTGTGTAATGCAAAGAGCTTACTGACAATGACAAAGCAGTAACAGAATAATGTTGATAATTGAGCTTTGGTACATTTTATTTGATTGGCTTGAAAGTGGTGAGAACACACATGGCTAAATACAGTTTTGGCTGTTCCAATTAATCCACAGAGCTCGGAAGGATTAGAGATGAATTTCTGATGTTCACAGAGAAGTCCTTTTTAAGCTCTCATCTCCCCTAACTTCTGTTAATCACAAAGATTGTACAATGCTTATTTCAAAATTACTTTTAACAGACAGTTCAATTCTGACAGCATGCTGTTATCCTTTTCTAATGCATTATCCTTTTGTATTTTATGGGTCACAGACTAAAGTATATGAAAACTTTCTCTCATGCTGACAGCACAGGACAGCCAGACACAAATTCCTGTATCAATCTAGATTAGGCTATCAGACCACAAAGTTTCTCTTTTGCTTTGTTATAGCTGCTCAGCACCCTGACATAATTCGGAAACCATCCCAATCATCCTCTTCACTTGATTCTCCCATAATTACAATAGAAGAGGGTTGAGATGAGGAAAACATAGTTCCCATTGCAACAACATGCCATTCTCTTGTCTTTGGGCAGGTGCAACACTAGTCTCAGATGCAAGAGATTTGGATTTCCTGTCTGTTTTTCCCTGAATCTGGAGGTTTTAGAGATCTCACCGAGTGTTTTTGTGCCTTGGTTTCCCAGCCATGCATGTAGGATACAAATATTGACTCTCTTGTTGGCAGAGTGCTAAGAGGAGAGAGCTCCAGCTGCAATACTGACAGCTAAGTTAGGGAAACCCATTATAAAATATCTTACTTGTAACACGTGGCTCCATATAGGTCTGAAAGCCTTTCAGCACCTTTTTTTTTTTTTAACAGCAATATGGATACACAGCATATTCACAAAAGACTGCAAGTCATTACCAGCAGAGATGAAGAGGTTGTTGGCACCTTTCTACAGGTGAAGAAAGCTGATGGATTTTGTTTTCCCTTTTTTTTTTTTTTTAATCTTTATAAAATTTTGAATTGAGTTTTTAGTTTGAGTAAATCACTAGTCAGAGGAACTATGACCAGTTCCTCCAGATCCAGATGAGAGGTCTACCCATGCTAGGTTTAGCATCCTCCCTGAGCTGTGTGTTATGCTTCCAGGGAAATGTAATTTTAGGGCTAATATTAACTTCTTTTATCACAAAGTTGTTGTTATATCAAATACAGTATCAGCATGTGTCAAAAGGAGAATCGTGATAAGAGCAACACTGAAAAAGCCCCATAATTCTATTTTTAGTGGGAGTAAAATCTCTTCAAAATGATTCCACAGGACACAAAATGCAGAGAACTGAGTCATACTATAATGATTAGAAAGAGATTGCTGCCTCTGATGTAAGTTTTGAAGCAACTGGAATTGCTATGATCACGGCTGTTCATTTAATGTTGGTTTGTAACAACAGGCTTTTGTACAAGTTTATCCAGTGATTCAGACTCTTGATTGCTGCAGGTAGAAGCCATTAGCCATCCCAGTCGTGATTCAGTCATTTTGAGCCACTCCAGCTCAAATCCAGGAGAGGTACTGGGTAAGTCCTATCAGAAGTCATTCAAAAAATCTATATATGGGCCATTCCTGAGACTCTCACAGGGCCCAGGACCCCACACCAGCCCTGGGGCCATCAGACCCTGCACAAGCAAGGCTGCAGCAGGGACAGGATCCAGCTCCCCACAGCCCTGCCTGGCCTGGCATGGTCCAGCCCAGCTGGGCCCACTGATGGGCCCTTATCCAGTCCAGGCCTCCTCGTCTGAGCCTTGTCCCCAGGGAGGTGCCAGTGCTCCGGGCTGGGGCTGCCCAGTGCCCCTGGTTGCCCTGCTCCTGGATGGGGTGGTGAAACATGTCCCAGGGGAACCCCTGATGCTCCCAGTGCCCTGGTCCCCAGGGACCTGCTGATCCATATATGATCCATATATGATTCATATATGATCCATATATGTAGGCCCAGGGTCAGCTTTATAAACAAAGGCTTTGTGTTAAAAACAGTTTTTGTCCACGCTCCTAGATTTCAAAGTTAATGAAGATTTGCATAAATTTGTCATCACCACTGAACTGCTGAAACTATAATAATGGAAAAAAGAAGTAGTCTCTGCAAACCTTATTTCAAACTGTCTAGGGAAATTTCAATCCGACTGTTTTTCGGTATCTTAATAAGTGTGCTTGTTCAGGATAGATCATGCAAATACTGCATATGTTTGGATAAATCTCATTTCTCAGCTATGAAGCATGTAAACAGAAGTGTGTACTTCATCATTAAGATGTGCATGCTCACGCACATGTGGTGATGGCAGAATGGAGCGTAGAGTCGATACTGCAGAATGATGTGATAGGAATTGCTTTTTGCCCAACCAAAACCAACAATAAAAAGTATTCCTCAATAAAAATCTTTGACAGTAAGGCAGAGGCACATTAAGAAAGGAAAATCTCCCACAGAACAGTGGTGATTATATAGACAGCAGCCTCTTATTAGAATATTAATCTTTATAAGGGCTAAACCTTATTTGGAATAACTTCTCCCTTCCCTGCAGGTTTATAGCTCCTTGGAGAGAAGGAAAAGGTTTTCATAGGGCACGTTTCAATAACTTAACAGTTTCTAACTTTATGTATTAACCTTTCCATGAATCAGGTAAGTATGCACTGGTTTAACGCAAAGATTTGCATGGGCATAGTATTGTCTGGAAGCTGATACTGCAATGGGACTGTAAATGAAGGGACAAGCATCCATGTAGTAAAAGAGCTAATAACAGACTGAGGTCCAATGATGTGCAATTTCAACTGGATGAAAAACACTGTGGAGATGTGTAGTAGATGTCTGAGTGAGAAAAGCAACCACAAATGCTATAATCAAGAATATAATTAAGAAAAGCCTAAACATGCAAGATATATGAAGTCACTTGGTTTGCTCAGCCCAGAGCAGAGCAGGCTGAGGGGAGGCCTCATGGTGGCCTGCAGCTCCCTCACGAGGGGAGCGGAGGGGCAGGCGCTGAGCTCTGCACTCTGGGGACCAGCAATAGGACCAGAAGGAACAGCATGGAGCTCTGACAAGGGAGGTTCAGGTTGGATGTTGGGAGAAAGTTCTTCACTGAGAAGGTGGTTGGTCACTGGAACAGTTTCCCCAGGGCAGTGGTCATGGCACTGAACCTGAGAGAGTTCAAGAAGTGTTTGGACAACACTCTAAGACACGTAGTCTGATTTTTGGGTGGCCCTGATTGGAGCCAGGACTTGGACTCGATGGTCCTTGTGGATTCCTTTCAACTGAGTAAATTCTGCGATTCTATGTAAACGGAGAACATTTGCTACACTGCACTATGTTTTTCTGTATAGGTTGATCGCACAACATAGGAAAAAATGCCTATTTGCATTTCATGGTTTTAGTGTGGAGTCACAGTCATGCTTTGTATTATTTACTCATTCTGTACTTGGCATGAACATGTTACTTGGGAAAGGGAAATACCTAACAGAGCTTGCACATTACAAACACATATGCTGCCCTATTATTTTGAGAGCACAGCATGGTGCCATTTCCCCATGGTGGATTCTTTCTGTTAGAGAGGAAACACCTACATATTGCCAGTCTTCATCACCCCCCTAATATCTGGGGATGGTTCCAGGAAGGAAATAGTAACTTTTCTATTCCTTATATTAATAACAGTTTCTTATTATTTTCCTATCATACTGTGTTTCAGGGAACAAAGAATCAATTCCTCATGTGATCAAAAAAATAAATAAAATAAGGTCACTAACTAAATTCCAGTACTTCTAATAAGGAATCAGACTCTGTTATGCCTCCAAAAAACTGTTATGAAAAACATCAATGACAAGGTTAGCCAAGGATGGAAGAAGATCTGTAGGAAAAGAGGCAAAAATACTCAAGCATGCAGGGCTATTCAGGTATGAAAGGAAAAGCTGACATTAAATTGCCTATGGGAAGGAATCACGGAATCACAGAATTTCTAGGTTGGAAGAGACCACAAGATCATCGAGTCCAGCCTCTGACCTAACACTAACAAGTCCACACTAAACCATATCACTAAGCTCTACATCTAAACATCTTTTAAAAACCTCCAGGGATGGTGACTCCACCACTTCCCTGGGCAGCCCATTCCAATGCCTCACAACCCTTTCAGTAAAGAAGTTCTTCCTAACATCCAACCTAAAACACCCCTGGCGCAACTTTAGCCCTCCCCCCTCATCCTGTCACCAGGCACGTGGGAGAACAGACCAACCCCCACCTCACTACAACCTCCTTTAAGGTACTTATAGAGAGCAATAAGGTTGCCCCTGAGCCTCCTTTTCTCCAGGATGAACAAACCCAGCTCCCTCAGCCACTCCTCATAGGACTTGTTCTCCAGACCCCTCACTAGCTTTGTCACCCACCCTGGACTCTTCTGAGCACCTCCATGTCCTTCTTGTAGTGAGGGGCCCAAAACTGAACACAGTACTCGAGGTGCAGCCTCACCAGAGCCGAGTACAGAAGAAGCCACACTGCTTCTTATGCAAGCCAGGATGCCGTTGGCCTTCTTGGCCACCTGAGCACACTGCTGGCTCATATTCAGCCGACTATCCACCAATACTCCCCGGACTTTCTCCACCTGGCAGCTTTCCAACCACTCATCTCCCAGCCTGTAGCTCTGCTTGGGGTTACTGTGCCCCAGGTGCAGGACCCAGCACTTGGCCTTGTTAAACTTCATGCAGTTGACCTCAGCCCATCGGTGCAGCCTATCCAGATCCTCCTGCAGAGCCTTCCTACCCTCGAGCAAATAAACACATGCACCTAGCTTGGTGTCATCTGCGAACTTACTGAGGGTGCACTCGATGCCCTCATCCAGATCATCGATAAAGATATTAAAGAGAACCGGCCCCAGTACCAAGCCCTGGGAAACGCCACTAGTGACCGGCCTCCAACTGGATTTGACTCCATTCACCACGACTCTTTGGGCACGGCTACCCAGACAGTTTTAAACCCAACAAAGTGTACGTCAGTCCAGGCCATGAGCAGCCGGTTTCTTGAGGAGAATGCTGTGGGAGACGGTGTCAAAAGCCTTGCTGAAGTCAAGGTAGACCACATCCACAGCCTTTCCCTCATCCACCAAGTGCGTCACTTTGTCATAGAAGGAGATCAGGTTCGTCAAGCAGGACCTGCCTTTCATAAACCCATGCTGACTGGGCCTGATTGCCTGCTTGCCCTGTAAGTGCCGCGTGATGACACTCAAGAGGATCTGCTCCATGAGTTTCCCTGGCACTGAGGTCAAACTGACAGGCCTATAGTTTCCCGGGTCTGCCTTCTGACCCTTCTTGTAGTTGGGCATCATGTTTGCTAGCCGCCAGTCAACTGGGACCTCCCCTGATAGCCAGGACTGCTGATAAATGATGGAAAGCAGCTTGGCCAGCTCCTCTGCCAGTTCTCTCAGTATCCTCGGGTGGATCCCATCTGGCCCCATCGACTTGCGTACACCCAAGTGCCGTAGCAGGTCGCCAACCATTTCCTCATGGATAGTGAGGGCCACATTCTGCTCCCCATCCCCTTCGACTAGTTAAGGGCACTGGGTATCCAGACAGCTACTGGTTTTGCCGCTAAAGACTGAGGCAAAGAAGGCATTAAGCATGTCCGCCTTTTCCTCATCTTTCATAACTAAGTTCCCCCCCGCATCCAGTAAAGACTGGAGATTCTCCTTAGTCCTCCGTTTTGCGTTGATGTATTTGTAAAAACATTTTTTGTTGTCTTTGATGGTAGTTGCCAGATTGAGCTCTAGATGAGCTGTGGCCTTTCCAATTTTGTCCCTGCACTGCCTCGCAACATCCTTCTAGTCCTCCCGAGTGGCCTGCCCTTTTTTCCAAAGATTGCAAACCCTCTTTTTCCTGCTATGCTCAAGCCACAATTCTCTGTTCAGCCAGGCCGCTCTTCTTCCCCACCGGCTCGTCTTTGGGCACGTGGGGACAGACTGCTCCTGCGCCATTAAGATTTCCTTCCTGAAGAGCGCCCAGCCTTCCTGGACTCCTCTGCCCTTCAGAACTGCCTCCCAAGGGACTCTACCAACTAGTGTCCTGAGCAGTTCAAAGGCAGCCCTTTTGAAGACCAATACAGCGGTTTTACTGGTCCCCTTCCTGGCTTCTCCAAGAACGGAGAACTCTACCATTTCATGGTCACTCTACCCAAGACAGTTTCCAACCACCACGTCTCCCACCAGTCCTTCTCTGTTTGTAAAGAGAAGGTCTAGCGGGGCATCATCCTTGGTAGGCCCACTAACCAGCTGCATCAGGAAGCCATCTTCCACGCTCTCCAGAAACCTCCTAGACTGCTTTCTGTGGGCTTTGTTGTGCTTCAAGGATAGTCCCCCACAAGAACAAGTGTTGACGATTTCGCAATTTTTGTCTGTTGCCTGTAGAACTCCTCATCAGCCTCCTCATCCTGGTTTGGTGGTCTATAACAGACCCCCACCAGGA
The DNA here is from genome assembly GCF_963932015.1 of Anas acuta. Lineage (NCBI taxonomy): Eukaryota > Metazoa > Chordata > Aves > Anseriformes > Anatidae > Anas > Anas acuta. The sequence continues at coordinate 97,994,696 of NC_088979.1, read as the reverse complement.
TGCTTGCCTTGTTGGCCTTCCCGCTGACCCTAACCCACAGGGACTCAACCTTATCATTCCCAGACTCAAGTTCCACAACATCAAAACTCTCTCTGATATAGAGAGCCACACCACCACCCCTTCCATGCTGCCTGTCCCTTCTGAAGAGTTTATAGCCAGACATTTCAGCACTCCAGTCATGAGAGTGGTCCCATCACATCTCCATGATGGCAACCAAGTCGTGGCCTGCCTGCCACATGATGGCTTCCAGCTCCTCCTGTTTGTTGCCCATGCTGTGTGCATTAGTGTAGATGCACTTCAGTTGGGCCATTGCCTTCTCTCCCAGCCTTGCCATTGTTCCCCCTGGCACAGCTCTAACAAGCTTTGTTTCAGCCCCGTCACCCTTCTCACCTAGTTGAAAGCCCTCTCAATGAGCCCTTCCAGCTCTGGGCCTAGGATCTGTTTTTGCCATAGAGATAGGGACCCATCTGTGGCCATCAGTAAAGTGCTGAGTACAGCACCCCATGGTCAAAAAAAACCCACAATATTTCTGTGTTGGCACCAGCCTCTGAGCCACGTGTTTATCAGGTGGGCTTTCCGTGTCCTCTCTGTACCCCTCCCTGCCACCGTAGGGATGGACGAAATCACCACCTGTACTCCCGCTCCATCCACTAACCGTCCCAGTCCCCTAAAGGCCCGTTTGATAGTCTTCAGGCTTCTATCTTCAATGTCATCACTGCCAGCCTGGACTATTAAAAGAGGTTAATAGTCATAGGGGCAAACCAGGTTGGGAAGCCTCCTGGCAACATCCCTACCCTGGCCCCAGGGAGGCAGCAGACTTCCCTATGGGTAGGGTCAGGCCGACAAATAGGGCCCTCTGCTCCCCTGACAAGGGAGTCGCCCACAACCATCACCCTTCTTTCTGTCCTGCTGGAGGCAGTCCTGAGGTGTGAAGTTGACTTCCTTGCCCTAGGCATTCTCCTGGGCAGACTTTCTACCTTTTCCTCAGCTACCGGTCTCTCAATCTCCAGGGCCTCAAACCTGTTGTGTAAGGGCACCTGGGAAGGTGGGGCCAGTGGGGAGAGCATCGCCTGCGATGTTGAGCAGGGACCTGTCCCCATTCCTCCTCAACTCCTAGGTCCCTTCCTTCTGCCCAGCAACAGGGCAGGGGGTCCACCCCCATTTGGGGTGTCTCATCCCAGTGCCTGTCCTTCAGGCCACGCAGGGAGTCGCTCCACCAGTCTATCTTTCGCTCACACTCCCTGATATCCCTCAACCTCTCCACCTCCTCCTTGAGTCCTGCCACCAGGTGGACCAGGTCGTCCACCCGCTCGCACCTCACGCACGCAGTCTCTCTGCCCCCCGCAGGTGGTAGCAGCAGGCTCAGGCACTGCCTGCACCCGGAGACCTGAGCTGTTGCAGTGTTGAGCGGGCAGTCGGTCTGGGTCACCGTGCTCCCTAGGGGCAGTTTATGAACGGCCGGGGAGGGGGCGCTGCTGGCTCTGCTACGGCTCGTTCCCACCTCGTTCACCTCCCACGCGAGGGCTGCCGGGTCCTGGCGGCTCCCTCGAGTGGGCTCGGTGCTGGAAAAATCAGCCCTGCCTGTCTGATCCCCTGCTCTGCTGCATAACGCGTCTGACCCGGAGCCGATTGCCTCGGCAAGTGAAACTGTTGAGTTGAACTGTCATGTTTTAATCACAGAATCACAGAACTGTAGGGGTTGGAAGGGACCTCAAAAGATCATTGGGTCCAATCCCCCTGCCAATGCAGGTTGTGGAGATGTGGATAGGGATGTGGAGATACAATGTGACTTTGAGGTAGCTGGAATAAGGATCAACTGCCTGCCTCATGAACAGAAAGGAAATCATAAGAAAATTTACAGGAATCTCATCAGAAAATCTATGGGCCAAGGTGTAAACCCATTTGTCTATTAATCTTCTGTGTATATCTACAGTGTTTATCCAGACATAGTTTTTGACTAGCGAGCTAGTGCATGACACCAGAAGCCATTGATATGTATGGCCACATACATTCATAGGAGACAAAGACCATGAGAAAATATTGACATGCATGTGAGATAACCTACTTAATGGACTATGATGGTGGAAAACAAAACCAAGCTTAATATTTTGGATCCCAACAAGTCCTCCTTCAGAGACCAGCAAGATTTGTTTGCCTTTCAATTTGAACACATGGACACTAGTTATGGACCATAGGTAGAAAATAGTGTAAATGCATTTCCTCCTTTTTTGTCATTAATTACTCAGAGACTGAAGTAACAACCACGCAAGGGTAAATACATCCCTGCAGGTTCAAAAGAATGTTCACGTACTTCCTTATACCATAATAACAGCTTGATAGACCACATAAGAGCAGATAGGGACATCATAACATCTTAGTAATGAAGCAGGAATAGGCAAATGGGCCTTAGCAATAGCTGCATTTTTTTTTTCAGCACCCTCAAGGCAGGGATCTCAAAAGTACTGTAACCTTATTCTACCCTTCTGAGCTATGCTTTAATATCTTGAGTAAGTTAGCAGAGAAATAGAAGCACCAAGTATTATAACTGAGTTAATAAGCAAAATCAATAACAGATCTAGAAAACAAACCCGGGGTTTATGTCTTCCAAACTTGTTTTCTTAAAACACCCTTGAAAATGGAATTGTTTGCTCAGCACTTTTTTCAAAAATTGAAGCAAAAAGCAATCTAAATGAACATCTCATGTGAAGTCCTGATAGGTATTTTGTACTGAAATCGCCTGTTCCAGCTTTCTGTCCATGACTAATGTAGATGTGCACTGACAGCCTGCCAAATGAGGTAGGAAGAATAATGTGTCTCAAAACCAACCTCACTACATTGGGGCTAAAGAAATTTCAATAGCAAAAAGGAAGCTTATGTTTTTTCCTGCTCTATTATTTTTTTTCTCTGTGCTGGGTTGAAAGTTCAGAATCTGTTTTAAGTTTTTTCCATACCTATTACTGGCTTTTTTCACAGAATTAGAACCATGCAAACATCAGTCCTTCTGAAACACCAATAAATATGTTGTCATGTGGAAACCTGCTCATGTCCACTGAACACTATATGAATATAGTGCTTGACACTGTTGCAGGTTAAGCCATTCTGAATAGTTTTGATTAGTGCTCCTTGACTGAAAACACAAAGAGAATCATTATATATTTGGATGATCAAATTCCCTCATAGAATATAAATCAAAATATAATAAAGTTATTATTTGTCATAAGAAGAGAAATGATGAGCACAAAAGATTACTTGCCTACTTAATGTCCCAAATCCCTTGATATCTAGCAAATTGCAAAAGATTCCAGGCTGTCACCAAAATATAAGTCAGATTAAAATGTAAAATGTTACAGTTTACTGGATATAAGAATTCATAATCCATTTTTAATCATTTGAGATTAATTTCAGTTATATATTTCCTACTAATCTGCTGAAGTATAAAGCTGTAATCTAGAGAGAAAAAAAATACTTTGAATTCACTTTATTAAGTTATCTTGCCTTTACTTACTGATCTTGGTTTTATTTCTGAAACTCCAGGAATTACGTGCACAATACATAGTTCTAGATTAATTATTTCTAACTCTCTTTTTGCCTGCTTCTCTTTTTTCCTTTCAAAACCAACCTAGAAAAAATAGTTTCTTACCCACAAACAAACAAAACATCAACAAAAAATGATCAACCAAAACTCTACTATTTGATAAACTTTCCAACTTGCATAACAAAGCATCCTATTAACTGCATTACTAACAAATCCTGTATCTTGTATAGATGGCCACCTTTTCCTGATTTGATAGGTTAGAAATAAATTCTAAAAACTGTAAGGAAACAGACTTTATCTGATTTTCTAGTACCGATGTCTTGCAAGGAATTCAGATGTCAAACGAAGTCAGCATCTATACAACAGGTTGCAGCATGTTGTATATGCAATATGCTGGGGACACTAGCTACTCTTAAACAACAACAACAAAAAACACATTAGAACACACAGACCTCTATGCTACCTTGGTTGCCTGCTTCCAGAACTTGCCCTACCTTATCTAAAACTACTATTACTGTATTAATGCTGTGAATATAGGGTGTTTTATAACTTCTCTCCCATTGAAAATTGCAGGGGGAGTCAAACCATTTGCTTTCAAAATTGCATATTTCCTTGCAAAGTGGTCAAATAAAAAATAAAGTATTAAGTTCATGTACATAAAATAAAATAAAGTAGAATTTGTTAATACATATTATGATGAACTTAATACTTATATTTAAAGTTAATAAATAAACTATAACCTACCAATACCCAGTTGATGAGGCACACATAAAGGACAACTAACTAGCTACTATTAGTAGCTACTATTAGTAGCTGCTATTCCTTTGTTTATGCAGCAAGAATCCAAAGGATGTGCTTGAATGCAGGGAGATTCTCAGAAAGGAAAACAGCCCTCTCTTTTTCAACATATTCCTTAGAGCTCCTCTAGAGAACAGGAGAAAAATTATTAGAGTTGTGATGAACTTCTTTCCTATTATACTCCCAGAACATGACCAATATTATATTCCTGTAGAGACCACCCCCTGGAGGCCTTGTAGCACAGTGCATTCATCTCCTCTGCTCCTGCCAATCCCTCGACTTTAGTATCATTATTGCAACAAAAGCATAGTTTATGTTGGCTTTATACCCACAAATATACAAGTAACAGCACAGAATCTACCCAAAGAACTAACCTTAATTTCTTGCCATAAAATAAAATAAAATAAAATAAAATAAAATAAAATAAAATAAAATAAAATAAAATAAAATAAAATAAAATAAAACAAAACAAAACAAAACAAAACAAAACAAAACATAATAAATCAGGATGATAATATTGGATTTTCTGATCCAAGCCATAGGATCCCTATGAAATAGTTTATCACACTCAAACCTCTAGGAAAGATTATTAGTGATAATTGACCTTGCTGTAGTGAAAAGTATGTGCCCTTGATTCAAGCTTGCAATGCTTAAGTGCTCAGAGCAGCCAACTATGTCACAGTAATGTTGGTATCATCGTGTTTTACTATTTGAAGATACTGTCTGCCACTAAACATCAGCAAGATATTCAGCCTGTCACAGATGAACAGTCAATGGCTGATGGCCTGTGATTCTTAAATTATAATAAATCTAAAGGAAAGAATTGCTCTGCTAAATGTTAGCTGAGTCACTGTTCATTACAGTATGAGGGTTAAATATGGGGATGAATTTTGTGAAGGGACAAATACAATCATTAATAGACCCATTATGCTTACAGTTCACTCTTTTTATTGGAATATGAATAAAGGAAATTAGAAGGCAGGAATACCCCTTGTAGCCTTTTGGGGTGTTCAAATATTCAGAAAATATTACAGATTAAAACAATTTCAGTCTAACCTACCCAAAAAGGTTGGAATAAGATGGTATTCCCTATGCTATGTTTGAGAGTAGCTTATCTTTGTATATATTGAGTTTCTCTGAGCTGGAAGTAAATATGACTCATACACCCTCCTGCAGAGATTAAGTATTCTGGACTCAATTAATGTTCTTTCATAATGTTTTGAACTTTAAAAAAATAGATCAAACCTCCAAATACATAAAAATACTCTTTTGAGAAATAGGATTTTATAGCTCACCCAGAATATGTGCTAACCTACTGGGTCTTTTTCATCTTAGCATCCTTTTTGCACCTGAACCCTGGAATCCTACAGACCTGCATTTTTTTCCATGGTGACAGCTGTGTAGGAAAGGTGGTGACTGAATTATTGGAGCTAATTGTAAACTTCTCTGGCTTTCTCACTTGCTCTATGAAGGGTAATTTTCTTTGACTGTATAGGAGGTGAAAGCTATAACCATCTCTCTTAGTTCAGCCACATTAGCTTCTTTAGTGGAAGAGTGATGAACAGGCCCCTGTGTCCTCTCCTCTCTTTCCCCTACCAAGACATAAGGCCAGATATAGATGTTGGCTTGGGTTTACCATCACACAAGATGGTATCAGGCTTCTGGTACAGAAAGGCTGCCTCCCCCACTCTCCCCTTCTTCTCTTAAAGTCTGCTTTGAGTTTTAATTTGCTTAGTTATAAGACTGAGATTCAAAGGGTTATAAACTTAGATGGAAAGCCAGAATATATTACAGTGCCTGTTCTGACTGATTATATTAACAGAAAGCTTCCTCTGCCAGGATTTATGTCACCTCACTTCAGACACTTCCACATTGGACACCTAACCATATCCACTGTCTACCTGCTCTCGCCAGTTGGCAGAGACAGGCAGCACTCAGTGGTGATTTACTCCATGTGATGCTGACCATGGAGGCATAACATACTGTGAGGGGATTCCTGTCTCCCTGTTTCTTCCTTGACTAACAGAGATTCAATGACTAAATCCTGTATAATCAAACAGATGGATCACACCTTCGGGAACACCAAGGGTGTATCAGGTTCCTAAACATTCATACTTTTTAGCTGCAGAAGATCTCTGTAGAAAAAGTTTGTAATTAAGTAAATAATTTCAAAAAACTTGAATACAGTAGTCCACGTGTTGGAGAGAGGTAGATTTTTAGGTATAAGACAATTTTCTGTTACAGTATTGGCATATTTAGACGTCCTGGGCTGAAACATGCTTGGCTGTCTACCCATCACCTACATCTGATCATTTAGAATAAAAGTCAGTTATCCTTATGGAGAACAAACACATTTCCTGTTTTATACTAAAAATTCCTTATAGAATACTGCATGTGGCAGTTCTAGTATCTTTGCAGCTGCAAGTTGAAATGTGGCAGGAATGATTCACACACTGTGAGTTGTCCCCTGCAAAATCTTACCCAAATTTGGCCAAATTATGTGTGTTCAGTTCACATTGCTCATCAGAGCACCTGGCTGCTGTTAATCTCTGTTAATTCCATCTGATGAAGATTATGCTCTACTGCAGTTCTTTCAAGTGCTGCATGAAACTCCCCACTGCTACTTGGAAACCGCAAAGGTGTTTGCTCCCATGAGGAGCTACGAGAGAAGGGAAAGACTCTCACAGAAGGAGGCTGGGACTAAATCTGAGGAAGGGCTGGGGAAGAGAGATGAGGGGAAGACCTTGCTGATGAGTCCAGAAGTAGAGAGTGCAGCAACTCACTGGAGCAGACTCAGTATCTTGATGGAGCAGTAGGATTCATATGGGTTAACATATGTAAGTTCTCAGGAGGTCATTAACCAGGAAATGAAGACTAGTGCCTCCATTCGTGTCAACCATGAGGATGGGGAGGAAGGCTCATGCCTGGAGAGTCTACATAGTTCACTATGGCTTTCTGTTACTACCCTGTATAGAGCTGACAGAGGAAAAGCCTCCCATGAATCCTTCTCCCTCCACAGTTGTCCCACGTACATTTCTGTTTGAAATAACAGGTCCTATCTTGCATGTCAGTTCATGACTCAATCCTGAAATCTTTTGTCATGTAGATTGTATCTGGAAAGTACACTGTATTTAGGAAGTCATGATAGAGGCAGTAGGCTAAAATTCAAAATCATTGAAGGTTTCTTGATTTTTGCCAACCCAACTATTCAAACAACTTAAACGTGCCTTCACAAGAAGGAAAGAGTTAAAAAAATAAAATAAATACAGCATTGTTTTTATTTACCTTCTGTTTTTCAGTTTCTACTATCCAGGCATCAAATACCTCTCTACAAAAAGCCCTTATTTACAAAACTGAGATAAAATAAAGTTGTTATTTTCTCACCAGAGTCACAGGAATTAAGGAACAAAAAGACCTTAGTGAAAAGACAGAAGGATTAGCTGATGCTGAGCATGGACCTGGAAAGGATGGCAGTACAGCACAGGCCTACTCATTGCTTGCCAGCTGCATTTATTTCTGTCCCATGAATTATGACAGAGATTGTGTGCACTAAATCCTGCTTGAAAACCAGACAGCAAATATAGTAAAGCATAGAAAGTATGAACTTTCAGTGCTCATTTTCTTCTCTCTGGTTCCGAGAGCAATAAAATGAAAATGTTATTAATCCCCTCTATTCTTCATTATTTTTCATTGAAAGAAAAGGAAGGGGAAGGAAGGTTAAGAGATGAAATTGTTTTGTGCCTTATCTTAGAAATGGACCGATCTTCTAGCCCCTCTCATAACTCCAGCTGCCAGGTGAGTCTTCTTTTCAGCTACTACTTCCAATAAAGGATATTTCTGAAGCAACATGTTACTAGGTGACACTTCCCAGGTTCTTCTTGTTAAAATTTACTATAAGAAAATAAAATACAGCTTTTGATATCCCTCTGCTTGCCTTGAACCTTGCAGTTAAGATGACAAAAATCCATAAAATGGAAGAAAGCTAAGGCTTTCCTCCCCAACCCCACACTTCTTAACCCAAACTCATTGCCTACTACCATGATAGAGATCTTTCCGCACTTCTCTTTTGTTTGTGACTGCAAATCCAGATCTGCCAAGCCGAATGGTTTATATTTTACAGAGTGAAAGAAACAAACTTTCCAAACCAAAATGCTGCTTTCCTGCTGTTCATAGCAGAGAACCATGTGTGTTACTTGCAAGCCTTGGGCTTACACAGTCAATGAGTGGCACAAAAACATGGGAAATCATGAGTTAAAAATGTAGGCCTGGGTGTAAAAAGGCCCTGTCACCCTCCTTTATATGTCTGATAAAGTGCTGATAATATTCCAGTAAATGTTAATGGTGCAAGTCCATCAAAGTTAACAGTATACTTAATATTACAAGCCCATGCTAATAAGATACACTCTGAGAGGCCCTTGATAACATTATGCACTGCTACCCTTAAGACATGAAGAGAAGGGCATCCATTAGTCATTTAATGTGTCTTTTAGGTGCCCAATGAACCCTTCACTGAAACAAAATGTTTAAAGCCCTGATCCATCATTGCGACTACGGGGATGAATGAAGAGTGCAGAACCCAGCCATCAGAGAAAAAGAGTGCCAGAGTCTTGCTGGCTCGTCCCCATAAAATGTGCCTCTGGGTGCAGTCAAGGGGAAGTGATCTGCAGCTAATTCCTTGGGAGAGAAGCTCATGGGTCCGCATACTCTAGGATCAAACTTGGGCTTGTTTATAACAAAACCATATAGGACTGACGAGTGAAAAAGTACAAAGACTAAGCAGTCTGCCTCATTCATTTTCCTTCCGTGTTCCACATTTTTACACCATATTTTTTAATCCCCCTCTCAGCATTGTATCTGAGAATGACTTCTTTAATGATTGTTGTACCTTATTAATTCTCAAAGATACCAGAGAAGTTTAGGAGTTGAAAGGAAAGAAGCAGCATTAAAAAGACAAGGAAATACTACTCTGCTATAGTCTGAGTGTGCTGTTGCTTGCTTGAGAGGGGCTGCTGCACCCCTTAAACCACCATCTTCTTCTCACTGAGAAGTGGGCAGACATCTCACTGATGGTGGGCAGAGGCTCGCTCTCATGGTGCCCCAAGTGGGACTGTGGGCACTGTGCTCTGGGCCCTGTGTTTGAAGGCAGCTGCTGACACTGAACAGGGATAATATCACCTCAAATAATCTTGATCTTCAGGTTATACTTTGAGGATCCATGATGGGGGCTTTGTAATAGCCACAGCAGAATGAGTGCTCCCATGGTCTTTTCTGCATAAGGAGTGCATAAAGACGCACCTGTAAACTGTTAATTCAGCTAGATAAGCCACATAAGGACAGATGGGAATAAAGCATTCTCATATTTCTTTATTGCAATGCACCCTATGGGGATTATTTTACCACTTCCATTGCAGACAGTTCTTCAGTTTAATGTTTTCCTTCACCTCAAAGTCATGTGTCAGTTAATAATATACCTTTTTTTTTTTTTTTTAAATAAAATAGCTTCTCTGCACATACCACACAGTAGAAAGAACAGTGTTGTTTCTTGTATGTTTATGCCTTGCAACTAAAATAACGTTACATAAATATTTAAAAATGCTTGCTTCCTTTACTTTGAAATGCTACTTCAGCCTCATTGCTGGGTCATTTCTTCTCATAGGCAAATATTGCCCCTTAAGATGAAGCTACTTTTAGCAACAGTTAGGAGCTCATAAGCTATATGTACCAGTGTGGTATGAAAGAACGATAATCAAGTCACAATGTATCACCTTAAATAAGCCAAACAACAAATAAAAATGTTGGCTTAGACTTGGACTGGATCATCCTAGTCGCTTTAGGCATCACAGCCTCTTGCTCCACTGCACTCCACTGGATGCCCAGCTCCATGGTTAGCATGGACAAAGTGCAGTGGGAAGTGTTACAAAGCATTACTGTAGTTTGAACAGAAATTGAATTAACCCTTCCCTGACTGTGCCTTGAACTGGATAATACTATTTGTGCAGGATTGGATTTACATTATCTCAAAAGAAAGAAAAGAGTGGTGACAGAGAACAGGCCAGAAGCATTAATGGCACTCTAACCATTTCTGTAGAGTGTTTCACAGTTTTCACTCTGGGATCACAGTGATCCCAGACAAAGAAGGTCAGAACCATCATTTTGTTAAAGTCAACTTTATTTTCATAAAGTTTGCTTTCTTTTTTTTTCAGCCACAGTGTTCCTGCAAGATCAGAATTAGAAGTGAGGACTTCTCTTTCAACATATCAGTCATGCAAGGCCAAGCGAAACTCTGGGAAGGGAGTACAGCTGGCAGGAGGAGCAGCTATATTTAGAGGTGGCCTTTATTCTCCTCCTTTGGACTGGAAGTGCATTCCTGGTACATGGGACTTCTGAGTAGAAATGGGAAATATGGCTCAGGTGCCATCACTTCAGGATGCCAGAAAGACTTGCAGTTTGGTAGTTCAGAGTGGATCTTATACTTGTAACACAACTTCATGATATCCTGTTTTCTTAATTACTTTACATGCATGGCTATGCCCAACCAAAAACAACAACAAACACCACACACAACCAAGCAAAGACCCCCCCCCAGCAAAAAATCCTGACACCACTTCTTTGCTGAAGGCAGCAACAAAACGGCAAATGATCAAATATGGCATGAATTTAGTTGTATTTTTGCAACTAAACAGCCAAATAATACACTTTTCACAGTCATGACACCAGGAAACTGCAGCATCTTTGCACATTGGATTAGTGTAAAATAATGTGTCTTTTCTTCTAATGTAGGCAAGGCTATGAATCACGCATATGCCATCAAATTTCAGGTTCTAGTATTTCAGATTGAACAGCTTGGCAATCACACTGTTAAATGCATTTACTTGTGGTAAGATCAGAATTACTTGCAACTTTCAATCTGTGAGACTAACTACATGAAGGGCAAATGAACATATTTATTTCTAAGAGCACAGATTAAGCCCTAAGCAATAAAGCCAAATGTGGAGGTTCTTACTGAGATTCGCACTGAAATCAGCAGTGATTTTACTGGAGTTACAACAGGGGAGACAATGGGGAAGGTTACAAAAACATGATAAGGAAAGAGCTCTCATACTGTTTTAGAAATACTGATGTCTTTGAAATAATAAAAGCTATTCATGATGTACTGTAAAAATAATGTAGAGTAATCTAACTAATTAAAATCTATGCCAGATGCTTTTTTTTTTTTTTTTTTTTTTTTTTTTTTTTTTTTTTTTTCCCTGCGGAGCCAATGAAAAGCAACATTGGCCACAAGGGTACCTCAGCTTGGAGCCAATGGTTCATTTTTCTAAGAACAGCATGCTGTTTGCTTGAACCTGTTCATTATTCAGCTTTCTCTCAGACAGTTTATAAGCAGTCTCTTGTGACTCTCCTACAATCAAAATTCAGTCAGTTGTGCTGGATCTCACTACTGAAACCACTTGGGTAAACACTTATGGCCATGGAGACTTGAATGCAGGACCAAGGCATACACCGCTTAGTCCATACTGGATGCTTATCCTCAGGGACTCTTTGCTCTTCTGCTAAGTATAATTTTTGGTCTTTTTAATGCCATTTATGAATTCAAACATCACTTTTTTCTGGGTATCTTTTATAAGTGCATTTAACTGCAGTGCTACATTGACTGCTCCCACTCGTAAACCCATTTGCCAGAACATTAATGGATGAAAATATCAGAATTCAGGTAAAGCCAATTCATTTTTGAAAGGGATTTTCCCAGGTCTTGCAATTGGTAATTTGACAATGCATAAGCACTAAAATTTTTGGTATCCCACAGAGGGGGTAACTGAAATCATCATCCAGTAGCTAGCTTTGGGCTGCTCATCTACGCAAGATTTTTTTTATGTTGCATTTGATTCTGAGCTTCCCAGCTTATGAGAGTGGTGAGCAAATGCCTTCTGCACCTTCTTTTCCTTACAACCCTCTGCTGTGCAAGGCTCCAGACCTGCACCACATTTGGATGCACCACTGCTATGCCAGGAAGAGCCTGCAGCCTTGGCCGTTAGGGAAAAACCTACTCCTATAGATGTGGGGGATGGGAGGGAACGAGGGAAGACAAGGGCCATATCTCCAAAGGTGCCACCTCATTAAAAACATCTAAAAGCTGTATTAACCAATTCATGAGCTATGAATTCAATTCTGACTTCCATTTTCATTATCTTTTTTCCTTTCTCTCACTTGTGGTCTTCAAAAATAACCAAATTAAAATAGTAAATCTTCAAAACGATCTCTTTCCCCTGTTTATTAATGCAAATCCTTTCCCTTGCTAGGGATCTTCATTGTCTTTTGAAAGAAGAGAGCAGAACACTTTATTATGAAGATTTTTATTCTTCCATATAAATAGATTATAGAAAACATCATATAATTTTTATATTACTGATATGATTGCTCTGTGTTTCACAGTTGAATTGGCAAGCAGCAGCAACTTAAAGGTTTAATAGTGTGAGGTGTCTTGTGCATTTCCAGATATATAAAAGCATAATAATAATAACAATAAGTTGTAATGGTGGATGTAAAAACATCACGTAGGGAGGAATGGATAAAGCACACTCCTCTAACTAGGGACAAGTTATTATCTCTAGACATTGAGATTAGTCATACCTGACTTCATCTCTTCTCCCACAGGCTCACTATGTTTACTGAAATTAATCTGAGTATCAGTCAGGCAGTCAGTGCTAGGATGATTTCTGCTTTCAAACCTATTCTCACACGCCCTCTTCCCAAATTAAAGAACTGAATGTATCCTAAGGTGTTTCTGACTGAGTTGACTAAATTTCCTCACTTTTTAATCTTCTCTCTTTGTCAGCTTTGTAGGTAAGTTCTAGTTTGGCATGAACTTTAACACTGAGCCTGTAACACAACAGTGTTGAGTACTGATACCTTTTACAAAATAGGATGTAATTTGCAAATATAATAGTCTTTCCTTTACATCACTGACCTCCATGGCATTACTGCTGATTCTGAGAAAATCATTAAGGGCCATGTCTTTTTTTTACGGATTGTGTCATACATCTCTTGCGATGCTTTATTTTAATCCTACCATTCATCCTAGAAGGTCCCGGACTATTACCATCTGCTAATCTCTCCCTGTCAATGGAGGGCAATATCTCTACAAAGTAAACTGTGACAATCACTGCACTGTGCAACACTGAGAGAGGTGGGAGGAAAATCATCGTTCTGAACCAAACATAAAGGTTGATGACCCCTTTTTCTCATTAACTCTGTCACAGAAGTTTTAATAACGATCCAGGAAACACAGCAGCTAAAATATTAAAATCTCTTAAAAGATTCTCCTTAATAGCTTCGGAACTGAATATCTAACCTTGGAGCAAAGCTGATCCAACTACAGTATGAAAACATGGTTTCAAGGAGGTCTTCCCCTGGGAAAAGTGAGAGGATGGTCACTTTCTGCCCATGACTATTGCTGATTAACATATATATATTATTCACATTTTATCTTCTCCTCTATCCCTGCCACTTCACTTCATTCATTTGCTGTCTCTCAGCCTTATGGTGGTCATTTTTCCTTGGTTCTACGTGACATTTTGTGCAAGTTACTTAAAAGTTATTTTGCTTATTCACAGAATGCGGATCTCAGACAAAGAACATATCAGTTGAGGAGAGAGGCTCTAGTGAAGCTAACAGCCCTGTCCAAGGGAGTTGTTTATGTGGGTGGGAAGATGCCTTAGTGTAAGGGCATCTGTCTATCTGATCTCATGTAGCAAGAAGGTCATCCAGGTAGAAGTGACATGAGGCTGGTAGCAGAGACAGATGGTGGGTATAAGATGAGGGAATCAAAAGGCAGTCTTATTTCAGCACACTTTTGTCTACTTCTGCTCTGATCCCTGTCTGAGAGGGATCCTGCTGTGTGAGAGACCTGACCAGAGCATCTCCAAGAAGTTGTCCATGGCCACCAGGGCAATGGAGTTACAAACACCAGAAGGTATCACTGGGGTCCTGTTTCTTTGCCACACAAAGCCAGCCACAGGGGGGGTTCTGTCCTCTTAGCCACGGCATCAGGCACAACTAGAAGTAATTTCAGTCATTTGATTTTTATTTGTTTTCTTAACTGTCAGCTCATTGATGCCCTAGTGTTTCTATGTATCTGCGATACCACAGGCTGAGTGCAGAAAGATACAGACAAGGGTGTGTCCTCTGTGTGAAATTGCATTTAAGGTGAATGTTTTCCCCCTCTGACTGACTTTTAGACTGTAGAGCTGGAAGATGAAGGAATTATTCTTTCGGCCATGCCTGCACTCCACTTATATTTACCAATGCCTTAATACATATTTTAAAAAGCACATTGTGGCAAAATCTGTTTTCAACTTTTTTTTTTTTTTTTTTTAACCTTTTGATTGTCATGAACTACTAGCGAGTATCTGTTCCATGCTACATAAGCAAAGCACCTTACACAACCCCCACGCAATCATACCATGCAAGTTTGGAGCTGTACCAGACAGAAAGAAAAATGGGGAAGACAGGCTAGAAAAATAAAGGTGTATGGGAGAACATGCAGGAGGTGATTTATTATGATGACTATTTCACATAAAACAAAGGCTATCCAAAAAAGGCTGCCTCTACTCTTGTGTTTATAAAAGAGTTCCAGCAGCATACTAGAAATTTCCCAAATCTCTTATAGCTCATACGGGGCTGCACTCATCTCACACATCCTTAACAGCTATCTCTGTTACTATTAAAGATGTGAATAAAGTCAGGAATAGAAATAGGGAACAGTCAGTTCTACACACTGCAACTTTTTCAGAGCAGGGACTAACTTGTTAGTGCTCTTCACCTGTATGAACGTGCCCAGCATGGTAGGTCCTACTACCAATTAGAGCCCATAGTTGACTGCTGCAATAGAAAGACCACACAATAGAAAACCATAATAACACCAGGGTAAGGAAGGGCACTAGGGAAAAGAAAGAAAAGTGAAAGAAATGACTTTGAGGAAGGCGTTGGAGGAACAGCAGAAGGTTGCTTAGCACTGCTTTTCCTGTGTGCCATTTTTGGTGCAGGGAATAAAATAGTAGTGCCTATTTATTAGATTCCCATTCTTGTTAAGCAGACTAAATCTCAAATAAATAAATAAATAAATATTATTTTATTGGCAAAGAGTTAGAGATTTGCTGAGACTTGACATTAAATAA
Organism: Anas acuta; assembly: GCF_963932015.1. Lineage (NCBI taxonomy): Eukaryota > Metazoa > Chordata > Aves > Anseriformes > Anatidae > Anas > Anas acuta. The sequence goes on along the minus strand of NC_088979.1, from coordinate 97,979,189 downwards.
CTAATCTTTATTTCTCATTATCACCATATGCAAAGTGTTGTCTATACTACAGTTTGGTCTTGCATATGCTAAATAGCTGTATGAGTATCTGCTGGTGCAATAGCTTCTGCTGCAGTGATTCAGAAGTAAAAAAGGAAAAAGAAACAATTTAATAATTCTGCAGCCTCGGATCTGAGTCTTTTCATCCCTAGCTATATTCATTACCCTTCTGTTGTATTCACATTAGCAGTAGAAGAACACAGCATTTGATTCTCACTTATGCCACTGTTGTGCAGACAACTAAGTCTTAAAACATTCATTTGTTGAACATGGCATGATCCCACAAATAATAGTTATGGCACTAATTTCAGGAAAAGATCACACAGCAAGCACTAGCCTACAGCAACCATACATTTCATTTCCTAGTATCTTTTTTTTCAGTACAGGCTGTACTAAATGACCTAAATGGAAGGCTTTTGATGAAAGAAAAGCTAAAACAAGAACCCCAGATAGTTCAAACAGAGCACATGAAATACTTAAAGTCTGGAAAAACAAAATCCAAACCAAATGGCACCATACTGAGCACTGCCAAACCAGGTTGTTTTACCTTAAATGGCACTCAGCTGATCTTTCTGTTTGCTTGTTCTGGCTTTGCAAATTGCATTAGCTGCATGTGATTTCATATTGCAACCATTGATCTCTCTTCATAAATTCTTTTTTATCATTTATGACATTTGATGTGATTATTTTCTCTCTCTCTTTTTTTTTTTTTTTTTTTTGGTTTTGTTTATTGGACTAGGAATGGGGGGAATGGAAAAGAAGTTAGGCTCTGTAACACCTGTTCATCATTTTTTACATGGGACAGACATTTCATCTTTCCCAGACAGACAGAATCTAAAAATTCTGAATATGAAGAACAGATACACACCCACACACAAAATCCCTATATGTTTCTAATCAGTGATTTATAGATTTAATCAGCAACTCCTGCAAGCCAATTGAAATTCACTTGAAGTTTGTCTTCTTAGGAAGCTGAATTGGAAGCTTCAAATCAGCTTTCAATCCTGCTTTTAAGCACTTGTTACCTGTAAATTTAAAATCAATCCCTCTTTTTCTCAAGCACTGATGAGTCCTCATAGCTAGGCTGCAAGGGAAAACATGGTGTTTTTTCTTTGAAACTCCACACTTGAGAAGTGCTAATGGCGGAACTTGAACGGAAAATTTACATTTTCGACATGGCCTTGCTTTTAGTACAGAACAACACCTAAGGAGCAGAAGAGCTGATTTTCACTGAAGTGTTATTAGACTAGCATGAAAAATTCTACTTGAGGGGAAGAAGAGTTTTGTCCAAGATCAAACCTCATCTATGAGCTAACAATGGTTTATTAAACTCTTATTAGAGATTTCTTGACCTATCTGTATCCAGTGCCTGATGACTTTCTCAAGTTGTTTAAGAAGTATTTCAGGTTCAAGTAAAATTTATCAGAAGATAGCATAAGTTTCAACAACTCAGTTTCACAAGTTTGATGATCCTATCATATGTGACCAGCAAAGCTCCTTTTTGAGACAGGGAGAAACAGAATTATAGCAACAACCTGACCCAGCTGAGGAGAAAAAGAGTAATCAGATAAAAAAGTAATTTCCTCCGACTGTCTTAGTACTTATATCTGTGTTGTGGTGGCCTTGTGTACTGTTGCTTTGTGTAACTACCCCAGTTTTAACACTATCTTAAAAATAATGTGAACAAAAATATGAAATAAAATAAGACATTTTTGTAGGAAACTTCCTTTCCCTTCCTGAATCCTATTAAGTGTCTACAATGCTTTCTCTCTCTGTAGCTTTTTACAAGCTTTGGAAACTTTACATTTTCAGTTATGCAAATTAGTAATAGTTAGACACTCACTTGCTGACCTGATTTGCTGTCTTTGCAGGTTTGCTGCTACTGGGGGTAAGGAGGACTCTAAACTGGGAAAGGCAGGACAGAGAGATTAAGGCTCACAGTGAGGTGTGGTAGCGGCAGTCACGTGTAGAAGCCAAGGAGTGCTGGGTGACAGTGACAGGGGGGATCTCAGGAATGGTAAAATAGGGCAAAATGATGCCCTCTTCAAGCTGCAGTCTGGGAAAGAGGTAGAAGGAACAAGAGCTCCACCAAATTATGATATTATTGGGATAACTGTGATGTCATGAGATAGCTTGCTTAGAGGACTGCTGTGCTGCAACAGGTAGATACTAGCTTTCCAGGAGAGACAAGCTAGGAGGACAAGTGGGACTTGCCCTCTACGTGGTGGAGCACTTCAGACACAGTGAACTCTCCTATGGGCTAGACAACAGCCTGCATGAGAGCTTTTGTGTCAGGACCAGGAGAGGCTGGCACCTTAGCAGGGCTATGTTGCACTGGTGGTAAGGTTAACAAAGCCTTTAAATACCCTAAGGAAGTCTCTGGATCATAGATCCTGGTAGACATACCAGGAAAACAGTTTGGCTGAACAGGGAACTCATGGCTGAGCTCCAACGCAGAAATGGAGTGTGCAGGAAGCTGAAGAAGGGACAGACCAGGAAGCAGGCATTAAGAAATATTAAGATGAACAATGAAAGCATGGGTTCATTGATGAATGGGACAGGTAATTTAGTGACTGTAGGCATAGATAAGGCTGAGGTACAGCACGCTCTCTTTAATTCACTTTCCACCAGGAAGGTCTCCCATGTATCTGTGTTCAGAGGCAGGCTTTAAGAAAGGAAAATGAAATTCAAGAGTTTGAAGAGAATTGTCTTCAAGGCAGTGGAAGAGAATGAAGTCAGGAATTACCTGACAGGACTTGAACCATACACATATGCAGTATTTGAGGAAGCAGAAGGAGCTGCCCAGTGTCACTGCTACGTTACTTTCTGTCATCTTCAAAATGTTGTGGAGATCAGGAGAGGTACCCAATTAAAAACTATGAAGACAAACAAAATGCACATGTCGAAAACATGTTGAAAAAGTAGCAAACAAACAAACAAAAATAAACCCAGAGATCTACGCATTGGTCAGCCTCATTTTGGTCCCAGGAAAATCAAGGAGTGAGTGAGTCATCTGCAAGTACTTTTCTGGGCACGTGGGTGAGAAGATGTTAAGGAGTAGTCAGCTTGGACTGAACGAGGGTATGATCAATCATGAGTGACTGGCCTGAACGGCTTCTGTGGTAAGATGACTAGCATGGGAAGGTGACAGATAAGGTGATAAGGATGAAGGGAAAACAGTGGACATTATTTATCTTGACTTTAGCAAGATTTTTCATCACTGTATCCCACATCACCCAGTATCTAGTTTGGGATCTTGTTTCTTGGATGGGTGAAACAGTTGAACTCAGAGAGTGTCATATGGGATGTATTCCACCTGGATGCCAGTAACAAGTGGAGTACTTCAGGGGTCTGTCCTGGGGCCTGTCCTGATTAACATCTTTGTCTATGAGCTGGGGGAGGCATTGGAGTATACTCTCATCAAGTTTGCAGATGTTGCCAAATTTGGAGGAACAGGTGATATGTTCTAAGGCAGGAGGAATGGACTGACAGGAACATCATGAAATTCATCAGGGATACACACAAATTCTTGCACCTGGGAAGGAATAACACCTTTCAGTTATACATGATGGAGGTTTACTCACTGAAAGAAAGGATAGCTCTTTAGAAAGAGCTCTGGGGATCTGGGTGGACAACAAACGTAGTGTGAGTTAGCAGCATGCCTAAGCAGTAAGGAAGGTCAATTGCATCCTGCGTTGTATGAACAGGATCTGAGCCAGTAGACCAAGGAAATTGGTCCTTTTTATTTAGCAATTATCTTTTCACATCTAGAATACTGCATCTGTTTTTGGCCTCTCCCAGTACAAGAAAGACGTGGTTAAACTGGAGTGAGGTCAGCAGTGGGCCACCAAGATGGAGCACTTGCCCTTTGAGAAGAGGTTGGAGCAGGTTGGCTTTACTCAGCCTGGAGAAAGGATGTCTGTGGGGAAACCTGTCTGCCACCTGGCTGCAGGGGAAGCAAGTCTGCACATATGGGGAGGCCAGCAAGAATATGCAGCTGAACTCTTCATAGCAGTGAGCAGCACGAGAACAAGAGGAAAGAGACAAAAACTGAGAAGAGAGGTTCAGACTGGATACAAAAAGAAACTTTTCCCCCATAAAAAAAAAACAGTCAGGCAATCAGACAGGTTGCGCAGAGAGCCTGCACAGGCTCCATCCTGGGAGGTTTTCAAGACATAACTGGAGGAAGCCTTGTGTAGCCTGGTCTGATCTCCGGCTGATCTTGCTTTGGGCAGGAAGCTGGATCAGAAACATCCTAATGGTTCTTCCTACCAGAAGGATTTTGTTGCTAACTAGACAAGGTAGCTGAGGAAAAAGCTAGTGTCTCCCTGCATTCAATATCCCTTTGTTCAATCTTTCCCGTTTGGTAAATAAATTATACAAAGGGCCACACAATAGCTTTTCTAAAGAGGAAAAACAACAAAGTGCTCAAAATGTCTGAGTGTTTAAATGTGTGTTGTCACAGCATCTGAGTTGTCTGATAGAGGAAGAGTGATGTGGGGCATCCAGAGTTGGGATCTAAATATTTCAGACAGGTAAAAAGTACTTGAAAGTTCAAAAGTGTTTTTTCCAGAACTGAACAGGAAAATAATTGTTTTATATGTGTAGCTTATGAGACATAGCATCCTAGCAAGGAAAAGGTTATTTACATGACAGTTAATATGTGTACACTACACTCTGCTATGAATTACAGGTCAGAGTCTTGTTACTTCCAACCAGGTCATATTACTCTATAGTGGAACAAAACAGCCAAAGCATGTCACATCCCATGGTTCCCATATAATTAAGGGTATCACAGTCTTAGCCTATGGGGAATAGAGAATCACTCTACAGATGGTAATTCATGGAGCATTCAGTGAAATTACCAATAGGTATATCAACTCCTACAAAATGCTTGCAGTATGTTGTAGCTAACTTTAAATTAAACCTGGGAATGGTGCTCCTTTTTTAATGACTCCTGAAAAAAAAAAAAGAGGGATGTTCTCTGACATTTACCCTCAGTAATAACCTTGGGGAGTTTGGCAAGTCTTAGTCTGCAGGAAGATGAGGGGCAAGATATGGCACATAGCAGGCACAGGGCTGCCACCAGCCAGTTGGGGTAGTGGCTTGGAAAGACCTGAATTTTCCTCTAGATTTTTTTTTTTTTTATTTAAATGTTTGTTACATATTAAGAGTTTGGGAAAATCTGTTCTAGGGAGTATGGAACTAGGAACTTTTGTGTTCCTATAACTTCAATGCAGCAAGAAATCTGATAAATGGGTCCACAGGTCCATTCAGCCTTTTTAAATGATTTCTGGTATCTCCACACTAGACCTCTGAAGAGAATGGGTAGAAAGATGTGGAGTTTCAAGACACTGATGTCCACATCACCTCACCTGTTTGAATCTTACTTTATTTGGTTAATGGAAGGATGGCACCGGGACTGCAAGAACACAACAATATCACGTAAGTTGCATTCTTTCTTCTCTTCTGAACAGATCTGCGTATTTGATGCCAGTGGGCTTTTAAAGAATGTATTTCAAAACCTGCCAGAATGGGTTGAGAAAAGCATACGAATGAAAAGCTAGCATATGGAACACGTTTGTAATATCAGTTCTCTGTACCACAGAAGACAGAACCGAGAGCCAAGTTTTTAGAGTTTTGGAAAACATCCTATTTAGTCTAATCTTTGTGAACATTTTGGGTAGGAAAATTTTTCCAATCGAGACTAGAAAGAAAACAAGAAAAAATTACCAAGTTTTCCATGTTAGCTACCATAGTATTTTTATCCTTTTTTATCCCTTTTTATCCATTTTTTATCCATATCCATTTTTATGGTTTCCCTTCTACTTCACTTTCTCTTTACTTCCTTGGGGGAAAAAAAAAAAAGAAAAAAGAAAAAGAAAAAAAAAAAAAGAAAAAAAAAAAGAAAACTGGTTGCTATCAGAAATGCAGGACATACAGGTACAGAAATTACTAAAGCAAAGGAGTATAAGAATCTTCATCACAAATCAAAACACAATTACCCTTTTGTTTTGAATAATTTCATAGGTGGAGTTTGGTGAAAATCTAATACTTCACATTCCCACTTTGCATTCACACACGTACTCTATTTCTTTTCACCCTCATTATGAAAGTCTTCATAAAAAAAGCAACAGCAAAAGTTCTGCAAACCAAAAAGAAGGGGGGCAGCTGTATAATATCAGCTCTCCATCTTTGCAACCGCACTGACTGTTACTTGCGGAAACACTGTGGAAGATGTTTAATCTGTCATTGCTTGATAATGCCAGAGATAGTTCCCTCCAGGAAAAGTATCTCCTGGAAAAAATGTGCAATGCCATAAATGGTGATATTAGATTTAGACATCAAGGGATGATAAACGGAGGCTCTTCTGAAAAAATCATATAATAGCTTGGATACAGTCTATTGCAAGACTAGAGGCTGGCTTTTACCACTAACACAGTGCATATAGTATTACAAATGTATGCTGCAAGGATTTTCTTATGTCTATAAAATTGATTTTTTAGATAAAAATTAACAGACAAACCACAGATTTTTGACATGTCTGTGACACAATTAACTTTCTCCAAAAGCTCTATTTATGCCCAGTTATGAAAAATCTTTGGTAAACTGCACATATTTCTGCACTTGATTATATTGTCATGCCAGCACAGTCATTTAAAAGAAAAAAAATCTATATTGCAATGCTTGTAAAAAAGGATTGGGTTTGAATATAGTTTGATATGTTATTTACTACAGAGGAATTCGCATACATCTAGAAAATTAAATAATAGCATCTAATTCTGTTCATTCAACTATTTAGATTCAGTTTTGTATTCTGAAGTTGTATCCATAAGTATTTATGTTCTTCTGCATGTATTTTTCTTTAATGATCTGTAAAAAAAGTCATGGCAAGGAGCATTCAAATAGAGTCATTTTTCCTTTAGGAGAAGTAATAACGCACATCTGAAAAATTTTCAATACCTTAACCTAAGCCAATACAGGTAAGACCTCCAGAGAAAATAGTGAAGAAGCTACAGTGAAATACTAGTCTGGACAACCAGATATTAATCATTATTGTCTCTTCCCCCTGTTCAAGTGATATTTTTAGGAGGTTTATGAGGATTCAATGCAATTACTTTTTGGACTGGTCATCAATCAATGGACATTTCAATGTCTTCTGTGCATACCCTCCTGAGATACCTCTCTTTCATGTCTTCTCAGATACTTCTCTCACTAAAGGAAAAAAAATAATCCTATCTGTAGTTTATCTTGGGCTACTTGCATAAGACTGACATGCACTGTAAAAAAACAACCAACCAAACAAACAAAAAAATAGCTTTGTATAATCATACATCCCACTTTCTCTTTGTTTTCTAAATAAGCAAACAAAACCCAACAGCCAGCTCTGAGAAACACCTTACTTTGGTCTTATTACAAGTGTTCCAAATCATGAATATATGCATTCCTACTGCCACATTCCCTTATTGTCTTTAAAAGGAAAATGTGATTATTTTGGGTAAATTAGTAGCTTCCTGGTACTTCTATTTCTATTTACACATTGAAATATGTTTTTACTTTCTAGTTTTCTTCCAGACTCATGAGGTTTGGAAATTTTAAATTTTTTATAAATGAGATTCTCATATCCACATGATCCAGCAGGTATGATATCAAAGCAAAAAGTGAAGCCATAAAACTCGGTAAAATTGGCAGTCAATCACAGTACTGTCAATCAAACAGCAGGCATACTTACAAAATTAAGTAGTGTGATTTCCCATGTGCACTGAGGTGAACTAAAAAAGTACTGTAATTCTCTGGTGCTTTTAGGAATAACGTGTCTGATCTGATTGCACTGCTAAGTGTTGCAGAACCCCTCACCAAAATGAACAGAGTTGAATGAAAGGAGACTGTGCAGGATCACCTATGTGTATCCCTAGGAACTGTAAAACAATGGACTCCAAAAGAAGCATTCCCTTAATCTAGTACCAGTTGCTTATAACAATGGAGAAAACCTCAGTCTTGCCCTGCAACCATCCTGTTTTACTTGAGAAGAAGGTCAACATCATTCATTAAAATTTGTCTCATCAGAGAAGAGGAGATGCAGGTATAATCCAGAAGATTGCAGAGGTTTTTCCAGGGGAGGCAGTTGCGAGCTTAGAGGCAGAGGTGGGGCAGGGAGAACCCACCTCAGCTGTTGCTGGGGACTTCATCTTAAGAAATTATTAACCTCGTTTTTTCATGTTGGGTTGATTTTGTTCTGCTTTTTTTGAAGGAGCTGTCTATGCCACCTGGCCAACTGTCAGAGCTCCAAAAGCCAAACCTGCAGCTGAGGCTGGACCAGCTGAGCTCGTCATGGCTGGGAGCTGCAGAAGGGGAGGGAGGAAGGTGCAGCCCAGCCCTGGATCAGAAAAAAGGGTCAGGGAGGTCCATCCAAAGCCCACAGCCAGTGAAGATAAAGGGACAGAGCCTTGGGACTGGAGAGCTACTTTTGATGACACTCAAGAGGCAACATCCAGCAGCTGCACTTCCCATTACCAAACATTTAAAAGTTTTGCATTTTACAATGTTTAACTCACCTTGAAATAGGAACTTGCCAAACTCATTTTGTCAATGCTCAGGTAAAGTGGAGAAAATGGCCATAAAATATGAATAAAGTAAAGCACTTGTGTAATGAGCAACTCCAACGATACATACAGAATGATAAGCATGTAAATACCTCAGTACAATGGTAGGCACATAAAACAAGAAGATCTAAACTGCTTCTGGCTCATCCCTTCTTTAAACAGAAATGTTAGAACAGTATCATCTGTAAATGGGCTAAATACTACATGGGTCTCTTCTGATGAAGCTTTTCAAAAACACTAAGCCCTGGCCAAATTCCGATCTCTCTGAAATGTTCAGTAGCTTTCCGCTGGAGTACAATGCCAGGTAACACTGAGCATTCAGCGGTATTTCAATAGAGGGAAGAGTGTCTTTACATTTTACAAAGGATCCATTCTGCAAGAAGAATTTTGAATGACTAACATAGTCCGAGGCTATGCTATATTTAATAAGCATTTTTTCATCCTTATTGCACAAACTGCCACATGTTTACTTACAGACTATCATTTACTATAAAATATGTATATGAGGTGACAACAAAGACACATTCAATCTTTTGAAGAAATAGCAGTACAGAATAGCTGCCTCTTCAGAAACAATCATCCGAGTGCTAAATGCTATCATTTAGTGCGGTGAATACCCAAAGCTGAACATATTCTGGTACTAATAATATCAATCCAATTATTTCTATATGAAATTACAGTAATTTCAGGAGAGACCATTTTTAAGAAGGGAAACTACAGCAGTAGAAATACTGAGAACAGAGCTCTGCCAGCTTGAATGCAAATCTCAGGCAGGAGAGAGGTGTGGATAAAGCTGTGTCATGCCGACTGGCTGCACAGAAATGCAAGCGTGGCTGAGCCAGGCAAGCATATTTTGCCACTGGTCTCATAAAGCTGTAGTCTCTGTAGTTATCCCCCCCCTCCCCCCTCCAGGGAAGGGCAAACATTTACCAACATTGGAGCCTTCTGTTTCTACTCAAATTGTTTCCTTCTTGGCTCGACAAACTGAAAAGTGGGGTGGCCCCCACGCCCACCTCAGAACAGCGGATCAAGCATGGAAGCAAGCGTGAAATCTGACTGCAAGGGCACTGCTGCCATCCTGAGCCGTGCCCACATTTGTCACGCAGCCCAGCACACGCTGCACACCTACGCACTGCCATAGCCACGTGCAGCCTTCAGAAAAGCTCTTCTCTCTGCTCCTTTAATTTCCGATTTACCCATATTGCTGATTCCCCTGACCACTTACAGAGATCTTGTAATTAAAATGGCCTCTGAGATCACTCATTTCATTCGAAGGAATTCAGCGGACAATATTTACCAGCTGAGGTTGCGCTGCACTCCTGGTATTTATCTGGCATTCACTGTAATAGGAGGTGATATTTAATGCTCTATTGATCACTGCAGCAACAGGTCTCATTCTGGGGAGAGTGATGGGGTTGGGTTTCACTGTATTCATCCAAGTTTGAATGCTGGGACCTCAGTGTTCAAATGCTCTGATCCTCTGGTATGTGTGATACACTGAGCATTGCAGAAAGGTGTTGCTGCAGTGAAGCTGGAAAACGTATATACTCTTTGGGAAGGAAAGCTGATGAAATTAAAGAGACTTGACTTGGTTTATCTCCACTGATATGGCATGAAATTTACTACATCTACCTACTAATATAGGTTCATTTGTATTTCACTGAACTCATATTGAGGCTCATCCTTAGTCCAGATATCAGTGGGAGGGTTTTCATTAATCTCAGCAAGCATTAAATCCACAGTTCCCACCGTGCTTTTCTCTGCGAGAAAAAAGCAATTGCAGGTATTAGACATTCTGCAAGGGAGGCCGTGGGACTCAGCACAGCATTTCCTGTGATCAGCTGAATATGAGAGATCAGTTCAGTTTATAAAAATAACCTTACTGTAACACACAGTGTGTGTGTAAACTAAAATAAATTCAACCTTCATCTGAAACCATGGGAAATGAAGATTTTCAGAAATAAACAAGGGATTTTTTCAGGATTTTCCATGAGAATCAGCTAACTGTCCTGTGAAAATGTATCCCCAGAAGTATATGCTACTTCTTCCATTTCCATACACTACATCATTTTCATTCTTCTGAGCTTCACCTTTTGATCAAATTAATCAGCCATTTTACTAACAAACAGCTGTGGAAAATATCCTTATGTATGTTTTCAATATTAGCTGAATCAAATTAATTAGTTTTAACTTTCTCTCCCCCACAATTCTATCAAATCCTCTTTCCCTCCCGTCCCCCCCAAATATCTTTAGCATCTATTTCATTATGTTTAAAATCATCTGTTCTCACCCATGTGGGAATTTTACTGGGAGTCTTACATCTCCCCTTGTTTAGAAATCATGCAAGCAACCCTCTGAATTATTAAATGGGACTAGACGTGACCTGACAGCTTCAAACCGACAGTTTCTTCCTTGAGCAAAGAGTTTATTGCTCCTCCCAATCTAGAATATATCTGCCTCTTTGCACTTGTAAAGTTATAAAAACATTTGGAAGAACTTCTTGACTTCTCTGAGCTCCACTGATGTAAACAATTGGAGTGTGAAGATGAGAAAAGTGATTATTATAAGAAAACTTAAAACATTACATTGAAATTAAAGAAGTTTCCCCAAGGGAACAGGCATTGCCAGAGTCATCCAGTTCAGACTGAATCAAGTACTTGAGAGTACACAACAGATACCAAACTTTCTTGATTGGGTGACAGGATGCTATAATTATAAAATATTTGGAAAAAGATGAATATCCTTAAATTCATTACACAGTTTTCTTATAACTGATAATTGGTACTAGCATTGCTTTTGGCAGTGAAGAGAGGTGGGCAGGGGTAAAAGGGTCTCCTGGCAGACAACTGACACTTTCAGACACTTCACAGCCACCCCCCCTAGTGTTATTTTATATATATATATATATATATATATTATATATATATTATAAATATAAATATATATAATATATATATAATATATATATATATATAATATATATATAATATATATAATATATAATATATATATATATATATACACAATATATATAATATATATATATATATATATTTTTTTTTTTTTCCTGAAGATCTCTGTAGCACTGTGGAGAACACATTAGTCCCATGAGTATTACCACTGCTGGATATGTACCAGGGACACCCAGCTCTATGGACAACCTTTACATTTTATACATTTTAGCAAAAGATCTGTTTCCCTTGTGTCAATGCTGGTAGCTCCTTCACAACGATGAGCCTGGCAGCCCTTATGTAGATTGCTGAAAAGAATTTTATGGAATCGTTTAGTCCAATGTTAAATTATTCCTGAACATCTTTGTATAGAAGAAATCACCACTCAAGCAAGAGAGTAGGTCTCATCTATCACTCAGTCACCTTTTCCTACGACTCCAGAGAAGATTGTCTGCAGACAGAAATAGATGCTGGGGAAGGAAGGTGTGGATTGACTGGTGGGCACCTAACCACCAGTTAGTGGGGAACACCAACGACAAGGTGAAAATAAAATATTCTGAGATTATTTTACCAAACGTCATTTAAAAACCACCACTACCAAAACAAACAAACAAACAAACAAAAAACACAACACATTTCAAGTGTCTCTTGCTATAGGCTGTTTCTAAAATGCAAGCTTGGAAAACTGGCAGAAAGGCAGAGCCTTTCTCATAACCATAGCTACCATAGCACATGCCACCATGCATTATTTTGCAACACAGATGCACAAAGAAATAAACAAATCCATAACCTACTCCAAAACTGATGAGGGGAGGAGTTATCGCTCAGCTTTGTAGGTCCTTTACCCTAAATACTTTCCCTATCTTCATGTAACAGAGAGCTGTCAGAGCACTTAAGATAGGAGCCCCTTTGAAGTTCACATGTATGGTTTGGATCTCCTAGGTAGTACTGCTACATTTTTTACTTTGTTGCTTTTCTAGATACTTCTCTTTTCCTCAGCAGTAGTGATTTTAGTACTTCTAAAAGCAAAAATATTGAAAATAGTATACAGTTACTACATTTTTACTGTGCATGACCCATGGAGAAAGTAAACTAAACCCCTAAAGTCCATGCTTGCCAATCAGCTATTATACTTAATTACTCAATTCACTCAGCTGGGCTAAGGAGGCTGAGATGACCAGCTTCTCTAAGATGAAATGGGCCATCTAATTATGCAGCTTTATATCTCATTATACCTCATTTTGAACTTGAAGCACAAATTAATTCAGAGGAACTTAGTGGCTGTGTTAAACTGAAGGCCATGTTATTTAACCATGAAAATCCTGGTCGGTATTAAAGATATGAATTTATGAGTCTAACTTAAATCCATATGCCTTGACATTCAGCACTACTATTTTTAACAACGTGTACCTTGAACAAGCTTTTTGAAGCTGCAGCCTGGTGGGTCTCTGTTTACGCAGGCATGGTATGAGCATGCCTTGCTGTTGCAGAGAAAGGCAGCCCTTGTCCCAAAGGGCAGCTATTTATCATCCAAAAGGCAGTCACTAAGTGGCCAAAGAGAGAGGTTGTGCCAGGGAGTAAATGAGGCATCCTGCCATGACTGTACTACTGCCAGACACTTCCACGGTAATTTACTACCTGTGTGATGAGCCAGGCCAGTGGCCTCAAGGCGTAAAGCCAACAGGGTGGCCAGCTGCTGCCTGGCCCTCCCACTTGCCAGGTCACTGCACCCCATGGGTTGCTCCCTTGGTGGGAGAGAAAACTGTCTGCCCACCCCTTTGGTCCTCACCTCCTGTGATGTCAAGGGAGGGGTTGCAAGCAGCAGGCATCAACCCTGAGTCAAGTCTCATTGGGTAATAAAACTATAGAATATTCTGAGTTGGAAGGGAACCACAAGGATCCTCGTGTCCAACTCCTGGCTCAACACAGGACCACCCAAAAATCAGACCATGTGTCTGAGAGCATTGTCCAAACACTTATTGAATTTCATTGGGCTCTGTGCCACGACCACTGCCCTGGGAAGCCTGTTCCAGTGCCCGTCTACCCTCTGGGTGCAGAACCTTTCCCTCACACCCAGCCTGACCCTCCCCTGTCCAAGCTCCATGCCGTTCCCTTGGCTCTTGTCACTGTCCCCGGAGAGCACCTGCCCCTCCGCTCCCCTTGTGAGGGAGCTGCAGGCCGTCATGAGGCCTCCCCTCAGCCTGCTCTGCTCTGGGCTGAGCAAACCAAGGGACCTCAGCCGCTCCTCACATGTCTTGCCCTCCAGGCCCCTCACCATCTTTGTAGCCCTCCTTTAGATACTCTCTAATAGCTTTATATCCTTTTTACACTGTGGCACACAAAACTGTACATACTGTACACAGTGCTTGAGGTGAGGCTACACCAGCACAACGCATAGTGGGTGTGGTGGTTTTACTCAGCTGGGCAGCTGAGCTCCACCACAGACACTCTCTCACTCCCCCTCCTCAGGGGGGAAAGGAGAAAAAATATGATGGAAAGGGCTCAGGGGTTGAGATAAGGACAAGGGTGATCACTCAGTAATTATCATCATAGGCAAAACAGACTCTGCATAGGGAGATTAATGTAATTTATTACCTATCACTAACAAGCTAGAACAATGAGAAACAGAAACAAACAAACAAACAACAACAACAACAACAAACATAACCAAATCAAACAAACTAAAAACACCTTCCCCCCATCCACCCTCTTCTACCTTCTCCCCTCAAGTGGCACAGGGGAACAGGGAATGGGGGCTGCAGTCAGTCCCTGACACCTCCGCTCCTTCACGGTCTCTCCCTGCCCCTGCTCCCGGTGGGGTCCCTCCCATGGGATGCCGTCCTTCCTGAACTGAGCCTGTAGGGGCTGCCCACAGGCAGCAGCTCTTCAAGCACTGCTCCCACACGGCTCCATACCACGGGGTCCAGCCCCCAGGAGCAAACTGTTCCAGCACGGGTCCCCCACGGGTGGGCAGCAGCTCCCCCCAGACCCCCTGCTCCTGCGTGGGCTCCTCTCCATGGGCTGCAGCTCTGGCCCGGGGCCTGCTCCTGCGGGGGCTCTCCATGGGCTGCAGTGTGGAGATCTTCATGTGGGACCCATGGGCTGCAGGGGGACAGCCTGCTCCACCAGGGGCCTCTCCGCAGGCCAACCACAACATTGGTCTCCCCCTGGGCAGCGGGGTCTCCAAAGCCTCTCCAGCAAAGGCACATGGTAGCTCGTGTCTTGTGCCCACCAATACACAGTGCTTGGAGCAGGGGAATTGTAGCAGGGGTCAGGCTGCTGGTTGGAAGGGTGCCACCTGGAGCATGGAGGGGCACAGTGCTTTGGCATCCATTTTGCGCCCTGAGCACATAGGTGTCATTGGGTTTCTGTGGTGGGTCAGTCATTTTGGAAAACTAGTTTCATTAATTTCTGTTTCAGCACACAGTAACATAAAAATGGATTTTTGTTTCCATGTCCAAAGGTGTAGTGATACCAGGTACGACATCTTAGATTTCATTGTTGTGGGAAAAGATTTGCTGAAAAATGTCTTTATGAGCAGAATGAATGGATTGCCTTCTCATCAAGTAAATTGAATGTTTCAGTTTTAACATCTGAAAGTCCAAACTCATTTATTTATCCTTTGAGAGCATGCAGTTAAGTTTACTCAATGCATGTGATGTTTATCATAATTTTCTACATCGATTAAACTCAAATTACTCCTAGACTTTCTCTCAACAGCTTCTGAAATGCGGATCGCGGCCAGCGTGCTAGAGACCGTCACAGTCCCCGTGCGATTTCTATCTCAAACGAAGATTTCTGGAGGAATCCGGGTTCTGCTGGCTGGCGTGCTGGCGGCGCTGCCGTGCCGAGCCGAGCCGTGTGCGAGTCCCGTGTGCCACCCCGCGGCCGCTGCCGTGTCCTCCCCGAAAAAACGGGGCTTCAAGTGCTCCCGAGACTCCGCAGCAACGTTTTGAATGAGTCAGCACTGTCCTCCTCCTCCTCCTCCGTGATTTGGTACCTTCTCGCTCAGAACGGCCGAGATTGCCTTTAGTTCATTAACAATGCACTTTGAAGAAAAAAATGTGGAGTCAGGGACACCAATCATATAACTCTGAATGCACAGCCTTCTCTTTTGGAAAATAAACATGCTGTATATGCACTAGTTTGTAGCTGTTAAGAAAAAACACAGTCAAATCTGTAAGTTGAACCTATTACTTATCAACGTCTTCTCTGCATGTAAATTGTGTATTTTATAATTTCTTATGATTAATTAAATTTGTACTGATTTAATTAGAAAGAATGAGTGGATTTGGTTTGCTGAGATATCTAGCTGATTCTACGGATTAAGGAATGTTAGAATGGTGAATGTGTCACCAATACAGCTGTGTGTGTGCATATGCTTGCTTTTGTGGCTTTCTAGGATTTTTTTTCTTCCATCCCATAGCTAAATGCATCACAGCCATTTGCAACCACACTTGAGTAGACAACAGCTGGGCCCATTTCAGCAAGCTCTGTGCAGTGCATGTAGATGCCTTGGGTAAGAATTTATTATCTGTACACTGACTATCTGTCATGAGCACTTCCCTGGACTTTCCTTTTCTAGTCCTTGCCATGCAGACATTGCAGGAACATATTTTATTAGTTATGTATCAACATAACAGAAAACAATTGTGACTGTATACTTCATTACTTTGCATCAAAATAGAGAAGTCAAAATATACAACTAGTCAGTGATTTGGGGAACCTACTTGAAACTTAACAAGAAAAATCTGGATACCCACCTTGCAAATAAAGCATTTTTTGTGTTTGATTTAAAAGCCATGCTGCTGCCATGAACTTTTCATGTGACTACCTCAAATAGAGGCTGAATAGCAACCAGATCAGCAATTAGATGCCAATGAGCAGAAGCGAATAGAACATCTGCCTTTCTTACATGCTTCGTGTGCAGGCATAAAGGTTTTGCAGTGTTCGTGTAGTCATTCAAGCAAATAATGAATCATATTTCAATGCAGAGGATCCTTTTGCTTTATTTACAGCTTTACAGTTCATGACGGAGTTTTCATTTTGATAAAATAAATATCAGATGCTGATGCTGTTTACCAAATACCCTCTGTTCAGATTATTATGCTACAAAAAGCTACAGAGAAAGAGCAGCAGTTGCTGATAGTGGTTAGTATGACAAATCCTCTGTTTGGCAATAGCAGATGAAGCTGTCTCAGAAAGCTCAGAAACTCTTTTCGAAACCTGCAAGCCTCTCTACAGCAGAGTTTTTATCATTAACTTCACCCAAGACCAAGGCACTACTGAAACAGTCACAACACCTAAACAGAAAGTGATTGCCATGTGCATGTTGATTGGTTAGTTTTGCTGTCCGAGGGGAAACCAGCCATCATTTCCAAATTTGTTCAACCTTCTTGTGAGCAAACATCTCGAGCCACTTAAGTTCTACTGAAGTTCAGTGTAGGTGATAAAACCACAGCTGGTCTGAAAATTCATCCCAA
Organism: Anas acuta; assembly: GCF_963932015.1. Classification (NCBI taxonomy): domain Eukaryota; kingdom Metazoa; phylum Chordata; class Aves; order Anseriformes; family Anatidae; genus Anas; species Anas acuta. The sequence continues at coordinate 97,962,113 of NC_088979.1, read as the reverse complement.
ACCCACATGAATCGCTATGTCTTAGGCTAGTTGTTGAACAGCTTGTTTACAGGTTTTCTAAGAAGTACTTTGAAGCCAGAGAGAAAAGTGAAGGCATTCCCTGTCTCACACCTGAATAAAGGGACATGAATAACTTCAGGACCTTGCAAGTTGCCTGTGTACAATTCACAGATGTTTCATCAGTCTGACCTGGGTGAACAACTCACTCCCCAACTTCCATTTGTAGTGAATGCATTACTTGATGCCAGCTGGGCTTTCCTGTACTAGAGGCATTGCTGCCTCCCTCACTGCTTGCTACCCAGTAACACAGCTAACAAAAGCCACTGAACAAGGGCACTCAGGTGACAGAAACTGACACAAAGCTGCAGTACAACCCTCATTATTTTCCTTCTTCTCTCTCTCTTGAAAAGACAGCATGGATGACTTTGCTTGTCCTTGATGCATGAGTATCTGTATCTACAAAATTAAAAACTCAAAGTCTATGCTTAAACAGTTGATGTTATCTATTCCATTTTTAAAAATCTTTCAGAAGCTGCAACGCATTCTCAGCATCCTATACTGCTCTTTCAGAGCAATTGATATTCACATCCAAAATAATATATACAATGTTTGTTATTGGCTGCAGATGAATAGCTGTATAGAGAAGTCTAATAAAATACTGCTTAGATTTCAACAGATACGATTTTTCCTTTCAGAAGAAACAGACTTCTCCAAAGCTCTTACTGTAAAAGTTTGGTTCTTCATTTTCAAATGCACTTAAAAAACTGGAAGAAGCCTGTTACTGAACAAGAAAGGAAAAGAAACAGAACAAAAATGAGTGCATGTGTGGGTATTTCTCAACAGATCTAAGAAGTCAGCACTTTGTTTTTTTTCTTTCTCTCTGTTTCTTGTTTTCCAGTTTTGTTTTCTTTCTCTGCAGTTTGCCTCATTCAATTTACAAGTGAGATATTAGTCTGTCACAATTAAAACAGAAATGATGATGTAGGACTTTCCTCCAAAATCCATGAAGGATATGTCTCTGGGTGTACTGCTTCTATCACATTCATATCCTCATGCCTACTAAATGAAATTGTTTGGCAGAAGCAAGTAAGCCTCTTTTTTTTTTTTTTTTTTTTTTTTCCTTTCCGTCAGCTAACATAGAATATATCACTGTGAATAAATTCCTTAACTCTATGTAATGAATAAGCTTCTGCTATGAAAGTTACTCCTATCTCATGTGTAATGTCTTCTACCTCACAAAGAATGGAAGTGGAAAACACTGCATTTGTCTAGGTATAAAGTCTCTAATCAGAATTCCCAAAAGAAAGAAGAAAAAGACATGCAAGAAATTAGTAATACAGATCTGCTGTGCTTCTGCCTGAAGAATTTTCTGCCCAAAGTAGAGTGTTTTAACAGTGGTGAGCTGACGGTCCTGCCCTAACTTATTAGTGATGCAAAGAGGAACTCTCATAATAGCTTTTTGAAGCATGCAGATGACCATAAAATACATGTATATCCTAGAGGAATGATTTTTCAAGAGCCATTTACTTACTGAGACTAACAGATTATGGTAATAAACTTTCATCTATTTATTTCTTAAGTCTTAAACAACAACAAAACAAGTAAAAAAAAAAAACCACGATTTTCTAAAATGATGAAGCAAAGTACGTGATAAAAATTTTGCAGTCATTACAGAAATAAAGGCGTGCACAATATATGCAGATATAGAGCCATGAGTATCTATGGTGATATACAATGCTTGTAGAAAGAGGCCATATCTTTTACTAGAACAAAAGACAGCTGGAAAAAAACTCACACAGGCTCTTCTTCAGGTTTGAAATGGATAAGAAACTTCGTAATCCTGACTAGAGTTGGCAAACTTCTACCAGCAAATCATTTATTTGTTGAAAAATGTAGTTTTAGGGCAGACAATGCTCTTTGCCAAATCTGAACTATTCACCATGAGTTACAGCCAAGAACAGAAAACTCTGGAATGTCAAAAGGATTTATCTTATTTTTTTTCTGAAATGGAAACAGTGACTGAGCTCATAAACAAAAGTCCTGACACAGCCACATGGCCACACGCTCAGAGTTAAGATTCCATTCACAAAACAGCAGACAACCCTCCACAACATAAAGCAGGGCGTATGGGAAGCTTGTGTTCAAATATTGTTCTCATGTTTGGTACCTCTGAGTTTTCCATATTCTAGAGAGTATCCTAATGATATTTTGACCACTTTGAAGTACAGCTTTCCTAATCCCACTGATAACCTGTGTTATATTTTAACCTCACTAGACCTGTGAAGGGGACTGAGCCAAAAATAGATTTCATGTGATATATCTGACAGAGGGAAACAAAAGGAAGAAAAAAAAAAATCACAAATATAAGAACAGACAAGCAAAGAACCTCACCCCCCAAAAAAGAAAAGGGCACAAAAAACATCACACAAAACCCCCAAACAAGCCAGCTTCCTTGCATTTCTGTGCCACAGATTAAAAAAAAAAAATAATAATAGTAATAATAATTTGGCTTAAAACAAAATAAAACAAAAAAAAAAAAGTAAAAACAAAAAGGTAAAAGATTTTGTAGAGGCTTTGACTTCTAACTTTCCTAAGTTCAAAATATATTTCAACATGATGTTCTAATATACAGGCAACCAAACATCCATATGCAGCAGTTTCCTTCTTAGACTAGACAATAAAGATTTCTTTTTGAAAAATGTCCTATTTTCAAGCCAGTATATAATTTCAAATATTTTAATATGATTGGAAAGAAAAGAGAGTCAAGGTGAACTAAGAAAGCGCATAAAAATATTAGACACTTAGATGACATGATTTATTAAATAAGACTAAGCGATTTACTGTTTGCAGTTTGTAAGAAGGAAAACAATCACAACAACATTACAAATCTTGATTTCTGCTGTATTTTTAATCTCAAGAGATAAATGATGTACAAAATGAACAGAAATAAAAATATGCAGCACATTCAGTAGTGAAATACAACTACCCCTGAGATGGGAAGCAGTGAATGCAGATTGGGACAGTAAGAACAAGTCTCAGAGGACAACAGGGGTGGTAACTGTAAATGCAGCAACACCTGCTTTGACGGTACAGGGCTGGGAATGACTTTGTCAGGCCCTAGACTCACCTGAAACACTGGCAGTGCAGAGACAAAGGCAGACAGTCTTCTTGAACCACTAACTCTTCTTCCTCATCTGGCACCTGTTCCGGCTCCAACAATGTTGAGATCTAGCTAGGGAACAGAGATGCAAAACTAGCAGAAAATAGCAGGTGAAACTCCCAGAGATACTTTGCTACAGCTCAGAGGGTGACCTTCCCTGACAATGAGAGTGCCAGACCCCTAAAAACAGGGTTTATTACCTGGAAGGTGTTTCTAAGACACACACCAGCTGCAGCTGAACCCATATCTCCTTCCCACCGGTTCACTCCCCAGCTGGATCTATTTCACACACATATGAAGTGAAGTACATATAAATACATGTGAAATATATATATATACATATATATATATATATATATATATATATATATATATATTTTTTTTTTTTTTCCCAGGACTTCAGACTAAGTCCCATTTCTCTGTAGTGTAAGAAATAGCATTGGTAAGGAGGACAAGACCTTACCGTGCTGCCATGTGGTAGTAACAGAGGAAGATAGGGACAAGTGAAATGGGACGCCAGGGACTCCAACCCACAACCGATGGACAAACCTCACACCTTGTGTTTAACATGTCCCTCTCCTGTCCTGTCTGCTGGTAGGTGCCCCTTTGGATATGTGTGTTAGTGATGTGTGCTTTTTCTTTGGGTTAAACACTTACATGATGATAGAAGCACAGGAACATATCAGGTTAGTAGAGCGGGCTGCTGCTTTGCCTTGCTGTTTTGCCCCAGAGTTTTCTTCTTGGCCTCCCAGCAGCTCAGTATCAGAAGGGAGAGCAACTGTGCAGCAAAATCTTGCTCTCTACACCTCCAGCATACATCAGATGAGGAAATCAGCTTGCAATAAGAAGAAATATTTCCTGACCCAGATTCAGGCATTTTATAAACCTCAAGCCTCTTTCCAGCTGTAGAGATAAAGCACTGTAGCTGAAGCAAGAAGCAGTGATAGCTGTCAGAGACAGACATCTTCGCCCTTTGTCACTGTGTGTGGCACAACCGTTCAGAAAATTTATACGGTGTTTCACAACAGAAGTGAACATGTGTTCCAGTCCTGAAAGCCTCTCTACTTGATTTGTTTCACTGTTTCTGCTGAGCAACACACTGCTGACTGCAAAGCCAGGCTGCAACGCAAACTGTTACACAACGAGGCCTTTGCCCAGCGCTCCAACAAAAAGACACCTAAGTAGGGAAATGGCATCCTCCCAGTTCTAAAGTCCTTCTGCAGGCACAGACTGGCGCCTCCAGGCTTACCGAAAGGCTCCCACAATATCTCATTGTGCGCAGTGCTCGTTGTCACCCTGCCTGGCTGGGAGATGAGCAGTGCCTTCGTGCCTGCTGGCCCGGAGCGCGGCAGTGACATCCTCTGCAGCTGCTCAGAGGCCTCTCTTAGGAAAGACCAAGAAGCCTTTGAAAGACAAATGTAAGTGTTTCTTTAAAACAAAAATCTGTATTAAGTAATCCCCATAAATCCTGGATAACGACTTTCTGCAGATAGCAAAAAACGCTAATTGCACAAGACTATGTTATACTTTATTTTAAAGCAAGAAATTACATTTAATTCCACAACATTTTTTTTTTTTAATGTCTTCTAGGAACAGATGTCCACTTTTTTGAAGACAGTGATGTGGTTCATTATTGTCCTCTTTCACTACCCATAACAAGAGGGTCTTTATACATGGATACAACACAAATGGTAATTGACACTTCAGAGAAATACTGCTAGAGGGAAAACTCTATGGAAGTGCTTCAGTTTTTTTTTTTTTTTTTTTTTTTTAAATTAATAAAGTTTTCTACAGTTATTCCTTCAAACCAAAATGTCTTTTTTTTTTATTTTATTTTTTTTTTTTATGAAATTCTGATGATACTGCTGATGGTACTTTCTCCTAGATCATGCACCTTGAACAAGTAGACACTACATTTTGCAGTCACAGTGCAGAGTCACTGCTTGTTGGACACATTTTATGGCATCTGTTGTCACCACACTGACATCATGCCCTCTGCTCAAAAACTATGCAAGGGCAATCAAAGGGCAATGCTAAATGTCAACCTTAACTCCAAATTGCTTTTGAGGTGGTGGGGTGGCAGCAATGCCACTGGGGATTCTGGTGATGCTGAGCAGTGGGGGGCCGGCGCCACATCCCTGCTGGCTTCCAGTGGGAGCCCACCACAGACAACTGTGGCCATGAGGGTTGCTGGAGCACAGCCATATGTCAGCTCTGGGAAAACTCCTCTTGCTTTCCCCATGGCAGGGATATATATATATTTTCAAATAAAATCAGAAGAAAAAAAAAATAAACACAACAAAACAAACAAACAAAACCCAATAAAACAACAACAACAACAATGCATCAGGGGTTGAAAATGACCCAGCTGAAATAGTATAATTTGATTTGGAAATGGAAAGCCTGTTTCAGAAGAAAATTCCTGAGATGCTTGTTTTTAAAGTGGTAGAAGCAATGTCAAGAAAACAACAAAGCGTCTGCTAGAAAATGAAGGGTAATATAAGGCCTGACCTCAGGACTTACCTCAGGAGAACCGAGCTTTGTACAGTTCTGTTGCCCTGCAAATACCTCACGTCATTGAGAGCAAAATCATAATCAGGAAAACAAAATCAAGGTAAACTGCTCCAGACATTTCTAAGCACAATTTGTCACACAACACAATTCCTACTGAGGTAAAATGGGTCAGGAAGACAACTTGCAGACAACTAAGGCAGGCAATATTTTTGGGTAACTTTTAATACACTCTGAGATGCTAATAACTTAAACAACCAAATTCCAATGCTGCTTTAATGGTATATTAATTTTTATTTTCTTTTTTACTTTTTTCTTTTGTACTATGCAGATGAAAGAACAGAACTCTGTTTATATGGCAATACTATATGCTGGCTTCAACTGAGCCTGGGGAACTACTGTGCTAAACACACTATAAAACAAAACCTAGAATAAAAGACAGCTTTCCTGAAAGAGATTATAAGTCTGAACAAACAAGATGGGAAAAAGTATTACTAATAATGCTCTCCCTTCAGAGGAAGGGACTACGGCAGATGCTGTCTTGCATCTAAGATGAAAAAAAAAATTCTGGGAGATGGCGTGGTTTTGTTCATAGAGAAATAGGATGAGCCAAAATTAGAGACAAATTAAGAGATGGCAATGTGCTGAATGTTTCTATTACCCAAGTGATTTCTTCAGAGGGCCAAATTATTTCTAGCCTCTGGAGGGATTTGGTTTATTTCACAGTAGCTGTAGTCTGTATGAGAAAGCCAAAGTTAAAAGGTGCCTTACTGATGGATTCAATGAGTGCTTCTGCATATCACTGACTTTTTTGAAGCTGAAATATTTGCTTTTGTATCAGCTGATTTGCTTTGAAATCCTCAGATCACACGTGTTAATGAGTTTTTTTATTGTAAGACCATACATGAAACACACAGAGTGTTGTTGCTACTCGGCTGAATAAATGCACAGGAAGACTGAATTTTCCTCATGATGTTTGTTCCCCTGAAGCCATCACCTGCAAGCCAACTATATATGACACAAACTGCAAATTCATAAAGGCCATGCAGACAAAAGGAATGCTGCATAAGAGTTTTCAGTCTGGACATGAAAATACCCTGTGTTATACAGAATTTACTCTGCAAGAAAAAGAAAAAACAATGGATAAATATATGGCAAATACAGACATAATAAAAAAAGAAAAGGCTGATAAAATCTCTGGACACCAGCAGTTCCAGTGTATGGCTTACATTCTCTTTTTACTACACCCTCTCTTCCTGTTTGCCTGAGAGCTTATCTTTGACAAAAAACACAAACATTGTTTAAGGTCTGACTAATACCCACAAAAACAAGGACAGTCAGAAAAGGACAAGATAACTCATTTTTCTTTGCATTCTCTGGTGTCTTATGAATTGGACAACACTGCTGAATGAAGCATTACATTTTGATCTGAACCAACAAAGATCTGCAATTGCTCAAGTTAGATGTTTCATTTGCATGGAATAGGACCACTTTTTACAAGTATAGCTAAAATTTATCACCAATTATAAGTGAACCACTCTTAGTAGATTACTTGCAATGACTAATAAGTATTCAGTATTCCTAACACCCTTTGGTTTGTATTTAGGATGACATATAAAGCAGGCTTTTTCTTTTAAGAGCTGAGTGACATTTAAACTCAAGCATCTCAGCAAGCTCTTGTACTTAGGATTTCAATATTTACTTTCCATAAATAACCTCTTTAAAATGTTCTGTTTCTTTGCACTTCTCTGCAGGAAAAACAATTTGCTAATATCAAGGTAAATGTGCATGAGGTCAGGCAAAGTAAATCTCTCTTTTGTTCAAACAAGACAGTCCCTTCCTCAATTTTTGACCTCCTCCTTTCTTTGAAGACCTCTAAGCTATTAAATTGGATTTATATCTTTTGAATTGAATGAAGCAGAATTTCTCACCACCACCTCCAACTACCCAACTTTGGGAGTAACCACATACAAATATACACCCAGTCACCTCAAAATATATATGAGTTTAGCTTCAACTATTGCATATTTGTCTTAAATTGATCTACTGGTGTATAAAGTTAAATGAGTCTCCAAATATTTAAAGAATCAGAGGCCTTACCACTAAGTTTACAACAATACTCCATTGCTTCTTTGAAATTCTTTCTATTCTCCTTGGTACGCTGAATGCATCAGCACGCCGCATTCTCCATCATCAAACACTGCACTGCAAAATCATACTGCAATGTGACTTTTCTATTTGCAGTCCCTTTGATAGGTTTGTTATAGGACATGTAATGAAAGGACCAAGATACTTCACCAAGAGTGAAAAAGGAGTTTTAAAAGAGTTCTGCACTATGGTTAATTGGATCATTCATCACTAAAATTTGTCTTTAGAGTATAGTTAGTATTTGCTTCACAGTTGATCGCTGGTAATTTTATGGGGATGAATGCATTTATTAAAAAGATTATTGGTCTATAATTTCACAGATTTCTGCATGCAACCAATTACACAACTGGTAAGTTACTATTAATAAAATTCCCTTCCATAAATCAACCAGCTTTAAAAAATATTTCAGTCTAGCTTCTGTATTTTAACATTTCTAATGTTTTTGTACTCTGCATTTTTGCAACCCGTGTTATTGATGGGGAAGGAAAAGTAGGACTTTGACCATCTGAAACATGCTCCCAAAGTTGTGATAGCTAATCCCTTTAAAGAATAACCTAACTGGTCAGGGCAATCCTATAGCAAAGCAAAGACTTAGTAAGCTAACTTCATGGTGCATCTAGCCCCATCAGTTCAAGGGGCAAGAGACCAGAGGTCATTGCTGAACCTTAACCTCTCTCACAATGGCATGCAGAACTGCCTGGCCAATTTCCTCTGGGTTTTATTTAGCAGGCATGTGGCCAGCATGGGAAGCAGCCTTTCCCACAGATGTTTAGTATAAAAGAAGCTATTTGTCAGTGTGAGTTATACAGTCAGACTGTGATCAGAATAGATCAGGTCTGTTTCTTCAGTATGTAACACAACAGTTCCCATGTTCTCTAAAACAAAGGGCTACAATGACTAAATTAAAACTAATTTCTGCCTGAAGCCTGTTTGCTTGCATCATTGTCTTTTAGAGGACACTGTTTTACACCCACTTCTCACCTGGATTCATGTTGACTGGGAGGATGTGAGGGATCACAGGGCAGATGGCGGTACTGTCCAAGGTGACCGGCTGTACAGACCTCAGGAAACACCAGGGTTTTTGGACAGACCCAATCCTATCTCAGCTAGCTCTTCCAGCAACTCCCTTTAATGCAAGCATTTTTCTTCTCTAAAAGTCCTCTAATTGGTGGTCTTCTTGCTGTCTTTTTTGTTTTAAAACAACAACAAAACATATGCAAATCAGCCAAAGTTCCTTTTCTCAAACACCAGACTCTCTTCTCTCACATGTTTGTTATGTGTTATAAATACCACTGTGTTTGTTTCATATACAAAAAATACCTCAGATATAAGTCATTAGGTTCTTCTGTGACCAGAAGGACTAGAGGTATTAGCCCATGGTAAGAAATTGTCAGGCTGGACATATTTGTCATTAGTCCTATGAATGTCTCTGACTATATGACTTCCATCAAAAGTAATGATTAGATATATTTCTGATGTTTATCTTTGCAGCACATTGGAAAGCATTTAGATTCAGTCTGCTGTCTCTTGTTTATATTTATGTAAGATAGGCAATTTTATTTCCTTGCCATACCTTTGTGAAGGCAGTGGTGTTCAGCAGTCCCACGAGACCGTATTAGAATCTTTCTTGTATGTAGTAGAATCATAGAATGGTTTGGGTTGGAAGGACTTTAAAGATTATCTGGTTCCAACCCCCTGCCATAGGCAGGGACACCTCCCACCAGATCAGGTTGCCCAAAGTCCCATCCAGCCTGGCCTTGAACACCCCCTGGGATGGGGCATCCACAGCTTCCCTTGGCAACCTGTGCCTCACCACCCTCACAGTAAAGAATTTTCTCCTAATATCTAATCTAAACCTACCCTCTTTTAGTTTAAAGCCATTATACTCCTTGTCCTATCACTACACTCCCTGACAAAGAATTACTCTCCAGCTTTCTTGTAGGCCCCCTTTATTAGACTGGTACTGTTGCACGGGTTATTCTTAGCTATACCCTTCACTCTAAAGCCACATGGGTTATTTATCACTTTTTTTTTTTTTTTCTTTGAGATTTTAAATATAATCAAATTTTATGTAATTCTACTGGTTAGATTAGAATCATTGTAAAATAATGCTTCTAGAAACTGATGTGAGTTTAAGCAGCACACTTATTTCTGGAACTGTGACTGAGCCATCCTAAGATTAGACATATCCAGAGTCTGGTTTTAGACCCAGCCCTTGCAGGGAGAATTAAGAGATGGATGATTTTTACCTTCATTTTCTTAAATTCTAACACTTTCAAAATTTTCAGGCTTTATTTTGAGTTAGAAAAAGTAGAGGTTCCTGGATGAGATGTACAGAAATCTCCTTCTTCCTGAATCAAACCAGCTCTATCCTTTTTTTCCCCCAAGGACTCAGTAATCCAGTCAGTGCTTGTGTTCCCCACACTTAGGCCGGATGGTCCCTGCTGGTTCTTGGTCTGTTAGAGAGACTGTGAGACCTGGGAGAGCCACAGGCTGCTCCAGCCCTGGATCTGTTGCTGGATGCAATGTTGCTTAACTCTGAGACTCTGAACCCATGGAGATGGAGTGTCAGAGCTTTGGCCAAGAAACCCTAGTGAGTTTCAAATTAGCATAGAGGAACTGAGATGCTTCAAAGGCTTATGCATTTGACCACATTTGGGCAAAATTTCATGAACAAAGCAGTTTTTCCGCAGAGACACACAGGGCTCTCCCTGTCCAGAAGTCAAGTTGCTACTACAAAGCACAATGATCTTTGTCCTGTCCCAGTAGAACACTTGTAAGAATTTGGGGACATGGGAAAATGCATCATGCTACAATTATCTTGAGAACAGATGATTTTTTTCTTTCTTTCTTTCTTTTTTTTTCTTTTCTTTTCTTTTTTTTTTTTTTTCAAAAATGTAAAAAACAAAACAAAAACACTTCAGTAACTGTAAAACAAAATAGCAAGTATTCACCCTGAGGCAGAAGCCTGGCATAAGAAATTTCAGAACACTGAAAAATAATTTAACCCAGCAGAAGCAGGATTTTACAATGGAAATTGTTGGCCAAGTGAAACTTTTGGCAGTATTGCCAGTTCCGCTTAGAAGAAAAAAACGTGCCTATGCAAATCAGCCAGTTCTCGAGAATTTGCAAACCCCAAATGCTATACCTAAGTCATATAGCCAACAGGAAAGTTCATTACTTCAAGAGATGCTAGCCATATTTTGAGTAATGTCTTTTCAGGAAAAGCTTACAAAAGATTATGTGAAAATAGGACTCACCTGGCAGTGTCACTAGAAGACTTGGTAATGCCTCCAGCTGCTCCCCTACCTCTTTTTTCTACTCTCCCATTTTCAATAGTCATGTTTTTCAGGATAGGGCCCCTTCAGGTTGGGACTGCTACCATATAGTATCTATCTCCTCTGTTTCAGCACAGCTCTGTCAGCTCACCTCGAAAGCAACCATTCAAGCTTCTGTTGCACTTGAGCCTACCCTCAGCCCATGCATATTGATGTCACCACAGAGTCATTTCACAAAGGACCATGGAGAATGAGGGCTAGGGCATGGTTTGGTCCTCCTCATATGCAGACCCCTGCCATGACCACTTCCTTTGTGGGTGTGGGCCTCAGTTTTGCTCAGAGGGAACAGTGAGCATCATACAATCCCTTTAGCACTTAGAGAAGCAAGACAATATTATCTTTCTCTTATTTTCTCTCCACTCTCTCGTAGTATGCATAATATACAGAAAAAGCACTATAAATTTCTACTTTGTCAGACATCAAAAGATACACTAGGGCTCACAATCAAGGTACAAATACATGTGAAACTCATTGCAGAGGTTTTGCTGTGCCCTGCTATAATTTGCTTGTTACTTGGGAAATGTAAATGGTGGTGATGTAGGCTAGGGGTGCACGGGACTACACTTTCCATTTTTGCCAAGTCTGGATACTAAAAATCTTTCATTCACTTATCACTGACCACCAGGAGAGTGCCCCATGTAATAACGTGTATCACAGGACATCATGTTCCCACTTCTTTGGCAGCTTTTGTACCTGCCCATATTACTTCCCACTGTGTTGCAATGAGGAGTTGCTAAGAAAACAAATTTCTTGGATTGACCTATTTTAAAATACACTTCTGTTCTCTTGCTTCTAGCAGACTCAGTGTAGCAGGCACCCGGTCTGTAATCTCCATAGGCTGGACTCTTACCCATTTATGAAGGCTGGAATAGTAGGTCTTTGTCTTTTGCCATTCACCCAAGTATTTATTGTATATTCCCACATCTCTATCCTGCTTAAAAGAGTCACCATAGAAAAAGTGTGAAATAATAAAGGGGAAAAAAGTCAATAAAGGGAGAGGCGAAAAAGAAAAAGAAAAAGAAGGATCAGCTCTTTTTTGACAAATAGAAAAATGTAACAACTAAAAACTCTTCAGATCCTGAAAGCAATGAGAATAATTTGACAAAGATAAAGCTATATGTTTCAAGGGTAAAATAGAATGCACTTTAATATTTTTAAGCTAGCTCATCTTTCTTGTGTTGTATTCTTCCAATAGACAGACATGTATTGTAGCATTAAATACATTTTCCCCAATAAGCTCTTTTATATTTTACACACAATTTGAAACATCTGGTAAATGAGTTGTTTTCCTGAAGCACAGCAGAGAGCATGCTTGGATGATCCTCTGCTGTTTGTAAAATGTTTCTCTCTGTGGAACACTTCCCTTCTTCCATTTCCTCTCCATTTCTGCCATTTGCTTATTCTGAAAATAATAACATTAATGTGAAAGCACCATAACAGATTAGAATATTGATTGCACCATACAAATGAAACAATAATATGTAACAGATGCCTTGCTTTACTACCGAAAGAATGCATTCTTAGACTGCAGTCTTAATAAGATAGGTTTTTTAGAAATATATATGGTTCTCTTGGGAACGATGAATTGAGATGTCTCACTACTGAGGTACAGACCATTGTGCTATAGCTTATTTTGATTTTGTCATTTATTTTAGAGTGGTTATTTTTAGAGAGCTGGCTTGGTATGGAGGTGTTTTCTGACTCTTATCATTAAGGACATGTCGTTGAATGACATTTGTCTTTTAATATGTGCCCTCACCAGCTTTCCTACTCATTTCTCAGATACCTGAGAAATTTCAGTTTTCAATTACAGTTACAGGTAGATTTCAAAATTAGTTTGACTTTTTGTTGCAGTAAAACATATAGCCTATTATGTATTGTATAACCTAGTAGTAGATATTGCAAGGCTGATGGTGGCATTCTCAAAGCAGTAACTGAGAAAGAACATAATCATGAACAAGATTGGACTTACTGATAGCTAGCACTGATGAAATATGTTAGGCAGAATATTGTGGGAGCAGTTCCCCTCTGCCTTTTGACTAGAAACACCATAAGAAATACTGGAAAAAAAAATAAAAAAATCTCTGCAATACATTTATATATCTAGCAAAGCGTTATACTGAGTGCTCATTCCACTACTTAAATCTTACAAGCCTTATACTTATTTTTTTTCTAAACAATTTTAATCTTGAAATTTGTTACATTGTTAGCAATAGAATTATATCAGTCAGCATGCTTGAAGAAATTGCATTCCCGTAAGGCAAAATAATACTGACTTTATAAAAGCCTGTATTCCACTGAGTCAAATTAATCACTTCAGTTATTTTAGTGCCACCTACATGCTAGCATACACATATTTGGGGCTAGAAGAAAGTAAGAATAAGGTGAGCAGAAAGTATCAGCCACCACAAGCCCAGACTTGCAATCTCTTCAAGAAAGATCCTCTCTTGAAATGAGCAATTTATAGCAGTGGGGTTTTGCATGTATAAGTCCAGTGAGTGAATAATCTGAGCACGTATGTTTCTGGCCAGAAATTCTTTTCCTTGTATTTTTTGTGAGAATATTTCCAAGCTAAGCTAACATTAAAGGCTTTTACCACCCCGCCCTTTAAATAAATAAATACATATAAATATGTATTTTTGCACATGACAAACAGCTCAGGAACTAAATAGGAAATGCAGAAGTACAAACATTTCCCCCTAATGAATATGGCCACTAAATCAGAAGCAAAGTACATCTTATATGATTATTATTTTAGAAAATCTAGGGCCAAAGGGAGGGGAAGGGTGTGTGCAAGGGAAGGGTGTAGGCAGGGCATGTGTGGAGTGAGGAGAAATTATAAATATATATGGCCCTTTAGGCAAACAATGGCCTGTAAAAAAAAATCACCCAAACATTAATTACCATGAAATTCACCTGGGCTGAGTAATGACCACAGCTACTCTCAGGTTATGTTTCAAAATACAAACATATGTTCAGAAGTAGAGCTAGACATGAAAGGAGAAGTGATGAGGCTATTGAAACAGGACAAGGAAGGATCTAAAGAATCACTCTATCTCTACAGACCATGACAATTAAAGAAACTGAAATCACGTAACTGGATTGCATTTCCCTGGTTAAATAAAAATAAAAAAGAAATCTGATGAGTTTTCCCAGATTGCATATTTTCTGACCTGCAACTGTTATCTTCAAAAACATAATGAAAATAGCACTTCAAACAATAGGCACTTGCTATTAATTTTATGTTGTGAATGTTAAGTTATTCTCTCACCAAAGTCTGTAACAATAATAATAATAATAATAATAATAATAATAATAATAATAATAATAATAATAATAATAATAATAATAATAATAATAATAATGTGGAAATTTGAGGGTCTAGATAAGTTTTAAATGTTCCAAATATTTTCAGATGTTTTTCAAAGGCAAAGAAGTAATCTAAGAACTTCAGGTCGTTGTCAGAGAAATGGGCAAAGGGAGGAAAGGGAGTGAGGGCAACCACAAGGACATCAGACCTACAGAGTCCATCTTCCCCTGTCCTCTCTTTGTGCCAGCTGGCACACTGAAGTTGGTGAGAAACAAAGGCCAGTGATGAACAGTAACAAACAGAACGGAATGTAATATAACAATTTCAAGCTGAATAAGAGATCTGAAGGGAGAATGCCATATTCTGCATATTTCTCTTCAGTAATCTCTTGTGTCTCATGGCTCAGAGACAGCCCATGTATTCTAGGCAAAGCCAGATTACAAATTAATTGCCACTCTTTATTTTTTTTTTTTTTTTTATGAACCATCCATGCTGACTTAAACCAATACTAAGTTTCTTTGCTGTTATGACAGATTTCTTAAGAGGTCCTTGATAGTACTCTTATTCTGTCAAGTCAGGATGACAGTTTATTACTCCATTTGTTGTTAGAAATGATATAGACTATTGTGCAGCAGTCTAAAGCTCGAAGAAATGGTAGAGATATCAATTAATATTGTATAGACTACACAATAGATAGAAAACTAAATTGGTGGAATAATTTACATTAAACAACACAAAACAAACAACAACAAAAGAATGCACCAAAACAATCAAACAGGAAAATCCAGAAAGACTTTGGTTAGGGGAGTATGTAAATTTAAAAATAAATCTGTAAACACTTACAGATTAAGAACTGTGAACCTTAATTACACTAAAGCACAAAAGGAATTTATCCCCTCACTGAACACTACCAAGACTCAGTGAAGTCTTCACTCAGTTCCAACATGAACTAAAATTGTTTTCTCTGTAGTAGAGGGCACCTGCCATGAAGCTGACCAGTCATAGTTCTTTGAAACTGCTTGTATAAATAATATACCTACTTGTCCATTTTCCTCTTTGTTTCATTTTGCTGTGGACAATGTGATTGAAAGGACTTCCTTTCCAAGCTGTAAGTGGGTCAGAACAGCTTTCTCTTCATGTATCTTGTGCAAGCACAAGAGGTGAGTGAATTATCTGTAGTGGCAGTAATATGAAAGCCAAGATGTGTATTTAGGAAGGAGTGAAGTCCCTAGGTGGCAGCTGTGTTCACTGACTAGAGAAAGATTTGGTCATTGGAAACCTACAGAGATGATTTGTAAGGAGAAAACCTCAGCTTGTACGTTTTTTCCATCTCAACACACAGATGTGGAAACTCTGAAACAAGTTGTCATGAAAATATCAGATAATACATTGAATGGATTCATAACACTTAATGAGGCCTGTCAGAGGAGTCAACGGTCACTTATCTCTCAACAATCCAGAAAGGAAAATTGAAATTGCTGTCTGAAACACAGGGTAAAACCAAAACTTTTGATATAATCAGTCAATCACTGTGGAAGCTGGAGGGGTACATGAAAGCTGTCCAATACCAGAAGCTGTCAATCAAAGAGCTTGGGGGAAAACTTACAACTTCACAAGGTGCAGGATGTGCAGAGGGGAGCCTCAGTGAGGAGGGGCAGCAAAACCTTGTTACCTCCTCAGAGACATTGAAATGGGAGGAAGGATTTAGGCTGGGAATAAGAAGTTACAAGGACTCTCTGCTGCATGTGCATACAAGCCAGGCGCTCTGCCCCAAGAGGCAGAGTACTGTGAAATAACTACTCAATTATCTAAAATTAGAACCAGTGACATGGTTAACATTATTCTGCAAGCTGCTGCCTTAGGACATGCTTGAAATTGAGAAGATTCATTTCCATTCATGTATTTTAGCCTACCAAGCAAAATTTTAATAAATAAATGTTGCGGTCCTGAACTTTCCTATGCTTTTATGCAGATTTGAAAAATCGGTTTGCCATACTGCATGGATACAAGGTTATTTGAAACTGAATGCACTGGCAAATTGTGCAAGACCAAGTGATGAAGAAAATAACTAGAATTTCATATAAGTACTGGTAAGGGGGAAAAATGATGTAACTACACAGGCTGCATGCCCTTCACAAACCTTTGTAACTGGAAATACTGATAGCTTTTAAGGAAAAAAACAAAAACCAACCAAACAAAAAAACACACCATGGAGATTGCAATTAAGAAAACGATTAAAGGGCCTTTCTTCTCTTCACATATGGCTTTGCCTACACTGTGGATTTCATGCTGTTTAGCTAAATCCAAGAATATGGAGGAAAATCACTTAATATAAAGCAAAAAATATTAGAAACAAAGTCTAGAACGATAAATGATATATCTGTAAGATTACTTCAGAGGTTTATTATTCATGTTCATGTAACCTTTATTATTTTACTTAGCTGAAAAACAAACAAACACACACAACCACCAGACACAAATTTAAGTGTTTCTAGAGTACAAACCATTAGGTGTGAGCTTAAGACTACTTAGTGAGCTGATATGACAAAACTAAAAGTCACATAAAATCATACAATGCGTGAAGAACTGCTGTCATCTCCCTTTTCTGGTTCTAATCTATTCCATAGACTTTTAAGTATTTATTATCACAAACATAAACATATTATTATTTTATAATATTTACTAGAAAAAGAACCTGATGCTGGAAAATTGAAACATACCTGACCATAACTGCAGTGTGATCCCCTCTACTTGCCAACAGTCTTCCCATGGGCTTGTCTAGCTTTGGACAAGTCTGAGAAAAAGAACTGAGGTATTTTGCATGAAGTTTTGGTACATGAATTTTAAAGCTTGGCTTTCATGTGTTGATGCAAAATCATTCTTTGGACAGTTGTTCCCAAAAGGATCCATTTTGCCAAACCTTTGTCTCTTAGAAGAAAATAGAACCAGAGAAAGGAAACTGAAGACACTAATGCCTAATTCTGCTCTCAGACTTTCTGCAAAGTTATTTTTCTCGCTCCCCGTTCCTGAGACCATATGTCAGTGGGACAGGGGAGTGGGCACTAACATCATGAAAATACTAACATTTGGCCACTCCCCGTGGAAAGAGGACTTGCATGCCTGAATGTTGCTGGAGGTAGCCACCTGTCACACCAAGCCTAAGCAGCATGACCCCAGGAAGAGGAGACAGGTGGGGACATACCTTCATGGTTTGAATTACTTCATCTCCTAAGCCACCTCCATCTTATTTCTAACATGCCCATCTTTTTCTGTTAAGCATACTGGGAATTGTAGTTTTCCATAATGCACCTAAATACATTGCCAAGAAGGTATTCACAGTATCAGCTTCTGGATAGTCCTGAGTGTCAAGCAATCTGGTATCCCATACTTTCTAAGAAATTGGGTATCTTCCTTCTTCTGCAGAGGCTTTACAACCATGCTGGAGTCCTCATTGACAGCTTAGGTACTCAGACGTCACTTTCCAGAGTCATGAGGCCCCATATGTGAATACTATCTGATTCTCTCCTATTGCAATAGACTTTGAACTCAATCCATTTGCATTTAGCATGTTGCCTGGGGCAGCCACAATGAATGCTCAGCACCGCCACATATTCTACAATATTTTTTTAACCAAAATTTAAACTGCTACTGGGTGATCACACAGTGCTAAGGCATGAGCATCCCATCCATGGTCTGAAGCATCTTGGTGCTACATGCTGTACTCTTGCCTATGTCCCAAAGACCTTTCCTTGCCATTTGATCTGAGGGCAGTGAGTGTGCCAGCATTGCTTGGCCTGGAGCTGATGAACTAGAACATTTATTTTATGACTGTGTGGTCGTATAAGTTGTCGGTGTGATCAGCATCAAGTCAGTGAGCTTCTCAGAGCCATGGTGGGTATGTTATTCATGCAGTGCACAAGTTGGCAGAGGGAACCTGAGACATGGCAGTATCGTGTAACAAGTTCACATGAGCTTGCTGTGTGTGGCATGTAGCAGATGACTGAGTCGCAAAGACATATCTGCAAGAGGTCTGAGATCTGATGACCACTAGCCATCTGGATAGCATGAAATGCAGACTAAAAAATCGCAGTGTAATTACTGCCAATGAGGCTTTTCTCCTGATAGGAAGTTCTGTTAATAGGAAGCTAAAGTAACATCAACAAAAACTGAGAGAAAAGCAGTACCTTCAGGCTCAGTCTGTCCTATAATCCTGAAGGTACAGATAGGGTTTCCTCAAAGCATTTTCTATTCCTCACTTTCCATTTAATTAGATCCTCCCTTCAGTGCTTGTGTAAGGAAAGGGACTCCTGCCCAGCTGATTTACCTCTTCAGTTGTTCACAGGCTTCATAACCTGCTCTGGAGCATTTGTGGACAATTTTGTTCAACAGATTTCCTACTTAACAGTCTTAAAATTTTTCTCCAGGAGAAAAGAAAAAAAAAGTATTTTGTATTCATCCTGCTAATGCCTCTCCCCACCAAAAAAAAAATAAAAAAAATAAAAAATTAGGTACCTCTGCTCTTGGTGGTTATAAGTGGAGCTGTATGCCCAGGAAATTTAGAGACAAGTACTTGGTAATTTCAATTCAATGTCTCTGAATTAAAACCTTCTGAAAAGCAAACTGACTGCCAGGCTTCATTAATTCATGTTATTGTCTAAGCTTCTCTTCTCTTTAGAAACAAGAGTGTTAGATACCATCTGTGCTTCCCACCCCCACCTCCTGAAATACAATTTGCCACTTGCCTTGCTCTCCACCAAGAAGCAGAAGCATGGTGCTTGTTTCCATCCTCACAGCTTGACCTCTGTAAATAAGGACTTGGATGCTATGTTTACTACTTCGCGTAAACACATTGTGGGAAACAAGTACCAGAGAACAATGGAGAGGTCTCCTACGCCTGCAGCCAGGCCTCTCCACCCCACTTTTGTGGCCCAGAGCCCACCTCCCAAAGGAGGTGTTACCTCCTGCCTCCTCAGCCATACTCATCCCCTATCTGCCCTCACCAACCCTCGAGCATCTCAGCACGTGTCCTGCTTTGTTCTCACTGATTTCTCTGGGCTTGCTTGTGTATAACACAAAGCATACATGCCCCTGTTTGCTAAAGGGGTCTGCCCTGGTTTGGTTGAAGTGGAGAATAAAAAGGGATGGATATCACCCATTTTGGTGCATTTTAGTGAGCATCATCCAGGCATCTCTTTACCTGGTTAGGGCTGTCCTTCCTGACTTTACAGTTATACCAAATGGGGCTTCCCACCCTGTTCAGTTAGGGGAGACCAGAGAGACACGATGGCGGCAGAGATAAATTACCCCACGGCAAACATGAAGGGAAAAGAGGAGGCAGGGAAGAGGCTACCTGACCGGCTCCAGCCGGCCTGACAGGTTAATTTGTCCCAGCCCTCATCCTGGGATCAAAGGGACCATAAAGCACCAAAGGCCCCTGCCGCCACAAATAGGGAGGAGGAGGTGGGGGTGGTCACAGAGCAGCCCCTGAGACACCAGCACTGAGCAGATGTGGTGCCCAGGCTGGGGTCAAAGGGCTGGGTGCCGAGCGGAGCTCGTGAGGAGCAGCAGCACCCTTACTGCAAGCTTCCCGGTCAGAAAGTGTGGATGGAGGGGAATGAGATGGCTGTACAACCTGGGTGCTATGGCTGCATGCTGTGCAGCGTGTGGGGACAGGGCTTTATGCTCCACTGTTATGACTGAATAACACTAAGACATTAGTTAATGTGGAGCCCACTGCAACATTTGGAAGACCTACATAGCCCTTTGCAAATAATGTTATCTTTGCCAATTTTAAACTAACAACAAAGTTGAATGTTTGCTTATTTGTGCAACTACTGAGACTCATAGATTTTTATAGATTCTTAAAAACAATAAGGAATAAGTTATCTGTACTCTGTACTCCAGCAGTTATAAATGAGCTATTCACCATTTCCTCTAGCACCTGTTAAAAGCTTTTCAGAATTCCTGAAAATTCCTGTGTTTGCAGCGCATACACCATTGCACAACGTTTACATTGCAAACAGAAGAGATAAGCTTCCTGCTCTCAAAAATAGTCAGTTCTGATAAAGCCACTTAAAATAATGCTCTGACTCTTGATCTTAAACTAGCCAGCAGGATCAATTCACCATTTATTACACACATAAGAGAGCATGCAGGTTGTAAAGGTAAGAAAAGGCAGGAAATCTAGTAATTAAAGACTGCATCACAGCACACCTTAACATCTGCTACTTACAGCAAACCTTGGCCTATAATTAATAATTAGCCGTATTATTGCAGTAGCACAATACACAGACTTTATAGACAGGAGAGAAAGCCCCTGCAGCCAGCAGCTCCCCCTCTGTCTTTTCTTGCAGGGCAGATTTCTTGCCTCTGCCACCTGAGCCACATTAAGCTAATTGGCATGGACTAAGGACAGAAAGCACAGGCAACCTGGTGGCCTGGGATGCCTGGTCCTCACCCGTGTGCGCTGCTGTCCCTGCCTGTTGCTGCCTAGGGAGGCACTCTGCCTGGTGTGTCCCTGCTCTTCCCCTGTGGCTGTGTTATCCTTGTGCTGCAGACAGTTTCGGAAGATTAGGGAGTGAGAATATTTCAAGATCTCCTTGATAAGCGTTTCTAGTTGTAACTGTGGTGGTAACAGTTGTGGGCCCAAACCTCCCTGTGGTGATTTGGCTAAGAGACACAGACTACACTTACCTTGCTTGTAGGAAGCATCTCACTGCCCTCACGTAGTTTAACTGTTATAAGCATATCCGAAGGCAGGACGCTAGGGTTTGCGTTTATCATTACTGTGTACTACTAGAAAATGCATTTCATTCCCTGTTCTCTCTTCATCTGCCAATATGCTATAAGAGCAAAGTGTTGTGGAAAATCACTTCATCAGGAAGGAATCAAACCTTGTTGCGAAATTTTCCTTAGAGTAATCCCATAATCTGGCAGTTCTTTGAAGGAGTCGTGCATCTGTAATATGCAGCCATCTCATTGCTAGGGAACACAGCTTGCCTGTAATGACTATACAATGTTAAATTTAAGCTTAAACAAGACTGTTGTTACTGTTGCTTCTGCATGACAATGTCTTCTCATTTGGATTTCAAAAGATTGTAATATTAAGTTGTTTAAAAATAGCACTTATTGTCTCCAGAAATAATTGTCTGCCATCCTCAGATTTTAAAGTGCTGCTTGCAGTACTTTGTCTTCTGAAGATTTGTCAGCTTTTCCATCACAGACCCCGCTGAACTGCATATGGAGTAGGAATTATTATCTTCAGCCAGCTGAAATGGCAAATGAGGTGAAATTTTCATTCTTCCTACTTGTGTTATGTCAATTAAGTTTTTTTATTTGTTTGTTTGCTTGTTTTTAATTTATTTTTATTTTTGGTGGAGGCATTGGTAAACCCTATATGCTACCCAGTTCTTGAAATACTTTGAAATCTTCTCCAGGTTTCTGATGATCCAAGTATCTAAAAGTAGTGGGTAACTAGCAGGGACATGGAAATATGTAAGAGAAGAAACATAACATCCGACCTCTTTTGCAGACCCAACACATTGGGACTACAATCCCACAAAGTTGTGGGAGAAAAAGAAGAGCTCTGCCTGTGTGATCTCCTGCACCTCTGGCCAGCAAGGAGGGGTATGAGAGAGAATAGAGGTTTTGCTTCCCTTTTCTTTCCATGCAACGTGAAAACCAAGAGAGAGAAGGGGGACTAAGTTCCTAATGTGCCCAAGGCAGAGAAAGCTATTTAGTGCTTGTCTGCATGTAACTGGATTTGCCAACATGGCTTTAGCCAGTGGGGCTATTTCTGTACATGTGAAAGTGCAAAACCTAATTTAGATGGGCGAATGAAACTTCCTTGTTGGTATAGCTTAGATCAGTTCTCAGAATAGAATAAAGGACTTAGGTCAGTATAAATGCTTCTTCATTAGGATTTTTGCTGTTACAGCTATAACAAATTGGGTTGTGTTTTTCTTTTCCATGTTCTTCTGTGACATTACTATGCCAGCAATGCTTTTAAGAGCAAGCCTTACTTAGGCAGGTCTTGTGGGAGTCTGTCAAACACCCCCTAGCAAAAGCAAACAAGCTTTCACTAGTCAGACGCGTAGGCAGACCCAAAGCAAGAGGAGAACTGGCTGGCTACAATATTCATCAGACTCCATTGAAGGATAACGTGAAGTAGATTTAGTCCACTTGACATTCAGGATGTCAGAAACACAGGTAGATGGAAAAACCCATGACCACATGGATTGTGCAAAAAGCAGCTAAACAGCATGCCTGCAAGTTAAAAATTCTCCCCAAGAGTCTCAAAGACACATGTGCCAAACACTTATCTTTTTGTAGTTCAGGTCTTGAATAGAAAATCATTTCCATTCTTTGAAGCACTTTCCTGGCACCCAACTGAAACTGAATGCAAATGGCAGAATACATTTTCCTGGCACTGAAAATATCCACAATCTTTTTGTTCTCCACTACACAGTTCCCTGCACTGCTCCACAACAGGCCAGAGCATCATGGACTGCAGAGCTGGGGCTGTCTGGATAATAACACCAGGTCAGACCTCACTCTTCAACCCAATTCTGTTGAAGGACCTTCAATTGTCACTGACATTAAAAGTTTTTTTCCCCCAGAACTGACAGCTGGAAACACCTGGATAATAAGTACAGCAACTTCATGCAATTGTATTTTCTCTTCTCTGACACATTGTTCCTCTTCCGGCCAAGTCACTAAACCAAGTCTCTGCTGGAGAAAATAAACTAGATTTTGATTTAATGAAGGCCTTTGTAGGGTCGCCATGGCAAAGCTGTTTGGGCTGAATGACTGGGACCTGTCCACTACTCTTGAAAGTTATGCCTTATACATCCTTACACACCTCAGGTAGTCTGCAGTCACCAGATCAACCATTTACAATGGGAGGCCTTCCCCTGGTATCTTTAGGTAATGTAGTGTACATGTCTTGGCTTTATTTTTCATGCTTTGAACAAAGAATTTGCATGCTACCATGTGTCTTGAGAGAAAGCAGCAGTGCCAGCCTCTGCCCCCTCTGTGCTCTGCAGGCAGGGCTCTCATTCACTGGTTGCAGTTGAAGCTATCATACAGTGCTGAGCCCATCTGTGGTGCAGACTTAAATACTAACAATCTACTGATTTTTAAAGCCAGACCAACAGGAATCTAATTTAAAACCTGGTATATAGTTGAAAGTATTGTGACTTAGACTTACGGATGCCCATGTCTGTATGGGGGTAATATCTATTACTTCAGATGGAGCTTTGGGAACAGGCTTATATAAAATTTTGTCCCAGTAAAAAAAAAAAAAAAAAAAACAACAAACAAACAAACAAAAAAATTAATTGCCTGTGAATTGCCTCTGAATTGCCTGGCTTTTGCTAGCTTGTACCAGATTTGAAATTATTTAATGCTGATTTTTTACATGTAATGCCTCCAACCTGCTTGTCTGCCAGGCAGCTGTTTAGTGTCACATTGGATCTGCTCCAGCTGGACCTGAATTCAGATATCACTCTGGGTGCTCTCCTCTCTGACATCAACTATTATTCCTTAGAAAGTGCAAATAAATAAAAGTATAAATTAAAAGAATCAAGAGGAAACATGCGCAGAGATTTTTTAATCTTATTTTTGTTGTTTGATTCATCAAAGGCAGCTGAGTCCCTCTAGTGCTGCCGTGTTGTGCTCTGCACTTGTTCCAGGAGAAGGTAAAGAGAAATGGAAAACATCACTCTTCATTATCCTAGCATATCCCCAAATGTGTATGTTGGTTCACTGGAAGAGAAAAAGGAGATGAACATTGCATTGCACTTAATTCTCTTCTAAATCTGGCCAGGCTTGATTGTGAAATACAATATCTGGTATATGTTTCAATAGTTTTCACAATTAACAAGTCTATGTAATTTTTTTGTTTGTTTGTTTGTTTTTCCTTCACTTGTGGATTTCATCTGCAGAAAACAGTTTTACCTGTATGAAAATCTTATATTCACAGTTCGGCCTCTGGAATTCAGGAAGGACACCAACTACACCACTCAGATACCCTTTTAGAGACACCAGGGTGGTACTTACATTCAGTGTTCTGCAAATAACTAAAGAATTCAAAAATATACCTAAAATCATTGCTGGCAGCACTTTTTTTTTTAATAAAAGATATGTTTGCTTAAAACACTACAATATGATTAAGAAATCAAATATTTAAACTGTAGCCAACCAATTACATTAAGCATTATTGGTCATCCCAAATATCTAGATAGCAGCGTGCCTAAACATGAACCCCTGATAAATTCCAAAAAATAATGCAGTTAATTCAACATGTAATTAAGATCCAGATTCAACAAAAGAAGGCAACCTTTTATTTTGTGTCTCTAAGGTTTACTCAGTGCTGTCTTAAATAACAATGGGTGTAAGCATGAGCTTAAACACCCTGTTGAATGACAGCTGTAACCACAAGGCCATTTTTCTTTTATTAAAGTGGCTACAGACAAGGCCCAACAGTTTTGTGTCTTGGTTTAAAGAGTACCTCATGGTTTTGGTGCTTAAATGAATTATTCAAACCTCTTAGTCTGCAAAAGTGGATCATATGTGCAAGAAGCATAAGAAGTATGGTCTGTAGTAGGTTGTGATTGGTATCTATGTAACTTTGAAGTCATTTCTAACATAAATAAATGATGCCCTGGTGATGTCAGGTTTAGCCACCTCCCATCTGACAGAAATTACAGAATGACCCACTTTTTTTCTTCTTATCTGTGTCTTCAGTGTACGTCTTTGAGTAGTGCTCTTTTGTGATACAACAGCTCACAGATTTTCCTGCCAGAGTCCAGATGTCAGAAAATTTCAGTAGACAGAATGAGAAAAACAGTATTGCATTGTTTTAAAGCTTCATATTTTTTTTGTTGGCATTTGCTTTGAATTATAATAGAAAATTAGAAAATTAGAAAAGTTTCTCCATTAACGTGTTTTGCTTCACAGAGAAATTTTTAATCCAAACAACCGAACTTCAGTTCATTTCTTATAGATAATACCATCTCAATTTTCTTACATGAAAATCTTATAAAGTGACAGTATTTATTTAATTTGCCTGTGAGAAGGCAGGCATATTGCCTTAGTTATACTGAAAAATATATTGGTGTACAATTAAAACAACCAGTGCTTTCAGCTTGCCTGATTGTAATCTCTACCATATGACTTCGCTCTTTCCCCTATATTGGAACAACACGCTCCTTTCTGTGCTTGTAGGAAAATATGTTATATCTGAGTGCAACTAATGCTGGATAAAATATTCATTTTCAAATGGAGTATCTGGGAAGAATCATGAGTTGATAGAAACTCAAACTAGTTTTGTAGCTTTCTTGCACAAATGCTGGGATATAAAGGATGACAGATTTTGTAGTGGTTTGACTTAGAGTTGGGATGCTTAAGTTTAATATTGTCGATGCATGGTGGATCCCATTAGATTATGGTCACAGGCAGAAATAAGACAGAGGACTATCCTTTAACACATTGAAGATATCAAGCAAATGTAGCTAGCTTACAGGGAAAGGTGCTGTATGAAACAGTACTTCTGTTGCCCAACACTAAATCTCTTGCACAAGACCTTCTTGTGCTGTTAGGTACCATAAAATAAATCTGAGCGTCCCGACAACACTGTGTGCAGTCCCAGCAATAATCAGTCTGCCCCAGGCTTTGAGATCACAAACATTTATTGAAATACTGTGTTTATACCACTCTTTGTTGTGAACGTGATAGCTATGTTTTGACTTCCCTTCCGCGGATATAAGTTGTTTTGTGATTTGAGGGAGAATACCAAGCTTGAATGCATATTTTTAGCTGTTGTTTAGCAAAGAAAATACAAAGGTTTGGAACAGCTACAGAATCTGTTATTCAGGAAAGGCAGTGCTAGGAGAGGTGGCAATACCCTGCTCTGTCCTTTCTCTGTGTCCATATGTTATAAGAACATATGCTGTTTATGCAAAATGGGGCAGCATGCTGGAGGGGTACTGCTGAGCAATTACACTCCTGTTGTAGCCTAGGCATGTCCTAAGGATTTGCCTCTGTTTTGGGGGGAGTGGAGGAGGACAATTAATTTGCTATCTTTGGGTGGCCTTTACTAGGAAAAGCTTTTCACCTAATTATACCCTCTTTGCCTGGAGGACTAAGCAGCCGTGACCATATCACACACAGGATTTGATCTTTGCTCCAGTGGTGGTTTGTAGGCATGTTTGAAATTGCATGGGATGAAAAGCGTTCCCAGGTGTATGAGGCCCAGAACAACACCAGGCTGCCGAAGCAAAGCTGTGCTAGCAATTTCATAGCCAGCTGATGACTAGAAACCAGACATTAAGGTGGGAGTGTTTACTAAGGAGTCTGGGCTATTCTTCTCATGCTGCCTTTCTAAATTTCTTCTGGAGCTTTTTCTTCTTCATTCCCTAACCTAGCTAGTGGGTTTAGACTTTTTTTTTTTTTTTTTCCTAGATGAAATCATCTATTTGTCCTACAGATTCCAATAAACCAACTAACATCATTTTTTGCATGTGTCTACCTGCTTGTGATGTGACAATGACAAAAGCAAAGGTCTCACTTGTTTCTCTGTACAAGGTGTGCCAGACTTTTACTGAAACTTATACAGCGCTGGGAGATATTGATTTGAGTGAAAGCTGCTGTAAAACTACAAATTATTTAATTTAGTTGCCATAGTGCAGGCTACATGGTCTGTGTTTCAGAGGTGAAATGTCAACTTTGCTAGTCCCTGACAAATCACAAGTGTTGTGCATATATGTAACTCTGGAGGGCTTTATTCTCTAAGTCAATGTCCCCATGCTAAAAGTAACAGCTCCAAATGCACGCAGGCAACAGATGGCTCTAGAATGCAGGTATCAGCTGCTAAAGTACATAGCAGCTCTAGGCAATTTCAAGATTTTTCCATCCCAGATGCATACAATTATTTCTTTACTGTAAAAGCTCACACAGAGACATCTTCTGTAATAGCAACCAACCTTTCTCTGTTCTGAAACCACATGTATTACCATTAGTGGCAAAATAATTATCTGGGAAACACCCACACTCTTGCTTTCATAACAACTGTTGGACTAAAGAGAGGGGAGCACAGCAACTTAAGAATCCTATCACATACTGTTTTGTTCCTATTTACTACTAATGCAGTTCCAAGCAGTAAATTAGATTAGGTCTGATCTTTACAGCAGCTACTCCAAATTTTCTAGTAGCCACATTTACAGTGCGTATCCAGCATGGATGCCAAAATTTTACGTCCAAATCAATCTGAAAAGTAGTTTTGAAGAATAACTTCATATTTCTCCTTGAATTCCCAATTATTTTCTAATTTAGATGATGAAGCTTGAAAAGTGGGTTCTGGAGATCTAGCACTCAGTCTGGACTCAGTCCCAATTCTAATCTCTTTAAGGCCACTGGAAGGCTGGAGAAAGTTTTTCTCATAATCATAATGACTGAAATGGCAGAGCTACCAATAGTGACTTGTTTTCATTTGCCCCTCTGCACCAACAGAAAGACTTGTAGCCTTACCAAACACCAGAAGATAGCTCAGCTTCAAAAGCAATAAAACCAAGCATGGTTAAAGAAGACACATTTCAGTCATTCAGACACTTGCCTCTGAAAGTATTTGAAAATAGGAATTTCATCTACCAAGCTCACACTACTCAGCTACACCTTTACTTTATGGTGCCAAAATATTTAAAAAAGTCTATGGCTTTTGGATTCTTTGAACTTGAAACGGAAGGCACCAAAAAATGGCTCCAAACTGGTGGGATGGTGGGAGCTTGTCCTGAGCTGAGACACTGGGCATTGGAAACCTCCCTCCCGCCTTGGACAGATAAGAAAACCTGGCTGAAAAGAACAACCTTTGTTCAGGGTTTGAAGCCCATTTGGACATCAGTGGGGACAGCTGCCATGGCCTCGGTGAGCACACAGGCATGTAGTGGGCTCCTTGGCTGGCAGAAAGCACCAGCTCTTATATTCACTGATGTCCCAACATAAGCTTCAATGCCGTTTCTGCTCCCAGGAGTGTGCCTGATGAATCAGTGATAATGTGTTGCAATTCCTGCTGACAATAATGAACATGAACACAAAAAACACTTAACTATCCAGCCCCTTGTAATAAAAGCTATTAATATCCAGACTCTTGGTACAGGGGGCATGTTTAATTCACGTGTGGTCTTGACAGCTAACCAGCTGAACCATGTCCATTGTTTTTGCTAGTTTTCCTGTGTTGGGACACACAGGGCAAGCTTTCTTGCAACTAGAGGGAGCTTTGGAAGGGAGCAAGCCTTTGACTGCACTGTTGAATGAAAACATTATGCGGAGCAAGTCCTCTGTAGCTCACCATTATTAAAAATGGCATATAATTTCAAGAACTGTCTAACAGATGCAACTGCTGTGAATTTAAGGACCGGTCAAAGAAAAATATGTAGTCAGTAAACTATGAGTTGGAAATACAGCCTCGGTCAACTATGCTACAACTATTGGTAATAAGCTGGCCTGCTGCTACTACATTTATACTCTAAAGAAACGAACATCACCATAGAAAATAGGCTGTCATTACATCATAACCTTTTATTAGTCCATCACTCATTTTATTAAGTAATCATTTGCAAGAGTGTAAAAAAGTTGTTACGACTGCCATTTCTTAGTGTAAAATACTAAATATCTTTAATTTCCTGCACAACTTCTGACTCCTCACTTAGCTCTGGTTAACTACAGGGCTGACTGATCTAACCCAGGTAATACAGGTGCTTTGGAAAGGCAGAACACTTCAGCACCTTTTGTTTAAAAAGGGGAAATTGCTGCACTTACTTGGATCCAAATTCCCCTGAGCATAAAAGGCGGTGCCTGTGAAATACCATTGCTCTCTCCCAACAACCTCAAGTGCTACTGCAAGGTGTCGAGTATGTCAGCACCTTGAGCTTGCTTTAATTGATATGGGTAGGTATGAGAAGCTGTTTCCTCTGCAGACCTTTCTTAGTCCTACTGAGTATTTCTTCTAGGTTGAGAACAAAGTTGGGCAATCACCATCAAGCAGAAGTTAATTGCCAATTCCATAGATACTGAACAGCCTTGTAGTTTCAGGACAGTAGCTCCTTGGGCTCTTAAACGGAGTGTTTCAGGCAACACCAACCAACAGCTATATGTTATAATATGAAATCTACAAGGAGTAAGAGCAACAGCAGAAAATGAAAATAAAAATGAGTTTTCTTTCTCTTGCAAATGTATATATATTCCTAATTTAAACCTGCTGTAGTAAAATATAGACATACAGAGAGAGAGAGGATAATTTAGGTTGGCAAAGACCCTTAAGATGATCAAGTCTGACCATCAGCTAACACTACTAAGTCCACAACTAAACCATGTCCCTAAGCACCAAAGCCATACAACTCTTAAGTATTTCCAGGAATGGCAACTCCACTGCTTCCCTATGTAGCCTGTTCCAATGCCTACCAACACCTAACCACCCTTTCTGTATGTAAAAATATGTAAATAAAAAGCACTGACTCTTAGGTATTTATGAAAAAATAAAGTGATTGACTCCTAAATAATACTACGTATAATGCTAAGGAAAACATTCCCCAGCATTTGAGCATGTCACAGACAAAGTAATACTCGATGAAGTGTGACGTGATGAGAATTTTTCTATGTGCTTTAGAGAGGCCAGGATTTTATCCATGGAATAAAGTGGGAACAATTTCTTCAAGACAGAGTCCAAACATTGGCAAAGGAAGTTTTAATAGATTTTTACATGACACAAAGCCAAAAGTATCCATAAATGACTGATGTCTCAAATTCCATGGCAAGAATCCCACTGAGCTCAACAGAAGATTTTCCCTCGACTTCAGTGGTCATGAGATCAGAAATGAGGGAGCAAAAATCAGTTTCTTAATGCTTAATATGTATTTCAACATTATAAAACGTGTTACTAACAGCATTAGAACAGTTCATTCATACAGTACTTCTAATTAGAAAAGCATGATCCTGAGGCCCTCCAGAAATTTGTGAGGGAAACCTCTGACTGCTAGTTAATGGTTTTAAATTTTGAATACATCTTTCCCAGTAGGGTAAAGCTAAGTGGAGCAGGTAAAACTGCTACTTTTGTACATATTTTGTTGGTTATAAACACCACTGACAGCAATATTCCCTCTGTAAGCTGTTATTAAAATCAGTGGCATCAGTCTAGTGGCAGTGTTTTTTTTATTTATTTTTTTTTTTAAGATGAAACAACAGTGCTGAGCACCCAGTTAGTGGTTAAGCAATAAAATACAAAATTATTCGTTTTAACGTGGTATATGACATTATGGGTAGGGTTTTCCAAACCCCTTAACTAACACAGTCAATTAGTAGCCTAAGCTACCAGTATTTTTGAGAAACGCGGTTTAGCTTTTTTTATAACAAAAAAAGCCTTAGAATTCAAGCTCATTTGCTTGATAGACTTAGTTTTACTCCAGTGAAATAACGACACTCCACTTCCAAAATTTATAGGGTTCATTTATTACCTCTAGTAACATATTATACTGTATAAATACTCTATCCTTGTTATATGTCCTTTTAAAAAAGCGATAACTTAGAAGATCACATTAGACAAGAAGTATAAAAATAAATACGCTCATTATATGCATTTATTACAAATTATAACCCTTCCCAGAAGGGAAAGAAATATAAAATACTTATAAAGTATGTAACATCTATAGTAATATATTTTACTATATACATATGGAAAGCCATATTCTCTCATTGTCTATGGACTGGCACAAACTTTAATTATGCGAATGTTGGCGTACTGCTGTGGATGGACCTGCTATCCTTCAGCTTTGTCTTCCCGCCTTATCAGTGATTTGAGCACTACAAACTCATCAGAGGCCATTTAGGAGAGGTTCCCATGCATAGCGGGATTTCTTTGATCTCTTTTTACCCGAATGCAAATAATTGCTATTGGCTGGGGTAAAGGAAAAGACTTGAATGTCAAAGTGTTGACTCAAGCGCCCACTGCCAAGAGTCTGGTTGACAGGATGGCAGGACCAAGCTTGAATCCAAGAAGCTCATGGAAGGTATGCAGAAGGCACAAAGAGCAACTACTCATAGACGCTACCTGCTCCATGAAGTTTTCCACTTTTTCTAGCCTCTGGACTACATATGTCACTGCAACGGCATCAGAGTGGATGAGAGAAATGGACAGGCACGTTGGAATGACATAATGATGCTTTAAAAAAAATGAAATTCTAGTTATTTGTGGAATTGACTGTTCTTGACATTTCTTATTCTTTACAGGTAGAGAATATGGCTTTATTTTTATATAAAACTATTCTCTGAAACAATAGCAGCCATGAATGACTTAGTTAAAGCTCCTTTTCTAATCCTGTATTTTTTGCCCTTCGTGAGGTAGGTAAACCCTGACCAATTATTTTAAGCTATCTTTTCTGCTCCCCTTTCCTACACATGGGGACTTGATCAGTACCACAATATAAATCCAAAAGAAGGGAGAAATAACCAAACCCCAAAATGGTTGCTGAAACACGCTTTGGCCACTGCTCCTGTTTGGTTTAATTTGTAACAGACTTTAAAAAAGGAAATTCTAATGCCCTAGGGCCTTATCTGCTGAAGATGAGTGAGTGACATTGGTCTGCTATCCTATCAAACTTGCAATTGGCAGGATAGTTTTAGGGTGCAACGCCAACCAAGGTTATTTGCACTGTCCCACCTCAATGGATCCTCACTGTGAATTTGTACGCAGAACGTATGCGCTGCCTCTAACTCTCATATATTCAGTGCATTGTTCTGAAGAATAAAAAATAAAAAAAAATTAGCTTTCCCAACTTATACTATTTAACTGCAGTCCGTAATGTTGCAGAAGTCTATCAGGTGTTTCGGTTTCTTGGAAGGCTCACAGCTTTCTTGGGGCAGCACGCTGCCATCATAAGAAATACATTTCAACAATCTCTTCTTGAAACCTTTCCCGCACGTCTTAGAGCAGGGTGACCAGTCCCCCAGCTGCCACTGCTGGCAGGGCATGTCAGCGCAGGGACGGACATCGCTGGGCTTCAGCTCCCGGGCACAGTCGGCAGCTGGCCGCCCCCGGGGGTCCCGGCACTCCACCGCCCGCCGCTGCCAGCCTGAGCCGCATGACTTGGAGCACTCGCCCCACTCCTCGATGACCCACTCGGAAGAGATGATCTCCTTGATGGCATTGAAGGACTCTTTCTTTTTACTGGGCACCTTCTCTGACCCAGGCTGAGCAGGCTTCTTCACGAAATAGGTGAACTTGATCTTGGGCTGCGGCAGGTCCCCCACCGTGAGGACCTGGATGGTCAGAGGCTCCTTCAGAGGGCTGAAACTACGGATCCTCTCCAGGGCGGCAGAGGAGCCGCTGTATCTCAGCACGCTGCCCTTGTAGGTGATGTCCTGCTCCAGCGTCGACAGGGTGTAGTCACCGTTGAGGATGTAGGTGCCATCCATGGCTTTGATGGCCAGGAAGCTGCCGTCATGTCTGGCACCCCGGTGATTTCGCTGCTTCACCTCAATGTTCGTTGCCCCAGCTGGAATGGTGACGACATCGTGGTAGCCAGGTCTGTCCAAGAGAAAAGAGAAAGACTGAGCCCTCTGCTCGTCCCTGGGAAAGGGAAGAAGCTGCCTGGCACAAGACTGAATTTCATTTGAAACTGAAGCATGAAGCTCACGAGCTGCTGACCTATTCGAGCCAAGGGATTAAGGGATTTGCAAAGCCACATCCCATGTTATTGCTATGGCAGAGGCATGCCCGCATGTCAGAGGCTTCCTTCCACTGGGATCGCACTGTGAATTATTATCAGCCAACTGTCTTTGACAGATCAAATCTCAGTTCCAAGGATAAACTGAGACAGTATCTCACTGACTTGGAAACCAAAAGCTTACACCCACAAAATATTCGCCAGAACAGAAAGCAGCTGCAGTCATGCACTCACTTTGCTCTCACAAGTGTGCCAGACACTTTCTTGCATGTGGATCCATTGCCACCGCAGATGCCGCATTTGTCAAACTTCTTGTTGGATCCTATCATACGGTCACAGCCAGCCTTTACACACTGTCCCTGGACGCACACAGAGGTGGAGTCGGGGCTACATGGGGTACCATCCACAACCTTAGCAGGAAACAAGCAGTAGGGCTTTTGATTAGAAGATGCATACTTCTTTGAAAATGCCTAATACAGATAACATACAAAATGTAGAAGATGAATAGCGAGAAGACCTACGGCACTGGTATTTTCAGGGCTAAACTAAAAACCAAGCAGCCTGTAGACAGTTGGAGGTATGCAGTGCTACTTGAAAAAAATTAAAATGCCATGGTGACAGGAGAAAACAACCAATTTCAGCTTTTATTAACTCCCTTCCCAGACTGGAAAAGAGCCAACACAGAACTGTTTTAATAATTTCCTATACAGAAAGAACATTTTTTCTCTAATGTCACTAGAAGGTAGTCATGTCCTCAAAGTACAGGATCAAAATTGCTTTTAATGGCGTAATCAATCCTTTCTTTCTAGGAGTATTGCTCGACAATAAACATCTGTGTCATCACCCTGGTAGTTACTGGCTCTCAACATCTTACGACAGTGAGTTCAAGTAGCTACGCACGACGAATTATTTTTCCTTTTGTTTATTTTAAGCCGTCAGCATATTAGTAACTGGTATGAGAAAGCTCCAAAGTTTTGGCAAAGAACCACCACAGTTTTCCAAACATATCTCAGTTTAATCAAACTCGTGGAAGGAGCGGAAAGGAAACTAGGGTGGAGTGGGTAGATGAGGTGGTATGTGTGAAATAACTGTAGGGACTGTGCCAGAATATTTAAAGCATGCTTGCACTGATCAGATTGTACATGTAGGGAGAAGAAAAGTAAGAATCTAGCATACATACAAGAAGAGCAAATATAATTTCAGAATTCTACATGTCTCGACTCTTAATTTCACATGCAGAGTCAGATGAAATAAAAGTCTGATTCATGACTAGGTAGATGAGGGAGAGTTTTGAAATACCTTTGGCTGTAGAACAAAGAAATATCCTGTTCCTTTTGCTCGGCAGACCAGCTTGCATCTGTCCTTTGGAGAGACACCAGCAAACTTGGGTGTCCACTCCACTGCAGGTCCGCTTCCAAAGGGAGACTTGGAAAACTCATTATGCTTTTCACATTGTTCCTCCCTAAAGGTTTTGCCTGTAGGCAGAGGAAAGACAGGTGGACATGAGATCATCTTCTCTACATGGTCTTCCTCTACAAGATTCCCCTTTTCCACCTCAAAAATGGGGAAAAAATTACCATCATTATCCGGACAGTCCTCGATGTTACACGACCTGTATTGCACCCGCTTCCCTTCGCAGTATTTCCCCCCGTTCCTCGGGACGGGGTTGTCACACTCCCTGAAGGAGTACTGCACTCCACCACCACAAGTCCGGGAGCACTCTCCCCATGCTCCCCAGGACCCCCAGCTCCCATGCACCGGGGTCTGTAATGACAAGAAGGAGAATGAAAGTGTTAATATAGTAAAAACAAAACCACAAAACCTGCAGCCATGCTCATTTTTTTACTTAAGCCACTTTTTAAAAGAAAAAAAAAAAAAGCTCTAAGCCTGCTTAATTAGCTATCTACCACCATTTATTCAAGCCCTTACAACTGTTTGATTGCTCTCACTGAAGCATTATCTGGGCTACTCTGCAACCCAAGATATCTCTCTGTCTCTCTCTCTATATATATATACATATAGATATGTACACACACATTTATACTTACATCATAATGCTTCTTCTCAGTTTTATTCACACACTTGCCATTCATGCACCATTTCCCTTCTCCACAACTGGTGCCGTCCGCCCACGGGAAGTGTTTAGTTTGGCACACAAGCAGTCCTCCCGAAGTGCCGGTACACCACAACGTTGTGCACGTACTGGCTGCATCAGGGCAGTGCTTGGACTCATCTCCAAAAGTGAACTGGCACTGCCTGTTGGCATCGTACAATGTGCCAGGCAAGTCAGAAGGAAGCTGGATCGGTTTATGGGGCTTGTCCAACAAACACTCACCTGAAAAGGAAGAAAAAAGGGAAAAAAAAAAAACAGACTCTGTCAGTGAGTTCAGTTTCAGCAGGGAAAAATGTATTTGCATCTCTAGAACTACATTTGCATTGTAGCATAAGTCTTCAAGCCAATTTGTGCCACCATTTTTGTAAAGTTAAGGTCCTTCTAAAATCATTGGCAGCACATAAAAGGTTAACACTATTCTTTAGCAGAAAGCACTCCCTTAAAAGAAAAAAAAAAAAGCAAAGCAGTAAAACACAAAACCATAAATTCCACATGAATGGAAAGCTTAATAACCTTACCATGACCATTATCCAAAAATGTTGTAATCATGTAGGCACTACACGGAGA
Organism: Anas acuta; assembly: GCF_963932015.1. Lineage (NCBI taxonomy): Eukaryota > Metazoa > Chordata > Aves > Anseriformes > Anatidae > Anas > Anas acuta. Next base: position 97,926,253 of record NC_088979.1, on the reverse strand, counting down.
CCAAGGCTGGCTGCGATCCAGATTGGAAAGCATAGATGCCATCATGTGGAAATCCCGGCTTATTCCATTAATACCAGCACACTGCTTTGCATCGTCATGAGGCATGTTAAACACGTGGCCTTAAAAAAAAAAAGGAAAAAAGTTGGTGATTTTAGGAAGTCTGTCCTATGCATTACCAAGGCTATTGTATGTATAACTCTAGAGCTACTCAAAGCCTGGCCTTTAAATGCTGAAAGAATATCCTGATCTGAACGGTACCAAGTTTTAAGCAGATTACAGCGTATTCTCCCTCTCCTCACAGGCTTTTTTCCTGCAGCCACAGTCTAGCACACAGCTCTTGCAGACTGGATTTGCTTTCTGCAGCTCAACCCCACTCCACAGCAAAGCTCTGCCTCCTCCTGACTGTGCCAGGGGAGTGCAGGGGCCCCGCGCCCCGCAGGGCAAGCCGTCAGCAGGGCTGGGGAGCTCTGGGCTTTACGTCATCAAGCCAGCTTCAATTAATCAGCCGGAACCTCATTTCTAAGTTGCAAGTACCTAGCTCATGTGCTGTTGTAAAGGCAGCCTGTAAGCCGTCGTCTTCAATGATAGAGCAACTGCGGTTTAGATCACAAACTGTTCCCACATCGGCCATCCCAAGAGTATCACATGTCTTGGCACCGCAGAGGTCCTGTAAAAAAAAGGCAGTTTCATTATTAATCAGATCAGAGACTTAACCTTGGCAAGCAACATCCAACCCTGGCAGTTTGCCTTTACTTATGGAAAGAGCATAAATATTCAGCACTTCAATGGGTACGATGGCAAAAATCTGTCTTTGGAACATACACAAGGCTTACACGTAGAAGTAAAATGCATAATTTCCATACTAGCCCTGCTGGAAATATAAGGCAGAAGCACACTGCATTTACCATGAGTTTCACCTGGGACAGCACAAACGGTAAAACAAACGGCTAAATAAAAAGGGACTCATTCCAACTGCAGCCTGCTCTGCTGAACCTGTGATGCCACAGGACTGCCTCCGAACACATTTTTGGGGGACTCCCAGCAGACAGAGCCTCTGGGGGTAAGGGGCAACGTGCGCAAGGGTCGGTTCAGCCTCCTTGTCCCTCACCTGCCTGGTGAAGAGGATTGCGGTGTCATAGTGCTCCGCGTGCCGGTCACTTGGCGGGTTGTGCTGCTTTTGCCAGCTGCAGAAGTTTCGCAAAGTCAAGGCAGCATTGGAAGAGATGTCAGGTCCCTTCCGCTCCTCGTAGATGACCATGATCTTCACCACCACCAGGCTGATGGAGTTGCGGATGCTGGGGTGCTTGTAGAGCTTGGCCGCCACGGAGAACAGCGTCAGGAGGTAGTGCTTCAGCCCGCTGCCGTGGAACTCAGCCATGGACTGGTCGGCCACCAGCATGGTCTCCACGTAGCGAGGGCTGGACACGAACCGCTTTTTCCTTTTGCTCCTCGTTTCTGCCTCTGGAAAGCGAGGGAGACAGGGGCAAAGCACACGTGAGCGGCACAGGGGATGGCCATACAACCCCACGCCGGGGAACCCGACACCCACCGGGACTCAGCACCCGACCTCGGGGCACCCTTAGCCGCGTTCCCCCCGAGGCGTGGCTGCGGCAGGCCCCGTCCCGTCCCCCCGTCGGGGCAGCCCCTCGCCCCCCTCGCTGCCGGCTACCTGCGGGCCCCTCCGGCTCCGGCTCCGGCTCCTCCGCCCCCGGCTCTGCCACGGCGCAGCGGGCGGCGGCTGCTGCTGGATCTCCCCGTCGGGTCCCTCGGCGGCGGCGGAGGAGGTGGACGCCGAGGCGGTGCCCGACGCCGGGGGCCGGCTGGATGAGGTACTGGCGGCCCCGCAGCGAGAAGGCTCCGCGCATCCCCGCGCACAGGCTGAGGGCGGCGGCGGAGCCCGGGTCCCGGTTGACGGTGCCGGAGTAGAAGCAGCGGGAGAGCTCGTCCCCCGACGGCGGAGAGGAGGGCGAGGGGGAGGGCGGCGGCCCCCCCAGGTACTGCAGGGTGAAGTCCGGGGCCAGGAAGCTGCTGTCGGGCTCCAGCTCCAGCGTCAGCCGCTCCCCGAAGGCGTCCAGGCGGAACCGCTCCCGGCCGCCGGCAGCGCCCAGGCGCCGCGGCCGTACCAGCGCCTGGCGGGCGGTGGCGGGGGGCTCGGCGCTGCACGGTCCCAGCGCCACCAGTACCGCCAGTAACACCGGCACCAGCACCCCCAGCGGGCGCCCCCCGGTCCTCATCGCGGCCGCCGGGCTCGGGGCGGGGAAGGCTGGTTGCTGCTGGCCTGGCGGAGCCTTTCTGCCTCGGTCGTTAATTTGTAAAAGGCGGAGAGCGAGATTTGCTTATATATATGTATTTTTTTTTTTTTTTTGGGGGGGGGTGTTGGTTTTTGCGGGCGGTGGAGGCTTCTCTCCGCCGGCAGTCCCGCGATCACTGCAGAGGCGGCGGCGACTTCCCCATGGCAGCAGCGGGGAGGGAGCGAGGCAGGGTGTGCGAGGGGCAGCCCGGCCCCGCTCTCCGGCCGCCTCCCGGCCCCCTTCTCCTTCTCTCTGCTCCGCTCCGCGCCGCCGCTCCTCTTTTTCCCTGCCCTCCGAGCGGGGAGGAAGCTCCGGCGAGTCCCCTCCGGCAGCCCCGGGCCGGCCTCGGGTGCACTTCCACAGGGCGGATGCTGGGGGACGATCGCCGAGACACCCCCCTTCCCCGCGGAGAGGAGCGGGACGAGAAAGCAAAAAAGCAGAAAAAAAAATAAAAATAATTCAAAATAAAATGAAACAGCGAGCGAGCGGGCGGGCCCCTCCGCCCCGGACCCTCCGCTGCGATCCGGGCGGCTCCGCCGAGCGGGCTGAGTGCGGCGGCCGGGGCCGGCGGCGGCCGCCCTTTATGGGGTTCTGCCGGGCCGCCCCCACCCCGCCGGGGCCCGCCGCCCCCCGCCGCGCCGCCCCCCGCCCCGGCCCGCTGAGCTCACCGCCTGCGTAAGGCGGCGGCGGCAGGCGGCCCCCGCCCCCGGCCCCCCCACCAGCCCCCGGCGGGGCGGGACGGGGCGCGGCGCGGCGAGGCGGGCAGCCACGGGGTCCCGGCCCCTTCCCCCGGCCCCTCTGCCCCTTCCCCCGCCGCTCGCCGTCAGCCCCGGCCCCCTCCGACGGCGGGGTGCCCCCTCCCATTGAGCCGCGGGTCGGGGGCGCGGCTTTTCCTATTATTCCCCCCCCCCCCCCCCTTTCCCCTACACACACTCTTCACCCGCTCCCGGCCCTACTAGGCCGTGCACCTGTAGTTCTGGGAAATGGTTCGTGCTGTAAATCGCTTAAACAGAGGCGCGCACGTAGGGGCAGCCAGGGTTTTTCTTTCGGGCCGCGGTGGTACAGCTAATCCGCCGTGCGGCCTGAGCTGCGATGGGCACGGCTGCTTCCCCCTGCTGCGGAGGCCTTTTGGAGGCCGAGGGCAAAGAACTGGCAAGAAACAGTGTTAGATACAAGATACAAACACAAGTGCTGCTGCACCGATCAGTGACAATCCCCAAAATAAAATGCTTCAGCATCAGGTGATGCCGTGACTTAACGCAAAGGTAAAACTCACAGGCTGATGACAGAACTAGCAAACGCACCATCCTTCTGACAGAAGCGAGCATTTCAATGGTTTCACACATCCACCATTCTCTTAGGAGCACCTGAATCTAAACCGAAGGGTTTTTGTCCTAACTCAACGTCAGATAAATGTGGAGCCGTATTTCAGTGTCAACTGCACAGGCCAATTATCTGTCAAGTTCAGATAACACATTTGTTTCCCACGGCGCTGTGTAAATCCTACATTTTTAGAAACATCCAACTTTTCAACTTGTGCAAAAAAAAGCACATGGATAGATGAACTGGATTTTCCAGTTACTTACTCCACAAAAGTGCTGTTGTCCCACACAACGATGAACAAAATCAAATGGGGGATTTTACTTGGGATACGGCAGCCAAAGCCTGTGCATTTTTAGCAGAGCCTTGGCTTTGAGAAACTGCAACTGCTGCCCATTAACAAGTTCGGGACAGAAATACGCGTTCAGTTTTAACAGAGGCCTGATTTTTCTCTCAAGACTTGGAGATGAGTGGTGATCTCTGAGATCCAGCAATGTACACCCAGCTGTACCATGCTTTTCCCAGGACAGGAGACATGACAGAGGTGTGGCCCACTCATGCTGCTAGTTTTGTGTTGCACACGATAGCAGTTATACATGTTTTGAAGGTTTGGGGAATTATGAGCTTAGTAGTCTAGAAATATGGCATATAAAATGTAGAATTGAAAGGGAGGTCTTGTAACTTATTTTTGAGCTTCAGACTGAAAATTGTTATGCTTGCAAAGAGACCCATTAAAAGTACGGCAACCTCCAGCCTGTCACCGTATGGATACAGTGCATGCATCAGGAGGGACTAGAGCTGGGCCACTTCAGTGGCCACCAAGCCATCTACAGCTTTGTGACAATGTTTTACTGGTCCTTTTTGATTGAAAAACTCCGATTTAAAATCTCCCGACCACCTTAAAAGATTTTTTTTTGTGAGTAAAGTCTTCACTGTGTTCCACCAGGTGGCACTCTCTTATAAAAAATTCTCTTGGACAATGTTTTACGGTTCATCTCCCAGGTTTCCAGCTATGCTTTGGAAGAAACGCTTAAATTTCAGAACTCTTCTCAGGCCTTCTGTGGTTAGGACAGTTGGTTTAAAGCTTTTTATATAATGTCCAAGAAAGTGCTTTAGGAAAGTGGCAACCACTCAGCAATTGCCTTGTTCTTCTATTGCTGGATGTGCTGCTGTGAAAAGGCATGGAAACGATTTGCAGTAAGTGAGCATGGGTGAAGGAACATTTACAACTACAAGCAAAAGGTCTGGCTCTTAGCGGACATGTAGTGGCACTACACAATGAGTGTAGTATTGCAAGTGCTTAAATCTACTTCTGCAAATAATTCTAATGTCTTTAGCTGCAATGTGCAAGACTAGGAAGCACGTGTATGCATATTTGCAATCCATATCATATCAAATCTGCAATCATATTATGTAGAAATGAAAATCCCTATTAAAATTATGATATTTAGAAAGCTAAACTTACCGAAAATTTGCAGAATTTCACTTAATGAGAGTAAAACCTAGAAAAGGCATAGAACATTTTTTAATAAATCGCTAGTGTTCTAGTGTTTCTCGGGAAAAATTCAAGGACTTGTAATGCAAAGATAGCCACCAGATGGAGCTAATAGATCATCGTATTTTAGTCTGCAGTGCGTTTTATTTTAAGTGGATTACCCATAAATGTTTACAGCATCGGAGCAATATTAACAATGGTGAAGTTTCAGTTTCTTTTCCAGTGTTTGTATAAGCTGCTGTTTCCAAAATTGAAAAAAAAAAGACTTTTTTTTCAGCCTTTTTGTTCAAATGCTGCAGAATGATAACAGGATAACAGCTTTAAAAAACTATAACAATTTAGTATTAAAACAGCAGATGGCACATTAGTCCCACTGAACAGAGGATGGGAGACAAAAAAATGCTCAAAGGAACACTTCCAATAACCTTAATCCTTTTATTTTTTTCCCAGAGATTGATCTAATTTTGCAGAACTCTTGTCCCATCACTGCTGGTTACTACTGAAAGGCTCACCCATAAACAACACTTCTATTCCCCTTCTCAACATGGAGCTGTCTGAGAGGTTTGGCTTCATGCAGAAAAAGTGAATCCATTGTCACTCAGGATGAATGGCTGTAGCGAACAAGATTATTTATGGATTTCTGATCTACTCTAATGTCTTTTGTGATATACAAAATTGCAAAGCTTATTGCTCTTTTCCATTTATTATTGATTTTGATGTCATTAACACTTAATTTTTATTAAGCAGGATAACAAGATGTTAAAGTGGAATATGACAGAAAACTCTGATTTAATGACTTCAACTTGAATGACTAGTAGGAACTTTTTTTTGGAGGGGAACTGTGATTCAATTTGGTTAACAGTTTTCCCATAGTTTCACCTTTTACATGAGCTAACAATCAAAGTTGCTGAAAAATACACGAATTTTGGGACCCACCAGATTTTATTCCTAAGTAGCTTGTATTATAGGCCTGAATGCACTCAAAATGAAGAACTACCATTTCTTTCTGCTTTCCACTAGTAAGCTTTCATCAAAAACGAACCGAATGGGAACTTAGTGTACCTCTGGCTGCATGAGTCAATAATTTTATTATTCAGCAGATATAATGCACCAGACTTTTGGATTCAGGATTTAGGCTATTTCAATTTGTAAAGGTAAGGGCAGCCAGGAAGCTTAACTTAATTTAAACCAGTAGAAATTAGAATCCATTTAGTTGATGCCAGTCCTTACTTAGATCACAAAGATATTTTGCACTGACTTAATGTAATACCACCTCAATGATTTTAATACAATTGCAGGCATTATGAATGATGGCATAATTTCTCTCTTTAACATTTTTTTTTTTTTTGCTGAGCACAGGTAGAGGCATATGTAATCGAGATTACTTTATGGATCTCCTAAAGACCATGTTATTAGTTGCCAAACTAGCTTTCAGTTGAATTTTTCTTGAAGCTGCTTTATAAAAGGTTTTACAAGTAGTTTAACTGTTTAACTGTTCCTGAAATTAGTGTGGTGAAAAGTATGTTGAGTTTTGTCCACAATGAAATATTTTCGTCCATTTTTGTTGTAGGATAGGAGCAGAGGGAAATTAAAAATAAGGAGGGCAGAAGTCAGCTCTGTGTACAGGGAGTGCAGTAATGTGTCCTAATGTTCCCTTATTGTTTGTTGGGCAGCTGTAAACCCCCTCTAGTCACCTGTTGCTCAGTGTCCTCCTCATTTTACAGCCACAACTCATAGTTCGCTCCTGGCAGTAACAGTAGGTCATATCCAATGAAGATGATGATGTGGGTCACACTTGAATGGATGTAGAGCACCTTTCCTTCTGTGGTTGACTGCATCCGAAGGAGGATGGCAGTGCATCGCTGATGGTCTATGCTGGCTGACACGCTTGACCTGAATTGGCTTGGTGCGGGAGAGTAGGCCTCCATCCTGACCAAGAGCTGGCTCTACTCATAACCATGTATATTACTGTCTACCGTAGTATCCCTATCTGATCCAAGACATCAAAGGTTGTTAACAGCTCCTGGCTGTTTGTTGACTGATGTGCTTGTTTGGACCTGTGAGCTAATGCATTTTAATGATACATTCTGAGACTAGTGGAGGCAAAGCTGCACATATATTTAATAACACTTTTCTGGCTAGATCAACACCTGAGGGGGAGGGGGCAGCCTAGCATTAAGCTTTTTGTTAACCTCTTCCCCCAACTATTATCAGTCACATACCTTAGCAAAATCTGTTACCAGAGCACAGTTGGTCTGAAGGTTTGCATCAGAATGTGAATTCATATCACATGCAAGTGGTTTAGAGGACTGTTGGGGTCTGACACATGTATTTCTCTTCCTGGTGGTAGAAGTATTCCTACTGAGGAATTTGTGTTACCATCTAAATGGCTAATGGAACAGCTGACCTAAATCCAAATTTTCACGGTCAAAACAACTGCTAGTGTCAAATATACAAAAATCTCTCTAGAAAGAACGGATCAAATAAAAGGAATCAGGCAAAACAAAATGTTGCATTATAGTATGTCTGCAAAATGTTTCAGAAGTTAAATATAACCGTAACCATAACGTTGGCTGCAAAGTCCCTTGGCAACTGGCAAAGAGAACGAAGCACATTCATGCATACCCCGAGTTCCACTGACATTTTGATATTTTTATCACACTGCAATTTCAACAGATACCACACTTTCTCAGTGTACTTTGGGCACAAGTACTGCAAGAAGCGTTATACTTTCCATGAAAGTTCTCATAATGAAAACTCATCACTGTACCTATATATTTTTTTCGTACCTTCAAAACATTCATGTGATGTAGGAGAAAATTATTGTCACAGCAGATGAGGGCATCAACCACTGATTCCAGGGAGCTTTCTATCTTGCTGGACAGTGCTCTCCTTATTGCTGTCCTGGTCTAACTGGACATCCACTGGTCTTTCTTTGTGATGGGAGCCTGATACACATTATAATAAATACCAAGAAATTTAGACACAAATAAGAAATATTTTCTTTAAATTTCTAGCTGGGCAGTTCACTCACCCCAGTTCTCACACTGCCAGCCGCACAAGCAATTGTGTCAGCTTAGCAGAGGAGGTTATGATGCATCCTAGCAAGTCGTGGAAAAGAGCAGCTCAGCCTGGCAGGAGAGAAAGAAACACTCTGATGTGATGTTGCTGTCTTACCATTACTGGGTTTATTAGCTGGTTGCAATACAGCTTCCAGACCTAAACTGCCACATACATGTAATACTATGCAGAGCTTAACTTGCACGAGGTCTTACTAATATGAGGATCCATTCCTTTTTCTTCCTCACACTCTCTCTGTATGATTTTGGTAGTCTTGTTTACATCCTTTATCTTCCCCTTATTTATTTCAGCTCTTTCTGCTGCACCCTTCCTCCCCATTATGCTGGCTATTCAATAGTTGGCAGTAAGCATATTTAACAAAGAACAAAAATCATTAAGGAAAGTGCTTAACCACTTTCCACTCCCCAAACAATTTATATACATGTTTAGACTCATCTAATCCATGTCTTTCTAAAAGCTGATTTAGATAAAATTTCCTCTTGATGTGCAGGGCTGGGTCTGGCCTCCTTGAACTGCAGTTCTTGGTGTTCCTTTTGGTCTAAATTGTTCTGAGAGGGTCCCTCTCTTTCTCCCTTTCCCTTTCCAAAGAGCCTCAACTTTCCTCTATGTGCCTGGAGATTGCTGATGTTGGATAAAATGCTTTTGCTGTAGCACCTGCAAAAACTTTCTTTTTGTTTGGCATAATGTTTTTCCATCTTGCATAACCATGTCATCTAGGAAAAAAAAAAAAGTTAGGCCCTTTCTAACTGTGGTTGTATGTGGTGTCAGTGTATAGTATATAGGGTGCAAATTGGACAGAGCCAGACTCTTTTCAGTGGTCCCTAGTGACAGGACAAGTGACAACAGGCACAAACTGGAACACAGGTACAACCTGAACATCATGAAACACTTCTTCCCAGTGTAGGTGACTGAGCACTGGCATATGTTGCCCAGAGAGGTTGGTGAGTCTCTGTCCTTGGAGATCCTCAAAACCTGTTTAGGCAACCAGAACTACGTGACCCTTCCAGAGCAGAGGGGTTGGACCCATGGACATAATGATGACCTCCAGAGGACTGTTCTAATCTCAACCATTCTGTGATTCAGTGAATTCTGAGTCTTAAGGCAACCCTGAAACAGTAGCCATTTGACAATTAAATGGAGAAATGCCTTCATTGCTCAAAAAGCAGAGCAAAACTTTGGTCAAATAGCAAGTTAGGCATTTCTGCATGAAGCAATTGAATAATAAGCCTTCATAGTTTTGAGTTTTACTTCTCAAAAGAGAGGGATTTTGATGCATCAGTGCAACTTTTATAAGGCAAAAGAGTTGTTACCCAAGGTTCCCCAGTGTTCTCACTAATCTCAGCACTATCTGCAAGCAATTGTAATGGAGATCAGCTGTTAGCTTCTATCTTGCTGCCAAACTGGACCTATATCACAAGTGGAGAGGTGCTAGCCAGCCAAGCATGAAATACTCTTGCCTGCATCTATTTTATTCTGAACTGATGGAAATAACATGTAAGCGAGTAAAAATCTCAGCAATACATACCTCAAGAGGGACAACCTTAAAAGGCAGCTTTACTTAACAGCAAATTTGGGGATTTGCATCAGGATCTTTATTTAGATGCTTTAATCCAGCCATTCATCAATTTATACCATGGCCTAAGCAAATATTTCGGAAATGCTACAAGAGATTATAATGTAAAGTCATGGTTTTAAGTACCGTCCTATGTGTATAGGATGTATACCATTTTTTTTTTTTTTTTTTTGTGTATACCAAAATAGGATAAGATGTCTTTGCAACTTTTGGGAGGCCTAGCTCTGCTAGACTCCTTCTGAGATGAGGAGCAAATCACCTAAACTTAGGTTTAACAAAAGCCATAAATATGTAGAATCCAGTAGCTGGCTTAACTCTGTTTTTTAAAACCTTGCTGGCTTTCCAGAGCCATCAGTAATAATTGCCTCCTTCTAAACAGTGTATTTTTGACTCCCTCATTGCGCATATGAGGCTTTAAATGAGCAACTCAGTCATTAAGGAGTATCACTTCAAAAGCCCATAGTGAACCTTATCTTTAATTAACAGGTAGAAAACTGAGGCACAAAAAGATTCAGCAAGTTATTAGCAGTAAGACAAAATACCTTTGGCATTACCAATGCAATTCATATATATCTTCAGAGCCTCACAGAGCCATAACTCATAACTTCATAAATTCAGCTGTAGAGCCATAACTTCAGCTACTGAAGACATTCAGGACAGGGCTTATTATGTTGTTAATCTGTATTTACTTTTTGACAGCAGAACCCACATTTTGAACAGGACATGGGATGGTTACCTCTTAGTTTTTTCTGCTTTTGATTCCCCTTGTTTTCTGTTTATAGACTGGAGCTTGAGATTACTTCTTTGCACTTCTTTAATGTTAGGTAAAGAGTAAGCAAGAAATTGCAGGATTACAGAGTCACAGAATGGCTGAGGCTGGAAGGAACCTCTTGAGGTCAACTGGTACAACCTCCCTGCTCAAACAGGGCCACCCTAGAGCAGGTTGCCCAGGACCACATCCAGATGGCTTTTGAACATCTCCAAGGATGGAGACTCCCTAGCCTCTCTGGGCAACCTGTGCTAGTGCTTGGTCACCCTCACAGTGAAAAATGTTTCATGATGTTCAAACCGAAACCCCTGTCTTCCAGTGATGGGAAAGGCCACTGAAATGGCATGTTTGCTGCTGACACAGAAACTCATATCCTCAGCTTTTATCATTTGCCTGTTTACAGTGTAAGATTTTCCAAGGCATGCAAAATCTAATACTTGACACTTTCTCTGCTCCTCCATAAAGAAACTTCTTAGCTTCTTTAGAAGCTTCCCTTGGTGTATATGCACTTTTTGCATGCCATTGTTACTGCACTCTTCCATCAAATGAGTACAGCAATGAGTACTGTCACTTCTGAAGAAAGTAGATGCCTACGCACATGAGCACTTGGAAGAGTATTCCAAAAAACCCACCCAAAACCAACAAAATGAACAAAAACCTAACCACCGCCACCAAAAGCAGAGAAAGAAAGAGGGAGTTCCATTCATCTTAGAAAGGTTCCAAAGGATTGTTAGAAACTGTGATCATATCAATAACTTTTAGCTATTTTACAGAAATAGTTAAACCAGTGAAATAATGAGCAATGTGACCACCAGAACAACATGCCAGATCAGACCGGTAGCCATTAGCAGAAAGAATTTGAGCTCTGGGGCAGCAGGATCTTCCCTTTGCTACTCCCTCCAGTTTTTGGAAGATTTTAAATTACTGTCATAGTTCACTGCACAGTCACACTTGCTATCTCCCCAGCCAATCTGGAGCAGCTCAAGTGAGCCACTCCTCTGGCACATAACCTTGCTTGCACAACTCCATATTAAGACTATTAATACATTTTGCCCATGTGAGGAGCCCTTATTGTGGTGATGTAATACACAGCTCAATCATATAATGTTAACAAAGAGAACTTGAGCAGACACGTAGACCCCAATCCTGGAAATATTTATAGTTAGGCTTGAGTTCTGGCATCTTATTAACCCCTTGAGTGTTTGCAGAATTGAAAACATAATAAAATGTTGGCTAAAATATTCTGTTTACAAATTATATCAAGAGGAAGCATGTGCAATGACTTATTCAAGAAATGTAGTTTTTAAAACAAAACTTCCTTCCACCCATGCTCTCTGTCAGGTTGTACCATGGAGAGTACAGCAAGAAATAAATGAATCTTAGAAAAGCAATACCCAGATTTGTACCATCACTCTTGTTACCAGTACATCTTCTGGAAAAAAAAAAAAAAAGTTCCTGATTAAGACCAAACGCCAATAAGCTGGTAAACAAAACCTAGCTTTTTTTTTAACTTCCATTTAGCATCATTAAATTTCTCCTTTTGGCTTTAATACACATTTATGCAAGTCTTCACTATACATGTGTAGATACGTCCTTTGATTTCCCTCCCATGGGCATAAATTTAAGCATGGGACCTCTGTTGATGTGCTGCCTTTGCTCTGCCACCAGCTCTTTTTTACATAGTGTGGCACAACTATGTTATAGTTTTGGCTATTAAAAAACTGAAATCAGGGAGCACGCGACATTCATGATACCATAACGTTCTTTCATATTTCCTTGAGTGTCATGCTAAAGTCACAATTTATTTGACTGAATGGTTCAGATTGCCAAATACATGCTTTAAAGTTAAAAGCTATACTTAAGGTAAAGGTAGATATTTGGGTATATGATTAAGGCTCATCAAGAAAAAATTATCAGGTTTTGAAATGTCTCAAATCTGCTAGGAATATGTGGATCTATATCTACCAACCAGTCTCTGTACTTTGTCTCATTCTCTTACTGTTGAGTTCCACCTTCTATTTATTTAAAGGGTTATGTGTTTTAATTCAAAATGTATTTATGTGTGATTAAAATATCATGGGCATAAAAATGCATCATAGTTTCACATGGATTTTTTTTTTTAACATAATAATTTTATGCCTACCTAAAATCAGTGATCATTTCTGATCATAAGCTGGGCATAACTGGAAGGCAAGTGTCACCCTCACTCACTGGCAATGCTCTCCTGTTGTGAAAGAGAGCTCAGTCTGATGTCTACTTTGGCCTCTGGCTCCCTAGGAGTACAGCTGAGGCAACCCCAGATTCTCTGGAACAGATCTGCTGCCAAACTTTGAAAGAAACCTTGGGTTGCAGCTGCCACTGCCTGGGTCAGCTGTGTGCTGAGGGACATTTACATGCCCCTTACAAAATACAAGTGGGTGAAGAAGCAAGAGGGTGACCTCCATTCTGCTCTTGACTGCTCTGGGCTGTTTCAGGCTTGGGGGAGCTGCTGGCCCAAGTCACCTGGGCAATGATGGATGTGCTGCTCTCACAAGGTGGCACTGGGTTGGTCCAGGGACAGTCTGGGGAAGTCCTGTAGGAATTGATGAGGGGCACTGACTGGAGAGGTCTTTCTGATCTTCTGGGGCTGACATCCCATGGTCTGAAAGCCACTATGTGGCTTCAAAGGCATTAACGAAAACAGCTAGGGAAATTTTTTCTCTGAGACTGTCAAAGTCCCGTGGGAGGGTTCCTGTCTGAGCCTGAACTTGTTCTTACGTGTAAAAAGTAGAACAACACAATTCCTGGTCATCTAGAAGATGGAAAATCTGTTATTGTGTGTTGCTTTTCTCAACATTTTCTTTCTTAAACATTTAAATTCTCTAGGTTGTTGCTCAAAAATATTTATGAACTGGGAGTAATATAAAAATCCTAGCTACAGCACAAATATACACAGCTGTCACATGTAACACACTTTTTAAAACCAAGGCATCACCAGGTAAGTTAGCAAATATGTAAAAAAATTCCACTTATAAGAGCATTTATTTTTATAATTCTAGTGATGCCAACCGATCTGTCATTGCTTTATATGGTAAATACATGAGCGAAAATAGGTCGTGTAAAGAAATTACTAATGAGACAAAAAACTGAAACCAAATTTAACTGAGAGGGCCCTACCAACTTTATTAATGTGCATTTCAAAGCTTTCCAAGAAAAATGTTGTCATTTTACCTTTTCAAAAGGATTCAAACTCAAACATAGTATGGGAAACAAGCTGAAAAACTATAAACGCTAAAGCTATGACATAAGACACCAAAAGCTCAGAAATTGTAAGTGGCAACATTAGCTCATGATGTTTACTTCAGGGAGGGCAGAAAAGCAAAAGTCAATTAAGGTGAGGACATCCACTGCTAAAACTGCCAGCACTTGTTGCTTTATGTTAATCTCTGTGGCTCTAATCCCACAGTATTTTTTACATATCGGCAGACAGCTGCGCTTGAACAGAGGCCCATTCACTTCATGTCATTTGAGCATCTCTTTTGCATTCAAGGGCTTTGATCTGTGTGGCTGGAAGGAGAAAGTCTCTTCTTAGCTTCTGTCCACAGCAGCGCCCCGGAACACACACACTGCTTTCTTAGTACAGTGCGGGTCTTTTGTACCACTGCAACTCTGCAAGGGCTATGGAAATACACACGTATCTGTTTTAACTCCCGTGTGGATCATTTGATTATACAGTTGTGATGTGAGAAGTACCAAAAGCTGTAACAATAAGTGATATAAATGGTGGTTGTCCACAAGCCAGACATTTAATTGTTAGTGCCAATGAAAGGACATCAGGTTATTGATGTTGGAGGCTGCTGTAGCCTATGTGGACCATTGCAGGTGCAGTTTCATGATAAGACTCGCTTCCAGGTGCACATGGGTAGATATGCTTTCCAAGAGGAGGGATGGAGGTAAAGGGCACAATGGCTGTAAAAGGGCACATGATGAATTTCTGAACTGAATTACCTGTATCTACCTCCTGTCACAGCAGAAGAAGGAATACACTAATGAAGGCAGTACCTCCCAGGCTCACATGCCTAAAATACTACAAACTATACATGCATAAACTCCCTCTTTGGGCTTATTTCAACATCCAAACAAGCTTGTGAGCTGTGTTTGATTATCCAAGGGTAGGGGAATGCAAACCTTCTGACACCTCCAGAAAGCCTCCAACAAGCACTTGGCCTAGGAATTGGTGCCTAGGGAGCATTTCCACACAGAGATAAGTTTAATTGCAGACATCAGCATTTTGTTTGGGAGGCTGCCTTGTCCAAAATTTTGCAGTGTGTGCATATGTCATTTCAAGCATAACAGCTAGCAAAAAAGGGTCAGCTGGTGCTCTAGACTTCAAGGCCAAATGCTGTAAATATCTAAAGTAAATGTTACACACATGAATAATGCCTTTGGCTCTGTCTATACAGTCTCTGGGATCATGAGTCAGGAAGCACAGTGTGAACCTTGACCTGCTCTGTGTGTGCTTACCTTACTGGCAAGGGGATACCCAAAGCCCAGCTATGTCCAAGTCCTGTACTCTCCCTATGGCACACTTTTCCATAGGGAGTAGCCAGTTAGCATGTTTGTCCCAGGGTAGAAAGGGATTAGGAGAACAAAGGCATCTCTCTTCTCATTAAAGTGGAAGAAAACCCTGCTGAAAGAATTTCATACTTCACTCCATTGAATTTGTTCTTGCTTAAGACAAAATCAGTTGACAACAGGCCTTTTCAAAAGGACATTGTCATCTAATCCTATCTTAGACCATCTGTGGAAGGGCAGTTTTATGGCTAGATTTGGTTATTAGTTACCACTACACCCTGGGTGTAGTATTTCATGTAGGCATTTGATTTTATGGCATGGATGTAGGTGTGTAGTTGGATTTTTGGGTGCTTTTTTAAAAAATGTTTGACATATGATCTGTTTTTGGAGGTAGGAAGGAATATGGAATAAAGATGGAATAGAAGTAATGAGTTTACTGTTGGTCTGATGTTAGGAATCAGAAAGAAGAAAGTTTGTGATATAGGGTGTGACTGGGATAAGTAGATGATTATCTTATAAAACTGAACAAGCACGAGCCAAAGTTGGAAAAAAACAGTATATCTAAATAGGAAAATATTTTTCGGCTTAGGGTTTGGGGATTTGTGTTCTAAGAAAGGGTTAGGGGATTTCTTTATGCAGCATGGAAACACTCCCAGCAATTCATCCTCACATTGAGCTTCTCTGTTATCTGACTACTGCCACTCAACCATGTATGGGCTTCACTTAACTGTGGTTGTAGAGAGGGCTGGAAGTGTTTTGATTCTGGAAGAAGATTAAAATCATGTAATTTAAAGGTAACTTTTAAAAACAGTCTCCTGAAAATTGAAAAATAAAAATAAAAATGCAGTGTTACATAGATGTCTGCTACCTATCAGGGTAATTTGCAGTTATCATGAGCCAAATAGTCTAAGCCGAATATGACATTTGATTGGTTTTGCAAGGATGGACATATACTTCACCATAGGAGTGCCTTAAAGGAGCTTATAGGAACTGTAACAGCTGTCCTTTTTCAAAGAGGTGCTGTGGGTGAGACTCCTCTGACCCATTTTTTCCCTCAACTCTGCAATTTGGTATGAGACTGGTAAGGCACTTCCCATCCCCAGCAGCTCCACAACACCCTCATGCCAAACCAGAGGTCTAAACACATGTTTTCTCACCCAGCTACTGAGCACTGGTCTACCTCTATGGTGTATTACACTGGCTGTGACCAGTCATACCTTGTTGCATTCCTTACATGGATCCTGGCAGGTTGGTCCCATGGCAGCAAATAGTGACCCCACACTTGCACCCCCAACTAGCACAGCCTGTAACTGGTGCAGCCCCCTCTGCACTCTGTCCATTTGTTCTTTAGAGACCTTAAATGCTAATATACTTTAGAAAGCAAAATCTTATAGAGAGCTGTAATCTGAAAATAAAATAATTATTATACCCCCAACCCTTCCCACCCTCAACCAACCTCCAGACACTCTAGAAACAAGTTTAAGAAGCTTGTACCACGTGGCTAGGAAAAGACAGCAAATGTGTAATTGATTTGAATAATCTGTTCTGTAGTATTAGGGCCACCCAAAAGATGGCACTAAAAAACCTTTAGTTGCTCTACTTGATATATGGACATACACAAACACAAACACATGCATGCATAAAAATAGCTAAGAATATTCAAAGAAATAGTTCAATAGCTTAGTTCTGTAATTTTGTGTGCAAAAGTAGAAATCCCCTTAGATAATTCTATGTTAGACCAACAGTAAAATTGAGGACAAGCACACATATAAGCAGAAAAACTTTGTACGTAAATATTACCTTTCTACACCACATGAAAACATTTATACTTTTCTAAACATGACAATGTGACATTTGGTGAGCAGCATAATTGTGTTAAAATTACTCAGGAGTTAGGCACTGTAGTTAAAATATTTGATTCTTTCAGAGCTACTGATGCCACCACTATATATTGACCTCTGTAAATATGTGGTTGTTGGGCCAGAAGTGCTTTTATTTATGTGAGTGCAGTGTGGAGTCATTCCAACAATGCAAACAGAGCTGCATGCACTAGCAAGTGTTAGCAAGGACAGACTCTGTCCTATTGTCACTACCTTCTTAAACATGTAGGGCTGATTATTTTCATTTTTAAATTAGCTTAGTTGGTCTGTGCTGGGAAGAACAAGACATATTTCTACTAGTCACCTTCCAGTTTATGATGAAATAGCTGAAGGTGGAAAAAAACAAACAAACACAACAAACAACTTAAAGATGAGAGTGTTCAGAAAAAGCACTAGAGGAAGAAACTTTACATCCTAGTCATTTTTTTTTTCTTTCTACAATTTAAATTTCATGACTTTAATCAAATCTCACATGTAAAAGTAAACAACACAAATGAAAGAACACCGCCTTTGCTTAGAGCAGAAGTCACTTGGGTACCAAAAAGATTTGAGAGACCAGTTGCCTTCCACAAATGTTTGATTCCCATGTATTTTCTCTTTTGAATGTGGTTGCCTGTTAACCCAGAGCTAAAGTAGAAGGATAAAAAAAAAAAAAAAGCCAAAAACATCCCAGGAACTGTGAGAGATGTGGGGATCAAACAGTGTAAAGTCTGCTTGGATACAAAAACTTCTTTCACCACATTTTCCAAAGCTTCTTCCCTCAGTGAGTCTTTAGTATTTTGCTCAGTTCTGCATTTCTTAGTGACACAGCCAGAATGGACTCCTAAGAAGCACTGAGTTCTCCATAGCTCTATGCACTCATGAATTTAAAGCCATTTAAATTGATTGTATTGGCTCAGAAAAGGAAGTTAAAATTTTATGTTTGTGGAGTTTTTTCTTCTTTTATTCTTCTTTGACAGCTCAGGAAAGGCATTTGACTCATATAATCATTTGGTTACAATATGATTGCAACTGGTATTTTGTTGTAATAAAACAGAAACATGGAAGTTGGGATTTTCTTAAGAGAAGAAATTGGAGTGTATTCAAGAGAACTGAGTGCCACCTGTGGAAAAGCTGTGCACAGGCATGGAAGCACCAGCTGGCTTGGTTGCCTTTATTCACTATGGGTAAAAAAGCCAAAAAAGAAGAGACAGAAGAAACGCACAGAATGAATGGGTGAGGAGGTGGGTTTTCTTATTCTTTTTCCTTTTTTAAAAAATTATTATTATTATTATTATTATTTAGCACAGGAAAAAGATCTGCTCACTGAAAGTGAGAGATTCTGCACAGCACGGAGTGTACAAAGCCACCATGGCCTTTTCAGGTTGTGCATGGTGACATTTTCAACCTTATTGTCACAGCTTGTTGAAGCTAAAGTCTTACCAATATTAGTTGTGCAATAGGGATACTCAGCTGCAATAGTCAGTACTAAAATATACTTAAGTAATTAACTTAAAAAGGTCTGGAGTAACACAGTATTTAAATATAGTATATTAAGGCTCAATGATGCAAATAACTTGGTATCTCTCCAAGGCTTTCATAATTTGATTTTAAACAACATCATATTGGTTAAAAATTCTGCAAGTAACAGTCCTAGCAAACAAATGAGATCCACTTACGCTCTACAGAAATATATTTTAAAGAAGGGGGGGAAGAAAAGCATTTTTCTTAAAATCATCACAATATGCATATACACAGCATTTACATTGTGAAGAGTTTTGAACTCACTGTAGATATTTTCTGTACTGAGGAGGATGTATAGTTTCTTACACAAGCTTAAAGATAATTTTGCAATGAAGTAAGAGTTGGAGGAGGTAAGAGGGAGGGATGATAGAGAGTAAGAGTCTGAACTGGAACATTACTAATTCTCACAATGGTAGCTCAGTGAAAAAAAATGCTGCAGAACAAACCTTCCTCCATCCAGTCAATTTTTGGAAAGAATTATAGTACCATTTGGAACTGAGATTTTACTTGAAAACTCCTTGGAAACAGGATATCGCTTGCAAGCTCTTTCAGCCCTTTTGAGACCTGGAATGAGATTCATCTCACTCAGCTTTAGACATCTGCATTGTAGCTGTCTGCATCTGAACCCTATGTCCCTTTGTCATTGGAAAGAAATACACATTTGTAATGTGCAATTCATCTAGCCTATTATGGACATCTACTGTAGGGTGAAATTAATAGCATGTGTGAAGTGCCCATTTTCCTCTGTAGAATCTAAAAGGTGCCTATAAAGACTATTTCATATGCAGATTCCAAGTCTAAGGAATCCCCTCCACAGTGTCATTTTTTATATTTTTATTTTTTGAAAGACTGAAACAGTTGCTACAGTTTCATGTATTTACATGCAAAAAAGGATAAGTGGAATAGTGTAATAAACTCTTGGCAGACAACATGCCACTGGAAATAATTTATGACAGCAGTGTTTGTCTTTATCAAACAACTTGCATAAATATCAACCATTGTACCATAAAGTAGTCTGTAGAGCAGTGTGATGCCAGGGATGGATTCATCTGATTGACAGTGACAGCCTCCTCCGCATCTAATAACTTGGACACTCTCCACCCTCTTTGCAGTCAATGGAGAGAAACATGAACACTGTTGGTCTTATCAAAGATCAATGGCAAAAGCCCCGTGTTCCACCTTCCATGTATCTGCTTTTCTCCATTGACTAGCAAAGGTGCCCAGGTTGGCTCTTTAAAGACACTTCAAGAGTTGCTTTAGGCAGAAATAGTACTTCTATCAGCAGTGGGGAACTGCTTCTGTGGATGCAGTTGCGAGGAAGCCTGAATGAGAAAAATAACCAAGAGAGCCAACCTGATGCTGAAAGCAGCTGTTAAAAACACTGGTAGGAGAGGAACAGTTATTTTAGATTGCTGTTTGGGAACCTAGCAGCCCATGGTACTTTACTGGCTGTGCTTCTGCTCACCGTGTGACTTAAAACAGGATAACTATTGATTTTATGTCTTCCAGTTGCTTCCTCTGGGAAACAGGGATAATGGTATCTTCTGGTGCCTCTCTATTTGTCACCACTTCATTTGACCTAGGTAAACATAGGTGAATTCTGAAATCTTACAGTTCAATTTTGCAGTTATCAGAAACTTGGGGATTAAATTTTGAATGGCAGCCCGTTCTTTAAGCTAGCTTGGTCCTGGATCAACCTGACATAACTTGTTTGGGAGAAAATCCAAGCAATGAATTTATCAGTGAATCCTTGGAGATATGAATTTTATTTTGTTTTGCAGTATGAACAACATATATCAGAAGGAAAGCTGCAGGGTTGTACGTATGTGTTTTCCCCTTCTTCTAATTTCTTTTCATTCTGCTGTTGTATACCATTGCAATGCATTCTGTCTCAAGTTTGGGAACTGTAGACAAAAGCGAGGAGCAGACCACTGTTGGTATAAGCATTCTTCTGTTTTGGAATTGCAGAGTGAACTCACGTAACTCCACCATTAGCCATTTGCCTTCCTGGAAATCATAACTCACGTGCATGCTAAGAACGTGTAAGGGGGGCACTTGATGACTGCTGCTATGAAGCTAACCAGTGGGAAGGGATTTCTAAATACCCTGAATTGTTGTTGCAACAGCTTTGTATGGTTATTGTATAAAAGAAGCCAAAATTCCTAACATAGCTATTTAATACATCACTTTCATGGAGGCAGTGAAAATCCATCTAAAGGCAAAAGTGTCAGTAAGATAAGTACCTCATGGGGAGAAAAAGGGTCCTAACTGGTGAAAACCATCGTGACACAGAACACTAGGTGCCACAGTCCTATTGCTGGGCTTGGAAGAAAAACTGTAGCAATGTTGATCTCACAATTTTGGATTGGACCTCTCTCTCTCTCTCTGAAGTTGCTTCTACTCTATTTTTTGTAAATTTTAAGCTTGTATATGTGTATGTGCTTTTGGGTGTTTATGCTGCTTACACTGTGCTTCTGCAATTCGTCTGCAAAATGCCTTGTAGACTGAAGCTACTGTGGTGGAAATTATTAATGACAACAACGAGTGTAGTGCCAAATTATTACTGGAATTCAAGTCTTCTTCTTATCCCCAGCTAAAAATCGAGGTGACCTGTGTTGGTTGTGTTGTAGTTAAAAAATAAAAAATAAACAAATCCCAATTCAGCCTATAAAAGAACTCCTTGTAAGTGGCTATTTATCTCAACATTGTGGTTCCAGATTCATTGCATTCTGACATTCTTGTCCATTCACATTCATTCCCTGTACAGTGGCTTGAAGAACAGTATGTTAGAGTGTTTGCTGAAGAGGTCTGTTACAATGTTTTCTCATAATAGGAGAGCATGAAATCATCCAACTATCTGCTGGAAAATGTGTTAATTATTTTCTGAGTGGGTAAAAGGTCACAGGCAATGGGACAATGGAAAGACAAGCAAGCTACATACAACTGTGCATTGGAATTAAGCTGAAGGAGGGAAAGTAATATTAGAAATAAGTCCATAAAGATAATTTTAAAGCTTTTTTTTTAAGGTTTCGCCATTGCTGTCAAGTGCTAAATTCTAGAATTATTCAGCTCATGAAAGCAGAGATTCAGTAGCAGTAAAGAACAGTAACGCTTTATTTTCAAAATCATAAATGTCGATCATTATGCAGGAAATACACCAGAATTAAAAAAATAAAAAAAGTCAAGTCACTTACCTCTAAGGTAGAATAAAACAGAAAGAGACGGGAAACTAACTCACCAACTTCTTAATTGCTATTATGCCAAGACTTTTAGAGATTTTGAATCCCAAACATGTATTCTAGGAAAGAAAAACATTTTCTTTCATTGAACAGCCCTTATGAGGTGGATGGCTTTTTCTGCCCCATCTTATCCCTCCCTGAGATTTTTTTCTTTCCTTTTTTTTTTTTTTTTTTTTCTTGTCTATACGTGTAAAAGCACAAAATCATTTGTAAGAAGTTCACTTAATTCCTCACTTTCAGCTCACATTTGTTACAAATTTTGTTTGGCTTCCAGTTTGCTAGAAGGGAAGGGAAGAGTGAGCTCCAGCCAGGGAATGCTGCTGTCCACTGAAAAATGTGTTTGGATGGTGGAACGCTTTTTCATGGATGGATTGTGGCTTTTGGCAGCGGAGGTGGCAGGAAGCAGTTGCCATAACTACTATGCCATAAAAAAAAAAGCCTTTAAGTAAAGATACTTTTTTGAAAGTATGCTTTTATTAACAATCCTGGTAGAATCAATCAGTTCAATACGATGGGTGACAGAATGCTAAATGTGGTCTCCTGGTTGCATGCTAAGGATATGCTTCGAGGACTGTATTCAGGCATTGGCTTGTAAGGTACATAGGGGAGGAAAATATGTAGACAGCCAGAGCACTGAATATAATCTGCCTTGCGTGGGATTTCAGGGCTTGGCTAGAATCACACTGTGGTGTTAAATAGCAGACTGAAATATATATATGTGTGTGTGTGTATATATATATATACATATATATATATATATGTTTTTAAGGATGGGATTTACAAATTCACTGAAATGATTTAAAGGCATGAGTTAGTCTTAAATCTAGACTAAGGGCTCTGCCTTAAGTGTAGACACAATTTATCAATATTCAAGTGGCAGATACTACTTAGATAAAAAGCACAGATACATTTGGTTAACACTAAGTATTACTGTAGTAGGCCCAGGGATTTTCTACAGGGGTGGTTTATACTGGGTCAAGCCCAGCAAAAAGTTTTTCATCCTCAAAATTACACCACACATTATTGTCACTGGCAAATTGCTTTGGCACTTTTTTTTTTTTTTTTTTTCAGTTGGAATCAGAAAATATTTCACACCACTGAAATAACCTCTGCCTACTGCCATATGAATACCAATTTAGTTTTTGCGGTCCACTAGCTACTTTCCTGCAGTGCTTTGAGATGTGTCCCAAATGACCAGGCTCATTTACTCATGGCACCTTTACTGAACCAGTCAGGTGAATTGGACTGCTTGAACACTGATTCCCAGGCAAATTTTATCCTTTAATTCTCACAGGTGTCTGGGGTCAGCACCTATGAGACTGTTCTTCAATGAGCCTTTGCTACTCATTGTAATGATGCTCTTTCAGCCAGGACCCCTACTCAGGTCCAGCAGAGAGGAGGAGTGTGCCCACTCTCCTTTTCCGTTCAGCCAGCGTCTCTGTTTGGAGACATGAAGAGCCCTGGGGCAGTAGTTAGTCAAGATCACATCTAAATCCCTTGTCTACGAGGTGTTTCCTATAGTATATCCTGCTGACACAAATACATGTATCAAAGAAACTTTCTATTCTGTCTACTAACAGTTTGCTTTAAAAGAAAGTGTTATATTAGGAAGTGCGTCAGGAATGAGTTATTCACTCCCACCCCTTTGTGAATTGTAATGTATATTGCAGTTACAATTGCTTTAGTCCAAGAGTAGGAGCCTCCTGGCATATCTAATTCAATAAATCAACTATGACTTTATTTCAATTGTTAAAAAGACTTAAGCCTCTAAATCCATCTGGGCTGTATTTTTTTTTTTTTTTTTAAGTAACAATATCCACATTCTGAGCTCTGAAATCTTCATCTAATTGAAGATCTAATTTCTAATTGAAATCTTGAAATCTGTAGGTATTTTAGAATCTTTGTTGTTGCTGTTGCTTACCTTTTTCTGGTAAATTTAATCTCATATGAAATAATCCTGAACTGAACTCTCTTATTAGTTGTTTCTTGTCCTTCAGTGTATCGAACTGAAAGGAAAATCTTTTTTTCCCCCTCTATATACTCTCTTATTTTAGCTGTTTTACTTTGTATTTTACATTTCCCCCCTAATAAATTGATTTCTACAATATCAAATTCAACCCCCTAAATTTTTCAGAGTTTTTGGACACTGCTTGGCTATGGCTTACATCCAGATTCAAGACAGAGGAGATACTGTTCATAGATACTGTTGCTCCTTGGACCTTTCCCCCCCTTTTTTTTCCTTTGTAGTTGGAAATGAAACTTTTTTTTTTTTTTTTCCTCCCCCCCCCCCTCTCTCTTTTGCCAATATCCTCTTTTCTAATCTTCTAGGACTTTATCGTTCTCTTACATACTTCTAGAAATCTGGCTAGGTCTGAAGACAAACCAGGTGATGATTTAAATAAACATTATGAATGCAGCCAAAGAAAAAGGCTCTTGGGGTAGAACATGCAGGCTCTGGGGAGCACGAGCCTCAGACTGGAGTCTCACTGGAAAGGCCTTCTGCAGGCTGAGGCAGGCAGAAACCTTTTGGAGGCAAAGTTGTTCTGCAGCAACCTCACAGGTTGCCTTGGGTTCTGGCTCTGACTCTGCCTTGCGTTCAGAAACTATTTTGGGAAAAATAATATCCAGAAATACATAACAAACTCATTCCAAAATAATAATTATTTTAATGGAGAGTGAAATAAAACATCCTTTGGTACCTTCTCCTCTCCTCCAGAGGAGCAGTTCTTCATAAATAATAATTCACTTCGTTGCCTCCTTTTAACCTGATTAAGGGCTAGCATCTTGATGATGATTTCCTGTATACATTAAGAGGCTAAGCTTTGCACAGAGAAGCCCTGCCATTTCCTTTCTCCCTTTGAAGAACATTACAGCTTGCCTGTATGGCCAAGAGTCTGATTGTGTATTTTGGCATTTGAATGCCAGACTGGTTGGTAATTTCCCATTAAATCCTTTCATAACTCAAATTCCTATCAAAAGAGCCCATCTCTCTACAGCCACTGGGTCATCATGCAGAGAGTGTCACCACTATTGGTGGTGGCCCCTCTGCCGCCTGGTTTGCCCCTGAGGAGCCTGCCATTTCACGTGCTTTTGTTTGGGAGTTCTCTGCAGCATGTAGTTAAATGAAATATTAGCCAAAAACCCTCTGGATAGCTGTTAGATCTCAGCATGCCACATAAATATTAGCGTGAAAATATTCCTCCCAGCCCACACAGAATGCCTGTAACGCTGTTTTTTCTGGACAAAAACATTGGTAAGTACAGCAAGGCCTTCAGTAAGGACCACTTCCAGTGGGCAGGGTTCTGTCTTAAACAGACCACTTTAAAGTGCTCAGAAAGTTTCCAGTATAATTTTCGTTACCCTTTAGTTACAGACCACCTTTACTAGGTAGCACAGCAGCCTGTTTGCCAACCCGTTGGGTCGCTGCCATGTCAGCAATTGCTGAGGTGGCCAGCCGCCAGGCTTCAACTATTTCAAGATGTTAGTTACCTGAGGCTGCTGGGGACGGTACTGGGGTGATGTTCCCTTCTCAGATGCATTTCTGGTCCACCAGCAGATGTTTCTCTGTGGTACCTTCACTGCTTTGTGGCTGCGTGCAGCAGGTTTCCAGTGGGCCTCTGCGGGATTGCTTGCTGAGGGTAATTTGCACATTCTTTGCAAATCTCTGTGTGTCTGACCCAGGCGTGTGCCCCTCAGTAGTTATCCACACAGCTAGAGCAGGATTTACATCTGCAAACCTCATCAGGGCATAATGGCCCTCTATTATTAAATAAGCAAAATTATCAGTCACCATGAGAAGATCCAGCTTCCATCAACAGAGGGTCCAGGCAGAACACCTGCTGCCAGGGCACTCACTTCATGCTCTACTAAATTTCTGTGGAAAACAGGGAAGTTTCAACTCTGAGCGTTTAATAAGCACACACCGGTGCCTGAGTTATTTCAACAACAGTTCTGCAAGTGAGCAGCTCTGCACAGGCAAGCTTGAAAGGAGCCCCAGTACCTCCACAGCAAGCAAACAAACAAACAAAAAAAGTAAAAACCATCACACGCACACACACACACACACACACACACAAAACACACAAAAAAAAACAACAAAAAGAAAGCCCACACCACAAATGGGTAAATAGGAGAGAAACAGCGATTAGCAGAGCTGCAGCTATAAAAAAAACATATTTATGATGCACACCTGTGTGAAGCACTCAGCTGTGCTGGAGATAGGCATGTTCTTGCACATCTTGCACACATGCAGGATCTGCAGGTTCAGCTGGCTTTGCCTACTAGCATTAGCTTGGCTGTGCTAGGCTCACACCTCCCCACTGCTGTGCTTCTGGAAGCTGCAAGGGCAGGGATTCCGAGTCTTTTTTTTTTTTTATGCACCCACCTGGCTCCATTTGAGGGCTGTTTGGAAGCGTCATTACTAATGTAAGTCTGGGCAGCAGAACTTGGTCCGCTGCAGAGGGTTTGCTTTTAGTTCTGAAGACATGGGTTCTTTAGGTAAAGTCTTACTGGGACAGAGGAATGGGAAGAACGGAAGCAGTAAAGTGACATCATTGAACCAAACTGCAACACCTGGAGTAGTGAGACTGTGGTGGTGATGGCTGCCATGGCCATTTTAATAACTAAATCCTTAGGTTGCATAATTGCTACAACAAAGCTTTATCAAGCAGTTGCTTAAGATTTTCTTAAAATCTTAAGATTTTTAAATGTGTGCATTTTTCCTTAAGCATACTTTTCCCAGAATAATCAAGGGAAACCATGGAAAATAACAATTTATTTCCATGGATTTTTATTATAATATTTTTTCCCCTACATTTTCACTTCAACCCTATTGCTGGGTCAGTGTAGAGTGCTGAGTGGTGTAAGCACGATGAATTCGTTACTTGGGTCTTTGCGTAGCGTAAGAAGAGTGAGGCAACAGTGTAGGCAATGTGGAAAGACTTGAGCATTTTCTTGTTTGATTACTTAATATATTTTGGTTTCCAAGATATTTTTTAAAGGATCAGTTTGGCTGGAAGACTAAAATTGAATCAAATGCATCTTGCATCCCAAACTAAAAATGAGACTTGGGTCTATAAGTTCTGAGTCTTGGGAATAAGTCTCCCCCATCATATGTAATTATGTGTGGTTTCTGAAGAGGTGAAATGTCACATTATGAAGAGATGGAAAATACATTAAGAGAGAATGAGTTCATCTTCTTGATACAGAACAGTCCCTGCACGGTAATGGAATTATGACAGCCTTGGACATTTGAGAAAGTCTATACTGCTGAATTTGATTTGTATATGAATGGATTTCCATTCTCAGTAATGGCTTTTTCTGAGCTACTGCATACTCTAAAATAGGAAATAAAAACATAATTTTGTGAAGATAGCACCTGCCATAATCATTTGGTGACACTGCAGCTTGTTTTGCAGACAAAAATATGAAGGAGGTACTGAAGTATCACTGAGGTGTTAATACTTGTGGAGTCCTGTAACAGACAAAAAATACTTAAAAGTAGAGGACGAAATTATGGAATAGGTTGTACAACTGCTATTTCTACTTGCAGGTGGGCAGGGGGAGATGAGGAATGGGTGGAGGCTTTGACCTGACCCGGGACCTAAAAAGATGAAGGGAAGGCAGAAAACCTGTTAAGTCACTTATTATTGAAGAGACTGTGGAACAGGTGAATAACCTCCCTCAGCCCTTTAGGCAGGATAAATGGTAAAAATGCACTCTTGCACAGGATTTTCACTGCATCCTTCACTGATGTTGAACATAGTATTCTTTCTGATGTGCAGTGACCAGTCTTAAAAACATCTAGTGTAAGTGTGTAAACAAGGTTTTCTGAAACTTTTATATACATACAGAGTATATACAGATATATTATATTGTGTGTATATATATATTTGTAGATCTAGACATGTACTGTAACAAGCACTAGCCTGATAGTTCTTATGTAATGTGGTTCAAGCACACTTGTATGTAGTGTAACAGATTATTATACATTTTGGGCCTGTCTTTATAAGT
This sequence comes from Anas acuta, assembly GCF_963932015.1. NCBI lineage: Eukaryota > Metazoa > Chordata > Aves > Anseriformes > Anatidae > Anas > Anas acuta. The sequence goes on along the minus strand of NC_088979.1, from coordinate 97,898,536 downwards.
ACTGGCTGCTCTGTAAAGCTTCACTGCCATTGTATGAACAACCTAGGAAGAAAAGCTATTCTTAGGCATGAGTACATGGTTTCTGTAAATAAGAATCAACATAATTTAGAATCTGTAAAACAATATAAATCAAACAAACAACAACAATAACAAATAAGCAAAGTCCAAAATTCAAAAAAAAATTCAGCAAACAATAGATTAGACATGCACATGGATGGGGTGAGACAGTTTTTGAGTTGGGCTTGCTTTCACTTTTGGAAAGAGCACATCATTTTAGGGAACGTGAAAAACTCCAACTTAGTGTTACGGAATTAGAAAGGATAAGCAAGAAATCAGCATGGAAATTGAATTATAATGCATAATATAATAGTGCAGTTCTGTTGGAAAAGTAAGTCTTAGTACTAAAGTGTTTTAAGAGCCATGCTTCAACTGGAGTGTGTAAGTCATTCTTTCTTACCAGCCCAATCGCCTTAGTTGCTGCTTTTCTCTTTCCTTTGATACATGCTTTACTACCGTTTTTGCACAAACTGTATGTTTTCATTACATGTTCTGGCTGGTTTTTACTGCTTTAGTTAGGTTTACATTGATAATTATGAATCTCACTCTATTTTAATCCACTGTCTAATTCTGTTGGATGATGCTTTTTTATAGGTCTCACGGATTTCATGGGGGCTTTGTAGGGGCTCGGGTGATCACCAGTGTATACTATATCTACTGGACTTTGTCTAAGGCTCTAGAAAGGTACTGCACACACTGTTTTCTGCACTCCTCTGTTATACTTCATGACTCAAAAGAACACTTTCACATAAATCACTTAATTTAGTGATCAGCTCAGTCTCTCTTAGCTTACCTGTCATTAGTGGGTCACAAATGGCAAACAGTAGCCCACAAATATACCATATAGAACAAGTACCTGGACCTATGATACAGTTTATATTTATTACTTTTACTGAAATCACAGAATCAAGTGTTTTAAGATTACAACTGGTAAATTATACATATGTAATAGTTAACAAAACAAAATATTGGCCTTCAATGTGTCATAGTACAGTGTAGACCTTGTACAATTCAGTTCAAATGAATTTATATTTTGCATAACATATTAATTATGGTGTAAACTGGCTGACATAGTAGTGCTCTAAAAATGTTAATTCTCTTATATTAGACACAAATTAGAATGAAAAAAAGTTTTGTGACACATCTTAGTTTTCAAAGGGTACCAGTATTTCAGTCAAGTTATCTATAATGCACAAAGTGACACTTTCCGGAATATGTTGACACCAATAGAGTGTACAAAGAGGCACATGAAATAATCTAAGAAAAAATAAAGGTTGTGCTTTCCTGTTAGTCTTCCCTAGAATACCTCTCTAATTTTATCTGATGTTAGGCAATGACCTGACAATAGAAATTAAGTATTTTTTATTGCTATACAGGGATACACACTGTCTCCAATTTACTTGAATACAGTGTATTATTTCCTATATCTGATGAGATTTTAGCAATGCATATAAGCTTGACTGTCAAGGAGTATGTTTCATATGATAAAACTATTAGAAAACTTCACAGTTCATACGATAAATTGTGTAAACCAGTTCCTATAAATTACAAGAGAAACTATGTTGTCACCTAGAGTGGTATACGTCTGAAGCAGCTCCTGCAAAGCCAAATGATGCAAAAAAAAATTACTCTGAATTTAGTTGCACTGGTGTTAGTTATACCTACATATTTTGCCCTGTGAATGGGACTAATGGAGACCCAAATACTTGTTCGTGTGTATGCGTATGTGAACATGTTTATACATCCACATGTATATGCAAGCGCACATACAAAAATATACATTTCCATTTAGCTATAGCTAAGTTCTGTGTGTCCACCTATGCATTTCAACACGGACTATACAAGATTCTATCTGACATATGTGGAAATGTTTTTAGTGTCCTTACAGCTACTGTGAGCCTCTGCAGACAGGTTTCAGGGCAAAAAGCATTGTGAGTTTTGGGTTCAACCTGTAACTCTGTACTGCGCAGAGTGGCCGGACGCTATCAAGATGTTTGTTACAGGGTATCTGGAGAGAAGTTCTGCAGCCATTTACCTAGAAGATTAACAAGGTGTTTGGGGCTTTTCAGTGTTTGTATGCTGCCACTGAAAACTGGCAGAGCTACCCCAGAGCTATATATTGTGATGCCAACTGACTATCTGACAAGTTGTCTCAGGTTAAAAGTCATTACCACTACACATGATAAACCAGAAATGTTTGCATTAGCAATGTTTTTTGAAACAAGAATGTTGAACTACCTTTACTACACAAGCTGGCATTCAGTGTACCCAGAGTAAAACAAAAACAAAACAACAAAAAAACCTTCTTGAAAATGTTACCAATGGCAAGTATGAATGCAGTGATGTTCTCTCATAACTCTATAAAAACTAATCAGTTAATTAATAAAAGGAACAAAGACCTCAAAATCAGCAACTTTTTTTTTTTTTTTTTTTTTTTTTTTTTTTTTTCCCCCTGAAAATTGCAGCCCATGCTCAGAAAATCTAATTTTGGCTCTTGCCATAGGCTCCATCTTCCTCAGTGACAAAAAACAGCACAGCATTCATGAACATGAGAAAAAACAGTCACCTAAATGTTTTGCCGAAAACCCACCATTATTAATGTTTCATCCTTATGAATCCTATTTAAAGCCTACCCTAAAGATTATCAAAGTCAAGGCTTACTGTCATTTCCTGGCATTTTGGAGTGGGTCTTAAGGGAGGTCATTACCCATTGGTTGTTGTAATTTTATCTAAAGCCTTGTGGCTGGTTCAGGGTCTTGGGTAGTGCCTTGACGGCAGCAAACAGTGCGCACAGAGGCTGAGCTGGAGTTTAACTTGTGTGAATCTAGACACTAATGAGAAAGGTACTTTTTGGTCATTTGAAATAGATTATTTTCTGTCTGTACTACTGTCCTTACAGGGAAGTGGTTACAGAAATAATTTGTATTGTTAAATAAATTGATTTTATGAGTTTATTTATATTGCATTTTTTACCTCATAATGAGTCCAGTGCAAGTTCCCTTGAGTTCAGCAGAATTTGGACTGGACGAACAGTGGAAGTAAGCAGATACCATTATTTTCAAGGAAATACTTGGAATGCATGCTTGGCTGGATGTTAGTGTCTAACTTTGCCTGACATGGTGTGATGAGCTGGAATATAATGAAGCAAATGTATGTAAGTATATAAATGGTGAAAAGACTGAAAAGGCAGCTTTTTTAATGGTTCAGTCTGCATAAACCAAATCTGGTGCAAATGGTAGGACTCTTACCACCTTCAGTGGTAAATTACGGAGGTGCGTCGTAAGAATTGCACACACCTTTCGCACCTTTATGGAATCTGTTGTCTGATCGCTTTAGGAGCATGGAAGTGTTTTTTTTTTTTTTTTTTTGGTGATCCACAGACCTCTAAGACTTGCTAGCTGAGAGATTCTAGAGCTGAAGTGTAACAAAGCTCCTTTGAGCACGAGGTGTCACAAACTTAGAAATCTACAACTTGTCTAAGGTGGTAGCAGAAAAAAGAATATACATCTATACAGTGTGCACACACGTATACACATATACTCCTGTTTCATGCAGAAAGATTTCTAAATAAAAACAAACAAAAAAATAACCAGTGCCATACATTATGTAAACTCACAAGGTGTACTTTCAACACAAATTTGAAGCATAAATTAGAGAGAGAGCAAGAAAGAGAGAGACAGAGATGATAGCAAACATTTTAAATATAGAATTTGCACAATTGGTATTTTTGTTAAATAAGAATAAATAAATTCATTACATCCGTTCACATACCAGTTGTAAAAACAATAAATTATTTTATTTTTTTTCAGTGCTGTGTTGCTTTTTTTTTCTTTTTTTTTTTTTTTTCTTTTTTTTAACAATTGTGATTAATCCACAAGATTATTTCCTCTCTCCCTTGTGATAAAACTGTTTCCACAGGAGGGCAGCTAAATTGAATTTCAGGTATACAGACAAAACAAAGATGATAGGCTTTTTCATAACAAGGCTGTCATATTTGAAAAGCAGATGCTCTGAAGAACACAGATTTTAAGGGGCTAAACTCCACTGAAAGCATTGGAGATATGTCCCAAAAAACCTGCAGTGAGTTTAACACTGACTATTGTTTACTTCCATGCACAGAGTAATTCTCTGGGCTTCTTAGACAGTGTCTCTATCCAGAGGAAGCATTTTATGAATCTTATTTGGCATGACTTGGTAGTAATATAAGCAATGTGTGACCAACAAAGAATTTAGTTTGGAACACAAGTTGAAACGACAAAGTCACATACCTCGCATCGATTTTTCATTCATCAGTTACATGAAATAGCTATGACTGAAAAAAGCAAGGTTGGCAATTAGAGTCTGATTACAAAGATCTGCTAAAAAGCAAGTGTTAAACAGAGCAGGCTGGTCTAGTTCATCTTGCATTTTTAGGATTGCTTCCTTTGTCTGTCCCCTTTGCCCTCTCACCATATAAAGGAAACTTCTTTTGCACATATATTTGCTTTGTTTAGTTCTCATATTTATTTAATTTTTATAAATAATCTTTCTATGAAAAAGATAGTCTTGATCTAAGAAAGCTTTAAATTTATACCAGCTTATGGTATTCTTCCGGAACCTGAGCAGCATCCAAAAGCTTTACTCATTTCGTTCACTAATAATAAATTACTACTATGATGCAAACACAAATACTTGTACATTCTCTATTCTGATAAAACACAGGAAAAAGAAATGCCACTTAATAAAGCAGCTGTATGCCAAGACAAATATTAAGTCTATGCACATTATATCTCCTTATTTTTCCTCTCCTGATGGTTTATACTTACTACGAACTTTCATGAGAGGTTCTGGAACATTTGTTTAGATGAGGCAAAAATCTTAACTTTCCAGAAGTTTGCAATATTCAGAGCCTTGATCTAAGTTAATGGGGTGATGTCAGTTATTAACAAGGGAATTTTCCTCAAGATCCATATTTTTTATAGGACTACTTCTATTGGGTCATACTATTCTTGAAAACTGAAGATGACTAGTAACATTCCTTTGTAATTCAGTTTTAGGGAGGATGAGGCCCTAACCCTATTCCTGTTTACTTATAATAGAGTACAAAAACAGATATTTCTCCAGTTTCATACTGGTAGATGTAGCAACTCTATGCTGTTTTAAAATCATCACATGCTTTCTAGAATTCACACAAACACGCCTCAGTTGCAAAAACATGTTTATGTCAGCCTGGAGTGAGACCTGACCTTCTCACTACACAAGCCAACATGTTTTCTTTACTGATTTCATGACTGGGATTTTTCCTAGAAGAGTCTAGGGAAGTTCAGTGCTCAAATACCACTGACTCACAGTTGTGTCTGAAAATGCTCCTACAGTTTTACATTCTCCTGGGTGGATGAACTGAAAAATAAAAGACAGATGGGCTTCTATTTTCATTAGTAGATCATGACCATTTCTTTTGGTACCTGTTATTCTAGGGCTTTATTCAAACCCTGATGATAAAAAGGAAGCAATTCTAACAGGGTTGGTGTCAAGCCTCCACCTGTTACCTGCATATGTTGAAATACCCTTCCTCGGTCACACAACTTCAACCAGACAATAATGGGATTCAGAAGCTGCTGCCAAAGAAAATTATTACTAGCTACTGCCTGTACTGTGGAAACAGTCTTATTGATATTGGGTAAGTCTTCCACATCCTGATGTGGTTTGACTTTCTAATGACCCCTCTGCCTCCCAAATGTGGTAGATATACAAAATATGAATAAGTTCTACAGCTTAAAAAAAATAAAAACAAAAAAAATCAACAAACAAAAAGACAAATAGTTACAAACTTTTGCTGGTAAGATGAATACCAGAGTTAGACATGATGGACAAAACAGTGATAAAATATTAACTGCTTGCTGTGTTTTCCGACCTTTACAGCCTCTTCAAAAGATGTAGGTGCATTACACATTGTTAGATTCAAGGTGGAAGCCATAGAGAAAATAACAGAGAAAGCAGTTGTATACAGCCTCAGAATATCTGAGTTAGAAGACACTTGTTTATCTTACCTGTAATTTTTGGTTCTCTAACTAGTTTCTACAAAATACAGTATGCCTTTGTTTTATGGATAAAAGGAACTAGCAGCTATTGTTCATCGACAAGAAGGACCCCGTGCTGTGACACAGCTGGAGCTAATGGAAAGTTTACTAAGTCGAAGGTATACACATTCTTTCTAGCAGCCAAATCCTCCTGTTATGTGTGTGTGACATACACATAGTAAGGAGCTGCTGATGGTGCTGGTATTTAAGCAATGTACTTGTGGGGATCCCTGGTCTGTGAACTGCTGCAATGCTCCTTTTGAGAATTTCTTGGTGGAAACACAGTATTTGTCAGAATTATGATCTGCTGTCAGGAAATTCCTGGAACAAAAATGCATTTCCTTTTGTCAAAACCAAAAAGTATTACTTTTTAAAACCAGCAGCAAGCTCTTCATTTTCCAGTAAAACATCTGCAGCCATTTCTGAAGACTGGACCAAGTCCACAGGGCTGTAGATATACTTTGGTCAATCACTTTGCTTATATAGTTTGTCTTTTCTTTTTTTTTTTAATAGAACCAAGTGATATAAAGTGACATACCAAATCAAATATATTTACAAAACAGTATAAAATAAGCTACTGTGGTATCATGGGTACAAGTGACATTTTCTAAGGACATACTGTATTAGAGGTAGGTGAAAAATGGGGAGATGATTCTGTAACCTTCAAATATCCCAGGATCCTCCATTCACTAGTTTTTCTTCTTTTTTATTATTTTATTTTATATTTTTGCAGACGCAGAGGGCTTATAACAACTTTAATGCTTAGGTTTTTGACATATTAAGATCACCCTACTATTTTTTAAAGCAGTGCACATCTTCATTTGGTCCAAATAGGCAGATTCTGCCCATAATTTGAGACTATATGTAAGTACATCGAAGCCTTTGCTTCTCTCTGTCTGGGCAGACCTAATACCGGTATGTCAAAAATGGCTTCATCAAACCTCTTTTAAAGAAGATCACAACCACAGGTTAACACTTTTTCAACAAGCACTGTTTAAATGCTGACGGTCTCTGAGAGAGAAGACATCCTTTAGCTAGTTTTCCATGCCCATCTTTGCACTGGACAGTCCTGGTGTGCCATCCTGTGTCACATGTTCGAGAACAAGAAAGCCACGGCCCCGTAACCCACCGGGGTTGCATGAGCTGTGGAGTTACTTTGCTGTTGCTGCCACTGCCGGTGACAGAGTTAGTCATTTGCCCTTGCTTCTTTGGCACGAAGAAACTGTAACGTACATCCACGGGTTGAGTTGGGTCAGTCGCAAGTATCTGCACAATAAGAACCTCTTTTGTCGCAGAGTGTCCCATCGCATGCAAGAAATCATCTTTGTGACTCCAGCCACTATAGTTCATGACAGTCCCATTGATGTCAATGATTGTTTCTGAAGTGGAGATCATATATTTTCCATTGACAAGATACTCACCATTTTTCTTTTTCAGGGCCAGGTAGGCAGTAAACCTGCTCTGGTCCTTAGTCTTGAATTGCCGAACTTTGATGTGAGTTGCCCCTTCTGGGATTTTCACTATATCTGTGTAGCCCTTACTGAATGAGGGGGGGGGAAAGAAAAAAGAGAAAAAGAAAGTACTCAGTAGCTGGTGTGAAATAAACTTTAAGTCTAATGAAGTTACTGGGATGCATCTTTACTTGAATCCATCTGGCTAGCGGCACATCTAAGATTAGTTTAATCGGGTTTCGTTATTTGTCTTGTGTACTGTTCTTTATGTTCTTGAAGAAATTTCTACTGCACTTACTTCAAATTGCTTAATCTTTAGCATTAGTAATGATTTTACATGAGTCAGATACAAAAGGAATGAAGAATAACAGATAGCTTATATATTTCAGCAAAGGGTGGGAGATATGAAATACGATGCACGTTCTGCCTGCCAAGGAAAGATAATGAGATATGCATTGGTTACAGCTGTTTCTTGCTGTCTTTGCTATAATGATGATTAAGGGAAGCATGAGCAGAGCAACAGCTGGATAGAGGTACCTTGGGAACATTTTAAAATAATCTTGATCACTGAGAAAAAATTTGTTTACTTTGAAATTCATAAAGCTGAAGATTAATTGTTAAGTTTCTAACACAAGGTACACTCAAATGTTTAATTTGTACCACAAAGTTCTCTTAGCTTCTACTTTGAAATGTTTTAATGCAGACTTAGAAGAAGATATTTAACTTTTCTACCAAAAGTGACAAGCATTCAAAACCTGCAAGTGTGCTAAAACTTTTTACTATCTCAAGTATATTATTTGTTTTAACTGTATGGATAAACAGACAAAAGTCTGAATGCTGCACAAAGCTGTACGCTACCAGCTGGACTTTGGAAACATTTATTTTCATTTCTAATCTTGTGATAAAACCATTCTGCAAGTACCTCAAATCTGAAAAGGTTAGTGCTGAAACATCTAGAGGAAAGGGAATGAGAAAATATACTTAAAATGTATAATAGTGAATGGGGTCCCTTGGAATTGTTTAAAGAATAGACTACTACCTTTGCAAATTTTTGGTTGCAAAAGTAAAGACTGCAGAGACTGCAGATTAAACACTAGTGCTATTCCCATGCTATTTCAAGCAGTTATAGGACAACTACTAAAAGTCCCTTGATTTAGCAGCTCTATAAACGTGAAGGAATATGGTGCAAAAAACAGCACTGCACAAATATTTTTACTTAACAGTTGCCAAAAGAGCTCTGTTAAAACATATTATTAAAGTTACAAAATCATTTCTTCAAAAATTAAAAGAAATGCTAGAGAACGCAACATTTTCTTCAATATTTCATGTGCAAAAAGAAGCATGTGCATCTTTCATTCTCCTATTTCCCAACTTCTGACTATTTAACTTTACAGCCTTTTAAAAAAAGTTATTACGAAAGAGTTCTCCAGAAGATTGTGTTTTGATTGCTTTAAGGGAAAAAAGTACAAACAAATGTTGTTATGGCAATTGTCTACAATGGAAAATACTAGTTTTCTCTTACACATTTAATAATTTCCCTGTACATTTAAAATACAGGTTGGTTTATAGTGGATAGCAAAGAGGGAGCTGCTATTTTTCAGTGGAGAAAGATAATTTTACTAGAGCCACTGCCCTTTTATATACAAAAATAGTTTACAGACAATTAAGATTTCACTATTTTAATGAAGTTTTTTTTTCTTTTTTTGAAGTCAGTCACTTGCATAAAGGAATCATCTCAAACAATATTCCCAGTAAAAAATAAATTCTTGACAACGCAAATTCAATCAAAATCAAGTTAGAACTGTTTGATTATTTATTACTTTCTATATGGGACAGCTCTTCAAATGCACTGAGGTTGAATTAATATTTTATTCTCTGACTGGTCTCATTTCAGTTAAAGTCATGATTTTTAGAATTAGATGGTACCTTCATAGGTATAATTACAGTAGAATCTCACTGATTCCAAGTATATCTACACTACAAATCTGGCTTCACTAAAATTCATGGAGTCCCTTTAGCATCTTTGCTGGAGCCTGGTCTGCACCACAAGGATCATTGCTAAAGCACATGAATATCTTGCACTGCCTTCTTCATTTAGACAGCTGAGACATTTCAATATTTACAGATTAGAACAGATCTGGTTTATATAAATACTAAATTAGATGGAAATTCCATTCTTTTTGGAAGAGGTGTTTTGGCATCCCTAGGTGAGTAATCATTGGTTTACTGAGAAGAATATTGGTTATATTTATTTTTAGAAAAAAAAAATCACTCAAAGATATTTTTGACTGCTATTAATTAGTATGTTGAAATGTATAGAAATAAAAAGTCATTTCAGGACTCAGATTTCAACTTGTAGTAGCATTCCATATGATAATTTGGAAGACACTAAGCAAAATAAAGTTTCTGTAAATTTTAAAAGATGGTACACTAATTCAGTTGCAAGATGCTGAGTGTAAATGTTCAGCTAAAAGTTCCTAAGAGTAGGTCACTACAGCGGTCCTCTAAAACCTTGGAATCTATACAAATGATAGTAAAAAAATTTTCATTCTTTTATGAACCTTAAGAATGGAAGGGGGAGGGAAACAAGAATTCAGACAGAAGGCAGACTTATTTGACATTGGTAATCTGTAAAAAGCTTGCTGCTGCTCTCAATATGGTTAGGAAAAAACATGGGGATGTTGCTTTTCTTTTGTTCATATTAAGAAGTATTGTAGTTAAAAGCTGAATTCTGACAGAAAAACGTCTTACAGATAACTGCAATAAATATTTTAACTTAAAAGAAGTACATCTGGAGATCAATATGATCCTAGTGAACACTAAGGGATGTAGAAAATGCCACTTCTGACATCTCATCTAGTCATCTAAGCTCCCTGTATACTGAGTGGTGTGAAAAGGTATTTTTAGGGTATAATCCCTCTCAGCTGCCAAGGACAACTTTTACAGCTGTGCTCTACTGTTGTCTGCTGCTTCTCTCCACTAACTTACACAAGGATTCTGTCACTTAATCAGGTGGGATATACTTAGTGTTCAAAGATAGATGAGATCAAACAGATTCCCAGAGCATAACTTCCTAATGCAGCATCACCTGGGAAATGCAGTTTCAGATACACACAGAGTATTCTGACCTCAACAACTGTCTGATGCACCCCTCTCTTCCCTTCCCTCTCTTCTCTACAAACCACAAGTCATCTGCCACAGCAAGACTGGCAAATAACATAAGATTCTATGCCTAGGTCTGCTCACCTGTATCACTTGTACTTTATGTCAGAAATGAACTAGGTACAGTGTTTTGACAGGTGATTATTTGCAAGTTTCAGGGTATTATTAAGAGGCCAGCTGTAAATATCTGTAAACATCAAGTAAATTGAATTCAGAGAAAGAAAGAAGGAAGGAAGGAAGGAAGGAAGGAAGGAAGGAAGGAAGGAAGGAAGGAAGGAAGGAAGGAAGGAAGGAAGGAAGGAAGGAAAGCAGGCAGGCACAGACAAGTAGAGATACTATTTGCAAAGCAAGTATTTTTTAAATATTTACTAATACTCAAGATCAATACCTCTTTTTGGTAAAGGTTCCCATGACCTTTGTGCAGCTGGAATTGTCTCCTCCACATACCCCGCACTTATCATACTGGAGCTTTGAACCGATGATGCCATCACAACCAGTTCGGATGCATTTTCCCCGGACGCAGACCGAATTACTGTATGGTCGACATTCAGTACCATCAGTTACCTAGGTAATCAAATGCCTGTTAGTTAAAATTACCACAGATAAAACAAAAATAAATTGGTTTGTGAATCTAACTGGTAAAAAAAGTTACTTATTTACGTGACCCATACAGAACAGAGTTCCTATCCTGGCAGCCCAGACTGAGTTTCTCTAACATTCACAGCACTAAAGCAGATGAGGTTTAGGCAGAGGCTGAAAGCAGTGACAGATAACTCTAGCATAAAACACTAAAATGACCCTGACTTTAATGATGAGCTTACAGTTTATTAATAATAATGATATCAGTACTTGTGCATAGCCTCTCACTTGAGCATATCAGTTCACCTTATTAATGCATATATCCTCATAACATTTAGAGGCAGAAAACTGCAGATATAAGTGTAGGAGACAGTTCAAATTGCATCACTGCAAGTCAAATCTACAATAATTGGCTAGTTATTTTATATTAATTAGCTTTGTTTGAGTTACTCTAGATTCCTTTAATATATTAAGACTCCCTTAAATTCAGGGTAAAATTTATTCTTTTACTTATGGCACTCTCTCTCCTCCAAAGGCCACCAGACTCACAAATGAGTCTGCAGGCAAAAAAACATTTATCCGCTACTGAAAAGAAACCAGTGCAGAATCCACTAACAGACCCATATTTTTATGAACCCACATATTGAAATGTGAAAATACTTGACTAATTTCAGAGGTCAATTCTGGTCCTACTGTATAACCACTGGATCAAACCATTATATTTAATGACACAGTTAAAACTTTGAATTATATGACTAACTTATTTTCCCTTGCTGTTGGGAAAGATTTCTAAGATACAGGATACTTCTCAGCTTGAACATGAAGTCATGACTGGAGATGAAATTACCTTTTGAGAAAATACCACATAATAGCCAGTTCCTTTGGCTCGGCAGGTGAGCTTGCAAACATCTCCAGGAAGCACTCCAGCATACTTGGGGACCCATTCAACAAATGTTTTGACACCCTTTGCATCAGACTGATAGCCATTCCTTGCTTCACACTGCTCTTGTCGAAAAGATTTAGCTGTAGAATTATTCAAATCATTAGCGACTATTGCAGACTGTGCTATAAAAATCATCACGCACTCACACCTATTATTCCAATTTCTTTTTAACTTGATTTTTGAAGTTACAACACTTCATCTCTCTTTAACTTTTTTAGCAATCTTCCCATGCTATGAAGGACTAAAGCTAGCATGATGGTTCATTTTCCAGGACAAATTTATTTTCATTTCAACGTCCTTTCTGTCTGCAATCAGTGTGGGGTTGGGGGAAGAATTAACATGTTGTATGAATGATGAATGTCTTGCCTTGGTAAGCATATTTTAAAGGAAGTACAATAGATCTTTGTTGCTTCCTTTCTCAGTAGATGTTCAATGTTTACTATCTATGAAAACAGAGGCTGGAGCAAGTACATAACATACCATTTGCTGGGCAGGGTGTGACATTGCAGGAGCGATAGATGGCCCTCTTGCCAGTGCAGTACCGGCCGTTGTTTCTAGGAGCTGGATTGTTGCAGTGACGATACGCAAACTGAACGCCTCCACCACAGGTACGGGAGCACTGTCCCCAAGGTCCCCAGGACCCCCAGTTACCATGGCTTGATGCCTGAAACATATAGAACAGTGGGAGGTAAGGGTGTGAATAAAGGTGCTAAATCTCAGAGACACTGCTGATGTTTTCCACAATTGAAAAGGCATTTTGTTGGTCATTTTAACTGGGGATAAAAGGCTTTAGAGCCTTCTTTTTTCCCGGTGAAATTTATTTCTGTCTTTTATCTGCAGATTGATGGCACCTGATTTGTAACTGTGCATGCAAGCACAATATAGGCCTTACTCTTAAAGCCAGCTTCAGCCCGCTCATTGAAGAAACACATGCATCAGAAATATGGACTATATTCTCATGTGCTGATCTCTTATTTTTTGCTATTCCCACCAACAGGCCCCCACAAACTAGCTCCAGGGGATTCAGCTCCCAGAACATGTTCATAAGGCTACCTACGAATACTAAATGCAATTATTATGATGAATAGGTATTGCTCTAAACAACATACGCAAGCATTCTTAAGTATACCTGAATGCTGAATTCTAAAGTACAAGAGGCAAAATCCCTTATGTTGATGAGGGATGCTACAAATACAATACACGCTACAAATGCAACAAACCACCCACAGTTTTGCCAAATGGATTATCTGTCCAAATTGTGGTAGTAGTCTACTAAGTTTAGGTGATTGCTGCTGTTTTTTCCTTTGTAAATAAATCATACTGAATTTCAGAGTGTTTTAAAGGCAGTAAATAAAGGCATAAAACAAAAATGTTGGCAGGAAAGTGGAGTAAAAGTTCCTTCCGAACCAACTAGTTAACATTTCAAGAATACTGGCAAGAGGTGGAGCCGTCAGATGCAGTTTGCAACTCTGCTATTTTGGCTCCCTAAATACAATATTGCAACAATTAACAGACGTTACATGAAGAAATATACCATTCTACAAAAAAGAGTGTTACAAAGGCTGTAACTTGATTTGAATGACTCTCATATTTTGTAAGTGTCTTTTCAAAGCTCTGCAAGGCTGTCTCTCTCCTGTAGGTGTAACAGAAAGGGCAGTGCTACTTACTGTCTTCCAAGTTAATTTCAAAGCATTTAAACTGTGCAGATGGCAATCTCATGAACCTGGCCACTCTCATGAACCTGGGGACTCTTAAGAGCTATTAAGTTGACAGAGGGGACTCTGTCACTATAAGTACAAACTATCTGATCCAGAAATTGTATCCTGTATGAATTTCATCAATCTTTCTCTTCACTACAGATAGGTCCCTGGACACTTCTGGATGAGGGCTGTGAACTAGATTTACAGATTTAATTTACCTCAGAGTCCACTGCCAAGAAGTCAGGAAGCTATGAATAGTTCCTTGAGAATCTTTCCACACATCCTGAGACCTGACTTATTGAATGGGTGTCCTCTAGTCTGAAAGGATGTTCTCAGTTTTCCATGATCGAAGGCTTCCGTACTTCAAGAAGAAAACTTCCTGAATGAAACTTCCTGAAACTCAGTAGCATTTTTCCTGCATCCCTTACCAGTAACACTCCAATTACATGCTAAAATATACAGTAACTTTCAATCTGACTTTTGCCAAGTCCCTTTCCCTCCCACAAAAATCAGTGCCTTTGAGGATTACTCCTTCTAAAATTCCCTAGGGTCATAGCAGGTAACTTACTGAGTAGTATTTTTTCTTCGTTTTGTCAACACATTTTCCCTGGAGGCATATCCTCCCTTTTCCACATGGTGTCCCTTCCACAGCAGGCAGCTTCTTAGTCAGACATACCATCTGACCTTGACGAACAACTGCACACCACAGGCGAGAGCACACATCCATACCAGGACACACTGTGTATTCGGATCCAAATGCCAATTTGCACTGACGAATGGCATCATAGGTTTGCCCTGGAAGCTCCTCGGGGCCCAGGATCTGCTTTCTTGGTTGGTCCAGCAAACAGTTACCTAAAAGAGCAATCCAATCTATTATTACTCATTACCTTGTTTTCTCTGCAGTGCTACTAGTATGTCATTCATATTACGAGAACTGATAATGACAGTGAGAATGACAGTGTCAAAGGACACTGATGTCAGTGGAAAGACTTTCTGAGGTGTCTGAGGTTTTGTACAAGGTCATATTGCAACTGTTGTGTCTCCCAGGAGTATACCAGGTGTCAAGCTATTTCCAATCCAGGAGTGTAAATTGGTTTTATTCAGGTCCTTTGCTCTTTCATTCTGTTTTCCTTTATTTGAATTGACTCCGAATACATTCCACTCTATCAATATGTGATTTAAGGAATGATCAAGACTCATGGAAAAGTAAACAAAATTCCCATTTGAATTTTGAGCCAAAACATCAGTAATACTGAGAAAGAGAAGCCAGAAAAATCACAAAGAACAGACATCTAGCTCATGAGGCACTTAAATACAACCACCACCACCAACAAAAACAAACAAACAAAAAAAAACACAAAAAGATCAAAGGAAAAACAGAAGTTGCATATTGAAACTAATGTTGGTGGTAAATCTGGACTGGGCTTCCCTTGTAAAGATAGTTGGTGCCTTTTGGGATTAGTTTGAAGAGGGCTATAAATTTCATACAAAAATGCACAAAACAAACAAACACAAACAAAAAACAACAGACAAGGAAAAAATAGCATAAATATAAAATACAGAATTGAATATGTGTGTTGAAATATACTGCAGAAGTAAAAATTTGTCTGGCACACTCTGAAAATGAGAATTTGCATTTAGGTTCTAGACAAGCTACTAATAGATTTTTTTTTTTTTTTTTTTTTTTTACTATTGAAAAAACTCAGTTGTTAACATGCAGAGCTATTTATTCAGCATAATCTCTTTTACACCCCATGAAAGGGATATGTGGTCTGGGCAAGCTTCACTTATCTTTGGCCAAAATAACTTACCACAATTTACATCACTTTGCAACATACACCAGTATTCTTTGGTTGGATCATGAATGAAAAAAGGCTATCTAGAAAAACTTTACTGTTTAAACTAACTGGAACTGAATTTCAAGCTATAGCAGTGAATTTAAGTAAATCAAATACCACATCACTCAATAGCTTGTGTTTTCCCTCTAGAACATACACTGTAGCTATTTTTTTTTCCCTCTTAAGGCTAAGGACAATTAGCCAAATGAGCCAAAAAGTCTTTCTACATCATCGCTTACTACCAAAAAGCTAACTTGTCAAACTTGTTGTATTTATCCTTTGCTGACCCAGATTTACTCTGGCTTTATCTTTCATCTGGATTATGCTAGCTTCTTAAATAAAGACAAGGTGTGCCAATGCTAACTGATGAACTGAGCATCGTGAGATAAAGGCATTTAAAAGTATCCTAGCATTCAAAGTCTTTTATAGTATAAAATATTAAAGATATGGTAAAAAGTGAAGAAGCACAGATTTTTTTCTTCCTGAGGTTGTCAAAAATCTATTTTTTAAAAGCAAGAACAGCAATTCACTACATTATAATGTACAGAACATGTATGTACTACTACTCTCATTTTTTGTCCTGAGTATCAAAGAACATTAGGGTGCCTTGGTCTAGAGCAACATACTTGACTGATGACAGTATTAATCAAGACACCTCATTCTCTTTCCTCAGTGTTATGTGCAATATAGCCTGGAAGGCAGAATAAAATTTGTGCAGGAAGCAGATAACCAGGATATAAATTAATTAAATTAGAAATAGTCCTTTCATTTTTTTTTTTTTTTTTTTTTTCAGGTTACAAAGAACACTAAGCACTCTGACTAAACACAATAAATTGCAAGCAATAATACTACAGTCTAGTGGCTGGCATGACAATAAAGGCAATTATTATCTTAGGAAAGAGTTGGCTAAAAGCAGATGGAAATAAATGTCACTGTATTCTGGACACTAATTGAACATTTTCTTTCTAAATGTCAAACTGCTGTCTGGGGTCATCTTATGAGTGTAAAACAAATGGTGATATAATGATAACAATGATTAAAGTTCTCAGAGTGGGCCTCGGGAGACAAAGAATCAGCATCTTGATCGTCCCCAGCCCTCCTGGTTGACCTTGGGTGAGACATTTATACTGAAATTTATTTAGCTGACCATAACTGTATGTAATGCTGGTGTCTGCAGTTCAGTCAGCTGTCATATGTTTTACTAGTTAGTACAGGCAAATGAGTCTGTGGTGTAATTCAGGGCCACTAATGCAACTGATGACATCAAACCACTAATGCCATTGATTACTCCCCTTCATGATGCAATGGGAACTTAAATATCTGCTTTAGGTGGAGCTACCTACATAGCAAATATACACTTTTTATAAGATGAATCCACTTATCAATACAACTTTCCAAATATATAAAATACAAATCTCAGTTCTTGAGAAATGGATGTCACAAAATTCAAGAGTTATGACGATGTTTGCTGTTAGAGTGGTATGGAACAAGTTTTTAAATCTATATAGATAACTTAAAGCTTTGATACAATATTGACTACTTGTTTATAATAAAATACCATTCAAAGATCCAGGTTTCTGGACTTTATTCACATTTCATTTTGTTTAGTTATAAGGAGCAGTGGATGAAGTACTTCATATATTTACTTCCTCACACCAATACTGCTATGCCTGGTTTATCACAAAGCACACTTCATAAGCTCATGCCCATTCAGACCAAAAGCACTGTGCAGAATGCTTATGTTGCACATTAAAGAATGGGAGAGTCTCTTCTTGCTCAGTGTTTTCCACATAAATTTCCTGTGACTATACAAAAACCACTCACAAGCATCTTAAAAGAAAGCCTGGTATACGAAGATCTGTATTTTCTCATCCTTCTGTTGTAACTGATATTTTGTGCCTTCTTTGACAACATTATGCCTGCAGCACTCCTCAAAAGTACATCTGAATGGGTATTTTTTTTGTTCTCTGCTAGCAGCACTTGAGAGATATAGGATTTTCTCCTTTCAATGGGAAGACTACAAAAGAGCACCTTATCTAAAACAAAAAGGGAGAGAAAGCATGGTAGCTACACAAGTAATAAGTAAGTACATCTGCCACAGCTAAGGAAAAAAAACACTAAGAACCCCAAAGGCAGAAGTATGCTCATTCTGAAGCAAACATGGAAATATGGCACATTTGCTCTGTTTTATTATCAGCCCAAAGCAGTCTGAAAGGCGGCGTCATGCTCTACTAGGGTTCTGTGGCTTTTGGTATACTCAGTATGTGTTACAAATGAGAATTACAGAGCTATGGATTTATTCACTGGCTGGAAGAAAATAAAACCAGAAGCAGTTCCATTCCTATAACAATACATGTCCTCTCAGCACAATAATTTGTAGAAACTGCACTTTAAATCATTGACCTTCATCATTATTTCATAGATTGTATTTGTGTTTTGCCAAGACAAATCTTGATTTAAAATAAATAGCTAAAAATGATAAACTTCAACAGAAAAGGAAAGCTGTTATGTAGACAATGTCTCTGAGGGCCTAATCTATCAAGAAAACAGATTTCCTAAAAATTGTAGTTTTGAAATTGTAGCAATAGTATCAGTAACAAAATTACTTCATAGATCTGACTGAAGGTTCGCATTTTCTGTGAGTTATTTTGTCCTATTGATAACTCTTTGAGACTACACGCCTGAGTGGTAACTACTCATGAGTATCAGAAAGGGCAATATACCCTAACCCATCCGTTAACAAACTGACAGATCCTAAGCATTTTGTGTGCAGCAAAGAATACATGACTTTGTGAAAAGTGTCAGCAATGGAGAACTGCTAAACTTCTTGTGCAGGAAGGCAACACTCATGCTGAACATGGAAACCATAATGCAGCCCTTAAGGATTTAAAGCACCTACCGACTTGTGCTGAAAAAATTGAAAAATCATATTTTTAGACCTGTAGGACAAATTGTTACAGCCCTGCTTAATTTCCATGTTCAGACTAGGATCAGACCGTGGATAAAAGTCCAAATTTTGAGCATTCTGCACTGCAAACAAGCCAAAGGTGAGATGTATGGTAGAAATGCTCTTTCTTTTTGTTATTATTGGAGGAAGTAGCTGGCTGGATGAATAGGAAGGTGAAAAATCCAGACCACAAAAAAAGGGAGAAAATGAATACAACATTTCAGTTTGGATTGGAGATGAACAGAAGAGGATAGATATACTCATAGATACATACAGATAGATATATTCATAGATCTTTATACTCTGTACATGGTCATACATGGGTGGTGAGGAAGGTCCCTTTTTTACCCTAGTGAACACATACTGTAAAATTCCCAGGTGAGAAGAAAGGCAATAAATGTACCTAAACTCAAAAAGGAAAGATCTCTTCACATGTGGAAACTAACTTGGTAATATTAAGTCAATGCCAGAGTAATATGGACCATAAAATAGGACAGCACAGATTAATGGATCTAATAAAACTGGAGAGAAAAAATGAAGTCATTCTCCAGATAGGAGAAAAAAGGAGAAAATATTTCAGAGAGCACTAAAATTAGCCAACACAATATTTAAAAGCAAAAACTTTACATTCAGCAGACTTACCATACTTTTTATCCATAAGTATTTCAGTTACCATAACAACTTGATCCATTCATTCAGTTATGTCATTTTTATCTCAGCTTTTTGGAATTTGAATGGTTTAAGAACTGCAGTTGCTTTGGAAGCACAATGCAGACTTTAAAATTCATTTAAGAGTGCAGACTATTATTACTACTTGGTGGAAAAAATGAAAGTTTTGTACTTATTCTCCAAAGGGTAAATGACATGTTTAAAGAATATTACTTCTAAGACTTGGAGGGTAAGCTGCTGGGGCAGAAGCAGACTTTTCTCATGTACAGCATAGAAGAGTCTTAATACTTGCTTATGGCTCCTTTACATAAACATAATAAATATTGTAATAATAAATGCTGTAAATGGTAAGAAGAACATATACCCTTTCCTCGTATCTATCATTGCTCATATAGTCCAATGCTATGTAGATCATAGTAACCTCAGTTGCTGTGAGGAAGAGGAATTTGCTTGTGTCCTCTGTTTAAAACACTCTCTGAACTCCTATCTGTGGCATAATTATATTTTTAGACTATATTATATTTTAGATTATATTTTAAATTTTTAGAAAAAAATATATTTTAGATATTTTAGGGAAGAAAAGTCTAATTTCATGTTTAAAAAAGAAAAAAACAAAACACTCTGTTTCAAAACAAATTACTGCCAGCACACACTCCATCAACTCTGTTCTTTTCTTGTGCATTTGAACCATGCAAAGTCGGGGTGAGACCCTGACAGTCTTTTAGACTTTCGCGTTGTTTTGCAAGCACTTCCAAGATAGTTCTAAAGATGAGCAAGGAAAGAAAAATCTGGCATAAAATGTTCTTATTGCAAAAATGGATTGCAGCAAAAACTGACATGTAACCGATGCAAAGTGTGTGAAGCAAAAGATACATACCATGACCATCATCAAAAAACTCTGTTATAGTTGCTGAAGTGCATTTGGACCAGGGTTTGGAAGCATCAATGCTAGTCAGAATGGAGGACATTAGGCGCTTATCTTCCATGGAGCCAAAGTTTTCCTCACAAAATTTGGAGTCATCATGGGAGAGACCAAGCAAGTGGCCTGTAGAAATGAAACAAATATATAAAATGAAACAATTATCCATAGCAGAGTTTACCAGCTGGAGCTCACAGTCAAAGTAAAATGAAATGCATTATTTTTTCTCAAATTTCCAACAGCAGCCAAAAGCTTGAAATCTGGTATCTGCTCAAAACCAAAAAAGGTGTAACAGTTCATACCATTACATATAGAAATGCCCGCAGCTTACATGCCATCAAATTGTGTTGATTTAGATCTGATGAAGACTACGGTGAACTGTACTTTTTTATATTAGCCATGAATTTAGTTTTCAATGTTTACCAAATCATCTGCTGCAAGAAAGACTGATACTTCACTCTACAAAGAACTTCTGTGACTTCTTAGGAAGGTGTTACACGATTTTTCTAAATGAACACAATGATTTTTATTTATGGAGTAACTAAGCAAACTGTATGTGAATTCTTATACTGCACTCCTCAATGAAGAGTGAGCACCTGGATGAATGTGAGCCAGATGTGTGCTCAGGTGGCCAGAAGGCTAACAGCATCCTGCATTGTATAACATGGCCTGCAGGACTAAAGAAGTGATTGTCCCTCTGTACTCAGCATCGAGGTGCTGGGGCATGTCCCGAAAAGGGCAGCAAAGCTGGTGAAGAGGCTAGAGAACAAGTCTTATGAGGAACAGTTGATGGAAATGGGACTATTTAGCCTACAGATAAGGAGGCCTAGGGGAGACCTTATCTCTCTCCAACTACCTCAAAGGAGATTGTAGCAGGGTGGAAGCAGACTCTTCTCCCATGCAACAAATGATAGAACTAGAGGAAATGGCCTCAAGTTGCACCAGGGGAGGTTTAGGTTAGATATTATGAAAAAAATGTTCACTGTAAGGGTTGTAAGGCATTGGAAGGGGTTGCCGAGGGAAAACGTTGAGTCACCCTCCTTTAGAGATCTTTTCCAAACTAAATGATTCTATGTTTCTACCCTCTACAATATATCAAGCAACTGGAATAATGTTTTCCAATAGCCTCTTCCATGTATTGTGCCTTATTTTGTGGGAGGGTGCTTTTTAGTATTGTTTTAGTTAGGGTTTTAGCTTTATTTTTAAATGTATATGGTATTGGGTATTTATTCACAGAACACAAAACAACGTGAACACAGAGCAGCACATGATGTAACTTGCAAAAATCCTGAATAGGATTTTTGAATATGGTAGGTAGAGTTCATTCCAGTGATAGATGATTTCCTATAAACGTGGCAGCAACTTTCACTGTAGTTCAAAGATCCCTACCTTCTCTAGCCTTTGGGCAACAATAACAGATTGCAGGCAACCCACTTTGTTCCCTCTGTAAATATCCTGTTTAACATTTCCATGCCCACAATGGATTATCTCGTTGTCAATTTACTATCCAAGAGGTAGAAGACTGAATGGGTACCAAAGCTGTAGGGAGCTCAGGCCTGAACTTAACATTCACAGCCCAGGAGATGGTTTGTTGGACATCCAGGGTTTGACCAAGAGGGCTTTAATGATAAAGGCAAAGACCACCAGCCCATCACAGCCACTGCAGAGGAATAAATGTGACATAATTTTATGTTTTGGTATAACTGCTGTGCCCTAGATTAAAAGTGGCAAAAATAGAACGGCAGAATATCATACTCTGATAGCCATGACAACAGTAATAAGAATTACGATGCGTACAATACAGTCTGGAAAAAGCAGAGTAACAGCAAATATCTATTTGTTTTATATAAATTTTCTGCTATATTGTTATCATCTGCTTTTGGGGAGAAGCCAAGAGGAAAGAGATGGAGGCAAAACTCACTGTCTAGCCATACTTGAGATTAGGAAAATAGCTATCTGATCAGAAATATATGATAAGGCTGCAGAAGACCAGAAATCATGGTTTCTGGCAGCTTTACTCCCAGTGATGCTGGGTTCCTGACCTAAGGATGTAGCTACAACAGATGTGACAAGAGGCCCTTGATCTGTCATTTCAGTTGAACCAGTGATGACAAAGAACAGACAGTCTTACATCCACAGCTACTAAATCTGCACTGGAGGGGAGAAGAAGAATGAAGAGAGCATTTATTTTTTTCCTCTCTTCCCCTGATGTGCACACATTATCATAGAATCACAGATTCATTAGGGTTGGAATAGACCTTCAAGATCATCTGGTCCAACCACCAATTAACCAACATCATTCAGCTATAGCTACTATTTGAAGAAAAGGCCCTGTAATATTATACAAGCTATCAAGAATTTATTCAAGCTACCTGGGTTAATGGTGATAAGAGTCAAATAATTAATACCCCTTTCCTTGCTGCTATTTGCTATTGCCATGCTGCACTGTTGCGTTCACAAATACATTCCCACAGGAACAAAGTGATTCAAACTTTTACACCAAAGGCACATCTAATTATTCCTGTGTTTCATATGCTAGATTCAGGACTATTATTTTCTTATAGGTAAAAACACTTTCCTCTGGTGATGCTTATTATATACGGGCCAGATAATGCTACTTTTATTTTGCACTGTCAAACAGGCTGAACGTCAGAAGGTACATGCCAAATTTCAATCTGATATAACATTATCAAAATACTTGCTCTGAAGATATGACATCTTTGTTTTATTTAAGCCAAAAGCTGGCGTTGAGCAAAATAATTCACTAGTAGGACTATTAT
Source organism: Anas acuta (assembly GCF_963932015.1). Taxonomy (NCBI): domain Eukaryota; kingdom Metazoa; phylum Chordata; class Aves; order Anseriformes; family Anatidae; genus Anas; species Anas acuta. The sequence goes on along the minus strand of NC_088979.1, from coordinate 97,875,432 downwards.
TTCAAACAGACACATTTCTCTGACAAATAACCAAATAATCAGTGCATCACTCCTAACTTTAAACAAATTCTCTGGGTGTCACAGGCTAAGCATTCAATGAATCAGCAGTTACTGTGCCAATGAGGGCTACCTCCAACTTTGCCAAAGTCTTAATATGCTGACAATGAATATCTTCAGGAAATATGAAGATGGTGTTGGTTTTGGCTGCCTTTATATAAGATGTTATCACTATGCTTGTATTCATGCTAATGCAGTGAATGGCACCAGGTCACACTGCATGTCTGAGAAGAACAACAAGCACAGCTGACATGTTAATGAATCTCAACAAATATCTAGTAGTAATATAACTAAAACAATTTTCTGCTGACATTATGTAACGTTTTGTAGCAAGTTACACCAGTATTCTGCAAACATAAGCAAACATTTACTAGAGAGGGCTTTAGACCCATCCACTAACTTTTGTTGAGGTACTCCTGTATATACAGTGTGGTTCCACACTTCAATCAGGTCTGCATATACACTGTTTTGCTGAGTTGTTCAGGAGTTTCAGCCAGTTTCTTGTGATTTACTTGAATATGTCCAGTTGAATATGCATATATTTCCAACCAATTAAACAGAAATATTTGCACAATATAAGCCCAACAAAAATGAAAATACCATGTTGATTAGACCTAAGTCTCACTATAGCAACCTTCTCTGAGGCAACTTGTATGCTTAAAGGTCACAGGAAGAATGCTTTTGTATTTATTGTCCCAAGATGGCTCATAGTTTTAATTTTAACACTGCAAGAAATTACTTCACTGCAGCATGTTTGTGAAACAAAGTAATGAGGTTCTGTTAGTGAAAAAGAAGTTTCATTTTAAGCCACTGTACTTGGTACTGAACAGCTCTGTGTGAATAACAAAAGCTGGAGGACAGTTCTAAAAGGTACATCTGACTAATGCTATATGTCACAGAGTGCATGTTCGGTGTAGGATATGAATTATAGTTGGATCTGAAACAGCAATTAGAGAGCCTAATTCTTCAGAGTGCTCAACACTTTGTACCATCACTGAGAACTACTCCAAACTCGGTGATATGAAGTATTGAGCCTTGTAGGGCTGAATTCAAGTTTCTTAACCTTAACACTCTCTTGTACCACTGCAATGCTCTTACTTAAGATACAACTTCACTTCTATAAGAATCCCTTTCTTGCCTAATCATTCTTCTCTATTCCTAACTGACAGAAACCCTACATGAAAACTTTTTTTTTTTCCCCACAGTTTTTAGCCCCTGCTCCTTTTGCAATGAGATTTGTGAAAAAACAAAACAACTTAGACTACCTAGCTGTCAGAGCAATCTGGTCACAGCACATTAAATCATGAAATCCTATAGCTGGCCAATGTGAACGCCCCTCGCCTGAGTATGTTGTGCTTGAGCTTGCTCTTGGCTTCCAGGCCTAAAGATGGTGTAGTTTTTGTGCTTCTTTACTCTTCTCTCCAGCCCAACCATCCTCTCTTGTGTTCTGTAAGTTGAACACAATGAGGACGGACCTCTCCCTGGGCAGGAATCAGCACAGCTGATGTTGGAGTGCTGGGGACCTAGCAGTGGAGCAGCCTGCTGAGGCTGAGGGAAAGCCCTGACCAGACTCAACAGCCCTGAGCTACAACACCTCCGAGATGCACTGTCTCTACAGAGAATTTAACTCCTGAACTGCATACTGAAATTAGTTTCCTTCCTTTCCTTTTTCCTCCTCTGTATAGGACAAAAAAGAATATCCTTCATAAACAAGGAGCAACATTATAGTCAAATTTCAAGCTCTTCTCTTTGAGCAGAGAGGCTTCAAGTTTCCCCATAACATGGTTGCAAATTAATCTCCCTCATGGAAATGGCTGGACAGTCTCTGTAGTTCAGAATAAATAAGATGAAATGCTTCTTAGACAACTATTCAACACAGAACATTTCAGCCTAAATACTTTGGCAAGAGTACAGGAAACTGAAAAAGGGTCATCTTCTGGAAAGTGTCAAGCTACTGGCTTCACCTTTAATTAGAGTGCACTGTAACTTCTAAACTTCATGGTGATAAATGAGGTGAACTGAGGACATACCTCATTAAAAGTGTCTATTTTGTCATATTAAATTAGGCCATTGTTCTAATGCATGATGAGAACTAGACACTGGACACAGCATACCTAAGCTTTTTGTGAAGCTTCTCAAAGGATTTGTAAATGTCTCTGACTACTTTTAAAATTAAAAAAAAAATCTTTGAACAAGCATAAGAAAAGAAATTGTGAATAATTTCCAAAATATTGAACTCTGATTGTCAGCATTTGAGCTTCTAAATAAGCCATCAATGACATGAGTGAAGGTAATATCTGTTCATGGCATTAAATATATGAATTCTATCTGTCCATATTGATTTGCCTGTTAACTTCGTATATATATTTACAAACACTGAGAATGCAACTTTGAAAGAATTTTATGAAACTAAAATTCCCAATTCTTATCACAACCTAAACCTTTTTCCATCCTAACTTCTACCTTTTAAAGCATTATAGCCAGACTAAAAACAGTTTAAAATATATGACAAACTTCCAACGACTCTTAAAACTGTTTTGGCTTCTCATTAGAAACAATCAAAATTCAAAATATCACAGCAATCTGTGATCTCCAAGGTATCCTCTTTTTAGTACAGATGTAACAGCAACAGAGTACTTCTGTACCAGTGCCCTTCATCCTTTTGGATCTAAGAACTAAGGTAGGGACACTTCCCTTTCTACTTGAAAAGTCTGTTCCTTTCCCACTCACATGCACGAGCATGCTGGTATTATCACATATTGCTCAGGATATTAGGGTAGTTACTGGCATTGACTGGTAAGGGTGCTTCTTGTCATAAGAACCAAAGTGAAAAGGTTATAGGTGATTCTTCAGGAGATCCTCTATGTAAGCATGAATTAATTCCAGTGAAAGCTTTGGGCAAAAGCTAAGAGATGTAAAGAACACAAATTTTACAATTAAAGCTTTTAAAAATTATGCCAAATTTAGAGAACTTCAAACCAGGCTATTCAAAAAAGAAAAAGGGCTCCCAGCAGCTGTGTAAAATGATGAGTGATTGAGAACGGGTTAGTAGATCATCTCATGTGTTCTACTTAATGAAGCATCTTACTGGTGTTGACAATTCCCACTGAGTGAAAATGACATAATATAATTTTACCAGCAGGATGGTGTTTAGTTAAGTTATGCTGTAGGAATGCACAAAATGGTAAAAGAAACAGATGGAGAGGAGGCAGGGGTTTACCCTACATGCAAATGAAGAGGAGCTAGTCTTCTTGTAAACTGTTCCCTTCCCAAATGGCAAAAAGACCAACCAGCTAGAAGGACTGACAGCCTTTCCTAACAGCCTTTCATCTCCCCCTGAGGTAAGAGCAGGTGTGACTACATCAGTAAACTGTCAGAACAGTATGAAAGCAACCTGCAGACTTTGGACCCTAATATATTTTGGAATGTAATCTGCAAGGGACTCTTGGCACAGCTCAGTCTGTTTAGATCCTCAGACAAGAAATGAGAGAGTCAGCAGCAGCCATCAGCCCCCAGACCCTAGTTCACCTCCACTTTCTGCATTCCTGATAGTGAACCTTGCACTGCACAGGCTTCCTTACCCAAACAACTATTGAAGGCCAACACCTACTACAGCCCAACAGGGAACAACCCCAGTGGGATCAAAAATGAATTCCTGCATCTGGTAGGAATGGGCCATATATTCCTGAAATAAGGTGGGAATACGCTGAAGCATTTATGGCAAGTCAGCTAAAATTTCTGTCCTCGCCAAATATCAGGATGCAAAGAACTCTGCAGGTAAATCAGGAGCACATCAGAACTATGCTGGATATGTGGTAAAGCACATTATACAGCAGCTGTTTTCTTCCCAGAAACACTGGGAAGCAAAAGAGAAGTTTGGATATTTCCGAAATTTTTTTTAAATATGTTGTCAGACTATCTGTAGAGGTTCTCTGAGTCTATAGTGTGCAAAAATTACAATAATCACATTTATTTTCCATTGATATCTCAAGCATAGTAATACAGACATCAAAAAGCAGCACCAATGTATGGCAAGTAAAGGACAGCTTTTGCTAAAATGTAAACCATGATGGTTCATTCTTTTGGAGGAAACACCCTTGTTTATGGACGTACCAAGATCTCTAGTGCTTGATCTGAAAAGCATACCAAAGTATTGCTCTTGCACTGAATTTGACCACAGCACACATGCAAAGTGACACAGCACATTAAAAAATGCTACAGGCATTGTAATTTGTTTTCTTAGAAAAGCTCAGTGCAGATTAAGCACGTGTTTTTTAGTGAGCTCATGCCTTTCACCTAATTTTCAGTGGGGATGGCTGAGGTACAACAGAAGGTCAAGTGACTTGCCCAAGGTTACCCAGTGAGTCACCGTATCTCCTGGGATCAGGATTCAGGAACCTCCTGGCTCAACATTCCTTGGTCTAATCACCACCCCATGCATTCTGCGCAATCCTTTTGCTCCCTCCTTTTCTAATAGCAGATTGCATGCAGCAACTCTTTTAAAATAAAGCCATTTCTTTCTGCATGCATTGTTTTTCCAATTTGTACAAGTACTTGATTCCTCGTTAAGAACTGCACAGTGGTGTCACTCATAGATGGAAATCCTTTTGAAGTAGTCATGGGAATTTTGAGTAACAAATGATGAACCTAAGCAATAACAATTAATATATTTTTTTTTTTTTTTACAAAACAGCAGTGTTTTGAATTACACAAGCTTACAAAAAACATGCACAGAATGTAAAACTGGCTATTCCCCTTTCTTCATACTTGAACTTTCCTTCCAATATTCTTTTTCTTTGACTGCTATCCATCACTTATGAAAGGAAAAAAAATATCACTCTCTCTTTTAAATCCCCAGCCCAGAGGCAGTTTTTAATATTTCTGGCTTAAAAGAATTCTTCGGACTGAAAGAAACAATAGTCTGAAGTGCAGTTTCTTTTCAGGAGCAGACATAAAAAAAGCCACAATCAGACATTCATACACCAGTCCTGCAGACTTTACACAAAACAAACTTCTACTGAAACGTCTTGTTATAACAGACTTCTGTGGGAGATCACAGATACATAACCCCAGTCAGACAGACAATTTGCAGGCAAGATTCTGTCCAGGCAATGCAGACTAGGCAATAGAAACCACTGTGACCACAAAGACTCAAATTATCATTAAAATATGTTGTCCATGCTACATCTGCTATGCTATGGGACGTGTACAAGAGAAGTCAAGATTTTAATGAAGTGGGATGTGGCAATTCCCATTTCATGTCTCCCGATTCAGAGTAACTCACAAGGAATATAATTTGCTGTAGCTTATTGTAAATGAATGAACTCCAGGAGAGTAGATAGTGGAAGAACGAATACATTACATTGCCTGCTGCCTGTATTTTTTTTTTGGTAATTCTGCCTTCTTCTATATGGTTGGAGTACTAACTTGAAAAAAACTACTTGATAGGGCTGCCCAGGGAGGTGGTGGAGTCACCATCCCTGGAAGTCTTCAAAAGACGTTTAGATGTAGAACTTAGGGATATGGTTTAGTGGGTACTGTTAGTGTTAGGTTAGAGGTTGGACTCGATGATCTTGAGGTCTCTTCCAACCTAGAGATTCTGTGATTCTGTGATTCTGTGATCTGCCAAAGAGGAAATCAATTACTACTTTATTCTGCAATATGGAAGACTGTGGGTTCAGGCATACACAGACAAAGCAAACTTGTATTGATAATGACTGTTCTGAAACATAAGGCAAAACCCTGCTTCATTCTCAATTCCCTTATGATTGCACAGATACTGATACTTCACTCTATCTATTTTGCTTCATGTTATGATATTTCAGAATCCCCGGCAGCTTCTCAAAGCATGGCACTGCTTAATCCAATTCTTCATGAGGTTACACATATTCAATGATCAACATAACACCAGAAAACCTCTGAAAACTCAGGCAATGCTGCTGCTGTGTCTGAGTTGCTTCCCGAAGTCTCTGGTAGAGAATTTTGCCCTCAACCCCCTCGCTTCTCTTCAGAATTGCTTCACAGTTGGTGGAAAGGCAAAGATCTCTAATCTAGTCAGACTCAGCAGTACGTGGTAGATAAAGAAAGGCTCAAGCATATTCAGTACCTGGGGACTCATTTTTTCCATATCATACCAATTTCCTCCTTCCCTATCTCCAATTATCCACACAAAGGCCATTACAAACTGGCTCAGCTTCACTAAAAATGCTAGATTTAATCACCATGTGTGCTGCAGGTGGAACAATTATGTATTGCATTTAACTGAAGTTAACCACACTGTTATAGGACAAATGAGGAACTTTTAGTCAAAAATTTTAACCAGCACCCTTTTGTACATCAGATGCTTGTGTTTTGAAACATGGTTTAAAGTTTCTGCCCTACTCTTCACCTCTCATGAAGTTTTGACTGTCCATCTTCTCTCATAAGCAAAGGGGATATGTTGATGAGGGCCTAAATCAAGTGCTTCTGCTAATAGAATTTAAAATAGAACCTTGAAAAAGGTTCAAAGAGAAGGAATCAAATAATACTCCTGATGTATGTCATCAGAGTAGATTTGGATGACTCTACACTCTCTCTCTCACACTCCCTTTTTTGTTGTTTTAAGAAAGCAACTCTGTCTAATTATCATTACCTGGATATTTGCCTAAACTTTGTCTGTCATGAAAGAAATATAATATGAAAGTCAAATATCCTTCACCATCTTTTCATGTTCCTCTAAGATTCTGTGCCCTTGGCAATGTATCCCCCTTGAAATGAAAGGCTACAAAAGATTTGTACCTGTCAAGTCTGAAGCTTTCTGTTATCTGCTTTATCTTGACAGCCTTGAAATCAAAGGGCTAAATGTTCAGTAGTGGCAAAGAAAAGATGACTCTGTATTTAATTATGTTGAGTGCATATAAAATGACCACACGTGGTAAAACATGGAATTAGAGTATTTTTGGTTCTCCTATGTACATCAAAAGCAAGACTACTACTTAAACATCATACATATTGTTCTTGGTTTCAGTTTCTCCTGCAGAAGGGTCAGAGTCATATAGTTTTTTTCTAAAGTTTACATAGGTTAGATGTGGTATACATGGCCCTCTTTCTACAACTCTACTTCAGGCTCAGGCCCTGAAGAAATACTTTCAACCCCACTCAGAACTCTGTATAATGGTATTTTTGATGTATTTCAGTGAACTGCCTCAGTTCACTTCAGGAGTGATACCTCACTTCTGAAATGGTTTCCTTACATAAAATTGTGCTCTTTAATAAAATCACTACACTTTGTTGACTGCATTCATGTCATTGCTGTCTTCAGTGATGGTACGTGCCACAGAATGGTGGCATACGGAAAAAGATTTGCCATTAAAAATGTTGTTCTCTAGTTTTAGTTTCTGTATAGGTCCTTGATTTTAGGTGTTCAACTATGTAACACAGCTGGAGAGGAGGCTGGAATAACATCAACAAAAAAAATGAGGCTGAGAGGAGACCTTGAAAAGTCATCTTGTCCATCCCTCTGCCATGAGGTAGGATCAGCATCCTAAGCCACGGCTGTTTGGCCAGCTGACTCCTGTGAGCCTCCACTGATGGAGATTTCACAACCTCCCAAGGCAATTCGTTCCTGTGCTGAACTGTCTGTATGGTTAGATGACTTTGGCTAACGCTTAAAGAAAAGCTCCCCTGCTGCAATGCAAAGGCCATTACCCCTTGTGCTGTCCCAGGTGGACATGGAGAATGATTTATTATGCAAATTTTTGCAACTATTATTAGATATATTTGAAGACTGCTTTTATGCCTCCCCTTTAGTCTTTCTATCTCAAAAGTCACATGTTAAAGATAAAGAAAATTAATGAACAGAGGTTTAATTAGTTCCATGTAGAATTTTTTAAGCTATAATCTAAAAATAAAATACTTGGAAAGAAGATCAGTAAACCATATTACTCAGGAGGATACAAGGAGTAATAGCATGCCAGCACAATTATATAACAGAGAAATAGGAACTTTGCAAAAGGTCAAATGGACAAGAAGGCAGAGCTTTCTCTGTATCCCCTCTTAAAAAAAATAATCTTGAAGATTGATGGAAAGAATAAAGATGCATGTAATTTAAGTTATTAAACTCATGTAATTTTCACTGAGCTAAACTGGAGCCTTGCCTGCTTAAAGACTGCAGAAAGGATGCTTTTGTGTTTAAGGAGTAGATTGAAACCCAAGAGGCAAATTTAATCCTTGGCTTTCCTTAAGACTTAGTTTGTGATTTTGGCAGTCACCAAATTTCGGTATCTCAATTACCAATTGATAAGATGGGCAGTAGCTCCAGTTCTTTTCTCCTGAACTCTTCTTATTTTGTTTTTGCAGATGATACACCCTTCAGGCTGGTGGATTGTTTGCACTGAAGCATTAACGACTCCAGCATAGGAAGTGCTGAAGTCATCAGAGCCTTCTGAAAGCTACTTCATGACGAAACACAACACCAGGCTACTAAACAAAGAATTGTCATTATGCAAGAGAGACACTAAACGTAACTTGAAATGTGTTGATTGTATCTTTAGAAGATGTTATATTACAGATCTTTAGGGGATGCATAGGCTGGTTTATAATTCAGCATCATAAAAACAACAAAATCTCCTATCAAAAGGCTAGAGTATTAGAGTAAAAATTAAAATCAGTTCTTTTTGTTTCCTGACAGTTATTTTAATAAAGGATATATGAATTAGCAATATGCCAGCACTGACCTATGAAAATATGTTAAATAAATGTTGAGATCATGGGTAATCATGGGTTCTTTAACACTTCCCTCCAGATGTTTCTGTGATGCAGGGAAGTACATGAAATAACAAAGCATCATTTTTTTTCTTTTTATAGTCCATAGTCTGATGACAACAAAGACTTGGAGAATATCTATATGCTGTGCCTAAGACAGTTCTGAGCAGAAGCTATGGAGTGCAGGGCTATGGAGGAATACCATGAAGAAGTTGCTTAAAGTCACATAAGACATCTCTGTGCCGCAACATGGAGTTGAACTCATGATTTCAAGAAAGAATCCAAAAGGCTGTTTTTGTGGCAGCAAAGCTACTACTGTCTACACTGATAACAATGAGTCTGCTGTGAGAAAATAACTGCATATGGATTTACCACTAGTGGCTGAATGTCTTGACAGGCTATGATTTTAAAATAACATTTATGATGTAAGCACTTATACTCTTCATTCTGAGGAGAGACTATATTATCACTTTCAAAGCTACAAGATATCCTTGTTAGTACTGTTTTTGTTGTTTTTGTTGTTGTATTTTCCTCATTTTATGCACTTGACACTGTACAGAAATTATTCCTGATTTTGCTACATGCAACTAGGACAAGATTTGGGTCCTAGATGCTTTGTCAATCTTTATAGACAGGTCTTCACATCTTGTCATCTAACCAGCATACTAAGAATTTGGTTGTATCTATTTCTTTCTGTGCTTTTGTTTACAGCTCTTTACAGATCTTGCCTGTTGATTCTGCTCATTCATATTCTCCCCCTCAAAAACTACCAGTCAAAATCCAACTAATTTTTTCTAAAAGGAATAAAATAAACATTTAATGCATAATGTGGTAGAAACTCTGGCAACTCAAGCAGCATGCTTTACTCCACAGCAGGCTGCTTTTTGTCTTCCTGTGCATGTATCCAACCTGAGTCCTTGGGCTGTGCATTGTCCTGTTTGGTTGAGCTGCAGTTCCATTTACTTTGGTTGCCTTCCAAGGAAAGAACACAATCCTCAAAAATGCTCTTGGATCCTTCAGAGAGGAAACAGGAGCACTCAGGTCACCTTGAAGTCAAAGTAAGGACACCCAGCCTTTCTTCGGAACAAGTCCATACTAATGATGCTGTATCTACTACAGATGCACACTTGGCAGGGTTATTTAAAAGCTGCAGATAGTGACTCCAGTATGCCTAGCAGCTCACCTCACTCTTCATATTGACAAAAAGGAGCAGCTTATGCTTCGAGCCCTGAGAATCTCCTCTGTCTTGCAGGGCATCTCCTACCCTGCAAAGTGAACTACACCGAATAACTAAGCTGCCGTAAAATTAAAACTACACTCTACCCCCAGGACAAGGGGGAACTTTAAGACTTCTGGATTGGAGGAAGAAATCTGGTCTCCAAATAAAATAAAGTAAGGTTTTCCTCAAAGTGCTTAACTAAAGAGTATCTGTGCCATGCTTCAATTTTTCATCCTATTTTGACCTTTAATTTAATGTAAGTACTCAAGCAATTTTAGCTGTGTTTTCTTCGGAACATCTCCCACTTGAGGCCACACACACAAAGGTCATTCTGTGATTTGACACCCCTCCTTTCTTCAAATTTTATGGTAAGGAGAAAAAAAAAGGATGTTATTTTAAACAACCTCAAACTAGAGTTTTTTTGTCCATTAGGGTACTTATTTATCCAACTGTTTCAATTCATGCCTTTTTTACATTGAAAATTATAGCTTTTTATGGATTCCTATAAACTTCCAAGGTATGAAAATGGCTCTTTTTCAAAAATGTGCCTCTAGATTACTAAAAATAATTCACTTGTGTTTACATTTTCTTTGAGTGGAATTCAAAGTAATAATATGCGTATTTTCTGTTCATCCCTATCTTGACTGATCTATGCTTTTCATTTCTAATCTATTTGCACATATATCTGTTGATAAAATGACAGTTCAGACACATTGCCCATGACTTCACAAAACAGGTATATACCAACACCAGCATCCCCAAAGGGTCCTTCATACAACCACGACAATGCCTACAAACTGTCATCAGTAATTATCATTTTTGGATGTCAGAAGATACAAGCCGTCCCTCTATCAGACTGGACTCTGCATGATAGCCTAAGTGAGACAAGCTATCTTTTTGTCCCAGTTCTAGTCCAGATTCATGATGAGTTGTCAGCTTTATGGCATCCAGGTTTGATGCCACTAAACTCACCTGTTGTTCAGCTGTCTTTGATGTATTGCCGTACTTATCTCAAAATGCTCTAAACTAGCAATTTCAGAGAGCTTTTCTTTTATTACCAAACCATCTTGTTTATTGAAATAAAGTATCTAGTCTGGGGACTCATTGTGCTGTAAGATTTTATGCTTTCATGCAACACATGATCCCTCTCCAGCTTCTGACCTCAATTCTTTGAGGCACTGTAAGCTGTAGTGTTAGTATCACTAATCATTGAAGGGCCTGGATACTACCATGCAAGCTGATTTTTCATACTTGGTGACCTCTGTTTTCTGAGCCAGGTATATAGCAAACACAGAACTCTTAGGCTCTACCTGCTAGCTATTTGAAAATTGAACTATTGCAATGATACTCCCAAAGCAAACTTTACTTTGGTTTGGCAAGAGGTACAAGGCAATTCAGAATTTGGCTCTCTCAAAGTTCTCCTTTCCTTGTTATTTCCTTCCAAGAATGTTAAAAAAAAAAAAAAAAAGTTCTCCACTTTTAAATTGCTGTTCACTCACCAAAATGAATAGCCCACATACCAAATGTATTTCTAGTGAACACAGGTCACGAAACATTAGTAAATTAAAAATAAGCAAGATGGCAGCAGTCTCCCTCAAGGAATGTATCATGCCAGAATACAAAATTTCTTCTGTCACTAATTCTGTCTTAGATCTTTTGAAGGATACAAGTAAGGTTGCTACATTAAATTGCTGTACACTGAAGTGGAGACTGAAATGAAGTTAAGAAGTTTTTTAAACAAATCTTTAGCACCTAAATACTATTTCACTTATTTCAGGATTTAGATTAGTACCACATTTTACCATAAAGGTGGAATTTCAATACCATTAGAAAAATATTAGCATTTTGCTGTTTCCCACTAAAGCCTTGTCTGCAGGCAGTACACCTTCCCAAGAAAAAGTTTCATAACAACAGAGCATGCAAGTAGTTCAAAAAGGTGTGTTACTTTCCACTGTGTATACACTAAATGAATATGAATTATACCAGATAAGCCAATAAGCCAAACACCTTCTCAGGAGGGATATGTATTGACATTTTTGGACAGTAGCAGCAGCCTTTGAATTTTCACTCTGACTACTGCTTAAAAACGACACTGTCAGAAAGGAAACACCTACTGTGCGCCTTCACTTGCCTTCTGATCCCTTATTAGTTAACCCTGAAGTGCATATGTATACAGCCTTAATCCCCAAGCGAGTATCTGGACCAGGGGAAATCTGGAATTAATTGCAAAGTATTTTGGTTACTAATGCAGCTGTTACAAGTGTTTGATTTGGCAAGCGAACAGAAAAGGCACTACATACCAATTTCGTGAGCCACTGTAAAAGCTGCATGGAGGCCGTCATCTTCAATCACTGCACAGCTGCGCTCAGGAGAGCATATGGTCCCAACGTCTGCCATTCCCAGAGTATCACATGAATGATGCCCACATAAATCCTGCCCAGGAAGGAAAAAAAAGAGTCATTAAAATAAATTTTTACACCCATAGGTAAGAACAGGCTAAAGTCACCAGTCTTTTGCAAACAGCAGAACCAGCAAAAGAAGTTTTCACCTATAGATCTCAATGCAGTTTAAAAGCATGATGATCCAATCCAAACCCTGCTAAAGTCAATGGGAGAATTTTCATTGCCTTTAATGGGGTTTGGATATGATCTATAATTAATTATTGTTATTTACATTTGTATTTCTGCAGTGCATACAGATGCTCAAACTTCCATTGAGCTGGATACACAAAACACATGACACAGCAACATTTCTCCACTGACAATAAAAATAGAAGAAATATTGTCTTTATTTACAGAAGGTGAACCCAAACCCTGAGAGCAAGTTTCATATTCCTAATCAGTTCTTGAGCTACAGTTTGCCCTCCTTTTCAAAAGGCAAGTCTTATACTTGTACCTAAAGAAATGAGATTGTTATATATTAAACCTCATGTCACATCTGTCAAGTAGTACAATGATTAATAATGTATTACCCAATATACCAAGTATTTAAGCAATTCTCAAGGGTTGCTTAAAAAGTCAGCGACAGGACAGAGTGTATTCCTTGATTCCTAGTCCTACTAGCTCAATGGCTAAGTCATGTACTTTCTATTTGCAGATATGGGGTGTCTCCAGAAACCATGCAGGTAGCACTAGTTTTTTTCTTTCCATTCCAGGATAGCACTACTACTGAAAGAGGCAGCTTTGGTCAGACATACAGCGTTTTAATTGTCAGTAATAACTTTTCAGTACTGCTGCTGAAGCAGATGAAAGAATATCAGTTTGAATGGACAGATGTACATACGGTTTTTTGATTGAGAAGGAAAAGTAGGTACCATGGCATTTGGAGCACTCCCAGATTTTTCATTGTGGTTGAATGAAAATGTCATTTTCAAGGCATTACAGTACTATCAAATGTTATTATCAAAATGATCAAAGAGTACTTTTTTCCCCTTCATTTTTAAGACTCTCTTCTTCCCTTTAGATCTCCTTTTCTAAAGAATTTCTTTAATGAAACCTTTCACAATTAATCCATCTACAGATATCCTGTATGAGGCTCCAGGTCAACAATATTCACTGATTATAGCAGTACCAAATGTATGCGAGTTTGAAAACACATTCAAGTCCCACTGAAATCAAAGAAAACACTGAGTTAACAGATAATTTGAGGCAATATGTCTTTACAAAAAAAAAAAAAAAGTCAAGCTCAAATTAGATGAAATATTAGATATAAGGAACAAGAATTTCTGATCAGTTTTTCCTGCTTCCAACTGTCTGGGTATCTGGGAACTCTTTTTTGTAAGTGCACTCTGGGTGCTACTTAATGTCAGAATTTAAATGCCAACATACCAATTACCAAAACAGTCTTACCGGAAGAGAAGGAATAAAGTTCAAAAACATTTCAATTCCCAAATTTTCACAGGTATAATCCATGGCTTAAGTAAAACCGCCTCTCTGCAGCAATGCAGGGAATTTTATTTATGTCTGAGTCCTCTCTAACTTGGACATTCAATTAGATCCCCAGATTTTGCTTCTGGATCTGCACTGGTTATGGGAAGATACAGAATAAGGGTGCATGTTTTCAAGGACTCTAAAAGAAATACAGTTTTTCAAGTTTTATTTGGGCAAATATTATCATTTACAGCATTTCTGGACCAAGGTTGGAGAGGCCCTGATTGAGGTCATTTAAGTATACTGTCTATGATCTGGGGCATATTCAACAAGGAAGATGCAATACTTAAATTCATGTTAGTTTTGCTTAGGTTCGTATCAATTTAGCCCTCTATGCATCACGCTGAACCTGGCCCTGTCAACCTAAGGGTACATTTTATGTAAGGCGATTTTAAGTGGTTTACCTACAGCAGCATAGTTCAGGTAACAAAACTCAGAAAAACACACGGGCATCGTACCAGTATAAATACCTTTTCATGGTGATATAATTGGTCTAAATGAATGAGTATAAGCTGTATAGGAAGTAGGATACCTTTATAGTAGTTCAATTTTAACTGAATCCACACAAGTAGTTGAACTGAAATTCTTACGCAAACACCAAAAAGCACATAAATCAGACAGAAAGCAACTTACTAGAGGAGGTCTGAACTACTCTCATGTCGAGTGTGCCAAGAATGGTGTAAAATACATTAATTCGAGCCTTGTTTCTACATGCAGATTCTGTCATTTGCTCTTCTGTTGTACCTAGGGTGTCTTTATTACTCTTTATTGCTTACATTAGGACTACTCCCAGTATGGTACAACCATATCAGCACACATATGGCTCATGCCAGTGCATGATTTATTTCCATTTGTATACAAGAAGAAACTAAGCCAGTGATATGGCTATGGAGCTATACTAGCAGACACAACCAGACCTCACAGTGATTATCTGGATTAGACCACATGAGTATAATTAATATAATGCAGTCTTTCCAAATAGGCAATCTCAGAAACTTTCTTGGAGTTACTTCTGATGGGATCTGTGGATTCTGGAAAGTTATGCCAGGGCTGTTAATCATAAGCATCTATTCTGACTTTTGGCTGGTTAGTAACACTACTCTAAAAATTTCCAACACTATGCATGGGTTTGTATAGTGCCACCTTCTTAAGACATCAAAAAAATAGCTTTGCACATATGCAACCACAGAAGGAAATAACAATGTTCAGTTACTTTTCATATGTTATGTGTTACTGACATTACACTATATTGCATGTCCAGTCACTTCATCAAAGTGTTGTTTTTCCATAACTTCCCAGAGTATGAAACATATTCAAGCATCTCAACATCCTACTCGTAACTTTCAAGCTCATTTGTGTAATAGTCGTCTAGACATAACAAAGCAGGTTTTACCCTTTCTTTAGATATAATTGAACTTCAGACCAGATAAAGTGAATTTCTTGATGGACTTTATCAGTTAATGGTCACTCCCAGAATATTCCACCTACTACCTAGCTCCTGCAACATCCCACGGGCAGCTGAAAAACGGTTGTCCTCAGACAGCAGGAAGGTGGTGGTGTGGGACCAGAGATCCCATAAGGGAGAAGAGAGGAGAACAACTTCACTGTGCACAGAAAGTGGTGGACTGATTGAATAAAATTGCATGTCCTTCAGGCAGCTAAGTGACCACATCTGGACTGCTCCCCCAGCATACTGGGCAAGACGGTGTGGGTAGTCCTGCAGCCAGCTACTGAATTCCAGCTGGGCAGTGGTGAAGCAACGTCATAAAGGGTCTTGGAAACAGGGACAGGAAATATTTTCTGGTGTTAGCTTCTTTGCATGAAGTTTTTATTGGAGGGATGTCTACAGGTTGCCCATCTGCTAGCAGAGCAGTGTGTGACTAAGCTCTGAACAGAGAACATGCACAGAGCCTTCTGGTTTTCATTGCAGATGTCAGTCCTCAGTGATTGCACAAGACGAATTTTTTAAACTAATGCTGACATTGTCAATAATCAGGCAGATTATCCAGGACTTGGCTCCACTCTGGTATCAACTCACAATCTCATTTACTCTTTATTTCTCTTGCCTCTGTATGATTTGAACTTTACATTTCTTCTCATAACATCCCATGGTACATACTACACAGACAATTAAAGGCTATCAAGTGGCACTTCTGAGACAAATATTCTGAAAATTTGACTATTGGGTCTTTTCTTTCTAAACTCCTCATTCCCCAGTTACATACTCTTTCCCAATAGCACAATTTTTTCTTATGGAAAATCACACCTGTTTACACTTTCACTCATTTAGATCTTTATGGCAAACTTTCTTTTGACTTACACCTCCTTGACACCACAGATGATCTGTTAACAGCATCAATATCTGCATTTTTAGTTTTCCTGGACAGTTTTGGAAAGCAGTCTCAGACTCTTCTAAAGTAGCTTCTGGGAGATTAAAAGTTCTCATTTCCCTTTGAAACAGTTTCTCAAAAACAGGCCCTGATATAATGATGTAATCTAAAAAAATCCATGTGCATCTCTTTAATTTTTCAAACTCCAGCTAAAGCACTAGGACAGCAGGGAGTCACATGATGCTTAAGATCAGTTTTGAACAATTATTTCACCATGGTGTGTAGCTTCCATTTAAAGAGTTGGTTGCTTATTAAGATTTGAATACTCATTTAATTGCCTCCAAACTGCAGCAGAAACTTCTAAGAATAAGTGTTTCTTGATATTTCTAAAGAAGGAATGCAGTCTGGCTTTTGATCTAGATTACAGTAGTTTCAAAATAGAGGGGTGAATAGGAAATGCATTTGCTGCATGAGAGACAATAGATGTTAAGCCTTAAGCTTTGGCAAACAAATGACTTAGGAAAAATGAGCTGTACATCATAAGACTAGCAGTTAATTAGACAGCCTATTAGAGGCCAGGTTTTCTTGGCATTTGTAAGTACATCAAGAACAGCTGGCTGTTAGCCAAGTATACGTGGCATTGTTGTGAATGAAGATAACTGTCGTGGCTCCCTGCTGAAACAGCTCATTTATTACACCTGAAATTCTTTCATTTGTGCAGTAGCCTTAAAAATGAGAATAAACTGTTTAGTGGAACCTGATATTAGACCAGAGACTGTGGACTGGATCCAAAACAGTATTTAAGCACCAACACAAACAGTTTGGTGGAATGTAAGTGCAGAAGAACAAAACTAGCTCATGTGTCTCCTGATATTTGTTCCCTATCCTTCATGGGGCTTGTAGCTTGTGACCTTATGGGCCCCAAAGTACCACAGTTTTACAGTCCTGAGCAGCTTAGCACTTAGGTTATACTTTAGTCCTTTATGGGAAACCCAGCCTACAGATGCTCTCAGACTGTATCTATGAGATGGGATTATTGGACACAGTTCCACATCACCTTCTTTTAAATCACAGCTAAAAGCTTTTATATCTCTGTGTTTGCTTGCTTGTTTTTCTGCTTTCATTATGATGGCCCAGCAATTAAAGACTTTGCCCCAAAAGACTCAGCTTCAAATTCCTCTGAGGGATGAGGACACTTAGAAGCATGTTTCTTAGAAAAATGCCCTAACCACCAGACTATGGTCTGCAATGAAGTCATGCATGCGTCTGTGCGTGTGGGGAGTCGGGGATCCTCCTGTTGCAGCCCACGTGCCAAAGGTTTCCATAGCCCAGACTGCAGTTAGTGCTTCCAGCACTTGATTGAGGGACCTCATTTTTGGTCCCTGTTCCTCAGACTACTTCTGTAATTTACATTCAACAGCCCTTCAGTAAATTGCAGAAACAGTCTTCCCTATGCTTTGGGAACACAGGCCTTCTTGCTCAAAGCAGTTCACTCCAATCGGCAGCTTCAGGTCATGATTTCTCTCCTTCCCACCACATGTATCTTGAATTACTTACTAAACGGTGACATAGCTTTGGTTAGAGGGGTGGAAAGTTTCCTTAACACCTGGAACAGCTTACAACCTACTGGTTAAGGACCTCTCCTGGGAGGTGGGCGATACAGACCTAAAATCCCTCAGGCAGAGGAAGGAATTAAACACGACTTTCCAACTTCCTGCACAAGTGTTCTCACCGCAGGCCTATAAAAGGAGGGTGGGGTCGCTCCACACTCGGGACCCGCAGATCCGTCCTCCTGCGCTCAACCCTGGAAAGTGGGTGAAAGTTTATTAACCTTGCAGCAACCGGGAACAGCACCTTTGGAGACAAGTGTGAATAAAAAGAAGGTAGAAAGACTAAGGCTTATCCAAACAGAAAGGATTACCAGTATCACCCCAGGAGAGCATGATGTCTGGAAGGCAAAAGGAGTGCAAGACTGAAATTGACAGACCACTAATGGTACACTGGAAACAAGGGCTAACTGGTAAACAAAGTAATTAGGGAATGGTCTATTTTACCCTTCAACTGATACTATGACACTTAGAAAGAGAGACTTTACAAGCCCAAATGGTTCAACACTGTTCTGGAGAAAGCTTGCTGTGAGAAGTCCTCCTAAGAAACTGGTGGGTCTGGCTGATGGGGATGTCCAGGTAGGGGCACAAGGGAGCAGGCCTGGCAATCGCTATGAAGCAGTCAGACCTGCTCCAGACAGACCCACTGAGACACTGCTTTGTCCTCACCTGCTACATTTCGAGTGGAAAGAATGAAGCCTGGTTAACTTTTGGGGAAAACAGGAGTGGCTATACCTGCCATACTTACAAACTGAAAATCATATATTTCCCTTCAGTAGGGAAACTTAAAAACTGAAGTCATCTTCCTTTCAGGTTACTACGTCAGGAATAAGTTTGGGGTATTTGAATACTGAGTAGTCTTTCTGAATTCTAAGTGAGGAGAAATTCAAAAAAATCCAAGGTATTTGTGATGTCCTGTTGGGACCTCCTGATCGGACTGGTAATTTAGATGTGTTCTTACTCTTTCTTTGCCATCCCAGGACACCCCGCAATGAAGTATTAGAAAGGGTCTAAATTGGACTAAGCCTTTGTGCTCTGAATGGACAAAGTAACAAAACTACTTTTATTCCTACAGGATTTAAGGAAAATGCAGTGGGATTATGTAAAGCACAGATTATTTTAAAATATTGACAAAATGCACAGAAAGCTTTTGCACTTTGCACGGGGAGGGAAAAGGCAAACACAATTTCAGTTGCAAAAAAGGTGACCAGTATTTGATTTAGCTTTCCTATCCCATAAATCTTTTGTGCAGAAACTCTACACAATTTCTGTGATTAGTGCGAATCATACTGCTTCTCCCACACAAATAAAATGGCCCATCTTATTTTTCCCTGGGACAGTATCTAAATGTTTTAGATTTGCAACAAAACTGGTGAAAAACCTACAAAACTGATTGATATCACATTATAATTTCCTCAAAGTAATGAAAATAATAATTAGTGAAATATGTTCTATTAACAATTGGTATGGTGACCTGTTTACAGGATAATAATTGTGAGGGGATGATAATACAGAAAAGAAAAAATAAAAAAAGAACCAGAGCCAAAGAAAGCATGTGCTCCACTCAATGAAATTATTATCTATTGAGTTGAGATAATCCAAAGCTTGCTGTTAAACTTCAACAGCACTGTCAGATTGACAGTTAAACTAAATCACACACACAGTTACTCATGTAATTACTGTGTGGAAAAAGGCAGGACAGTGGCCTTTGGCTCTAGTATGAACTTTATGTTAGCGCCAGGCTTGATGGCACTGTCACAGATGATACTAGCAAGCACTTAGGAAAGTATTCTTTCTTGTTGCCTGTATCTACTGTGAGAAATATGTGTTTTAATTTTCACATGATTCAGAGTTGGGGGGAAAAGGAAAGGAAGAGAACTGGATTTTGTCCAAGGGCACTCAATAGTTCACTTGAAATTTAACTAAGAGTCACTAATGAAATAGATTGGAAGAATTCTAGAGGATAATTACAGAGCAGGCTGGAACTCAGAAAAGAACAGTTGGAGTTCAAGCGCAGTTTGCAAGTCACAACTAATGTTTTTGTACTGTGACGAATAATCTGGCATGTATTTTCTGCATTGATAAGAACCTGAAGACTGAAGATAACCTGTTTCCAGCTTCAGAGAACCATTGGCAATAAAGGAGTCCAAACCAGACAAAATTTGCTGTTGACTTCACTGACACGGAGAACAAAGTGAGCTAATCTCTAGGGGAACAGGGGTTTACAAGCTCTTCTTCCTTCTCACCACGCAGCCACTTCTCTACTGTCACACAGAGTGGAGGACTCACCTGGCCACCAGATGATTGAACCCTTGCATCTCTGTATTCTGTGGAGGATGCTCTGAGGATCCATGTGCGCTATGGATTTACAGCTTCTGCCAAGGACTCAGCCACGAGGTAGTTGAACAGCAGGGGATCCATGTATTCTCTAAGGTTGCTAAGGCCATATGGCCCTAATGAGAGCTCTCACAGGAATTATCAGAAAATTACTACCTTTCTGTTACATTTCAGTACTGAGAAGTCAGACCCCCATTGTGCTTGATACAGGCCATACTGGGTCAAAATAACAGATTGGGAAAATTAGATATGGGGAATTTAAAATAATCACTGTGTAACCCAACTGAGTTTCTGCAATATTGAGTAATAGATAATTTCTGCATCCACTGAAGTTTTGCAGTCTCCTGTACAGGTGATAATAATGACCAGATGTTACTCTAGTTTTCTGGTCGTTCTAGAGTAAATGTGGGATTCACTGCATCTAATGGATACAGATACACCGTCTGTGCCCCCTCTGATAGCAATATAGAGCATGTGATAGTTTTAACACAAGTCACCTGTATCACACAAAGCTGAACTCACGCTCATGTTTATTTACTATTTATTATGCTCTGCAGCATGAGTGCTTTAAAACACTATTCAGATTAAATTATGAATGATGATGATAATGATTTGAACCACTAGTACTAATTTTATAATAAGGGAGAGCTGCCAGCATTCTTAGTCTATCAGTGGTTATTCATTTATCTTTAAACAAGTAATGACAACAGAAGAGGAGGAGGAAGTGATGGTGCTGAATTGTGAGCCTCTTTTGGTGTCAGAATAACACCCAAGTCAATGTGAATACAGGATAAAGATAATTATTATATTAGAGACTTGTACAGCAATAGGCATGCATAACTCAGGTTCTAGCTCCACATAAACAGTTGCATACAGCTGAAGACACATGTTCGACTGACAAACGATTTGCAAATATTATTCTGTTGACGCAGAGACACAAAGTTCGAGGTGGCCTCGGTTAGTAAACAAAGATGGAAAATGTACCTCACACATTTACTCTGTGCCTCAAAAACAAGCCATTTAGAGGAAGACATCTGGATGTTCAAAAATTAGCACGATGGTATTCAGAGCCCATCAAAACACTCAGCCATGGCTTGGCGTCTTGTAGCTAAGCAACGCACTTCATACATTCAAAACATAGTTGTAAAAGTTGGATCCTCCTGCCAATTGCTGCCACTCTCATTGAAAAGCTAAACTGGAAAAAATCTCGCTTTAGCTCAAAGTGTGGCTGTTTTCTACAAGAAACATCTCTGTTCCTTTCTCATTCTTTAACCCTTTTCATGTTTACATTCCAGGAAGAGCAGATAGCTTCATGTTGACACTACGACTGTAAGCATATAACAATCACGTGGACTCCCTACAAAGAACACCATGAAAACATGTAGAGAGAAACTACAGTTCTGTAGTTTCATTGAGCCAAATACTGAAATACAATGCCAAACAGTGTCCCTGTGCACGCAACTAATCATTAAAACAGATTAAGTTAGAGTGAATTGCACTGTTAGATGCATTAAAATGTAAGCCAGGCAAACTGAGGCCTGTGCTTTTCTCTTGCAATGTCCCTAAGCAACAACACAAACGGTATTTGCATCTTAAGAGGGGAAGATGATCACAGGAACTGCAACATTTAGTTTATGTACTACACACATCGAAAAGAAGTAACTCTATGAATGAAAGATGCATTATTCTGGAGTCTTTGAAAGTGGATTACTGATCAGCACACTCTTACTCTGGTGCAAACACGTCCATCCAAAGAATTACAGGTAAGTACCTGTAAAGCAAGTGCACTTTAAAGCCACATCCTAGGTTAATCCAACGAAGTTAAATAATTAATGTTAGGATTGACAGTCTGCCACCTTGAGAGTTTCTAAATCACAAGAAAACCCAGGGAAATAAATGGGAATACTGGCAGGGAAACACACCCCTTAGTGAAAGAGTGATGGATTCTGGCCCAAGGTTAATTAATAACCCATTAGAAAGGATGTTTATAGCAAAAAATAAGAACGGTATGACCCATCCTAGGTAGCCTGCTTTAATTCAGATTGTAATGATAAAAAAAAAAAAAGAAAGCTTGCAAATTGGACTGATGTGTTTTGAACTGCCAAAAAAAGGCTCCTGTTGCACAAGTGATGCCTGACTGACACAGAACCTAATGTTTCAACTATTTACAGCTATAAAAGCAAGCCAGGCACTTTTTTTTCCCCCACTTCTGGAGCAACTCCTTCCACAAACCATCCAAGGCATCCTTTTTGGCAGGCTCCTGTGATGTAGAAAAGCAGGAGAACTCGAACTAACGGAAAGTCATGCAGTTATTTTTTTCGTACTTGGGGAAGAAAAAAATAAAAAAAGAAAACACCAAACCCAGACCGCTGAGGGAATATTCTTACAGAAGAACTTCATTGCATAAACTCTACCACATGTCTACTACAGCAATGTCCCTTAACGACCTCTGGCAATGCAACTAATTAGCAACTGGGCAGGGAGTGAGGCACAGCTCCGCGTGGGTGACTGGTAGGATGTGACCCTCAGCTGCTCAGGACAGCCGCTTCTCACTTGAGGAACAGGAAAGAGGCTGCATCCCCTCACCAGCAGCCCAACTCACTTGACTTCTCCAGCTCTGTTTACCTGCGGTTTGCATTTACGTCCCAGCCTCGAACCACAAGCGCTGCTGGCTTCCACTGCAGCGGAGCTACCCTTTCATGCTGGAAATAGCGTGTCGACCCACTCAGCGAGGAAGTCACATGTACTTTTAAGGTGTTCTGCACCAGTTTTGTTAACAGCAGAATAGGTTCATGTGGGGACTGACAAAGGGTAGGGAGTGCCACCAGCCCCTTGAACATACCATCCCCCAGAGAGAGGGTGTGAAAAGCCTGCTAGGGAAGGACACAGCGTCATCTCTCAAGAGGGGATATGTTGGATGGCGCCAGCTGAGCCCCCTGATCAGACAAGTTCCCACCTCCCCAGCCTGGCAGAAGTCCCAGCACCACACCGATGTGGACAACCACTGACCCGCGGTGGGACAACCTTGCAGGGGAGGGCACACGCACAGGCACGGCCTCAACGTGCCAGGTTTCCGGCCCCACTTCATCCATCCCTGGTGGCAGTGCACTTGTGTGCTGGTCCCTGGAAGAGATGCAGCACAACCCAAACAAAAGCCAAGGTCATGAGTGAGAGGGCAATCACCAGGTGTGGCACAGCGTTGTGGCTCCAAGGCAGCCCTCAAACATGGGAGAGCCCAAGGACTGCCAGGGTGTCCCTGTTGTGCGCATCCCAGGATGCCTGCGGGATGGTGAGCGGCCGTCAGGTGCCCCGTTGGCGGTGTCGTGCTGTTGAGGTTCACCTACCTCGCGTGTGAAGAGGATGGCGGCATCGTAGTGCTCGTCGTGGTCGTCGTCGAGGCGGTTGTGCTGGTGCTGCCACTTGCAGAAGTTCTTGAGGGTGGTGGCAGCGTTCCGGTTGACCTCCAGCCCCTTCTCCTTCTCGCCCAGGACCACCACCTTCACCACGGCCAGCCGCACGTGGTTCTCCAGGCTGGCGTGCGCGTACAGCCGGGAGGCGATGGAGGCCAAGGTGAGCAGGTAGTGCTGCAGCCCCTTGCCGTACTTGCGCGCCATCGAGGCGTCGGCCACCAGCAGCAGCTCCACCTGCCGGGCCCGGGAGACGGAGCGGCGCCGCCGCCGCCTCCGGCCGCCCCCCGCCGCCCCCTCGACCGCCACCGCGTCGCGGGTCCCGCAGCTGTGGCGGGCGGGCAGCGCCTGGAAGCTGAAGCGGTCCCTGCGGAAGAGGT
Source organism: Anas acuta (assembly GCF_963932015.1). Taxonomy (NCBI): domain Eukaryota; kingdom Metazoa; phylum Chordata; class Aves; order Anseriformes; family Anatidae; genus Anas; species Anas acuta. The sequence continues at coordinate 97,851,424 of NC_088979.1, read as the reverse complement.
GGGGGACGCGGGCCGGGCTCTCCCCGTAGATGCCGGCCGCCTCCCCGCCGCGCCGCGCCGGCTTCACGGTGTAGCGGGCGCGCCCCACGGCGAAGTAGCCGTCGAGGCCGCCGCAGAGGTTGAAGACGGCGAGGGAGCGGGGGCTGCCGTCCACCGTGCCGCGGTAGGAACAGCGAGCCGGGGTCCCGTCCCGAGCCCCCAGCGCCTCGTCGCGCTCCAGGTCGAGGAGGAAGCGGCGGCCGCCGGCGTAGAGGACGTAGCCCGCCCTGCCGCCCCCCGCGTAGGTCGGGTCGAGGCGCTGCACGACGCCGTTGGCCCCGCGGGGCGGCCCCGGGGGAGGGCCGCGACGGGACGGGGGAGGCGGCGGCGGCGGCCGGGCTCCGGCGGCAGGTGCCGGCGGCTGGGTCGCGGCGAGGTGCAGCTGGGCGGCCAGCAGCAGGGAGAGCAGCCCCCGCAGCATGCCTGGCTCGGCGGCGGCGGAGCGAGCAGCGGTGGCGATAACAGGAACGGGGGGAGAAGGAGGGAGAGGGGGAGAGGGAGAGGAGAGAGAGAGAAGAGGCGAGTTGTCCCTCCCGAGCGCGAGTCAAGTGTGGGTGGGAGAGGTAAGGATGTCAACAAAAGCCGCTCGCGTGTGAACTTTGTGTTTCTCTGCAGGGAAGAGCCGGGAGCACATGGAAGGAGAGAGAGAGGCGAAAATCCCAAATCGCTGCTGCTGGGCAGGCGGAGGGGGGGTTGGGGGGGAGAGGAAAAGGAGGAGAGGAGGCTCGGAGCCGGCAAGCGGAGAAGTTTGAGCACTTCCCACTCCTCTTGCACTTCTCCGCTGTAGTCACTGGATCATCACCATCAGCAGCAGCAGCAGCAGCGGCAGGGGCAGGGGGCAGGTCTGCCGCGACTCGGCACTTTCTCGGGCTCCGGTGGCTCCCTTTCTTTCCTTTGCCCCCTTTTGTTTTGAAGAGAAGGAGGAGAAGGGGAGAGAAGAAAATCAGGCACCAAAAGCCGTCTCGATCGTCTCCGGTGAGATGATGGTTAAAAAGGAGGAAAAAAAAAAGCCGAAGAAGCAGAAAACGTCCCGGATTTTTGTGCGAGCCCCCTCCCTTTATCTTTTTCTGTTGTTGTTGTTATCCCCAGTCTGCCGATGTGAACAAGAGGAGAAGGGAGAGAAATGTGAAGATGAGAGGAGGTGGAACAATGAATTTATAGCGGAATGCCATCCTGCAATGGCAATTTCAACAATTCGTCACTGCAGGCTGCCTCTTAAAGGGAGAGCTTCAAAACCACCACTCCCACACTTCCTTCTCATTTAATCAGACAGAGGGAGAGAAACTTGAGGGGAGGGGGAAAGGCGGGGGGGGGGGGGGGGGGGGCGCGGTGGGGGGAGAGAGGAGGGAGAAGAGAGAGCGAGGGAGAGGGCGGCAGGGGAACGAGCGAGAGGGAGGAAGCCGGGGAGGGCAGGAGTGAGCGGCCGGACGAAATGTTTGTGCACGGAAAACACCAGATTTCCTTTGAATCGCTTTAAAGCCGCAACGGCGCCCGCCGGTTTGATATTTCACAACTGGCCGGGGGCGCTCGGGCCGTGCTTACCTCCCGGCGCTGCCGCTCATCCGGAGCCTCGGGGGGAGGGCTGAGGCAGCCTCGCCCCCGGCTGCCGGGGGGCCGGGAAGCGGCCGGAGCCGTCCGGGGGGTCCCGCGGGCTCCCACCGTCTCGGGGCTGTCCCCCCGGGCTCGTCCCCTGCCCCCGCACCTTGCCGGGGCCAGCGGCAGCGCCGAGCGTCGTCCTCCCCTTCCTTTGTCTCCGCGGCCGCGGCTCGCCCTGCGCCCAGGCTGTCATTAAGTCCCGGCAAGCTGTCATCTAGTTTGGGCAGACCGTGATTTCCCCGAGCCCCGAGGAGGAGAGAGGGCGGGGAAGAGTTAGCGCTCGCTTTGACCTTACAGATGACTTCAGATGCTTAGATCATCCCCCGCGGGCTGACACACGCGTCCACTCGCGCCGTGCCCCCCTGCCCCCTTTTCCCCAGCTCCGCGCTCCGACAGGACAGCACAAAGGGCAGATGTCAGGGCTGACTTTTTCATCTGTCCTGCCCACGCTGGCACTGCCCCTAGGCAGAGCAGACGGGCAGCGGCTCGCTCAGGACAGCGACCTGAGCGCACGACCCCCGCCGAGGTGCCCCTCCAGCAGCCGGTGCCCCTTCGTGCCTCCGTCTCCCGGCAGGCACAAGGATGCTCTCGGCTCCCGCTGTGCTCGAGCCGGGTGCCGGGAGCAGGTGCTCCGTAGCTGCGGGACTCCAAGAGGGAGGCAGCTTCCCAGCCTCGCCCGAGCTTGCAATCAGCCCCCCGCCCCGACAGCTCCGGCTGCAAGGGGCTGATGTGTGCGGGGCCAGGCCCGTGGCGGTGGGATGCTCGAGGTGGCACACCGGTGCTCTACCTCCAGAGCCTGCAAAGAACAGGTTAACTGGTGCCACGAACGATTCAAAAAATAATTTTCCCGGGTAAAAGATTACATTAACATACACCCAATCTTTAATTAGATCACCCTGGGGTTATGCTTATGAAATATTTAATGCACCAGAGTTTTGCAGGTGTTCTTTTTTTCTTTTCGCATTTTTTTTTTCCTTCTGGAAACAGTGATACCTGCAAACAAAAGTTCATTTCTCAGACTCCTGGTACTTCTTTTTCTACATTTCAGCATTTTGCCATCACCAAAGTTCTTGACTGGAGTCAGTAAATTCCAAAACTGAGTTATATATCAGGAAGGTCACATGACATTTTTTGGGCATTATCCAAGGCTACTCAACATTTTTCAAATTTAAACATTTTCTCAGTTATTTTTAAAAAGTTATAAAGTTATTTTTTCTCTTCTCTTCTCTTCTCTTCTCTTCTCTTTCTCTTCTCTTCTCTTCTCTTCTCTTCTCTTCTCTTCTCTTCTCTCTCTTCTCTTCTCTTCTCTTCTCTTCTCTTCTCTTCTCTTCTCTTCTCTTCTCTTCTCTTCTCTTCTCTTCTCTTCTCTTCTCTTCTCTTCTCTTCTCTTCTCTTCTCCTTTTTATTCTCCCTCTCTCTCTTGCTCTAAAGGGAGGCAAAGACAGAGAAGAATAAGACATGTTTTGATTAAAAGAAGAACCTGTAATTTGTCTTCCACTTTTTCTTGGATGACTTTTAGTTTTCATTTAAGCCTAGTGTTCAGCAACACCAAAATTTTTATTAACTTCAGTGGGACCTGATCAAGTCCTGGATTCACATATATGTTTAGGTCCAAACTCCCCAATACCTCTGGGAGAGGTGCTAAAGATGAGATCTGTGATACGGAATGTAGTTTGGATAACAACCTCAGAAACTCTCATTAAAAAACTGTTAGTTTGTTCATGAATAGGCATATAGCACACAAGAGGCCACTGTAATGTTCTCCCATGCTACAGCATAATTCCAACTGTCAAGCTAGTTGGACAGTTGTAGTTAGCCTAGGAAAAAGAGAAATGCTTAGATGAGTTAATGGTAATTAAATGGTGCATCTCATTGCTTGTCTGCTGTGTTGATTTCCCAACTTTCCCAACTTTCCACAACATCCTATTTTGCCAGGCAAGGATCTAGGTTTTCCAGGAAGATACAAATTAACCCATGCAGATTACCCCATAGATTATGAAGTATTTCCTATTTACATTTCGAAACTGTAATAACTCATCAGTGCAACAGTGGAAAGATAGGTCAATCATGCCTCATATAACATGAGGAAGCCTCTTCTAGTCTGAGACTCTTGAAGTTGAAGGATAAATCACTTAAACGAGTTGTCTTCTTTTTCCTCCCAGTTTTGCCCTCTTAGACCCTTTTTACAGTTACAGCATACCCTTTAAACAAGAAAGCATGTTAGCATGTCGCAATTTGTAGATGGCAATAAATCCTTGTCAAAAAGTTCTGACCTGGAAATCACAAAACTGACCTTTTCTAACTGAGAGATAGAGAGCCACAAATCCTCAGTTAGCTTTAAGGCACAACTTAAGTTTTGTGCACTTTGGACCAAATTCAATCCTGATGTAAAAAGATGCAGTCCTCTTGAGTCTGCAAACTGCTTTCATTAAGGCTGCATTTCAGCCTTTGGATTTGTCCATTAAATTTAATTCTTAATTATGCTTAACTCTTTCTTCTAGGGAATTAATTTTTCTTCAGGTTTTGTTGTTTAGGTGTTAAGAATGCCTGTAATTGCACAGATGAATCGATATGGGAGATAATAGCTTTTTATTGTTGTTTTCTATAAAACTATATGAAGACTGAATCAAACACAAGAAAATCCCCCGCTCAATATGTTCTAAAGTAATATAAAGCATGCAACATTTGATAAACTTTGATCTACACAAACCTGATGGTGGGAACTGGACCCAGGTTTTGGCAAGTTCCAATCCAAGCATCTACCTGCAGCAACATGCTTCCTAACATGGGGCAGCTTTGTCTCTCCTGAAAATAGAAAGCCTCTGTTTACTTTACAGGACATTTTAAATATGCATATCATCAGGATCAAGCTCACATGTGACAGGAAGCTGTTCCAGTCTTTATCACCCACAAGTCTTTATCTATCAGTGATACTTAACCACCTTTCAAATTCACCATGGTTTATTGGTCTTGTCAGCAGTTTTAGCAATCCAAACATTATGATTATAATGGTCAAGTTTATTCATTTTAAAGATTTCCTATGGTGATGCATTAAAACCACTGAAGACATTTATTTCTAAACTGCTCATTATTAAATAAAATACTCATTATAAGTCATTTTGCAAAGAAGTTTCAAAAATGTATATTTTTGGTTAATGTTCTGGAAATGTCTAGATATATCGGTATTTGGAATAAGCTATACAGCTTTTGACTCTTATCCTAGGAAAACGGCATAGTCTAAGTTGTCCCTTATTTGGACTACGCGTCTTTAAGTGGCTTAAATGTTTTTGGAAACCCATTCAGGACGGAGACCTCCTGGTAGTTGTTTTGACTGAGTCTAACTCATGCTTTTTGATATTGAAGTAGGATTGTGGTTGATAAATAAGCCAACATCACCATTACTGGTGTACCTTCCCACCAGTCTTACCAGATGAGTCGGGAACTGAGTGCTTCTGGAGACTGAGCAAACTTCTTCCTCTTTCTCATATTGCACGTGGCAAAGACAGTAGTGAGAAGTTTGCTCTTGGCTGCACATTGTCTCATTTCAGGGCTGGCATTTCCTCTGTATGTGGTTGTCATTTCTATGGAGACCAGGCTGAAGTTTTTGTAGACCCTAAATTATTTATTTAAAGGTCTAGTAATGAAAATTCAGCCTTTAACTTCAGAAAACTCAAACAATTAGAAAATATTTTCATTATGAAAACACACCGACTGGTGTTCCTAGGTGTGTGAACTCCTGAATGACATTTGTACCTCTGACAAGCCACCACTGCACATGACCAGCAGCTGTGGCTGCTGTAACTGGCCACTTTTACAATAAAAATGTCTTCAGTTACAAGAAAACTATGAGCTTAAAGTAGTTGTGTTTGGTAAAAAGTGTAAGTGTTTTGGGTGTGAAGCACTGTAGCTTTAAGGCAAAATGTTTTACTTGCTTCTTTATGGTCAATGACATCTTCTTCAACTAGAGCCATGTGGGAGCAAAGGAGACGCCTTTGGCTTGGGGTTTATGTTTTTATAAGTGGCATGTGTAAGTAATGTATCAAGTATATAACAGTTCCAGCAGGCTGAAAATTTTACATTTGACATCAGCTCCATTTTTCTATAAGGGCTAAGGAGGCAGCCTTAAGGGGTGCAGTGTTGAAGCTGGGTTGGGCACAGCTTAAATAGCTGTATTGTTTTAGTGTAACAACACAAGAATATTGTGAATTCGTGGGTACCATATCAAATTAAAAAAGGAAATTGTCTGAGGCCTGGCCAGAAGTCAAATTATTAAGGTATCCACTTATAGGGAGGAAAAGAAAAAGCTAGTGAGATTTTTGTAAGATTAATCATATATAAAAATGTATCACATAATAAAAATATGTCTCTTGCCTGCACAGCACTATCTGGAGGAGGGATGTGTTTACTGATCGAAAGAAGCTACATGTATGACATTGTCCAGTCAGGAGGAAAAGAAGGCGCAAATGACAAATCATATTTCCTAGGTATTGACCTAGAGAAAAGACTGGAATTCAGTTCCTCACCTTTCCACAACTGATGCAAGAAATGAACTCACATAAACCATAACATAAATGAATAATTGTGACCACTGAACCTACTACAAATTTTGTTTAAAAACACATGTTGGGTGGAGGTAGTGTTCTGCAGGAAGTATCAGATGTTAGTGTAGTAAGTATAAAACACTTATCCTTATTATTATTATTATTTTTTTTCTGAACAGCAGCAACATAATCAGAGGAAGGGTAAGATGTTAAACTTATAAAAAATGACACTTGTTATAAAAATACCTTTTAGGAGTGCAAGATATGCACATGATGTATTCTACAGCTGTTCTTTCAGAAGACTAGAAGGCCTGAAAAACTCTGGAGTCTAGTTTGTATGAAGAGCAGCAGACATTTAATTAATCTCAGTCCTAGAATTTTATAGCCAGTATGTGGCCTCTGAACATCTCTGCTCTAGTTAGCAGAACATCTGTAGTAGAAAAACAGAACTTAAATAAATCCAAGTATACTTGTACCCCTCCAAACCTTACCCCTTTTTATGGTTATTTCTTTAAACATTTTTCCAAAGATTTGTATATTCAGCTTCTCTCTGTCCTCCCTGCTGTAACGAGCCATGTCTAAACAAAAAACAATTCAGTACAGATTTAGCAGGCAAATAACCTGTTCTCCTCCCCTCTACCCAAATCTTCATTCTTTTTTTTTGCACATAGGCTGGGTATATGTTCTTGCATATATCCTGAAATAAATAGCTGGATCTGAAATACTGGGGCAATTACAACAAAATAAATGCTTTTTTTTTTTTTTTTAATTAAATATAATAATAATAATAAAAAAAACACATAAGTAGTTCTCAGTTAATACAAATTGGGATAGTTCCATGTGGGCAAACTGTTAGAGGCATAGCTTTATGAATTTACACATCCATAAATGATATTCCAGTACTGTAGGTGGAATATCTTTTTCCATGTCATTGGAGGCATAAACCAGAAAATGTACTTCCCTAGACTTCAAAGTTAAAACTGAAAGAGTGATTAAAGAGACATTTAAAACAAACATTCAATTGCCAGATCTCACCTGGCATTAATACACACACAGCACCACTTAAGATATCAAGTTCTGGTTGCCGTGCACACAGATTTTTCCATCTGAATCCCAGTTGCCCTTGAACTCGAGGAGAGAGAATTTTGCAGGTCCTCTGAAGCAGAAGGCAGGGGGGAGCACTGTCAGGTGGCACCACTGCCTGGCACAGATCTCCCTGTTACTTGCCCTCACTCAAAATACAACCTCTTCCATGAAAGGGAGAGTTTGAGAGCTTACTTCCTTTCCTACGGAAATGTCTGTAACAGCAACCTACGGTTGGAAACTTTTTGTGAACACTTCTTTGTCTTGTCCTTTGTCTCAGAAGGCTCATGGGTGTGCACAGGGCACATCTGTGGGACGGTCATGAATGTGCTTTTGGAGTGACTCTCCCAGTCATTTCTGTTTCCTCTGCTCTGGTGTGCCTTAGGTAGAGGTCATCGAGCACACAAATGGGATCCATTTGGGATGAAACTAAACCAGAAGGTATGCTTCAATGGGCATACAAGGCACGTAACTGCATTAGAGATAACTCAAATAAATCCACTTATTCTCCTCCTATTCTGTACTCCTGCTCCTCCACCCGCAATACTCGTTAAAGCAGACAATCATTGTTACTACTGTTGAGGAGCATCAGAGGGATGAAAACAGGCTGCAGTATCAGCCAAATGATGCACAATATTCCTTCCCAATTGTAAATGTTTTAGACACTTCTGCAGGCGAGGACGTTGAACAAAACAATGATAAGAGAACACACACGTAAGACAGGGAGGTAGTCTTTTGAAAATATTTTACCATCTTTAATGCTGGAAAGCATACATTTTAATGATTAGCACTTATCCTGTAAGACATGCACCTCCATCAAAAGGGCCAGGAGGTCCATGTAACATGGAAATGCTTTGTTAATCTTATTCTGAGGGCTTAAATGGTTCTCAAGAGGTGCATAAGACTCATGCTGCCTTGGGCATAAGGGTACAATTCACCCTAAAAGAAGAGACCTAGCATAAGTCTCATCACAGCTGCAATATTCATTTCTGGAATGCACCCAGCAGGTCTTATCCAAGCCACTACAGACAGGCAGTTTGAGTTTTTCCAGTTCCTAATGATTACACAGTATCCTGGAGTCACTTGGACAATTTCCACTGAGAGTGAAACTCTTTGTATTTAATATCCCCCTAAAATAAAAGTGGTAGAAGAAAAGGGCCTCAATCTTTTTCTTCTTTTATTGCTTGTGTTGAAAAGGTTTAGCCCACAGGGGTTGGAGCACTGGGCAAAACTACAAAATATGCAGCACATCCTGTTACACTGAAGTGGGCAGATCCTCTCTAGTAACAACCAGACTGGTACAATGGAAGACTTTGTCTAGTTTTCCTGATCATATGGTATTATAGCATGCATGGTATTTCATTATGGTTTCCATTTCAGGAAGTGAAATGGTGGAAATCCCTAAGTATCATGACTCCATTTTCACCATTGCTCCAGGGGGAGTGGGGGGTGGGGTGTTAAAGGAGTGGGCAAATCTCGATGGAGCTGTATTACATGATACTGTAACGTATCACAGGAAATTATTTCCCACTCTGCTGGAAACTCAGAATGTCGTCAAATATAAGTCTTGACAAACTTCAGCTGCTATGTTGCAAAGAAATTTGCAGATAAATAAACAAATGGAGTTACCAGCAGATATATCCTATGGGCAGAGCAAAGAATAGCTTGATCTTATGTTGATCTGAGCAACCAGTCTAGCAAAATCCATGTACCATGAAGTTCAGTGAAAGAAAAATCAGAGCAGGTCCACTAGACAACAACCATACCTTCAGTATGCATCATTCTACAAAATGCCATTCCTACCTCATCTGACCTGGAATAGATCTACAAAGCAGTGTGCAAAAGACAGGCACCCACGGAGGCAGCTTACCTCTCAACACATTATAAAAATATGGGTATTAGGACAAGGGCAAGAAACCTCTCTATCAACCAAAATTTCTGTTCTCCTATTTAATCTGAGTTACAGAAATTTCATCATATCTTCAAAGTTTGTTCCTAAATTACCTACCATCTCTCTGAACCCTTCTGTTTCTCTGCTCCTCTGCCTGTAATATTTTCAGATATTTTTTCTCCCATGAGGACATTTTGAAATGCACATGTCACGGTCCAGATCATAACCACACCACGCAGCCTCCTTTCCTCCCTGAGGTTTACGGGGTTTTATATTCTCCCGTATGAACTGAAAAATGTGTATACTTAAGCCCTTGCCAATGAACAGCATGATTTTCCATGCTTCATAAAAGCTCACCCATCCCCTGTGTAGTAAAGCCATTCTCCTTTGCACAGAGCAGAAGTTTGCTACTTCAAAACACAGAAACCATATGGTGACATGTTTTAAAAGAAAACATAAAAAAAAGCACAGTAAGAAACAAAACAAACCTTCTTCTCCCATCCTTCCCAACCAGAACCCAACTTTTTCACACAGGAAACTAGACCACTGTGATCACCTGGTCTACCACAAGGTTCTCTCTGCTGTTGCATAAGAAAGGATGAAAGTTAGCACTGTGTTTCTGTTTGGCAACTTTAAGTTTTCCTGTTGTCAGCCTTTCCACCTTCTAATGTGGTCAGTGCCTTATGCCCTAGGCAGTGAGAGGGCAGAAGGGTGTTAAGAGGGTGTTAAGGGGTAGTTGTGCTTGAGCCTCTTCCTCTGCTGTGGCTGGGAAGCTGAGCCTCCAGGCTATGTGCAGGGGTGTGTGTACATGGTTGGGTTTGAGAGGGGTCACATGCTTACACCCAAAATACACAACTTGACCCACTGCCTAATGATGCCACTGGACTTCTCTGATTTTCTCCCTAGCTGGAACAGATTATTTCTAAAAAAAAGTTTCTAAACATGATTTTAATATTTCCATGGAGGAGATGACAGCCATTGGGGTTCCCACACTTATTAACCTACACCATTTAAAAGTTGCGGCTGACTTTTAGTCAGAATTCATTTAGCTTCAGTGCTCAGCCATTACACTTTATTAAACTTTTGCCTGCCATTCTGAAGAATCTGCTACTTTTTCCCTAGTTTGTAAAATTACAAATAATGGCCATGTTGCTCTAACCTTTTCTTTGAGAGGCTATAATGCAGTAAGTAACTTATGCCTATGCAAACATATTTTTCAATACTTCAGTCATTCTCAGGTTCCTTCTCTTAGCCTCCTTCAATTTAGCAAATCCTCTCTAAGCTGCAGCTACTGCATCTGGATAAAGCGACACTGCTCACGCCAGTGTAGAATACACATACAGCTTGACTTGCTGTAACCCCATTGGGCAGAGCATCACACTGGGAGCTCACATTAGCTATTAGCTGCCACAGGCTCTTCCTCGTGGGGCTTCTTCAGAGTCCCTGCTTCTCTGGAGAGCAAGTTCCTCTTCTAAGGTCAGGGCTTACATTCTTTGTTTCCAGATGTATTGCTTTGCCAAGTAGCTATTCTTCAGGATCCTAAATTCATGTCAGTGACCAGCCTGTTTTAAAGCTTAGACTGCCTCCTGAAATTATTTTATGATTATATGCCTATTTCTAGGTCACTGATAAAAATACAAAATTGTGTTGTGCCAAGAATAATGGTCTTTGGTATGCAGCAGCAAAGTCTGGCTTGATAATGAGCTCTTCTTTACAATCACATGTTGAGGTCTATCAGTTTTCGACAGTCAACATTTGCTGCATATTTTCTATGCGTAGGCAAATCCACATGAACCACACTGAGCAACTACACTGTAATAAGGCTGAATAATAGCCGTCTGTCTTACAGTGACTTTCTTTTCCTCTGTCTGCTGGAGCGTTTGTGATTCAGGCCCATGGCTGCTGTCTAGAACATTGCTGCTGGGGTCTCACTGAGCAATGTGATGCTTCCTGGGTGGCACTGACAAAGACGTGACCTCACTCCAGCTCTGTTTTGTCTGCTCATACTTACATGCTTCTACTTATAGAGCTCAAGTAGCACCTCCCTCCTGTATATCTCAGAGACACACAAAAACCCGTCTTTTCCTGTCTGCATCTTCTGAAGAACTCCTCTTGGTAACTTCTCATTGCAGATGTTTTCCTCTTACTCAGAAGGTCTGCCTACACTTTATTGTGACCTTCACCTCATAACTCTACTCATAAGTTGAACTCAGACCCGTTTCTAGTGAAGGGCAACATAGCTGTCTCACTTCCTGTTATATTTTAAGGATTATGGTGAAAGACATTTGGTGAGGGAAGGAAAATCTGCATATTCTCAATAAAAAAGACTTAACACATATCACTGTGCATATAGTGTATTCTCCATTTCCATTCCCCTTAGGGAGTCAAAGCTGAGGCCCTGTATTCAATTTTATTTATTTATTTATTTTGAATCTGCATGTTCATTAACAGTGATACAGAGTAGTCCCCATTATAGCTGACAAGGGAATTATGATGCAGCAGAGTCTTGCTCCCACTTTGCACATGAGGAAATTAATGACTGCACAAAAACGCAAGGCAGTGGTGTATCAGACTGTCTGTTCTCTGCTGTATAGCCCCTGTAGACCTTTCTCCTCTCTCATTTGGTTAAACCTGTTTTTACAAGCACCCAGAACAACTCAGCTCAATTGTTCCTGCTGCTCCTGCTCTGCAAACCCAAAGTGACTCCTTCACATATTTCTCTTGAAGCAGTGACATGCATGGGGCAGAGGCAAAATTCCAAAACAAAGTAAGCAGACACTGTTGGTCCATGAAAGCCACATGAAGTTGGAGCTCTGATGGCTTTCATTATGTTGTGGTGTAGGCACCCTATGTTCACATGGCCTGGTGAATTTTAGTAAGCTCAACCACTATTTCGAGTTTCAGAGTTTCTGCAGATTTGAAGGCAGTAGGTAGGCGTATATATTTGGCTGCACATGGTGGAGATGATTTTATTTTTCAGTGTTAGAAAGCAAATCTCTCACTCTTAAGCTTCTGTACTTACACTTTGCTGGGATAGCAGGGAAATGCTAGAAGAGTTATTGGTCAATAGCTCTTATAGTAAAAGTTAGTAATGTTTCCCAATAGTAAATGTTGTGGGAAAGACATGAATTCCTTTCAAGTTCTGCATCAGATTTTTTTTTTTTTTTTTCCTTCAATCCTTTCCTCAGATCTGGGGAATTCCAAAAAGAAGGGTTTTCATACTGAAACCAAAGACATCTATATTGTTAATGGGACTGTCAAACTGCTGTTTTTACAATGTGTGATTCAGAGAGCTCAGCCACCCACATGCTAGCTGTAACCACAACAGGCAACACTTCAGAGCATCCTATCTGAGAATCCATCTGTACGGACATCGCAGACAGACCTGAGGCTCCTTTGCTTACGCTCCGAGCTGCCTGGAGAGGAGCCAGCTCTAATTTAGAAGTCCTGTAGACATGTTAGCTCAGTTATGTGTTTGAGCAGATATCAAAGTCCTTGCAATCATCTGGGTTGAGATGATGCCTTGTAGGTAAACCTCAGTTCTCAGGTGATATAGAGCATGTTGCCTCCGTGGATGTCAGAAGAATTTTGCCTCAGAAGAAAAACATGTAAGGGAGTACGTGTTTCTTTACTTTCTGTTATGCATATGACATAACCCTTCCTCTTGCCCAGTGCTCAGCCTACACCCAGCTTCAGAGAATACCTGCTTGCAACCAGCAGCCTCTCCTGGGAAGATCAAGCAGCTCCCTACCAAACCCCACCCCCAACCCATCTTTCCTTTCCTTTGTACCCACTCATGCCTGGCCAAAATCCAGTCCTCAACTGAAGCTTGTAGAACTCCTTTCCTAGTACACATACTTTACAGATAAGAAAGGTAAGCCTTGCTTTAGGGAAAACAACAACAAAACAAAACAAAAAAACCCTAGCCTGAGGTCACATGTCACACCCAGAAACAATATCAAAGGCTCTCGGTCTCTGCAGACAACAAGTTTGCACCTGAATCATTTGGAAGGCAAAATCTTTTCAGGAAAAAGGCATCCGTTCCAAAATACAGTATCAATTCATTTGTTTAGTTTAGCTGAATCCCATGGTTTTGTGTTTTCATCCCTCAATCCTCCCTACCAGAGAAACAAATCTCCGGTAATTTGAACATATGTATGGTCTTCATGAACTCCCAGCATTGGTAACTTGTTCCATATTCTCAGTACCATTTGCATTAAGTAGTTCTGCCACATTCCCCCTTTACTCCCAATGCAGAGAAACAGATGGGTAAACAAAGCAAAGAATGACCGTGTCTCACTGCACAACTGCACTTTTTTTTTTTTTTTTTTTTTTTACACAAACTTTGGGACTAATTAGGTCATTTTATAATAAGGGAAATTCCTGTAAAACCTTTTTTACTTCAAACAAAATGAAACATGGAAGCATTCTGGATTACAGCATGTAAACTGATGTGGAGATAAGATAGTCTTTGTTTTGTTTGAGGCTCAGAAAGATACTTTAGGTAATGTTCCTTGTCATTGGCAGCCTACTTACTTTACCAAAATGGAATTTAAAGCTATCATTTCCAATTTTTTTTTTTTTTTTTCCACAACATCTTTACAGGAGCAGGAAGAAAGTGGTAGTGGGAAGTCTTTCTACAAGAGGTTTGCTGAATGATTATGAAAATTTTGTTGCACTTAAAAATTGTACAGAATAACTCCTTTTTTTTAGTTGTTTTTTGTTTTTCCTCCCCAAAAAGTCAAATTTATGGATGTCTGTCTTTTACATTATGTTGATGCTGCCTACAGCTTTGAAAAAACTCACCCAAAACCAAAACCAAAATTCATGAAACCTCTCATCTGTAAAAAGGGTGTATTCCAAAAGGCTGTTAGGTAGCATTTTAATCAGGGCCTGAGACAACTGGTATTTTACTGACTCAGGTGATTGTGCTTAATGATTGTTAGCAGTATCTAGTGACTGTGAATGTTCAACCTGTATTTGCTTTCCCTCCTCTTTTGCCTCTCTTTGCCTCCATAAACAAGTGACGAAAACCCACCAAAAGCCAGGGAGATTTTTGTGACCCTTCAGTGCATTTGCTACACTTTGTGCTTTCCAGTTCCCTTACCTCCAGCCAGCAGCACTTTCGATATATGTCACTAACAGGTACTGTTTCAGTATTCCTGTTGGTCTCAGTCACAGACACAGTGTCCTCTGCTTGGGCAGCATTGGTAGCATGGCCTCCAGCTGCCCTGGCTGTGGGTTGGCGGCTTCTTTCCACCTTTCCCCATGCCCACGAGGCTGTTTGCTTCCAGCTGTGTCCCGCTAGGAAGGGCTGGTGGCTGCCTCCAGGTTGATTTCTTGCTTGCCTGGAAGCCCTTCCCTGTCATGGAGCTGGGGAGGGAACAGGGATGAGGCAGGAGCGACTTCTTGTTGAGAAACAGGAGCTAAAATTAAATGAGACCAATCGCAATTATAAAAACAAATTGAAAAAAAAAAAAAAAAAGCCTTCACAAATAACAAAGTTGTCCTTAGCTTAATGGCCACAGTTGTTGCTGTTGTTATTGCTGTTTTTTGTTTGTTTTGTTTTTGTTTAACATGACACCAACAGAAGTTCTTTGATTAAAAATCAGTACAGATTTGGTACCTGGCAAGGCTAACGTCTGCTTCTATAGATTTCGGAGACTGCAGCTTTTAGTCTGGAAACTGGAGAACTCTAAGCCCACAGCTCAGTGGTATTGAAATATCCACTGCCTCTTGAATATACATAAAAATCTGTAGACATTATGGTTTTAGTGCTATGCTTGGTAAACAAGCATATTCAAAAGCTAGCTTTTTATACCCCATCACAGCTATGCTCTTTTATTGCCAATTTCTCCACTCCTCTGGTCACCAAATAGTCACACCAGGAAGCTACACAGATTCAGTAGATAAACATGTAATCAGGCTAAAAACAGGTGAAATTATCCATAAAGGGACTGACACCAGGCAAGGAGCCTGAACAGCATCTATTTCTCCAAGGTCCCCTTTATCACAGCATCTGAGACTCTTGCAGTCACTTGCAGTGTGGCATTGCACCACAGGGACGTTCACATTACTCTCTTTTTCAAGCAAAGCAGATTAGAAGAGTTGGTATTTTAACATCAGGTATTGTGGCCAGAGTCACACAGAAAGTCTGGGCTGAAGAAACAAACTACTAGAGCCAAGGCAAGCCCAACAGCAAAGGTGTTTTCATTTAAACAGGAACAAAAAGTCAGCCCAGCAAGTAGCCAAGGACCAATACATCAGCCTGACCTGGGAACACAGTGACCCGCATTACCATAAATTGTTTCCTCTGAGACCTGCTGACGGGCTGTGAAATGAGAGCAGGCTGGGCTGCAGTCCCGGGCACGGCAGGTGCTGGAGCTGGAAGTGCTATGCTGCTCCCCAGCACAGCCCCTGCCGCAGCACCCGGGCAGATACAGCGCAGCTGCCTGCTAGCAGTGAAGGGGCAAAGCTGATGCCTCTAAGGATCTTCTGGTCTCCTCATTCACCACTGATTGAATCCTTCAAGTACTTCACGCTGCTCTGTGTGTTGCCTTTTGTTGTTTCATTATGTAAGGGATCAGGTCTTTGGCCTTCTGGCTTGCAGATTCATGGATGATCAAAGCACAAAGAAAAGAAAGACAGGCCAGTGTAGTGTCAGTTGGACATCCTGGCTGAACCGTGACACGCTGATGGGCCTCGAAGCTGTGAGAAATGAGGAATCTTTCAGAATTTGTAACATATATATATATTTATATATATATATTATTTTTTTTCCTTGTTCTTGGACTTTTTCAGGATATGTTGAATGTGGCAGAACCTCATCCAAACACCAAAACCATTCAAATTTGCAGTAAGCTGGAGTGTGTGCAAATAATGTATAGGACAGCTTTTGGGAAGTTTGAACAAAACCTTTTCCACAGGTTTCCAAGCTCACATTCCAGATTCCAGGCCTGAGGCCTTTCTGGAAGTCCTACATGCCATTAAAAGTCACTGAGAAATGGGTATGGGGTTTTAGAAAACACCACATAATTTAGTAATACATTCAGCAATCCATTGAAATGGCATACTTTGGAAAAAAACATTAATGTGGATTTATTGTTCCAAATCACAGAAGATTTTGAAAAACCTGTGAAAAGGCTAGTCTTTTTATTTCTAGAAGACCTCAGCTAGCATATTTTATCTTCTCCTGCACCTCTAATTCACTTTGTTCTTGAATCTTGGAACAGATGAGCTCTTTAATACCCAACCATTTTCAAGCACAGTTTTCTTACTTACGTTTAAAAGCTTCTAAAACCTATTAATATTATCACTATAATATTGAAAAGAGTCCTGCTATTTCATGCATTTGACGTTAGGACTATGCAGGCAAATCTACAGCTTTGCCTAATAACAGCAATTGAAAAAGTAAGATTTTACAAAGCATTAATTTTACATGACACAATTTTATTTTTATAATTCTGTTTGCCTAAACAAAAGCAAACTTGCCCTGCATAATTTTTCCTTTACTGATGTTAGTCATACAAATATTTACTGACTCACCTAAGCCAGGGTTTCAACTAAAACAGTGTTTATCCAGCTAAATAGGGTAATTTTAATGGTAATATAACATTAAAAAGAAGAATTTTCATATACCTCAAAATGTAAGTTTTTCCCTCGGTAAAAGGGAAGGCAGCTTGTTACATTCCAACTTGAACTATGCTTTATATTATAATGCAGTAAATGAATTCATCTTGCTACCTATCAACTCAAACCCAGTTATAATGGCATTGTTATATATCAGCCTGTTCAGAACCTTATTCGGCTGCAAAAATCAGGCCTCCCTTCCTCCCTTCCTCCCTTCCTCTCTTCCTTTTTTTTTTTTTTTTTTTAAAGAAAAACAAACAACCTGGGAAATTGGAGGGGATCCATCCTACAGGAGCAAGGGGCAAAGGAGGCACCCATTGTGCAGGCTGTCTGAGGGATCATGAGCTCTATTTGTAAAGATCTTTTTTTCCCTGTTGTCTTATTTTAGCTTTTTTTTTTTTTTTTTAAAAAAAAAAAAAACAAACAACAACAAACCAAAACAAAACCAAAAAACAAAAACAATAAAAGGTATAATACCAGTTATAATACCAGTTGTCACAGCAGTGTTAGAAGTAAGCAAGTACTAAATCTTTCTTCATCTTAGGCCTTGCTTTATATTTTGGTGATGTGAAAAACAGAATGTGAATATAAATGGGCCCATTGCTTCTTTTCTAGTTTTCTCTAATTTTTTTACTTTAAATGTAGCACCAATTGTCTGCTTCTGAGGTCATGATTAATGAGAGCAACTCACATCCTTAGCAAAACCAGGAATGCCTCCTTGATATTTTCCAAGTCTGCACCAGCTACAATATTCCCTGAACTCCAGAGGAGTCATCCAGTTGACCTCAGTGGTTTTGAGCTCAGACCCAAGGTGTGTGGTGGTATGTGCAAAAGAGAGGATCTGGATCAAATTCCCTTTTAGTGTCTGTTTTATAGAGGAAGGAACTGGTTAGTGGGCCTTCCCACCTCAGGTCTCAGTGCTCAATGATTTCATCATCCGAGAAAAGGAGGAGAGTTATGAAGAGTCTCTAACTTTTGTTTTCTAAAAAAATGCCTTTATAATGCCTCTGCATTAGAAGCATCTGTTTTTATTTATGAAGTTTTCCATATACAACGGGATATCACACATTTTCATTCTGGAGAGCTTATTCTTGATTAAAACAAAACAAAACAAAAACCCATAAAAGGAAATTAAAAAAAAGAAAACAACAAACAAAACAAAACACACACACAAAAAAACCCCTCATACCATGGAAGTGTCTCCAAAGCAAGTGAGACCAGGTGCCTGGCTCCTTGATGAGGTAATGTCACCCATGCTGGCCCTGGTTCAGCAAAGCACTCAAGCTCATCCATAAGCCCTGTTCACTCCAGTGGGCCATTAAGCCTGGGCTCACATTGGACTTTCTGTAACAGCTGTCGAACAAACTCATCGTACTGCCTCCCACACAATGATGCAGAGAGAAACCTGATTAAAGATGATGTAAGAGGCTACCAGTGAAAGCCAAGTGCTCTGTGCAACAACAAGTTTTATTGATCTCATAAAACTCAGGAACTCTTCTGTTAGCCAGCCACCTATTTTTGACTGACATATACAAACAACTAATTTACTATTCACATATATAGAGAAATAGATCGCGCTTGCAATAACTCCCAACATTTAAAGTATGCCATAATAGAAACATCAGCACTCTTCCAACTTGTGCAGCTACATAAACCTTGTCTCTCGGTTGGATATATCTAAGGGCATTTATGCTGCCAAGGGTTGCTCTGGCTGCTGGCTGCTCAGTGCTATTGCAGCAGAGGCAGGGATGTCAGAGGACCTCTGTGAGTGGTTATGGTGCTCAGTGCAATCCCAAATTGCCAGAAGAAACTCTCTTCTCTCCATCATCAGTGATCACTCTTTCATAGCTCCCTAATATTTGAGCTGGGAATGAACCTTTGCAGGTTTTAAAGTTGTGCTGCTTTTAAGACAATATTCAGGAGATGTGAGAGTTCCATGTTGACAGTATGGAGAAAAACAAGGCTGTAGCAGAAAGTGACTTAGAATGGTGGAGAGAAAGAGGATGAAATAGGGAAGTCCCACTCTGATATATCACCCATTTAAGGCATTATTATTACCTGTTTAATTATACTTACTCATTTACAGAATTGCTCTGTTTCATTTACAGTTACTTTGTTTCATTTCTCTTGGCCTGGTTGTGCAGAAGGCTAGCTAGTTCCTTGTCAGGTTTCAACTTCAGCTGAAATCAGATACTAGAGGAAATGAATTGGATTTATGCATAGAAGGGTTGGTCAGGCAGGATCTATGTTTATTAAAGCACTGTCTGGCAATTCTCATAGGGTGTCTTTATACCTTGTAAACTTCTAAAACAAAAGGACATTCAAAATAAAGTAAAAAAATACAACAGGGTTTACAGGTTCATGCATTTATCCATCTCCAATCCTATAATCCATCCTTCGGTGGTGACTTGCATGATTCTGGCCTGATTCTACAACTCTTTTCATATGGAAATACGTATGCTTGTATGAATAACTGTTTAAAATCAGTGCTGGTTTTTATTATATGGTTTATGCATTTCAGAATTGGACCTTCTGAGAAAAAATCTGTATTGTTTGCAGATAAAGTATTCAAGACAGAAAAGGATTACTTACAGACAAATAACCAAATGGGAGACTATATATGAATTTCTTTCATATGAGGAAAACAGTGCAGATATAATATTTCTGGGGTGAAAGGAAAATACTTTAAAAAATATTCACTTGAATTTAAAGCCATAAAAATTAGCCTTGGAGAACCATGAAGTAGTCATCCATTCCACATTTCTGTTGAGGTTATAGATTGTAACGAGAAAGAACGAAAGGGAAACTTTGTCTGGTGTTAATTAAGTTTACTAACATAAAAACACTTTTGTTAGTTGTTGATTAGTTCTTACATTCTTAGAAGAAAAAGAGTCTGTTACTATATGGCCAATAAAGGATACCATCAGCATGTAATTTCTTTAAATATTTGTCTTCTTAATGTATACAATGCTTTTCCATTTCTAATCCAAAGATTATTGTTGAATGGGTATCCCAGTATGGAAAACTTATAGTGAGCAGGCAATTACATTTTTATTTGCTTTTAATTGCTACTACTTATTCTATTCAAAAAGATATTATTTGAACATGTTAGACTCTCCAGCCCAGCAACGTTATCTGTTATTCAGAACAGATAATTTATGAACAAGCACAGATTACATTTCAGGTGAAATAACTACAAATCTGTAGTTTCTAATGACATGGTTTTGTTGAAGAAAAAGTATTTTGGAATTAGTTACCTGAAATGCAAATTTGACTGTGATACCAATAGAACCTTTTCACTAGAAATAATTTATTCTATGACAATCAGATTATCTTCTGAGCCTGAAAAGAAAAACAACTTCTCATTCCCACTAAACTGGACACCAAACACTGAATTTTCACCTTTCTGCTACTTCTGGCCCAGTTTCTGGAATAAATTAAGCCATAGAAGCTTTAAATAGGGAGGGCTCATGGTGTCTGAGCTTGCTTAGTGAATTGCTTGAAACAACAGACTCTTGGCATCAAAAATTATTTGAGATGCTCTTTCCATTGTAAAAAGGATTAATAATAACAAAATATTGCTATTTAATGTCTCCAGAGTCCTTAAAGCATGGAAACACTGTGTAGATGAGGTAGAACCCTTCACTACTCCCAGCATTCAAAACCCTGCTGGGTACTCATAGTCTTGGAAATGTCTGCTTTTAATTATGCACATTGCTGTTCTGCCAGATAGCAGGTGGAATAGCTTTCAATTCAAGAGGGAGCTAATATAAACTCCTCTCAGCAAATTCTCTTTAAAAGGATTCTCTTTCAAGGCTGCCTGTATGAAGCTGAGATTCTAGATATGCTCACAAGAATATTCTTCTCTCAGCTAATTGCACAAGAAACAAAGTCTTCTCATATGTACTGATAAAATTCAGTAAAACTTGAACTTCCCCTGCTCCTCTGTTATCTGTCTACTAACCAGATACATGTCTGCACTATAGTTTGGTGAAAAAACACTCTCTCTGTATCCACCTTGGCATAACTAATGCAGACCTGCCAGTAGTTTTCATTCATTCTCACCTTCAATTCAATCTGTTAGGGAATTTTTCTTCCTTGTATAGAAATTTTTTTCAGGTTTTCCCCGCATTGTCTATGGACAGAATGAACGCAGCTGCATACACGGCATGACTGAAAGCCAGGCATTCAAACTCCCTATTTTGTTACGAGTTTGCATGTGCCAAAGGGCTTTTGTCCATAGGGTACTTGTTGACAGACATAAGGAGGTAGAGGTTTGAAAATTCCTGGAGATATTATTACACTATACCAATAATATCTGTCAGGAATCAGGAGGAATCATACAGAATGAGTGTCTGATCCTCTAGAAGGACTTGAAATACTTTGG
The DNA here is from genome assembly GCF_963932015.1 of Anas acuta. Taxonomy (NCBI): domain Eukaryota; kingdom Metazoa; phylum Chordata; class Aves; order Anseriformes; family Anatidae; genus Anas; species Anas acuta. The sequence continues at coordinate 97,830,258 of NC_088979.1, read as the reverse complement.
CAAAGTTTAGTTAGAGAAGACAGCTAATTATGGACTAAAAGAACATTTGTTTTTAAAGCCCTAAATCAAGAAAAGGCAGGCCCTATTGCTTTGCTGAATAAGTGTCAATTAAATTAAAACCGCAACCAAATGAAAATAACCAAATGTCCCCAACCTCCCATAAGCCTCTTTTCTCCTTGGTTTCATGCCCAACAGGTTTCTCTGGTGTGTATGGGAGAGGGAAGCTTGTAAGAAGACAATATGTGCTGAGCACAGCCACAACTTCTTCAAGTGTTAGTATTTCTCTTGAAAACCAAATGAAAAATGTAGGATACTACCACTCAGTAACTGAATTGTACTATGAGAACTATAATCACCAGTCCAGCTGGCTTCATGTTGACCTCTCAGCACTGAAGTGCAGCACATGAACCTTTCAGTTCAAGGTCTTGCTAGCAAAGTGGTAAAAACTCTCAATGGCATTTCTATAAAAACAGCAGACACTCTACACCACAGACTCATTTTTTATTCAGGAAGAAGCTTTCCCCAGAAAAGATAACTGATTCTTCTGGTACTATGAAGTGGTGGAAGGAGAATCTGGTTAGGAACTTACTACCTCTGTAATGGGTCTGTAATACAAACAGGTAAATAGCAAATGTAAGAGGGCAGGAGACTATCTGCATTTTGCTCAAGAAGACTGCTTTGAAACAAAACTAAGAAAAACATTTATTAACTTCAGTCTCATGAAGGTTATTACATTTCATTCCCTAACTCTCAAAATGTGAGTTTCTTATACGTATTATTAACATTTCTTAAAGCAAGCGATCAGCTCCCCAGCTATTGTACAGGGATGTTACTGTAAATTTTCACCAGTTGGGGATGTAGCCAAAAAACATCAAAGGAGGGCTTAGGTGGAGTTTAAGATGGGTATAAGCTATTTGCAAAGCCTATGGAACAGCTGGCATGCAATATAAGTGTGTTTCAACCAGCATATAGCAATGCTATGTCTGCTCCCCATATATGAACATCTTCCTGAATAGCCTGTTAATCCCCTCTATGACACTGAACACCATAAAAAGTATGAGACCCAGGCTAACTGAAGCATGCACAAGACTATGAAAATACTTGCATGTGGTAGTGATACCTAGCAATCTTAAAACAAAACAAAACAAAACAAAACAAAAACAAAAACAAAAACAAAACCACACAAAACCAATTTTGACAAACGTGAAGTAGAATAATAGGAATGATCCCATGACTATTGAAGGTTCTCTCTTACTTCAGTGTGGTCATGAAATATTGTATGACTGTAAGGCCCCTCAAGAGGCAGTACACCACCTTGACATTTAATACATTTACTGCGCAAGACCCTTCGTATAGTGACTGTGGTCACTTAGGTAGTTATTATAAACTATGTATAACTGTTGAAAAGAATATCAGATAAAAGTATGAACATTATTAAAATGGTAGGCAGTATTTCTTGACCATAGTCTTTTTTTTCTTTTTTTTTTTTTTTTTCCCCTATTTCAGAAATCATCTGTTAACTGCAGTATCGGAACACTTAATATAAGATACTAATGCAGCCAATTAAGAAGTAGTCCTTTATGCCCAGGTTGCTTCAAAGCATGTTCCAATACAAGAAATTTTTCCTGTGTCTGTCTTACACACCGAACAATAAGAGGAAATGATAAAGCTGGACACTGTGGCAAAAGGCTTAATGGAAGGAATGTGCTTCACTTCTCACCTGTCTTTCCCAAAATGTGCTGGCAGCCAAGTATGATATTTGAGACAGTTTCAAAAGAATGCTTCTCTTCTCAAATAAAATGAAGCTTTATTCAGATACTCTTTTTAATTCTGAAACCCAAAAGAGGCCACGTACTTAACATCCCCAGAAGCTGGGCTGGATTAGAATGGAAATACTGGAGCCAGCACATATGTTGCTACTTCTTTTGGCTCTCTCTCTTTTTTTTTTTTTTTTTTTTTTAAGTTAAGGTCATTATTAAATCAGCCAAAGGGTTCAGTTTTGCATGGTGCTGAGTGACCTGAAACTCTGGGAAGGCAATAAAAGTTGAGTAGTTGAGAGTGTTCAGCCTCTTCTGGGAGTCTCCATATGGTACCTGACAAAGCATACAACTTCCTGACATCTGCTGAAGCAGCAATACCTGCAAAGTGGTGACTCTGCTCAAAGAACTGGGGGAGCACTGGAATCTGACTATTTAAAGATGAACATCACAAATATCCCAATATATCAAATAGCTCCTGACATCTGTAGGCCAGAGAACTGCTTAGCATTGCTGTACTGGGTAAGAACAACCATAGAACTATATCTTTAAATTTAAACGGAAACAGACACAAGCGCATATCTTGCTCAAAAGTGCCCTCCAAATTTCCAGTCTGTGCAATAGGTTGCAAGCAAATCTATTGCCCTTGCAAAGAGGTTGTTCGAGACCAGAGAAGTTCTAGTATGTTACATGACTTGGAAATTATTTCTTTAAGTTCTGGAAAATAATCTAGAAAAAGCATGTAATGTCACAAAATTGTATAAGATAACATTTACATAGGTCACTGAGGAATTTCCCCAGATTTCCCAACACATTCTTTTTTTTTTTTTTTTTTGTTTCCCACACCTCCATCCCTTCAGAAAGCTATGTATTTTCACAGAGCAAAACTATACCCTGTAAACATGTGTTTTCCTTTTAAAACAGTAACAAAAATTTCTGTGATAAAACATAGACTTTCACATGAAAACTATTTTTTTTCATGGTTTTCAACATCAACAGATTTCAAAAATCAACAGATTTCAACTGTTTAAATTTTCTCTATGGCTGCCAGCATCTTGTTTTTATTAATTTTTCAGAATTGTTGATCTTGCAATAAAAAGTTTAAATTTTCCAGAGAAAATTTTCTTGTACACATCAGTCATTTTCAGTGAAGAGCAAAAGTATTCTCTCTTGCCCTGATCATATCTGTTTCATACTTATAGATCTCTCTTACAGAGGAAAGAGGAAAGTAAGGATAAATAAATGAGAATCAGAACCAGTCCAGCAAGAATGGCTTTACCACAACCCAGCTTCTTCCCCAGCCCCTCTACCAAAGCGTCTGACACTTCATGGCTTCCCCATCTATCAGTTTACTGTCACACCTTTAATTCCACAGCAAACAAGACTGGACTGTAACCAGAGGAAGACCAGAGCTCCATGTGGTCCTGCCCATCTCACAAGTCAATGAGACACAAGCATTTGTACCGTGAGTACTTGTGATATCAACTATTGCAAATCGTCATCATTTTGCATTTCTCTTTCCCCAGATCACCTGCAATCTAAACTGGATCACACTCAGTTTAAGATATTTAACAAAGAAAGAGAGAAAAGCATTTTCTACAATTGTATTTTGGTGTGGAGCTTCAGAATGTCTTTGAAACAAAGTGCTCTTGCTTGCCCTTGCTTACTGCACTTTGGTTCAGTTCTCAGGGGGGTTCAGCAACTGATTCATTTCAGAGGCACCTAAACCAGATGCTCTGTTCCAGTTGGACACCAATTATATTTCAGTTCTTAATGAATACCATAGCCCAAAGCAACAATGTGACCTTTTGGCAGATTCAGATGTGATGGGGATGTTCTGTGCAGCAGTGCAGACTAAATCTAGTCTAAAGTAAAAACCCCGTGTTACATGTAACAGGTAGGGAGGGGACTGAGCACCATTTGCCCTTACAGTGCCAAATTGTTTGCTAATCTAGGAGCAGACAGAGAATGTTAAACATATATTTGCATAATTGGACAAATAATTTCTTCTCTGCCGGGGAGTTTAAATTTTCAATTTTAAACACGCTAAAGCCTTTAATAATTATGACATGATTACTATTATTAAACCTCCATTATTTTAAATTTTGCTTCCAAGCACTTACTTACTACTGTTTACTATAAAGCGCTTTCATAGTCATAACTATAGTACTTGTCAACAGGTGCCTTTTACTATGCACTAACTCTGTCTGCTTTCACTGCACTCAATTCATTAGCACATTTTCTCGACACGATTGTGTGGCAATGAACTGAGAATGAAGCTCTGTTCTGCTTTAAGCATTCCAGAGCAGCCTAAGAGTTGAGTAATTTCTCTGGCTGTACCTCTCTATCATTTGGAAGCCTTTCCTCTCACCACCCCTTCCAGCTCTAAATGTTCTTGTGTTGTTACTCTTCGTTTTTTCCTTCTTTTTCTCATGTGGCTTTCTATGCAGTTACACCCTTCACTGGTGAGGTAAAAAGTCTATAATGTCATTGCAGATCTCCTTGCGATGGAGAGTGGCCAGCATCAGACACTGTCCCAAGGAGCTTTACTGGCTCAGCGAAACAAGGTCATACAGAACTCCTTCCAGTATTTCTTTTCCCATAGAAGAAGCTGCTCCCCAGAAGAACCATTTAAACCTGGAGAATAAAACATCTGGAAGATATACTTATATTGTGGTTTTAATTCACACACCACTTAATGACACACAAAAATAAGAAAACTTTTAGGAGTGCCTGCTTCTGATCTTGAGTACATGCAGTCATTGTGCATCAGCTGTATTTTTCTAACTTTTCTTTAAGAGTGAGTTGTCAAGTCTTTTAAATAGCTTCCTTTCTCACTGATAAACCATTTTCATATTTGTTCCTCAAACTGACCTTTGTAAATAATGAGGTATACGGCACATATAATATTTTAAAAATCTTTTGTGGACTTGCATGTTTCTTCATTTTAAAGATCTATTAACTCTTTTCACCTCTCACGGTCACTCTTTCCCTTGTAGTTGAAGAGGAAGTTGATTTGCATAAAGCAAACCTCAAGGATCCAGAAGTAGAAAAGTCAAATGCAACCCCACTCTTATTTGCTGATTACAACAGAAACTCACAAAACGTGTCACTCTTCAGGGGCAGTCCAAAATGGTAGGACTCAGTTGCCTAAGTGTAAGAAAGCTGTGCTATTGGAAATGTCTTGGACTTGCTGTGACATCCATGCAGGGCTGGCAGCACTAGAAAATGTCCTGTGGGAATCTTGTGTCCTTCTGGATCAGCACTTACAGACCAGGTGGGATCCCTAGGGCATCTTGAATGTCCCTAAACTCTGTGTTCAGGCCACTGAATCAGTACTGAAATGCAGCACTCACATTAAAGGAGGTGTGATTCTGATTCCAAAGTCTGTGGTGCTGTTGGACTGATGGAGAGAAGGGATACTATCTAGAGGAACCTGGACAGGCTTGAGAGGTGGGCCTGTGCAAACCTCTTGAAGTTCAATAAGGTTGTGCATGTGGGTCAGGGAAATCTCAAACACAAATACAGGCTGGGTGATGTGGGGATTGAGAGCAGCCCTGGGTAGAAGGATTTGGGAGTGTCAATGAAAAACTCAACATGAACTTGCAAGGTGAACTTGTAGACCAGAAAGCTAACTGTATCCTGCGCTGCATCAGAAGAAGTGTGGTGAGCAGACTGAGGGAGGTGATTCTTCCCCTCTACTCTGCTCTCATGAGACCCCACCTGAAATGCTGCATTCAACTCTGGGTCCTCCAGCATAAGGACAGGGACCTGCTGGACAAATTTCAGAGAAGGACCATGAGGATGATTAGTGGGCTAGAGCATCTCTCCTATGAAGAGAGGCCAAGAGAGTGTTGTGTTTAATGCAGTAGGCAGCTAAGCACTACATACATATTTGCTCACTCCCTGTCCCCTGCCCTCCCACTGGGAAGGTAAAACTCATGGGTTAAGATAAAGAAAGCTTAATAGGACAGAAAAAGAAGGATAATAACAATAATAATAGAAACAAGTAATGCACAGTGCAATTGCGTGCCACTTGCCGACTGATTTGAGTCAGTCCCCAGTCAGTGACAGCCTCATTGTCCAGCTCCCCAATTTTGCTGTTCCACATGACTACATATGGTATGGAATATCCCCTTGCCTGGTTTGAGTCAGCTGTGCTGGTTGTGTCTCTTTCCAGCTCCTTGTGAACCCACAGCGTCCTTGCTGGCAGGGCAGCATGAGAAGCTGAAAAGGCCTTGGCATAGTTTAAGCCCTGCTCAGCAACAAATAAGATATCAGTGTGTTATTGACATTATTCTTCTCATCCTAAATCCAAAACATAACACCATACCAGCTAATAGGAAGAAAATTAATTCTATCCCAGATGAAACCAGGACAGGGAGTTGGAGTTGTTCATCCTACAGAAGAGAAGGCTCTTGGGAGACCTTATAGTGTCCTTCTAGTACCTAAAGGGGGCCTACAAGCTGGAGAGGGACTCTTTATCAGGGAGTGTAGTGACAGGACAAAGTGTAATGACCTCAAACTAAGAAGGCTAGATTTTGATTAGGCATTGGAAGAAATTCTTTACTCAGAGAGTGGTGAGGCACTGGCACAGGTTGCTCAGAGAAGCTGTGGTTGCCCCATTCCTGGAGGTGTCCAAGGCCAGGCTGGATGGGGCTTTGAGCAACCTGGTCTAGTGGGAGGTGTCCCTGCCCATGGCAGGGGAGTTGGAATTAGATGATCTTTATGGACCCTTCCAACCCAACCCATTCTGTGATTCTACAATTCCTTCATTTCATAATTTTATGATTCTATGACTAAACTTACACTGATGACACTCCTGATAAAGGTAATGAGATAAGGACCAGTTTTTAGACTTCACAGGCTGAAAATAACTAGTTGGAAAAGTGAATAGGTAAACCATATTGATGTCTCACTATATTTTTAAACATATAAATCAACATAATTTCTCCTTTAAAATCATTATACTTCATAAAAACAAAACAAAACAAGAAACAATTCACTGTCTCTATTTTTTCATTCTTGTTTCTAATATATTAAGACACCCTCTTTCTATGTTGATCAGTTCCTGTCTATAATTATAAATGCTTGGAAGGTTTTATTTTTTTCATAGTTATGTTCTAGGACATACATAGTTTTAGGAGATAAAGGTATAAAAAAGTGATAAAATAAAAACACAAAACATTAAAAGAAATAAGTTTTTGCAATACTGGAGCTAATGAAGAAACAGAATTTTTCATAGCTCAGAACATAGAAGAACTGAATATGAATATGAATTAGAATATGGGTTCCTGGAAAGCCTATATGTTTTATGGAATGTTTAGCAAATACCTTATGCTCCATATATATCCCAGGTTCCATTACCTACTAGTACATTTTAAATAAGTAACTATAACTAAGCCAAGTAAATATAATTGATCATCACTTCTGATTGTGATTTGATTTTATGAAGAACTGCAGAGTTAATTTACAGAAGTCTTGTATTGTATGCATCCACTTTTGGCTTTGAACTTACTACCTCTGTGACAACATAGAAAGGTTATTTTCAAAGCTGGTAAGGCAGTAAAACATAAACTTTCATTATAAAAACCTGAAACAGATTATTTGTTTTTCAACAATGAAAAATTAAAAAAGAAAAAAGTTAATACTGACCATTGCTTACTAAGACCTTTAAAGGTCATTTCCTTTTCTTGTCTGATTTCTATTCATTGAAAGAAGTGGAGTAAATGAGGAAGCATTAATTTGTGTACCTTTATAGCAATAAAAGGTATTTTCTAGATGCAACTAATCTATCACTAAAAAAGGAGTTGCTTTGTTTTTTAAGCTTGAGAACCCCTGCTTTTTGATTAAATCTTGGATTAAGGCCTTCTGGAGGACAGAAAGAGCAATCAGTAACACTGAAAACCTGGATGATTTACAGGCTTTATGGAAACTGCAGAGGGGTTAGGCAGTGGGGCCAGTAACTCTCTTGTTTTATAACTTCTGCCTTGCTACTGGTGCTTGCAGCAAGAAACCATTTTATCAGGCAGGTGGCCCCAACAAAGAAGGGTCAGTTGGTGGTAATCTAATCTTTGAAAGAGAGAGTGTTTTCAGTTGCAGGGATGAGAATGATTCAAAAAGCTTCTCAGTGAGAAAATTAAGTAGGGACAAAAATCTATTAAAAATAATCTTGAAACAAACTAAATAATGGACAGAATTTGTCTTCTGTTAAAATGCTATGTGAAACTGCACTAGAAACAGTGATAATAGTTAAAAAATAGCTTTGATTATAAATAATTTCTCAAGTTGCCAACCTGTCTTAATAGATACTGCCTAACTCCATAAAGAGAGAGTGAACTGTTGTCAGATTTTCTGCTGCAGAAAATACTCTCCCTTTTGATTGTTCTGCTTTTCTTGGATGGCTTGGGAACATGATGAAGAGAAATTCTGCCTGGTGTATGGTGTGTGATTTCACAGACTCAGTGGGCCAGGAAACCTAGTAGCATTACCACATTATTGCCACCACTGAATCACATATAAAAAGATAAAACATATAAATCAAATGAAACGTTAAATCATCCTATCTGCATGTTGTTACTGAAATGTTCTTCACACACGGTTCACTTACCTTCAGAATAGAAATAGGTTCAGCAGTACAGGTCTAAAGACAATATATATACGGAGTTTGTTAAATGTAGTGGAGACCGTACTTATCATTCTATTTTAAAGCTCCTTTACCCACATTTTTACTGGGCAGTAGGCCCTGCTCTTACATCTATGAGTTATTTTATACATACTTTGTATAAGTCAGTGCAGCACAGTTAAAAGTGAGGAAAAATATGACTGTCTAAAAATTGGCAATAGCAGACAAGCCTAATTCCTGCCCCATATTAATTGTGAAAACACTGATATTCTGTTGGCTAGAAGAGGAGTACATTCAGCACTGATACATGCTTTTTTTCATGATCTTCATTTAGTTCTGTTTAGAACAGATGTTTTGTTTTAGTCAGGTACAAAATTCATCTATTTCTTTATGTGGAAGCTTTAGGCTTTACAAAATTAATTAACAATCAGTCTGTAATACTGACTAAGACACATATTCAAATCAGTAATCTGGAAGAGTGGTAGATGGTAAGGGTCTCAGCTCAATTAAAGCGGGAAGCCTGGACATGTCTGCTTTAGTGATAATGATTTTCTTGTTTTCCTTTCATTTTTTTACAGCTGCTTTCACTGAAAATTCAGATTAGGTCATCCACCAGACTCCAAGGTACGGAGACAGGCAAGACCAGAAGCAATATTGTAGTGGGTTTACGTGGCAAAGTTTTGATAGCAGGGGGCCATAGAGCTGTCTTCCATGAAAAGAATCCAGAAGCTGCCCCATGTTAGGTAAGGGGCCTGCTGCTAGCCAGAGCTGAGCCAATAAACAATGTTGTTTGTGCTGGTGAGAGCATATTTAAGAAAGGGGGAAAACAGAATCACAGAATTGTCTAGGTTGGAAGACACCTAAAGATCATTGAGTCCAACCTCTGAACCTAACACTAACAAGTCCTCCACTAAACCATATCGCTGAGTTCAACATCTAAACGTCTTTTAAAGACCTCCAGGGATGGTGACTCCACCACTTCCCTGGGCAGCCCATTCCAGTGCCTCACAACCCTCTCAGTAAAGAAGTTCTTCCTAATATCCAACCTAAAACACCTGTGGCGCAACTTTAGCCCATTCCCCCTCATCCTGTCACCAGGCACATGGGAGAATAGACCAACCCCCACCTCACTACACCCTCCTTTAAGGTATCTGTAGAGAGCGATAAGGTCACCCCTGAGCCTCCTTTTCTCCAGGCTGAACAAGCCCAGCTCCCTCAGCCGCTCCTTGTAGGACTTGTTCTCCAGACCAATCACCAGCTTTGTCGCCCTTCTCTGGACTCTTTCGAGCACCTCCATGTCCTTCTTGTAGCGAGGGGCCCAAAACTGAACACAGTACTCGAGGTGCGGCCTCACCAGAGCTGAGTACAGGGGGACAATCACTTCCCTAGACCTGCTGGCCACACTGCTTCTTATGCAAGCCAGGATGCCGTTGGCCTTCTTGGCCACCTGAGCACACTGCTGGCTCATATTCAGCCAACTATGCACCAATACTCCCAGATTCTTCTCTTCCTGGCAGCTCTCCAACCACTCATCTCCCAGCCTGTAGCTCTGCTTGGGGTTATTGCGCCCCAGGTGCAGGACCCGGCACTTGGCCTTGTTGAACTTCATGCAGTTGACCTCAGCCCATCGGTCCAGCGTATCCAGATCCTCCTGCAGAGCCTTCCTACCCTCAAGCAGATTGACACACGCACCTAACTTAGTGTCATCTGTGAACTTACTGAGGGTGCACTCAATCCCCTCGTCCAGATCATCAATAAAGATATTAAAGAGGACCGGCCCCAGTACGGAGCCTTGGGGAACACTACTAGTGACTGGCCTCCAACTGGATTTGACAAAACAACAACAGCAACAAAAAAACCTGCTGGGGAGAAGTAGCTGGGAGAGAGAGGAGTGAGAAACAGCTTTGCAGAAACCAGGGTCAGTGCACAGGAGTGTAAGTTCCCCTGTGGCCTGTGGAGAGGCCCTTGGTGGAGCAGGCTGTCCCCCTGCAGCCCATGGGTCCCACATAGAGCAGATCTCCACACTGCAGCCCATGGAGGAGCCCCCGGTGGAGCAGGTGGATGTGGCCTGAAGGAGGCTGTGGCCCATGGAGAGCCCCTGCAGGAGCAGGCCCTGGGCCAGAGCTGCAGCCTGTGGAGAGGAGCCCACGCAGGAGCAGGGGGTCTGGGGGGAGCTGCCGCCCACCCATGGGGGACCTGTGCTGGAGCAGTTTTCTCCTGGGGGATGGATCCCGTGGGACGGAACCATGTGGGAGCAGTGCTTGAAGAGCTGCTGCCTCTGGGCAGCCCCCGCAGGCTCAGCTGGGGAAGGACGGCATCCCAAGGGAGGGACCCCACGGGGAGAAGGGGCAGAGAGGGACCGAGAAGGAGTGGCAGAGATGAGGTGTTAGGGACTGACTGCAGCCCATTCTCCATTCTCCTGTGCCTCTCGGGAGAAGGAGGTGGAAGAGGGTGGATGAGGGGAAGGTATTTTTATTTTATTTCCTTTGTTTCTTACTTGTCTAGCTTGTTAGTAACAGGCAATAAATCTTACTATCTCCCTACTCTGAGTCTGCTTTGCTCGTCACGATAATTGTAGAGTGATCTGCCCATCTTTATCTCAAACATTGAGCCTTTTGCATTGTATTTTCTTCCCCTTTTCCTTTGAGGAGAGAGAGAAAGAATTTGCAGCAGAGCTTGGTTGCCCACCCAAGTAAAACCACAACAAATATTCAACCATCACAGCTCCCTTCTCTGCAGCAGAATGTTCTGAATCCCAGCTGACAGGCAACACCATCAAAATTTCCTGAGGAAGGTCCAATTTAATTCCTAGCTTTTTTTGAGAAAAAAAAATCACCTTTTCAGTCAGCAACACCACTGACATCTTCCGAGAATAGGTCCCATGGAACGGTGTAACTAATTCTTGAGCAATTGCAAATGACTACTATCCTTTGCAAGAATATGTTCCATATTTCATGAAAAACACTTAATTCTGCCAACGACTGAGAGCTGCACAAGTTGCCCAGAGATGTTGTGGAGTCTTCCTCCTTGGAGATAATCAAAAGCCACCCGGACATGATCCTGAGTAACCTGCTCTAGGTGGCCCCGCTTGAACAAGGGGGTTGGACCAGGTGACCTCCACATGTCCCTGCCAACCCCAACCATTTAGTGATTCCCTGATTCTATGATATTTGGTGATTTTCTGTCACTCTGCAAGTGCATTCCATGAAAACACAGCAATGAGCTGTGAGGTACTTAACAAGGGTTAAAAGCCTTTCGAGGGCATATATCCCTCTCCCCGGACCTTCCGTGAAACATATACATATATATCATCCTTAAACGTTACCCTAGGATGCTCTTTGAAGGACTGCCTAAAATCATTATCCTCCCATATCTTGAGGTTTATGTGATTTAATTTGTGTGGGTCTCTTAAGAGCTATGCCATCAAGCATGGATATTAAAAGTCTTTCACTGGTACCGACAGTGATGTACAGTTTGCCAGATGAGCGTGTCTTCAAAACCCTGTAAGCCTTTTTTAGTGAAAAGGACCAGGGAAACCTGCTTGAAGAGGGTGTGCCTTGTGAAGGAAGAATGAAGACAGTGGCAGAAGGAGAGGTAAAAATAGAAATGATAAAACATACCAAGTTGTTAGTCTGCACTCTTAATTAACAAACATTTCTCCTTGATTAGCATCTTCCAAGTAATGGGAACAAATTCCAAACATTTTGAATGTCTCCTCAGAACAAGTCCTGTTCCTCAGTCTGTCCCACAGCACTTGAGACAGGGAACTGGACAGACCCACACGTGGTGGCCAGGCCCAACCAAGAGTCCACATCATAAAGTAATGTTGTGATGAGAGAGATCTGTGTCAAACCAGGAAGTCAATACACGGGTCAGGGCCAGGATCAAGTCCTATAATTGTTGTGTCTGACTGTGGGACCAGACCTGGGCCAAGGCAGGACCAGGATGTGGTCCCATGGGTCAGTCTGGGCCATGGCTGGGCAGGATAGGGCAGTGAGACCAGCCCTGCTGTGGCCTTACTGGGGCAGGGGCTGATGTTCTGGGGTTCTGGGCCCTGAGCAGGATGGGGAACTCAGACATTTAAATATACATTTAAAGTCTCCTAGGCTGATTGAGCTGAAATTGTGCTGTAGAAACCTGAGCGAGGGGAAGAGCTCATCTCAAGGCTCCTTGTCTCGGATATTTCTATGATTATTCTGCTGAGAAATCTGAATGTAAGGGTCTTTCATTACAGTATATTCTTCTGTCTGTGTATCAATTATCCCTTTCTCAATAGGTGAAAGGTGGGAAAGAGTTCTCTTTGGGAGAACGTCTGGATTGTATAGTTTTTGTGCCACAGGAAATGGAAAATAGCACAGAGAAGAGAGGAAGACAGAGGAAAAACATTAATGGAAGAATCTGGTACAACAAAACTTGTCAGCGTGGACTGGAGAAAAATACATTTTTTTAACCTATTTCTGTTTTCAGAATAGTCAGGGTAAACAATGACACTGCGATACACCCAAAGTCTCTCACAGAAATTAAAAAACAAAAAAGGCATAAAAATTTTATGGGACTTAGTGTGTTTATTTTGATTTAAAATATATTCGATAGTTAAAAATTTAAAATAGTTCAAAATGAAATGTGGAATGAATCTAAAACAAATCACAACATTAATTCTATTGGATTCAGCAGCAGAATTTCAGATGAGTTCACTGGACTGTCAGTTACTGAAGCCCATCTGACCTGAAACCCTCATGCTATTTTTTCTTTGTATGGAATGAATTTTTGAAGTATTTTCCTTTTCCATATCTCACAGAAACAAAAATGGGAAAACTATAATGGCAGACCCTTCCTAAAAGCTCTTTTGTTTATAATGCTTGTCCTACTCTAGGTTCTAAAAGCTCTTTTTTATTCAATTTTACTCTTGGAAGAAATGGTAGTAAAACAAAATGGAGAGCTGTCTCTAACCAAATGCTAAAGCAGCAGCAGAAAAAACTGACATTAAAAAAAGACAGAAAATCAAACTAAAGATAACATTCTTTTTCCTGATATCTTTCAATTAAACCAATCTTGTAATTCTCAAGAGTCTATCCTTTATTTTTAAAATAACCCTTTCTGTTTAATTAAAATGACCCTATAGTAGCTTCGGACAATTCAAGATCATTTACATCTTGTTTTACATCATCTTTTAATGCCGTAAGATGAGAAGAAAATAGTGTCTGGCATCACTGCTACACAGAAGTCTATCTAAAAGCCTTTGCATTTGTTCTCATACAATAGTCACTGTAAAATGATATCTCTGCCCATGGCTGGGAAGTTCTGAAAGATTAAGCAATCTTCATCTAGCAGAATGCAAAGCCCAATTTTCCTCCTTTTCAAGGCCTCCTGCACTGTACGCTTACTAAAAATTCAACTTTGCTTTGTGAAAGTGTAATGAAAGGATGAGGAATATCCCTTTTAAGTCAGTTGCTTTGCATGATTTACTGTAGTTTGTTGGAAGGCACTACTCATTATACTGTGTTTTATCATGGCTATTAACATTATCAGTTGGTACTTGATATAAAGATTACTCTTGTATAATGAGCATGATGAAAGACCTGTTTGTGTTTCTTATATCAAGCACACTGAAGATCTCTTGCACACTAATTAGCCATATGAGAGCACTTGCAAATACAAAGCACTCTAAAAACCTGAGCTCATATTTCTTGCTTTGTATGGAAATATACTCAAAGCTTAGCCTTAAATGAACTACGCTTTAATTTACACCTAAATATATAACAAGAATAACTTCTCCAGCTCCAGTGCAACTTTGTAAAACCTAGGGATCTTCCCAAACAGATCTAATTAAAAGTTTATTTGTTAATTCAACAACATCAACATACTAGTGAGTCATCCAGGAGCTGTTACGTATCTAAAATTACACAAAAATAAGGCTACTGTTGTTCTACAACCTGATTCCATACTACTATGGTCTGATGGATTCTGGTTTAAAGAAAGAGTGGTTTCAGACCAGAAATGTCATGATGGTACTTAGCCAAAACCCTTATCATGTAAGGCAAAATATACGATGAATAGCTGACATTATTCATTCTCTGAAGTAAGTCCAAAGCAATTCAACATAAGTCTGTAAGTGCAAATTATGATAAAGTAACATTATTGTCCAGGATCAAATATCCTTGTATCAAATGAAAACTTGCACTCTTTCAGGGATTTTGAATTTACAAAATAAACTGTAAAGCAAATAAATCCATATCTGACCTAAAGTCAATTAACTAATGTTAAGTTTTCTCTCACAGCGATGTTTACTCTACGGTCATGTTTTCACTCTCAGGAACTACCTCCCCCTTCCTTATCTTGTGCTACCTGTAGCATATATTACACAACAATAACTATAAATACAAAATAACAGGAAAAGATATTTGAGATCATGATGCCAAACGTAGCAACAGCAAAAGGAAGGACTGGAACAGGCCTCTGACTGAAGTAATAATGGCATGCAAATTAGTAGTCTCACTGTCTGAATTATGTGATGCAGCTAGCTTAAAAAGTAGTGTATCTTCAAATTATAGCAAATTATTTAATTAATAGATGAGACACTGACAGCATTTATCCAGTTACTATTTAGTACCTTCAGAGGAAGATAATGTTTTTTGAACAGTAGTATTAAAAACATCTTATTTGTAGGAGCATGTCATTATTTGCTACAGGCATGACAGTGGGAGATAGCTAAAAGGGTAGTTCGAATGACTGGGAAGGGGCAGTCAGTTACAGGAGCCAAGGAGAAGAGCAGAGGTGTGAGAGGCCTTGCTGGCTTTTGGTAATAGCTTGATCAGATTAAGTAGTGAAGGGGAAAGCAATGAAAGGCTGGAGGGGGCAGGTTTGACAGGCAGAATTAGGAGTTATGAAGACAATTTTGGCAGGAAGTACAGGTGCACTCATGCATTCAAGAAGAAAAGAGAAGGCCTCGATAGGGAGAGAAGTTGGAAGGCAGAAAAGCTGCTTAGGTACTTTTTTTTTTTTTTTTTACAAGACATTTACAAGAATGTCTTGTAAATAGTTTGAGAGGAAAGCAAAAAAGAGCTAGATGTGTGGGGTGATGAAGAAAGCAGTGACAGATGACAGCGCTTTTGTAATTCAGTAGGGCAGGAGGGTAGCAATATTTCTAGCAGTAACAGAAAGATAGGAATGCAGAGTGGGTTAAGATCCTAGCCATGATATATTTAGGATAAACTCTTCAGGAGTAAGTATCAGAAAGACAATATTGTAGGAAATAGATGAAGGGAGGCAGCCTGAGTTCAAAACAAAACAAAACAAAACAAAAGGGCTAAGGCTGACCTTTTGTATTCTTGCATCTGTTTTTCCTTAATTTCCAAGCAGGTAAACAAGTAATGTACTTTTCCACATTAGATAAAATCACTATGTTCTCCCTCGTTAGCTTCAGGAAGGAGGAGAAAGACGCAAAATGATTTTTTTTTTTTTTTTTTTGCGACAAAGATGCTCACATTATTGCCCTTCAATCAACAGTTACTTTACCTGTTCAGTTTATCCTGTACCACACTTTTTCTACACTTTCTGTTCAGCCAAGTAGGGTTTTATTCTGTTTTTCACATTTTGGACCATCCTTCAGGTCTGCACAGACACATAACATGCTCCAGCATAAGAATTTCCTTTTTGCTGTCAACTAACAGCACACATGGCAGTTCACATAGCTTGTGTCAAAGCAAGTCAGAACTCATTACAAATTAAAGGGTGGCCATATAGTGTTTTCTTTAGGCACTCAATTAAAGGCAGGTGTCTGGCCCCTCATCAGTTGTAGGTGGTCTTTTCCTTTTGAGTTGTTTTTCTTTTCTTGGTGGTGACTCAAGTGCTTTCTTCACTTTCGAAATCTGTAAAGCAAACCATGATCATTTTGCAATATTCTCTCTAGTTACATGTGCAAAAGTTTCCAAGTAACAGTCAGGACTTGGTAAGTCATTTTTCTTTCTTCTTCTAGGTACACATTTATTCCAGATTTCTAATGTTGGTTAGTGATCTCAAAAGAAATGGAATAACAGATGCACAAGTGTAAATGGCAGATGAGCCAATTTTCCATTGATGAGTTCAGAGGACACTGTAAATTATGCCTGTTGCCGGAAGACCCCAGAAATGGAACAGTCAATCAGATGATTCCTGCTTTGTTTATCCTACAGTTCTAGGACTTGGAATTTAACCCTTCTCTTTGTCCTTGTGTCTCAACAGAAAAGCTGAGAAGGCACCACATGTTTGGATTTAGCTGCTTTTGCATGTAATTGTACAAAATTCGCATTGCCTCTGGGATCTTTGCCAGGGTACATGCTGACAGAAGACAGTGTAGACCTTGGTTTGATAATGAACCTTTCTTCAGTCATCAATATTTTACATGAAATAGTCTAATTGTAGGGCAACAATGTTAATCTTAGTGTGAAGAATTGCAGAGATCCAGGCTTGGCCTTTGCTTAACACAAAAAGACCAGAAAATGCTCATGGGACTACAGGACCAGGATATTTTACTGTAACAAAAATTTCATTTAAAATGGACTGTTTCGTAATATGACTTTACTAAAGATGAGCTCCCTCCTTTGGAAAAAAAAATAATTAATTGTTCTTCAGTAAATAGTCATTCACTTGCAGTTGAGCCATATCATGCTTACCTTAAATAAAAAAAATGCAAACACCGGTTGTAGCATTTCATTTCTTATTGTAAGCAGTGGTGCAGAAGTAAGTTTCACCCAGTCTTTATACAGCTGTGCCTTGCAGGAAATGGTGCATGGAGCTGCTTCCTTCACCTTTCCCAGCTTCTATCTGTGCCAAGATCATAGGCTGTTAATGTTCTATAAATGAAGGACTCACCCCTCCAAAACATCCACAGTGCGTAGCTAACTGAAAGCGGGTGGACAGGGAAGGAGTAGAAGGGTAGGAAAAAGGTGATGGAGGGAAAAGCGCCTGCCTGTGTGTCAGGGATTTCCAGATGGCAGGGAGGCCAGCTGGGGCAAGAGCTGAACCAGGCTGCCTGACACCCAGAAGCTGAGGACAAATGGCTGCTGCATGCACACAGTATGCCCAGAATACATTAGATTTGTCATGCATGTGCAAGCCATCTGTGAAGCAAATGCTTGGTAGGCCTGGTGAGCTAAGATGGAAACATGAGGGCCCCTACAGAGCACAACTGTCACTGTAAAGCAGCTCCTTCCTGAACTGGCTGAGGTAGCCATGTTGTATATCAGCATCCGACTGCCAGCATATAGGGTCTTCCAGTGACAGCATGACCATGAAAATACTATATGAAGCTGTGATGCAAGATGTGCCAATTGTGCCCATGAAATTCACATCTCTTTAGGAGTGGGTAATTGTGTACATCAATAGCTCATTTAGTCAAACTAAAATAGCCACTTTCACCATTTTCTACACGATGCCAGCTGTTGCCAGTGAAACATTAACCTTTCATCCCTTCCCTTCATTACATGGCACTGTTAGAGTGTAAGGAAAACATATCCAACAGTCTGTTTGTAATTTAACCTGTAACTACTGCTATTTTGAATTCTTCAGGAACTGATTTTAATGAGATATTCCAGAATCAGAAAACCATAGCAAAAATTAGGTTGGAAGGGACCTCTGGAGGACAGGTAGTCCAAACTCCAGATTAAAGGAAGGGTAGTTACACATTTACACAGGGTTATGTCCAGATGAATTTTGAAAACTTATGACGATGGAGATGCCACAGCCTCCCTGGGCTAGTGCTCAGCCACTGTTATGGTGAATCAGTCTTTCCTTCTGTCTGGCTAGGGCTTCTTTCATTGCTAGTCATGACTGTTGCCTTTTAGCCTTTCACTGTAAACTCTGATAAGATCTTCTCTATAATGTATTCTCTGTAACTCTCCTTTAAGTAAGAAGGGGATAATTTACAATGACATTTGTACCCTGCTCATTTTTTCTTCTACATAAAATCTTTTATTCTTTGATCATTATTTCAAAATTACCAATGAGTTGGTGCACACTGGAAATTAGCATTTCACACACAGGCCCATTTCTTTACTGCACTGTAGTAAGCCTGTTACCAGAAAACATGAATAGAGAACCATGCCTAAGAATTAGAAGAAAAAAACTGTTCTAAAATTTTAAAATATTGTCTTCTTTTTGAGAATATTTGTGTAGTCTAAGCAAACTACTGCTATCCATTTTTTTTTCTCCCTTGGATTTATAGACTGGAAAATGGGACATTTTTTTAGGTAGATTTTTTCCTACCTACAGGAATATAATGAGCATAAATGCAAAAATTGCTCTATGCATACCTCAGAGAAAAATGTGCCTTATTAAACAAATTTTTTCATGTCTTTCCAAAATCCAATCAGAAAAAAAAATCAAAGGGACAAAAGACACACATCAAACTATTACTGAAATGCACTGGGTATTATACAACAATTGGCCATTTGTTGCTCTGAAAATCTAATTTCTCTAGCTATAATCCTCCTTGAACCGGTCTAAATCCATGACTGGCAGAGTGGAATACAAACATTTCTCATTAAAAAATTGCTACATCTTTGATTTAAATTAGGCTCCTCAGATAGTGATACATATGTGTTTTAGGTCTTATGACATGACCATGTGCATCATAATGCAAAGATGCACGATACAAAGGTTTTGTCTTTTCTACTTGGTTTGTTATGTTAGTGCAATATGATCTTAACTGGACATCAGAAATGCAGAGGTGGAGATGATGCGACACTGAACACCATTTTATCCTATAAAACAATTGGAAGAAATGCGTTGAAGCTCATCTTAAGCAAACAGTTGGTATTCATCTCATATATATATATAACCTAGATACATATACTATGTATATACAAAATGCAGATTCCATGGAGATCCTAATGGTTGTCCTGGAACAACATTTCTGTGATTTCTCTCTGTCCAAAGAACCCCCCTACCACTCACATTGTCTTTTCAAGAATTTCTACACTTTTAATTATTTTCTAATTTAATATATATATATATATTTCTAAAAATATCTCCAAGCATAAGACCAACTTGCTAAACGTAAAGATCCATGCTTGAGTCAATCTTTAACAGTTTCTCAAAGAAAAATGTATCAGAGTTCTTTTTGTCTCTGTATATTCATGACACATATTGTCTTAGAATGGCAGCAATGAGGGAGGGGATTGCTAACAACCATATGACAAGATGAGATAAAAGTGACTATTTTTTTGTGGTCTTCACTAGTAATCTTTGTAACAGAGGTATAATATGAAATGCAGACATCCCTTAGGTTAGAGAAAACGTTTTAAGTAGGAACAAGAGTACGAATCAGATAAACAGAGACTATTTATACTCTATTGGAGGCAAGTAAAAAGGCTATAATGAGCAGCTATAGACAGGCAATGACATAATGACTAATGAAAAGTAATAGGAAAAAGCAATTGGAAAAATTCCCTTCTATGAAAAATAAGTAGGAAAAAAAACATGCTAACTGGAAAAAATGCAAATCTCAAAGGTGTCTGATATCCTTCCTGTTATGTTAAAAGAAATGAGGATCTGGAAGCAAAAAAGAGGGAAAAAAAAAAAACACAAAAAAACGCAACACAAAACAAATAATCAACTTGTTTACGAGGAAGATCATAGCAGCTGCATGACCAGCAGGAATGGAATGGGACGGGACAGTCTGGCCCAAGTGCGTGCTCCAAACACACACAGCCTCCCCACAGGAGTGACAATATCCTCAGCCAATAATCTCTTAGACAAAAATATAACTTCAGCACTCCTCCCACAGACTGATGAGTAATGCTAAGCACGGGGCCATGCAGCTTCTGAGACTGGATTAACTGTCCTGTGGGTTTCCTTTTCTGCTTTCCCAGTTTTCCTACTTCTGATGATACATATGGTTAGATCCTTCCCAGACACTACTGTACTTGCTGATTTCTAAATCAGCTGCTATTGAGCCAGATGTCCCAGCACAAAGGCACATCTAACCTGTCAAAATGGTTGGGACTATAACTCCTGGAGACATACCCAAGCCCACAGGGGTACTTCTGGCAGTGCTGTTGGAACAGTCCTTTGAGCATCCTGAAAACTATCCAGGTGTTTTGTCTACTCCAAAGAAAAATGCAGGGTTATTTCATTCACTTGCTGTGTATCCATTTCCTCCCCCTATTTTTCCATCTCTTTTTCCTACATTTTTCCTTTTCCCTTTCTCTTCCCAGTGTCGCTTTGTTTCATGCTCACTGTAATGCTGCTATTCCTCTGTACTTGGTACTTCCGCTCCTCCCCTCATTGTAGTCTTTCTCAATTTCTCTCTTATCTTTTACTTTTATGTATTCATCTCTGCTATGATTTCAGCTGTTCCCTTTTTAGTTATCCTCATCTTATTCCTGTCAGATGCTTCTCTTTGGCAAAGTTACCTTTTGATACTCCATTTATGTTCAAATTCTCCTTTCTTTGCTACACATAGAAAAATGCTAGCGAAAACACTCACATACTACATGGACTCAGAGGACCTCAAACTGCTGAATCTCTGTTCTTCCTGAGAAGGCCCCAGATCATGTTAGTTCTGTGATACCTACTGACAACATGAGCATGATAACTTTTTCACAGTGGCCTCCATCACTGCAGTCCCACCTGCCCCCATACAAACGTACTGTTCGATATCTTTATTAACGACATAGACAGTTGGATCAAATGTACCCTCAGAAAATTTTCAGATAACAAGAATGACCAAGATGAGTGGTGCAATTGATACCAAAGAAGGAAGGGATAAAATCCAAAGGGAACTGGACAAGCTTGAGAAGTGGGCCCATGTGAACAGAATGAGGTTCAACAAGTCCAAGTGCAAGGTGCTGCACCTCAGACAGGGCAGTCCCAGGCATGAGTACAGACTGGGAGAAGAACTCATTGAGAGCAGTCCTGCAGAAAAGGACTCAGAGGTTCTGATGGATGAAAAGCTCGACATGAGCAAGCAATGTGCTCTTGCAGTCCAGAAGGCCAACTATATCCTGGGCTGCATCAACAGACGGGTAGCCAGTAGGTTGAGGGAGGTGATTGTCCCCCTCTACTCTGCCCTTGTAAGGCCTCACTTGGAGTACTTGTAGTGGGTTTATGTGGCAAGGTTTTGGTAGCAGGGGGCCATAGGGGTGGTTTCTGTGAGAAGGATCTAGAAGCTGTCCCATGTTTGGGAAGGGCCCCACGGTTTTCCAGAGCTGAGCCAATAAGCGATGTTGTTTTGCCCCTCTGTGAGAGCATATTTAAGACAGGGAAAAAAACTCTGCGCCACACAGCAGCTGGGAGAGCAAGAGGAGTGGGGAACAGCCTTGCAGGCGCCAAGGTCAGTGTAGAAGGAGGGGGAGAGGTGCTCCAGGCGCCGGAGCAGAAGTCCCCTGCGGCCTGTGGTGAGGACCATGGTGAAGCAGGATGTCCCCCTGCAGCCCATGGAGTACCACAGTGGAGCAGGGTTCCACGCTGCAGCCCGTGGAGGAGACCACGGTGGAGCAGGTGGCCCTGCACCAACGGAGGCTGCCGCCTGTGGAAGACCCCTGCCAGAGCAGATTCCGGGCTGGACCTGTAGCCCGTGGAGAGGAGCCCATGCAGGAGCAGGTGACCTGGCAGGAGCTGCTGCCCGTGGGGGAGCCAGGTTGGAGCAGTTTGCTCCTGAGGCATGGACCCCGTGGTAAGGACCCATATCTGGAGCAGTCCTGGCAGAGCTGCTGCCTGTGGGAAGCCCACGCCGGATCAGTTCATCAAGGACTGCATCCCGTGGGTGGGACCCCACAGCACAGGGGACGAGAGTGACTGAGAAGGAGCGGCAGAGAAGAAGTGCTGTAGACTGACCATAACCCCCATTCCCCCGTTCCCCTGCGCTGCTCAGGGGGAGGAGTTGGAAGAGGGTGGATGGGGGGGAAGGTGCTTTTGGTTTCTTTCCTTTGTTTCTCACTTCTCTAGCTTGTTAGTAATGAGCAATAAATCTTACTATCTCCCTATGCCGAGTCTGTTTTGCCCATTACAATAATTACTGCATGATTTTCTCGTCCTTATCTCAACCTTTGAGCCCTTTTCACATATTTTCTCCCCATTCCTCTTTAAGGAGGGGGAGTGAGAGAGCGGCTGTGGTGGAGCTCAGCTGCCCACACGAGCGGAACCACGACAGTACTGTGTTCAGGTCTGGGGCCCCCAGCACAAGAAGGATGTGGAGCTGTTAGAGCAGGTCCAGAGGAGGACCACAAAGATGATCAGAGGACTTGAGCACCTCTCCTGTGAAGAAAGGCTGAGGGAGTTGGGGATGTCCAGCCTGCAGAAGAGAAGGCTCTAGGGGGACCTCATTACAACTTTTCAGTACTTGAAGGGGACTTATAAAAAAGATGGGGAGCAACTCTGCTCAATTAGATGATGACAGTATGAGGGGGAATGGTTTTAAACTAAAAGAGGGGAGATTTAGATTAGAGGTTAGGAGGAAATTCTTCACTCAGAGGTTGGTGAAGCACTGGAACAGGTTGCCCAGAGAGGCTGTGGAGGCCCTACCCCCGGAGGTGTTCAAGACCAGGTTAGATGAGGCCTTGGGCAACCTGATCTAGTGGGTGGCATCCCTGCCTATTGCAGGGGGGTTGGAAGTATATGGTCTATAATGTCCCTTCCAACTCAAGCCATTCTGATTCTGTAATTCTACGATTCTACTATTCTATGATCCTATGATTCTATGACAAGTTGTCCTCTCTTGCAGGCTGTGATGGGGTACTGAGGTGGTGGAAGCACAAAAAATGATGAATTCGGCTCACAGAGAGAGTGCGGCAAAAACACACATGCCACTGGAGTAGTTCAGTGCTCAGACACCCAGCAGCTGAATCAGGGAGGGAAAGGTTCAAAGAAGGTCAGCATCTACAATCAGAAACATGTTTTGGGCCTGAGGACTAGAAGAGTTAAAAATAGAAACATGTGGGCCTAATTACAGAACAAAGGAAAAGGGGCTAGAAAATGGAACAATTTGGGGAAATTAGGAACAGTTGATCACCCAGAGTTTTGCAAACATCAGATACTGTTCCCACTTTCCTTACAGAAGAGATCTGCATCACATAACAGACGACCCACCCTCTTTTCATGTGAATAAAATACATAGGGGACTAATAACATGGGATATGCCCTTGACAAAATAATCTTTGCATGGAAAGAACAGAAGTTTGTCCCCACAGAAACTCCACAGACAGAAAGGCTCTACCAGCCTTCAACGCCTACAGAATACAAAACCTGCTTCCACAGGTGTGCCTGTCCTGTCACTGAGCAAGTTAGTTCCCATCTTCTTTCTCAGTCTTTCACCACCTTGCTCCCACTTAAACTGTAGACTATAGAATTGGATGGATTTTCCTTCGGTTACTTCAGCTTTCTCTGGCTTAATTTAATATATCTATTTATACAATACTAAGACTTTGAAGAGTGTCAGGTTCAGTTATACTGGCTCTTTTGGAATATGGTGCTTTACCTCGTATATCTGTATGTACACAACCTTTTCTAGGCCTTAAAATTCTAGCCAATACAGTGATAAATCAGTAGAAATTATACAACAATGAGAATGCAGTGGCCTCATGGTGGTAGAGTGTAATCAAATGTGCTTTTGATTTGGGCCTGAATCCTGCCTCAGGGCTTAGATGTCTTGACCCAATTATATTTGCTGTTTTGAGTGGCCTCCATTCTTGTACAGATGATAGAAGACCGTCTCAGCCAGGAGGCAAAGAAAAAACCTATCGTAGTGAAATTGTGGCCAAACCAAACGTGGAAATTACTGGATCAGTGTATCATACAGCTACTTTTCTTCTCTTTCTGATTCCAACAAGGCATGTTTAAACTTCTGTCTGGCTCCATGCACTGCTCCAATGCTCCAGCTGGACTTTTGTTTTCACATTTGCCAGTACTACATGAGAGTGAGGGCAATGACTCCTTTGTAATGTCTTATTTTACCATGATGAAACCATGATGAAACACCATTATAAAACATTGTCTTTTCATTCCAGCATGTATAACACAAATTTTGGTATACTGAGTCTGGATTAAGATGAGGATATTATATAGATACAAAACTGTTTCTTTCTATTAAAATCTTATCAGAATAAGTAAGAGAAATGCCATGATATTAACATGGTAAAATCAGAGTCATTATGAGTTTTCAGAGACCATGGGAAACCTTTATGGAAGAAATGTCATCTATTTCAGAAGAAATGTCAGCTGATACAGAAGCACTGAAAATTTGAGTGATCAGTTTTGATGATCATCTCTGGTGATTACATAGGAAAAATAACTTACTTCCTCTCCTAGCCCAATTTAAAAGTGCTTTACCCTCAGAACAACAAGAAATATCACTCAACCTTGAGAACTCACACTCCTATCCAAACTCTACCCAATACAGAAGAAGTACAGAAACTAATGTAGCACTAAACTTGCTATTGAACCATACAGCATCATATTCCCATAACTGTTCTTGGATACAGAGATACGTAGATGCTGATAACTGAATAGTTGTTTTTACCATGGAAACCTGCTGTGCTTTTGTATGCACCTAGTGCTGCTCAGATATGGCATAAATAAGTATTTTAAAGTAATTGGAAGAGATTTATTTTTATTACCTTAGAAGACAGCAAAGGAAAAGTAGCTGATTTTAGAAAGCACTCTGATTCAGGAATCACAGAAATTCAAAGAGCCACTGAAATGTATTGCAGAGACCTGCATTTTTATTTTATATTTTTAACTGATTATTGCATTTTGGTTTATGTCTGGCCAGTTTGGCTTGGCCAGAATAATCTCATGTTTGACTGTATTTGTTCAGAAATCTGTGAGTTACAAATGGATAAGAATTCCCTTGAATTAATCCACTTTCCTGCACATGGGTACCTGGTACGTGAGGGCATCCTACCAGGCATTCAGTTGTGCTTGAGGATAAAAGTCCCCTGCAAACCCAGATCTGCCTGCCCATTGCTAATGGGTGCTGTAAAGCATTTCAAACGTGTCTGAATCAGGCCTTGGAAGTAAATATACTAGGTAGCTAGAAGTAAGGTTTTTATGAAATAACTACTAGTTTGGGATTGTTCAGGTATTGCATATATGCTTGTATCAATTCTCCAACTAGCAGTGCACTCACAGTCTGAATTTTAGATGAACTGTATTATATGGAAAAGTAAAATGTAAATAAATGTAAATGTGAAAACTTTTTTTTTTTTTTTTTTTTTTTTTTAAGAAAATAATCTACAAGAATTGAAATGTAAAACAGTTTCCATCTCATTGCTTTTTTATTTTTAATTTTACGTTACTCCTGAGAGTTCCCAGTAAGGAAGCCATATTACATGATAAATTCCAAAGCAATGTTAAATACATAGTGCCTAAGCCCATACACCATTTTACTGAGAGTTTACACCTTAGCTGAATTATTATATCACTGTGTCATCTGCATGTTATTCTTGACAACTAGAAAGGGTGGAAGATAATTAAAAATGAATGTATTTGAACTAATTTCACTATGGGTGATATTTAAAAACTTTCCTCTAAACAGAGACGTTCTCCACTTGTTCAAAATAATAAAGAAATATCTGAGAAAACGTTATTTTGGGTCCAAATGATTTCCATGGCCAATCTGACTTCCTTTTTAAATTTATCTGTCTTTTGTACAGACATTGTCACTTATGTCTATCTGAAACTATTCTAGGAGACAGAGAGAGAGAGAGAGAGAGATCAGTTTTAGAGTAGATCATAGAAATTGTCTCCTATGGACATTAGCAAATGCTGAGGAAAAGGTTAAAAACAACGTTTTGTAATTTCCAAAGAAATATTTGAAAGAAAATTTCCTCTTTCCTCCCTGAGGTATTACTGAAATGACAATTTCTTTCTACTTCCAAGCAAAGAAAGTTTCCATAAATGCTTTCTTAATTAACCCCAATATATTGCTAAGATAAAGTTTAAATACTTATTTTCTGCGGCTCCCAGAGTTTGATTTCTCCTTCTTTATGTATGAGTGTTATTCAAAGCTTGATCTCCAGTGTCTAAATGTGGAAAGGATGATAATTTACACTAGAAATAGCATTTGGGAAACTTGGGTATCTGGAGAGCTGGTTTGAAAAGAAATTGAAAAATGCATTGAAGAAAAAAAACTGTCAAAATTAGACTGGCATGCTTAAGGATTTTAAACACTGAGTTTATTGCATAATGGACTGATTAGCTACACTTGAATTCATTACTGAAAAATATTATAGTTAATTCTGTTATTCTTCAAAACTATGCAAAGATAAAAAGTGCAGCTAGTGTTTGAATACACAGACTTAGCTTTGGGTTATTCTTTTAAAGTATATGGTGTGTTCAGTATTATGGAGTACTGGACATGTTCAGACAACACTCTACTAAGAGGGTGGCTGAATATTCTCTTCAGTTTGACTCCAGGGCACTGTTCTTGGTTTAAGCTTACCTTTTCCCCCAGTGGCTGTGGAGCTCAACTTTGTTTCAGTGGGAATATATTCACGCTGGCAAGCTGAAAATTTAATTTCCCTGTTCCTGTAACAAATTTTTGAGTTTGTGTTCAGCCCTGTTTTTGCATATCATGAGGAAATTTGTTGTCCGAATGCTTCAACTAAAATGTTGCTTCAGCTACTGCCTTGGTAAATGGGATGGGAACTAATCAAAAAGCTCAAGACCCCAACCTAAATTCAGCAATGTAAAAAACTGTAGGATGTTAAGGCCTTCTTTTTTCCCAGATATCTGCTCATCACCTCTATCTGAAAACCCATCTTTACCACTGCCAAAACTAATATCCTAGCTTGTGAGCTGCACACATGTAGGTATATGCAGATAGGAGTACAGTCATCTTTTCTCTTCTGATTTCACAACAGTAAAGTATCCCTGGGAGGAGTCCATGAACACCTGAGCTCAGAGTTACTGGGCCTAACAGCAGGACAGCAATGTTTTCCTGGGTTGTGCAGTGAGGATTCCCAGTTTCTGACTAGTTGGTTCCTGCACAGTCAGCTCTCACAGGCAGTAAATAGTTTAAGCATGGAGAGAATTGTTCATGCTAGAGGCCAACATATCCAGTTTTTATCCAAATCCTCTATCTGGTCTTTAATCACAAAATTTCATGCACAAAACTACTCATTGGAGAAAATGCAGAACATATGCCTTTAACTTTACTCTGTGTTGTGTGTGGCTTCATTCCTAGCTCTGCTACAGAAACCACTTTGAGTTAATGGGAATAGTAATAGAAATTTCATGCTTACACATGCTAGAGATTCATTTCAGTGACATTATTTATCTGTCTGACTTTGCCAAAGGTAAGAAATTCATGTTACAGCATGCAAAAACAGCATCTAGGAGGAAACAGGTTCGAAAGATCTCAAATTTCGAAAGCACGTGCCACACGTGGACTTTCACTCAACTCATTCTTTTCTTGAGATTTGCATTTGTATTCAGAGTTTTCTTAGTTAATGAATTGCAACCTTGAAAAGCACTTAGAAAATGAAAACACATTCCAAACATTAAAAAGACCACGTTGAAATAAGCTCACATTATTTTTTGGAAAAACATAAAGAGAATTTAGGAAGATTTCATGCAGATTCAATATTGAAAAGAGGTGCCAGATAAAATGGATTACCTAACCATGCTAACTCTTGAAGACAAAAGGACAAGCACACTTTGTGTATGTCAACTTACAGAAATCCTATAAGTCCATAGAAGTATTCTTGTAACTTTAAACATTCTGTAGCCTGCATGCTCCTGGGATAAGCTTTCTAACATTACATTTTTCTATAGAAGATCTCGCTACATAGAACTTAAGTAAAACCTTTTAAAAATACAATGAATCAAACACACAAACACAGGTAATTAATCAAAGTAAGTCTTGGAAATGGCTGCAGTTAACTGTGAAAAAAAAAAAAAGTAAAACAGTTGAGCTAATTGAGGAATGAAGTGAAGGAGAGATCCAACAGAGATTAATTCTATTTCCATTTCAAGCTTTGGATGTGGATGCTATAAATGATAGAGATAAAAGTAAGTCAGAGTGACTCTTTTTACCACTACCTTCTATTTCTAAGTTGATATTACAGTTTTCTCTGATTGTGTCACTGCAGTTTCATACCTGATTGTGCTCACTAACACCCACTTTGACAGCTTGCTTAGGGGCATTTGACAGCAATAACAGCAAGTGAACAGACCAGATAGGGAAAAGGAAAGCAGGTCAGAGAGTAGCAGATGGCACAGTTCTGCTTGGTTCTGCTATTCCTAAAAGGCTTATTTAAATAACAACCTAGAAACAAAGAATCCCATATGACTTTCAATTATTATTATTATTTTTTTCCCTAAAAATAACTAGAAAATTTAGTTCATTACTTTAAAGGAACTGTATTTGAAAACTGAATATTTTCAACTGAAATTAGCCTATTATAAAATGTAGTAGAGGATGGGAAAAGAGTCAATTTATTTATTTTTTACATTTTCCCTTCATGCAAATTTTCACCATTTGGAGAAGTTCTTTACATAACAATAGCCTTCCTAGATGACATCAAAGATTTGTCCAAAATTCTTTTATTCTGCCCATTGTGTAGGAAAGAGCATAAAAATGGGTATGTAAGAATACTTCCCCCCCCAGGATGCTCTTGCAGCCTCCAACAGTTTGTAGCTGAGAGATTCCCTAACTCTACACTAATATTCTTGTGCTTAATGATCTTTAGTGGGCTTTTTATTCTGGGATTTTAATCAGTTTCTTTCTGAACCCATATAAACTCTTAGGATCCACAAAAAATTCCACAGCGAAACTAAGTAACATATAAAGGCCCTCAAAACATATCTGTTGATGGTATAATGAACAGCTGCTTTTCTTCATGCCTAAAACTGAGATACAAGCTAGATGTTTGTGTCAATGAGCCAATATAGCAGCCTAAGTAATTTACCCTTTATGTGTAATATTCTGGACTCTGTTACTGCTGAGAGAGTGGTTCCTGTGTGCTATATATTTTCTGTATGTAATGAAGGAAAAAGAAATGCCTGTACTGACGATTTACAGTGGCTAAACAGCCAAAGTATCGTAAAGAATGGCAGTTTACTGAAGAATGTGTGAGTTGAATGCAATGTGTTGTGCTCAAGGAAAGCCAGAATTAATATTGTTGAAGCATCAGGACTGGTTTTGTGAGACAACACACATATTGTAATTCCTAAGAGTCTAACTCACTGTTATATTTAATCTCCCTTTCCATCCTTAGTTTACTTAAAACCGTCTGGAGAAGGGACTTTCTCAGAGCAAGCATCTCTTTGTATTCAACTCAACAGAGAATTTGTATTAACTAAGGTTTATAAGATGATACTTTAATAGGATTAATAACCAGTAACAGAATACACAGTAGTCACAGCTAGAGATATTAGGGAAAGACTTCAGAAAGACATACGTTTCTATTGTCAGTTTGACACAGAGAGAGAGAGAGAGAGATAAAGAGAGAGAAGGAAAAGAGCACAGAAGGGCCATGTCTGTTCCTTACCTCTCTTTTTTGTAGTTCTTTAAGTTCTTGGCAAGCATTCTGGGTTTGTACTCTACACACAGGAAAGAAGTCTTAAAATTCTGAGGAAAATGTAGAAAGGAAACTTGGTATATTTCTTCAGGACTGATGGGAAGATGAAAATCAAGAATGCTGTTAAATAATAATATAGACTCAGTAGAAAAAGTAGAAAATAGAAAATGAGATGGAAAATACAGAGTACAGTTGGGCTTTAATGATGGATAAAATTTTCCATTACAGGAAATATAAAACACTGGAAAACATTTGAAGAACTATCATTTAAAGTTTTGGGTTTAGTGGGAAATATTCCTGCCCTAATTGTATTCATGATACAATCTCATAACTATGGGAACATAAATTCCCTTTAAAATGTTGACCTTTCTTCTTTTTTTTTTTTTTTTTTTTTTTTTAAGTCTTTTATATTGTATTAACTTCTTGTTTGCTTTGAAGAGAAAAACACACTCCTCTATGTTTCCATTCCCCTCCCAATTCTCTTCCTTTAATGAGATGTTTGACTAAAATATCATCCTTCATTTTACTTTTCTCCTTTTTCTGCTCTTTCTGTTTTATTCTCTGGCAACACCAGGCTGCTTTCTCACTTCATATAGCCAAACAACTTTCTTAAACCCAACAATTCTCAAATCAGCACCCAAACCATCATTTCTGTTGCCTGTAAATGTTTTGAGCATATATTCTTTTTTAATTTCTGTCACCTTACTCTTCAATTCTTTCCTGATTGTCCAGTTTATCTTGGTTCATCCTCCTTGATGGTTCCTTCTTCGGATTTAAGATTGTGGTGATTAAATACCAATAAACAGTTTACATCATCAGCTCATGGAATAAGTATATTTCTTTCTCACAGCCAGGCTTTCCCAAACACCCTTTTTCAGAGACACTTCAAGGTATATTCAGCTGTATTTTAGGCAACTACCAAGGCAAACAATGTAAATGTTGCTTGTACTGGATATATTTAGGTAATTAAATGTGGGCACACCTCATTTCAAGGTATAAATCCAGCCAATGTTACTTTCCATTCTGATTCTCTCCTATCTCTGTAGCTGTTACTTCAATATATCCACACATATCTCATTCTCTTCCATCTCTAATTGATTTTTCTAATTTATTTTTGGCAACTAGGCTGTTTTATCAGTTTGTGAGTTTGCTTATTCTGTAATCCTGTCACTGTTGTTGAGCAGTTTTCTACTCCTGAAGTTAATTTATTTCTACAGCCTGAAAACTACTTTCAGCTATGGCAGATTCTCTTTATTTGGACTTCTCAGACTGGATAGATATGGCCTTCTGTATTTCATCTGCCAAGAAATGAACCACATTTTAGGCTGTTATACAAATACAACATTCCTCTTAGATCTACAGCCTTTTGATAGGAAGCCTCAGTTTGTGAAGAAATCTGCTTTCTAAAGAAATGTTCTTCAAAGAAAATGAAAAAAAAGATAATAGTTTGTTAAAATGGGTGCATATGGTTCAGACATTCTGATTTAATTCCAATTCAGCTACCAAATATATACTTTTTTTTTTTTTTTGTGAATACCAACCTTGCCAAATAAGATTATTTGTGATGAAATTAAACTCCTTTGATAGATAACTTCCCAAATCAAAAGGGAGATTTTGTGTAACAATGAAGAAGATGAATTTTGAGCTGAACATTAACTAGGAAGAGAACAGGAACCACCCAAATTACAACATAGAAATTTGGCAGTGGCAGTTTCCAATTCAAATTCCTTAGTTTCCTGTGAGAGTCAAACCTATCCTAAGAAGATGAGACAAAGATGAATAAAACAGATTACTGAAGCATTTCCAATTTTTGTCATCATTGATGAGATTAAATGTTCAGATCTCTAGTAAAAGGTGAGTCTTAAATTCTCTTGAAATGTAATTTGCACTTACATTGTGTAGATCAGATTGTGAAGGTGAAGGTGAATGTGGATATAAAGTTTTTTTTTTTTTTTCCCAACTCTGACTGGTGGGGATATCTATGAGATAGATACCTATGAGATTCTAAAAAACTTCTTAGTTCTGTTTATCTACAGTTCCGTTACTTGGGAATGGGGGGGGTGGGGAATATTTACTGTCTTAATGCAAAACCTAAGAGTTACCTATATAGAACAACAGACAATTGTGCAAATATCCTTGAGCTAGTGGAAATCTGAGCCAGTAATTCCATGTGATATACTGAATAGCCTTGTATGATTGGGAGCAGTCTAACCACTGTTAGATGGAAATTTGACAGAGGCTGGGTCTGCACCCCTAACAATAGACACGATTAGCTTAGATCGAGCCTTTTGATTATGTAGACATCAAATTGACCAAGGATACATGGGCTGTACAAGACTACTTCTGAAGATGTGTTGTAAATTTGGTCTTGCTCTGTAACAGGCAAGCTCCAAGCTTACACAAGTCAGTGGATATAGGCAGCCTTATATATCTGGATAACAAAACAAAACAACGCAAAACAAAAACAAAACAAAAACCAACAGAAGAACCCACTAAACATCTCAACTGAAACAATGCTATACACTATTTTTGTTATGCCTAGCCTTACCATTATTATTATTTGTACAACAAAATGTACATAATCCCAACGGGAAAAAACTTAACAACTTCAGTGTGACCAAAAGGTCATTCTCTCTGACTGGAATTACATTTACAGTTTTCACAAGATGAAAAACATTCGGTTGCACGTCAGATTAAAATTAAATTCAGAGAAGATTACTAATTGCTTGAAATTAGCTCACTAAAAATAAGGAAATGCTTGTCATTCCAATGTGAACATGGTTAAATTTTGACAAAAAGCCATTATTAAAAGCTTAGTGATTACTATGTGTTGTTAGTAAGAAAGGTAGTTTTTGCACAAGTACAAGCTTGGTGAGACTTATAAATTCATTTTAAAGGAGAAACAAAATTTCAAATTGACTAAATCAATTGGACTTGAGAGCACTTGCTTCTTTTTCTTAACAGTCACAAAAGTGCATAAGTATTTCAAGCAGCTTGACATCTATATTACATAAGCAGAAAGCAATTCAGCTGCTTGGAGAGTATAAAAAACAACTTTGACCTTACAATGGAGCCATGCTTCAAAAGACTGATTATTCATACAAACAAAATTGCTCAAAAAACAACTGCTTGAAAATATTCTCAGAAAGAAAATAGATTGTTCTGAGACAATAATTTAATTATGATACAACAAACTTGATTGATATTTTCTTTTAATTCCTAAGGCTTTTTCTTGGGTAGATAGCTCAGGCTCCATTCCTGAAAATACTTATTCAAATTCCTAACTTCACTGCTGTGAGTAGTCCCGGGGTTTCAACATGTCAGACTGAAACCTGTTTAAGTGCTACTGAGGCCAACCTTCTGTTCCTCTCTGTTAACTGCGGGTATCAGTTCTTCACTTTGTCCTGCCATTTCCATTTTACCTCGTCAGCTTTATAAGTCTGTGGATCCATGATAGACTTGGACTCCTCTATATGAAGAAGTTATGCTGTCTAAACCTTAACAAGGCACTCAAAACACCATCTCTCCCAAACTGGGTTTGATTGTTACAGTGCATAAGAAAGAAGTGGGTTCCAGCTTTTTTTTTCCATTCTCTGAAACAAACTATAGTGAAAAAGCCACATAATGGTAATCAAATGTTTCAAAATAGATCTTTCAGGGACTTTTACTGAGCATTTGTGCAGCTTCCAGCACTTCAGATCATTGTCTGTCAGCTGGAGTCTGTATATGCTAACATAATAAATGTTTTAATCATTTTTTTTTCTCTACTCAGTACATTAATAAAAATGAGTTTATTTTTGTTTTACATCTGCTGATATTAATACCTTGATAACTATGTAAATATGGAAGCAAAAGATCAGTTATTCCATTTTACATGTAAGCCAACAAAACTACTCTTGACAATTGACATACATGTTCTGATTTTATTGCATCTGCTTTGATCTGAAATATTTTATGTAATTATATGTATATATAAAAATGTTAAAGTCCCTGCTTATTCAGAGTTTTATTTCAGTAGCAGAATACAGTTCTGCAGTTTGAGTTGCAAGGTCCAAGGACAGTCCATCCATACAGAGGATCCACCAACTGGCAACAAATGAGCAATAACATTCTTCAAATCGTATTTATCTTAAATGTTCAGGCCTGTATCAGTGGATTCCCATGAATCATCTGAAAATCATATGTGTGATATTTTCTGATAACAGGAAACAGAAAATACGTCCATCACTTTACTTAACGTAGTTGTTTTAATAGCTCTTGTACTTTCACAACTTCAGTGTAATTTCTTTCTTTCTTTCTTTCTTTCTTTCTTTCTTTCTTTCTTTCTTTCTTTCTTTCTTTCTTTCTTTCTTTCTTTCTTTCTTTCTTTCTTTCTTTCTTTCTTTCTTTCTTTCTTTCTTTCTTTCTTTCTTTCTTTCTTTCTTTCTTTCTTTCTTTCTTTCTTTCTTTCTTTCTTTCTTTCTTTATTGCAAGTACCTGCTGAGCTCCTGGGATACAGAGAAAACCATTGTGATTGCTTAGAAGCTGATTCCCAAGAACCTGCATCATCATGCTAAGCTTTAGACCATAAGCAAACACTTTAACCTCAGTTAAAGTATTTGGTTCATACTCAGGTGTTTGCGTTCATTTTTAATTCAAGTACTCCTTCATGCAGTGGTCATACGTCCTTCATGGCAGCATTGTTTTTATGTAGTTTATTAATCAAGTCAAGCTAGTAAATTGCCCTGTATTCGATATGAAAGTTTTCTGAAGTTTTTACTTTACCATGCAAAGGAAGACAGAGATTTCAACTGAACTAGAGTTAAACAAACAAACAAAAAAAAACACTAACAAAGAAACACCCATTAACAACAGATATTTTTCCCCAAGCTAGCTGTAACTCACCTCAGTGAAAACATTTCAAACTCTGATTTTCCTTAAGGCTCCAGTGATCTGGTCCCATAGCTCTTAACAGTGAAACGCCATTCTGATTAAACACATGTTAAGCTGTTTTAAAGAGGTAACTCACTTGGTGCTTTAGATGCATATCCTAATTTTATTGGTATGGAATCACATTTGTATGCTTTTCTCACCAGACAACATCTAAGCTTATGTTTCGCTATCTTACATTTTTCAAATGCTTTTTAAACACAGAGAAGGAATTTTGCACCCACAATCAAAATAAGCCAGTCAGCAGAAATGTTTCATTTTCCACCTCTTAATAAATCATGTGGAGTCATCATATTCATGAATTCCAGAGTAATTACATTTACATGTATGTCCTCAATTTCCATAACAGAGGTTGTAATCCAATAGGAAAATTTGAACTGATAGTCACCTGTTGAATTTCCTTTCAGGCAGAACTCATTCATTTATATCTGCTAGTCTCTCAGTGAAGAAAAATTAACCTTAATACTAATATTTTTTATTCCCTCATTCACTTTTCTTTGGTTTCAGCTGAAAAACTGAAATGCTAATTCCTACGCCCCCGGCTCCTTTTAACGTTGTTCTCTTAATTGCTACACAACATATCCCCCTATCAATATAGGTCAAGAAAGGACCATAAAAATGTCACACCTATTGACTTACAAAAGCAAAGAGTAGGACTGTAAATATGGAAAGCTCCTTTCCATCAAGAGACACATGGTGCACACAGTGTTACTTTATTTGTAAGATGCATTGTATGGCCACTAACTCATGCCAGTGAGCACCTCTTTATTCTGAATTAGCTCTGCTTCTCATGAAATTGATTATTTAACTTAAGCGTTCTGATGAGCTCTGCTCCTCTTCTCCAAAGGCTGACATTGCTAGTGCCTTTTCCCTGGAGCCAAGAGGAAGGCTGCTCCAGGCACTCTTTGCCAGGGATGCTGAAAATGAAGCAATGGGGTCCCACCCTTCCCCTGTGCTGAGGAATCCATATTGATTCATTCCACAGCTGAGGTCTCCGAGTTCACAGCATAATGTGCTGCAGTCATGTCCCTAAACTGGCTTCTTATCAGACTTTAAAATGAAACATTATGCTTTCTTTCTTCAATACTAACTTTGCCAGAAAGGAGTTTTTCATTTTGAAAACAAAAGTATATGCATGGGGTAGAAATATTGGAAAAAAAAAATAACATCTGTGACCTGATAACTCTTTGTTAGGAATTATTAGTGTGATTCAAAGTACATAAATAGAACAATTAATTCAGCTCCTTCCTGGTAAGAAGCATCACATTTACTTTTTCTTCTGTTGATTACAAATGTTGCGTGATTACTTTTAATCCAAAAGCAATAAATTTTTACTGACTGCTTAATCTGATCTGTAAAATGAGCTTTCTGTTTTCATCAGTCACTGATTTATTATATTTTTGAGAGATAAGAGCCAATGTTCAATAATGCTTGGTTTTAATGTACCACATCTTTTTTCAGTTCTTACTTTTACTACAGTTCTGTTTACTTGAATTCTTTATTCAGACAAATTGAAACCAGTAGTGATCAGTAAGTTCCAAATCTATTTCTTCAAAATTTCTTTCTTTCTTTCCTTTTTTTTTTTTTTTTTTCCCTCCAGGTTTTCCACTTGAGCCACAGATATAGTACCAAGAACCAAAGACATTTCAGATCATTCAGCATTAGTAAAGTCTACAAATGCATGTAAACTTCCTTTGTGCAGTTCTTATAATGGCCAAATTCAACACTTTACCCTGCCAGAAAATGCCAGGTGTTAAGAGAGAAAAATTGTAGGTACTTTCTTAACTGTATACCAGATTATGATAACATAAATGATAATATAAAACAAGTATTAACTTGTCTCTTACTCCTGCTTGCACATACTATAGATGCAAAAGACCGTTCATGTAAGTGCCATGTATTGTGCAGTGTAGAATAGATACTCCAACAAAATCTGGTCCCTGAAATATCCAGGAAGAACCCTGTTTGAAAATCCTCAATGGGAATAGAAAAAAAAACAATGGAAAAAGTATATTATTAATATTTTGTGGTTATAATTTGAAGTGAATAACATTAGGAAATTCACAGTTTTCCTTCACTCAGTAACTGTAACAGAGACTCTTTGTTCTCCTGCAGACCATATTCTCAATTATGCTTTCCTGCATTTCCAGGTTCTGAACCACAATGACCATATTAGAACATGATACTGGGAAATATGTTCCTTGGCTTATTTGCTAGAGTTTGCTGTGGAAATGGTGTAAGGATGAGT
This sequence comes from Anas acuta, assembly GCF_963932015.1. Classification (NCBI taxonomy): domain Eukaryota; kingdom Metazoa; phylum Chordata; class Aves; order Anseriformes; family Anatidae; genus Anas; species Anas acuta. The sequence continues at coordinate 97,793,199 of NC_088979.1, read as the reverse complement.
ATGGAGAATTGAAAAGTATGCTGATGATGGCTTGATCACACTGGATGGCTGGTTTCTCACCTAGTGCAAACTACTACAGCATCATTAATAAATGAAGTTATGCTAGTTTAGGTCAGCTTGGCATATAGTTCAGTATCTCTCTCTATGTGTCTCCTGGTTAAGCCACAGCTTCGCTGAAGGAAATTAAAGCAATGAGTGAGCTTTAAAGGGATTGTACATGTCTCTTTCGAATGAATGTTCCATATAATAATATTACAATTAAAGGCTGTATCTTTATTTAAAACATACCTGGCTAAAGGGATATTTGTTAATTACTCATCTGTGAAACATCACAGAAAATCATTAAAAATGAACCTATGAATGCAATTATTTACAAGCAAAGAAAAACAAATTCATCCTCCCTTCAGCCTCCACAATGAAAGGAGAGGTTGAATCTTTTTAATTCCTGTGGAAATGGATAAAACGTAGGTGCCTTTTGTCTCAGTTTCCTTTCACATTTCTGCATCCTGGATTTTTTTTTTTTTTCTCAGCAAAATAAGACCTGAAATTATGGCCTCTCCATGCTGCATTACATGCCTTAAGAAAGAACACTGGAGAATTTCAGAAACTGTATTGGAATAAAGTCTTCCAAACTGCAATATCAGAGTGATTTGCTTATTGTTTGAATATGAGAGTGATCCATTCCAAATGCTCTGGAGAAATATCTCATTGTTCAACCGTCCCTTCCTTCCCCTCAGCTCCTTTTCCAGGCTTCCTCAGGTTATTTTCATTTTACTTTTAATGGAAATTCCTTCTGACCCTAATCTGGTGCTTGATGAATTCAGTCTTTCTCATGTAACAATCATACTAGCCTTTAATCCAGTTTACAGGAAGCAAGGGAGAACAGAAAGAAACAAAATAGAGATCAGTAGAATCATGACAGAATCAAAATCCACCCCCAAATGGGAGAAATTAAACAGTCTTCTGACTTCAGTAACTGAAGGACTTTTTAAATATCTTACTGCTTTTTACCTGAGTTTGAGCCAATGTTCAGGATTCTCTAGCCTCATCAAATTATGGGTTATAGTGATGCTTCCAAAGTCTGCTTGGCAATTTCTCTCAGTGCTCATGTAGCCAAGGTCTCGTAGGTATTACAGGCCTCTGGCTGATCTCTTATTGAGCATGCATACTTTGCATGCCTGGCTGCATAAGAAGTTCTCATGACTGATCTCCCTCAAAGCCAAATAACATGTCCAGACAGACAGCCATCAGCACCATCTTGTGGTGCTGGCATCACCAAACCTTTAAAGCTGTCATGGCACAAAATCTGGAGGGGAAGTCCTGGAGAAATCAAACAGACAACACCTGAAAAATCACCATGAACATGAAGCTGATTTTTATCTACAGCTTTATTAATGCTACATCCCATGATTTCTTTACACAAAAATTCAGATATATTTCAACATAAAAAAGTCTAGCTATACTAAAAAAAAATGCAGTTAGCATTTTTCCTTATAGCTAACTGATAAACCGAGAAAGGGTCAAGATTTTATGGAGGATTTCTCCACCTACAGCCATTTTCAAAGAAGCAAAACCTTTCCTCTTGCATTGTGGACTGACAGTTCAACTGGTCAACTAATTTCCTCACTCTTTCACTTGCTTTACTTTATCATAAGGATCTGATATTTCTTGAGAAAAGAAAACAAAAACACAACACAACAGGTTGATGAGTGAGACAGACTTAAAACTCCAATTTTTATGAGATGTAATTTAAGAAACTGCTGGACTTGTTGTTAAATTGAGGAGCTGTACTTTCCCCCTTTTCACCTGCTCATAGGTATTTTCTTCTTTAAAAGGAAAGGGTAAAAGACTTTTTTTTTCCAAAGCATGAAAAGCTGGTGAATGGGAAAACTAACTGGAGTGGTATAGGAATAGTGTTCTTGTAGTAGTGTTCTTTAGGAATAACTTCAAAATACCCTTGCACCCACAGGAGCACTATATCATAGAGTAAATATTACTTTATTCCAGAATAATCATTGTGCTTTCAAAGTAAAGTTATCCTTCTATGGAGGAAAAACAGGAGAGGGAGGGGGTGCAAGTCACTTACTCTGGGTTGTAATTTCCTAGCAGCTGTTCCATGCAACTCAACAAAGAAGTTGTCTGGAAAAAAAATAAAATCTGTAATACATAATGGAAAAAGCCTTATCATTAAAAAAGCTGAATAAGAAACAGTTAAAAATGAAAAGAGAAAAACAACAACAAAAAACAAAAAAATCTCAGCAACTATCACCCAACCCCCAAATACACTGATCTAATACAAACACTTATCAACATGGTCCAGCCCCAACTGTTGCCCAAAATAAATACTATTCTTTTATCAATAATCCTGAAACATAAGACCAACTTGAAATCCCTTTGGAAAAGAAACACATGTATTATTACGGCTCAGATAACATACCAGATTTTAATAAGAGTCCATGCAAGTTTCTGAAAAGTGTGCAAAAGTGGAGATGCTACAAAATATGTTAAGGCTCTTTCCTTTCTGTTAGTTTTGAACTGAGTCCATTACCACAGATGTTTCTTCAAGGTAACACTTAATTTTAGTCAAATATATATATTTGTGTATGAAAAGTTTTGAGAAAAATCTATTCTCTTCCTACTAAAAGCTGTGGTCAAAAAAAAAAACCACAAAAACAAACAAACAAACAAACAAAACAAACAACAAACCCAGACCAAATCAAAAAAAAAACAAAACTCACACACAAAAAAACAAACCATGAATGGTTGAAAAAAGACTTCTGTAAAAAGCCTTAGTTTTATCAAGTTTTATAAAGTTTGCAGACAGATTGGAAGAAACCTAGTTTCTGTGCAAGAATAAGACTTCAGATATTAGCGTACCTTTTAAAACTAATAGTAAATTCTGTCTGAATGATGATATTTTTCCTGTTGATCTTCATAGCAAATCCATGTATTTGACAACAAAACTGACAAGAAGTGTGCATTGTTTTGTGAAAATTACAACTTTTATCTAAAACATGTTTTCCTTCAAATATATTACTTAGTGAAATATTTCAAGTGTAACTCCAAGATATTGAGTTATACACTGCAGGTGTGATGAGCACCTTTATTTTGTTCCCAACTTTTAAAGCCTGCTTTCTAATTTTCTTCCGCATAGCCTTCTATGGACATGTCAGTAGCTAACTCCCTCTCTTTTTTTTTTTTTTTTTTTTCTTTCTTTTCTTCTTTTCCCAGGTTACTCTTCTTTATGCTTTCCCCTCCATTCAAGAATCTTGTAACACTACAAGATTTTCTATTTAGCCCATTCCTGTCAAAATAATGAGCAGCTAACTACTTGGTAATAACCTTACCACTCGATTTGCTAGCAATTTACAGTTAAAACTGATGCTTCCCCCCCCCCTTTCTTTTTTATAATGTGTACTTAAAACAAAGTCATCCAAAAAATAAAAGTAAGGAAGCTGAAACTATGCATGTAGAGCAGCATTTCAGATTGTCTCACATGTAGGATATGAAATAAATTCTAAAACAAGTCAGCCCAGCTGTTCTTACTAAGTGGGCTCCACATGGCCTGCAGTTAATTCCCTTGTCATGCCACCACCCCCGGCAACAAGGTACAGTGTGTATGGGAATATACGAGGAGGACACTCATAAGAAATAATTTTACTCTTTATGTGACAAATTAAATATAAACCATGTTGTAAGAAAAAATGTAATTTCTACTACAAGAATTTCGGCTTTAGTGTGCTGCCTCGAAGACCCTCTTTACTGGGTGAACCAGCTCTGTAGAAAGATGTTCCTTTGATTAGGCTGTGCCATAAGATGCCAAGTTTCTCACATCTTGAACTAGAACAGAATGTTATATGAAAAAAATGTCAGTACTTATAGCCCTATGTGGAGGCATAATCTTATGGCTTTCCAAATGCTTGTCTGGCAATGAGAACAGGGTCACTGCAATGGCTTATTAACTGTCATGCCTACAAAATAGGATATGACAACATTAGCAGTCACCTTGCTTTAGGTAACTGTATCATAGTTTCCTATTATCATCTTATATCATCTTACTTCTCTAAAAAGTGTCCTTGCCTGCTACAGTGATACAAGGAAAAAAAAAAAAAAAAAGCCTTTCTGTGATGTGTATTGCTTTGTTGCCTTTGGACAAGGCTGTGCACTTCTTAGAAACTGATGTGACCTAAATCTCATTTCTTGCACTCAGAATTTTTTACACAAATTCTCATCTCACTGGTGATGGTTTTACAGCAATGTAATTCAATAGAGTTACAACTCATGGCACCTAAAACCATGGTGCCTTTGTGATGGGATGAACTGACCTCTGGCTTTGATTAGCTGCCTAACTGCCTGCCTTTCAAAAGCTTAAGTCAGGAAAGAGAATTTACAGAAGCCCTTGTTGAGAGTAGTATCTACACTTCTGATATTATTTCAGATCTAAATGGTCACAGGAGTAAGTGTACCTCCTAGTATTGTGATCCCAGTGGAAATTGTTCACTGGCTGTTTACTCAGATCTTAACTATCTATTGCTACATAACAAAGTGTCATCATTTCTGGACATCTTGTTCACTCCCTACTGTTCTCCACCGTCGTGTCTGGAAGTGTCATTAACCAACACAATATCACCAAATGAGTCTGCTCATGTGGCTCTACTGTAGCGGCATTCTTGAAAGGACTGCTCTCATTCTCACCTCTCTGGACAATCTCAGATGACAGCAAAGCCAACCATTATTGAAAAAGATTATCACACATTAACTTCTGGTTACAGTTTTCCAGAATCTGTGCAGGCTGCCTGAAAATGAAAATCACATAATATTCCTTCCCTGTCCATGAATTTTTTGTGGTTCAGTGTTTTTGCCATCTTCAGTGCAGTAAATAGAATGGCAATGGCTCACATATCATAGTTTCAGGAAGTTATATTTGCTCAGTTTTGACAGTTTCAGTATAGCATCATATAGAATGGTTTGGATCGGAAGGGACCTTAGAGATCATCTAATTCCAACCCCCCTGCCATGGGCAGGGTCACCTCCCACTAGACCAGGTTGCTCAAAGCCCCATCCAGCCTGGCCTTGGACACCTCCAGGAATGGGGCAACCACAGCTTCTCTGAGCAACCTGTTCCAGTGCCTCACCACCCTGAGTGAAGATTTTCCTTCTTATATCCAATCAAAACCTACCTTCTTTTAATTTAAAGCCATTACTCCTTGTCCTCTCACTGCACTCTCTGACAAAGAGTCCCTTCCCAGTTTTCCTGTAGGATTCCTTTAAATATTAAGTTCTTCAGGCTGAACAACCCCAACGTCCTTAGCTGGTCTTCACAGGAGATCAGCCTGTCTTCATAGGAGAGTATGTCTTGTGATGGCTGTACTGAAATACCCTTACTTAGTCAGTTTTAAGTATTATGGTATGGGATTATATATTAAGTGGTATCCTTCTCATTTTGTCATTCCATATTTAAGAATATTATGCCAGAGATAATAGTTTAGTAAGGACTAAATATTTCATTGCTGCAGCAATGAAATCGAACACAAATACTTGGAAAGCTCACAAGCAAACCTGGCCCATCTGTAAACACTCTATTGGATGTGATTCTTTAATGCTGTTATAATGCTTTTGTACCATTCAATATCTTAATTTGTTCTCACAACTACTATCCTGCCAGCAGTCTTTTATCATAAATATATGTACATATGTAAACACATACTAGGAAAACATGAAGACATTTTGACTAAATATCCAGGATAACAATCACAATTTGACTTTGTTGTTTGGTCTTGTAAAGGAGGGTAAAGGGGTGCTGAAACAGAGGAAATACACATTTTGAAAAGAATTTCAAACATCAGTAATATAGGACAGTCTTTGACTGCTGAAGATGATTTTGTCCAAGCCACACTGACTTTTTTGGTAGATTTATATAAAGTTTTCTAGGCATAAGCCAAGCAGATAAGGGATAAAACAAATTTTTACAGCTCAAAAGTGCTCAAATACATTTCTTTTAACAACACACCTCTTATGTCTTGTGGTGTACAGTTGCTTAAATGGAACCTCTAAAATAATCTTGAGGAGACACTTGTGTTGTGATTAATGTACTTGATTGTTGTACTTGGTGACATCATAGCCAAGTTTTAAATATTTTCGCTGTAGGGTGGTTTTATTACACAGCCAGTATAGGAAAACTGTAAGTCTTTTTCTTTTGCTCATGGCTCATGAAAATGAAACTTCAAATGTGGTCAATGTCTTAACTTCTTCTTGCAAAATTGATGTTGATTGGTTTGAAGAAACCTTCTCCAAGCTAGTGGACGTTACATTGAAATGCTTGGTATGACAGGAGGGGCTGCACAGCTGCTACTTTGCTGTATAATCCCGGAAACTTCATTTGTTGCCATGAGGGAGGGTGAGAAGGGTTTCAGTGAGATGGGATGGAGACAGCATTCTTCTTCTTCTTCTTCTTCTTCTTCTTCTTCTTCTTCTTCTTCTTCTTCTTCTTCTTCTTCTTCTTCTTCTTCTTCTTCTTCCCCTACTTTTTTCCTTTAAAGGAAATTCTGGAAAAAGAAGAAGAAAAAGAAAAAGAAAAAAAAATCCCTTAAGGTGCCTGATTTTTTTAGTTTTTCATTAATGTAATGACTGTATTTAAAAAAATACTACTCTGTACTATTTCCATATCACTGCTTGCCTACTTGATGTTATACAACCTCATACTTGTCTGTAAAGGGCTAGACTATAGACCTTTCAGATCTTTTTCAAAGTTACTATTACTGTATCTTTTTCTTTGTCCAAAAACAGGGATAAAAACATTTTACATTCTTTTGTCTTTGGCTTGCAAGGCATCTCTGAGACAGTTTCTGTTGCTTCCTGAGAAAATGTACGAAAGGCATTTCCTTTTACAGCTCCTAGTATTAGCATACATACTTCTGTTTTCCTGTACTCAGAAAGCTTCCTGATGTATTCCAGATTAATGAATGAAGGTGTGTAGATGCCCAAAGGTGTTGAAGGCACCCAACTTGCATAAGCATTTTTAAGAATGAATCCTAACAGTGCCCACATTCTTCCTGCAGTCAGTCTTTAGGTATCTCAACTTAAGGACAAGTTTTAGGAAGTTAATATATCTCTCCTCTGTATGTAAGTTAGTTTCTGCCACTTAGTTCAGTGCTCATGATTACTTGTTCCAGTGTAAGTAGGCATGGCCTTAGTTATAATGGATTTCAAGCTACTCTACAGCTTTTTAATTTGTATAACCAAAAATGGAGATACCTAAAGAAATCATACCCAATGACTGACCAAGATTTTCAGAAACATCACTGTCTGCACACTTATGAATGTTCATCATCCTTACATCAATCATCAGCTGTGAGTTGGCATATTGACTCATTCTCTCTTCGGTGTTTTTTTTTTGTGTGTTTGTTTTAAAAGGAGACCTAATTTTCAATTTCAAACTGAATTTCAGGTGGAATAGATGGTTCTATAGAAAGGATTGCTGTATCAATGAACAAGACATCCTGCAGAAGGGTCCTTGTGAGTGTTGGACTCAAATTTGTATGAACATTATTATTTCATTTATAAGTAATTACACTTTTCAACAGATTGATTCTTAAAAAAAGACTAATTCTTCTGTAAAACCTATGTTTTGAAAAATAAACAAACTAAATACTTTTTATTCATCATTTTAAATGAAACAGTTTCTCCAAGCAATAACGCACACTTCATGATATCTTACCCTGCTTTCAAAGTTAATATTAACTGTGTTGTATCATAAAGGGATGGGATTTAAATAACAAGAAGAATTTTTGGAGAGTGCAGCTAATATAAAACTTACAGCATCCAGTGCCTATTGGCTTACTGCTGAAGTTTATCTCAGACTAGTGATTTGAATTGTTTTCCCATTTCATAACTATGTGCTCTCTGTCTCACTTGAAATTATATAGCATACACAAGTTGCACAGAGGCCTCAGATCACCCTCAGCAACTTGTTCCTTGGTTACTAAAAGAGGTTGTAGCTTGAACATACTGCATTTTAGATATGCTTTCTTTTCTAGCTTTTCTTATTCTGGTTTGGACCTTGTCCAAAAAATCAAAGCCTTCAAATATTTAATTTCTTACTGCTGAGCAACATGACTTTGTGCTAAACAGATGTAATAATACCATATACAGAGTGGGAAAGAGTGGGAATAGAAGAGTTTAAGAGCACAAATTGAAATATGATATGAAGCTTGTGAAGGACCTGCAACAGAAGTGCTATGAGGAGCGGCTGAGGGAACTGGGGTTGTTTAGCCTAGAGAAGAGCAGGCTCTGGGAAGACCTTATTGCTCTCTACAGTTATCTGAAAGGGAGTTGTGGGGAGTTGGAGGTCGGCCTCTTCTCACAGGTAACTAGTGCTAGGACTAGAGGGAATAGCCTCAAGTTGTGCCAGGGAAGGTTTAGGTTGGAAATTAGGAGACATTTCTTCTCAAAAAGAGTAGTCAGGCTTTGGAATGGGTTGCCAAGGGAAGTGGTGGAGTACCATCCTTGGGAGTGTTCAAGAAAAGTTTGGACCTAGTGCTTAGGGACATGATTTTGTGGGTGACATTGGTAGTAGGGGGATGGTTGGACCAGACGGTCTTGAAGGTCTCTTCCAGCCTTACTGATTCAATGATTCTACGATGAAATAGACTATTTTGTAAAATATTCTTATTTGAAGATATACAGACATCATTGCTCCATTCTAGTCTTCAGCCTCAGAAAATACTAAGAGGAAATGGATGGAGATAATAATTTATGCAGTCCACCCATGAAACCTGGAAGAAGATGGGCATATAAATTGTGCAAAGAAGTGAGAGAGTGCCTCTTCTTCAGCTGCCATTGTAATTCTTAATATTACAAATTGCAGCAAAGGGAAGCATTTTCTACACACCTTCAAAGATATCTGTGGAAACATTAACTTTGGCAGAAAATAGCTGTATTTTAGGCATAACTGTCTGATATACTGGCCTGAGGACCTACAGAGAATGATTTCTTCTCCTTTGGAGTTAATGTTGCTTCCCCTTTGTGCTCTGATAGAACTTGGCTTTCCTATGTCTTATGAAAGACAGATTATGATGTCTCAATGAAGGAACATGATTAAGTAAAGGAAAACAATCTGTTAGTCATTAGTACTAGCTAAGTCTCTACCAGACTGTGATTTTGCCAGGCTGTTTTTATAAGAGGTACTAACACATGAAAGTGAAAATATTAAACATCACTCAGGAATCTACAGTTCAACTAAAGGGCTGAGGAACTGGATTTTCATTTTAAGTTGTATGTGTCACAGATAGAAGCAATAGCTGTAGAAACACCATGACCATCAGCGTGTTCATGTTTATAAGAAAGACAATATAAAGATAACTGCTCTAGAAAGCTGAGGTGTCTTTATTTTTTTTCCTACTTATGTGTGGCACAACATTAATGCATTAATGGAAATGAATTTATAGTTATGTAATAATTTACAGCTTCTAAAATGAGCCTCAATACTCTGCCTCAGCATATGTCTGTGGCAGTATCTGTATTGCAAATTCTATTTCATTAATGTTATCACTATGAATATAGTGATAGAATGTTATCACTATGAATATGAAAGTTCTATTAGTGACATTTTAGGCATGTTCCAGCAGCTTAGCAACAACTGAAGAAACAGAGACTGAATAATAGTAGGAGGAAAAGCTGAAGGAAATCTAGACAGACCTTTTACATTCTCAATTTGGTATAAAAATTAAGAGAGAGTGGGATTGCATTGTCAGACCTGTAGAACATAATATGTAAGGTAGTGATAAGTTATGAAAGACTTGTTTATGAATGACTTTCTCAAGTTTCCACTTGAAGAAGTCTGTGCTTTGTTATTGCAAAGGGAAAGGTGGAGACGACCTTATGTATACACTTTCCCTTTGTGTATCCCTGGTTAACTCCTTCCTGAAACACAGGCTAGGTGCCAGAACTTTTCAGGAAGTATTACATGAAGCTTAATGTCTCATGAGTTTTAATGTGCTGTGAATAGTTCCTAATCAATTTTTGAAGAAGGACTATGAAACAATTTCTGAATAAACAAAAACCATACATCACAGTGAACCCACTGTGGGCAGTAAGGGAAGATAGCAAATAATGCCTGCTATAACTCTGCTGCAGGAGAGAAGCACAAAGGGAAAACAGGACTAAAGGAAAACCTTTTTTCATTCATACAAGAGGAAAAGTGACAATAGAGGGCCTGCACCCCAGGCTGTTTTTTTTCTACTTCTTCCTGCTTGTTCTACCTCATTCCTCAGGGCCCTCAAGGGATGCTTTGGAGGAAAATAGGATTTTGTTGGCAGCTAAGGAGTTTGGATTGGCTCCCCACAACCTCCTTCCCTGCCCCTGAAAGTGGCAATAGAGGTGGCAAATAGCCAAAATGGAATGTATTCCCACAGAAGGCCTATCTGGAGTTGTCAGGAGTATTGTCTCTTTTTTGAGACAACCCAAAATACACAGTGGGAATGAAAGTGCCCCCCAGCCCCAATGCAGTGTGCCATGCACCAGCATGGTCAAAGCTGAGTGAAGAGAGTAACAATAGGAGCTACATGTAGCTATAAGAAAAGAAGCAAAACACTCCCAGTCTACAATTCCTGATTGATTTCTACATATTCCTATATCCTAGAGATGCTAAGTCTTTTGCTCTTTTCCTGATACAAATGAAAACCAAAAATCTCTGCTCATTATTTTTCTTCTTTACTTTGGTCCAATTAAAACAGAAGCACAGAAACAAAAAATCTGTTTAAAATGTGATGTTCATCTTATCGCTTTACATAAGAGCTCAAGTCCTTGGAAGAACCTAGTTGAGAAATTAGCAGTTTTACAGATTTGCAGTTCCCCAGGGATAAATTAAAATACTATTTATACTCTTTATGTACTCTTTATTAATGGAGAAAGATGAAAACAGATATCTCCAAGGGAACTTTGTATAAGACACAAATTGAACTTAATGAGAAAAATCATTTGACAAATCTTGTCAAGAACTGTGACAAGAAACATCTTGTCAAGAACTATGTTTCTGACTGGACTAATTTTTAAGTTAGAACATGCCCCAGCTTGTACTGATGTAAATGTGACTGAGTGCAGAGACTCTGACAAGGTTTGAGAGCACCAGATACATCCACCAGGCCAATTTAATAGTATTCAAATTAACCTATATCAAATATATGAAGGAAACCCTAGATGAACAGTTGTAGTTTAGCTTGAGCTGAATTTTAAAGCAGCCTTGCTGTCTTTAACATATAAAAATATAGGATACATTCTCCAAAATAAACATTATATTTTCTGAATATAAATTGAATAAATATGAGAATTTGAAGTTTAAATAAATTAATACACAGCTGGAGACAGACTCTGCCTTTTTTTGAAAGTACTCAGACATATAAAGATATAAAAACCAATATCAGAATTAGTCATGCACTAAGTTTAAGGGAAAAAAGTGCTTAGAAAATCCTGTAAGACAAAAAAGATCTTGTAGACAAGTGTTATACGAATATCCACAGGAAGAGGTCCTAATAATCAAGAAGCCAGCAGTAATAGGTCTGTACAGATTTGGTCACTCTGGGCTTGGTTTATCATCAGACAAATGGTCTGTGATCCCAGCTCAGTGGATTTTAGGGACAGCATGAACCACTGCCCAGTGCTTCATGCTTTCTGGGACTATCTCGACTATCTCAGACATGAAGAATGGTAGAATGGTATTGTCTTCACTTTGTAAAAGGACAGCACTTTTTTTTTTTTTTTTTTTTAATACCTACTCTCCAAGACAGATATTAAATAATAACACCAGTTAGTATCAGAAACTTGGACTGATATTAACCAATTCTTGGGAAGTGAAGTTTTCTATCTACCCAGCCTTCAAACCCACCAATGTGCTCTAAAGCCACTCCCATTTAAAAGCTGGACCTGTAAATCTTTCTAGACAGGGATACTGTTTAGATCCTTCTTTTCAAACCATGCTGTAGATAACTTTGTCTTTAGAACCACTACATGTCTTATATACCCAGGTATGGAAAACCAACCAATTTCAGTGCATCTGCAGAACCTTTCTCAGTCCCTCCCAACAGGGATCTCCAGATGAGAATAGCCAGATGAGAATCGGCAACATGCAAAATTCGGCTGTGCTTTCTTGACCCATTTGGGAATACTCTTTCAGCCAATCACTGTTGCTAGCTGGGGTACAGGTATCTCGACAAATATGTTGCACAGTTTTTATTAAATGACAAGCACCTTCTGGAAGAGACAGAAGGCTGAAATAGAGACAAAAGGAAGATGATTTTGATAAGAATAGTTAAAATTGTAAGCAAAAACAAAAACAAAAAAACAAAAATCAACATAAATAGCATTAATTGGAAATTGCAAGAGCAAGACTGTGTAAACGTACCAGTATACATGAGTGTATAGCAAGGTTGTATGAATGTGAATGTGTGGTCAAATCTGTTGATTTATCAACTGTTCTGCTCTCGTTGCTCATCTTCCTTAGCTTCAGAATTATATCCTGTATTTTTTCCATCATTAAAATTACTGCAAATACACATTACAAGCAAACTTCAAACTTCAAACCTCAGCTAGATTCAGAAAGTTTTTTGTCATTTTGTTTTGATTGGAAAGACTCAATACAAACATCTTATTTATATGAAGATCCTACCAAGGCTGGAACCACACCTTCCTTGTCAATAATGAAAAGAGTTTGCATAAATTTGTCTTTAGGTCCATGTCACACCACTTAATGTGACCCAGGTTAACTGTAGTGACAGAGCAGTCTGAGGGCAAACAGTTGTTTATATTATTCAAGCTGAAAACAGGCTTGTTTTCAGAGCAGTAGAAGGTATGGAAGGACTATGTAGATGTATTATTTTAAAATATTGTTGACTATAAACTGTAAACCAAAGCTATAATGAATTCAAAGTGCAGCTTACAACAAAAATCAATAAAAAACTAGAAGCTAAACCACAAGTAGAGAAAAGCACACATTAAATTCTGAGCTTCTAGTCATACAGTCTTGCACCTCCTGCCTGTACACATGCTGTCACTTACAACCATGCATAGAGCCATGAGCTCCGGTTCTCTGTTTACCACTTGCTTTAAGATGGCTGTATCCATCCTATTTAGGAGAAGGGGAGAATGTGAGACTCATATGGTCCTCATCATAAGGGAGACACTGCTTAAAACTGTGGCTGCTTCTTGGTTTGCTCCAAGCTAGAAATAGTTGACAGCATGAAGGGAAGCACGAAACATCATGGTTTGGGCTCAAGCCTGAGGCTGAGCCATGAACTGACAAGGGAAAGGTCTTTTGATTCTGATTTTTCTACCCTTGTAAATCTTTTGTTTTCCACTGAGCTGCTGCTAAGGCTGACTTCATTGTGCTGAGTAACTCCACCAGCTTGTCAATATAACAGCAATCTGCTGCTCTTCCCTTGAAGAGTTTGTAACTGCTTGCAGAGGAGCAGTCACTAACCTGAAATACTGTCAGGCTTGTTTGAATTCTCTCCTGTTTTGGAAAGTATCCAGCACAAAAAGGTGGGTAGAAAGGACTAAGTGACAACTCTCTGATCCTACAGCAGCTGCTGTGGACTTGGCTCTGAGATAGACAGGCGTCAAATTCCACAACTGTCTTAGAGATCCGTCAAGATTGTTCAAGAAAGTGCTGTCAAGCTGCTTTATCTTTCAAAACAGAGAAGGTGAATTTTGATCCTCTCCTTATGTCACCACATCTTCAGTGCATTTGTAAAATGGCCAAAGTAAAGAGCAGCTGCATTGCAAAAAATTTTATGGGGACTTGTTTAGCACAACCTATATGTCTCTGCAATGCAAGGACAAAGAACTGAGATCCATGGGAAAAAAAATATCACAATTTAAAATAAATTTAAAAAATAATTTAAAATAAAATTAAAATAAAATACATAACAATAATAATATAAATATAATACAATTTAAAAATAATTTTATAAATATAATTAATTAATTAATTAATTAATAATGATATCATTTCTTCCATTGTATGGGATGAATTTTCTTTTCTAAAACAAAAATAGTATCTGGATTTTTCCTCTAGAGTAAGCAATGATTGCCACCAGCCTTAGTCCAAAGATCAGGGAAAGGAATGCTGACCTGCTAGCTACAAAACAGAGGCATTAATAGATTCAGAGGCTCTAATAGAGCTGCTCCATCTCCACATTTAGAATCCAAAGGGTCACTTTTCTGGTTTTCTTCATTTTTAAATAACTCCAGCTTCTCCACCATCACAACGATCCACATACCTGACTTCCATGACAGGCAGGACAAAAGATCCTGTTGTAAGAGCAGGCCTAGCTAAGAGCTTGCTTCCAGGCCTCATACTTATATTTCTTCCACAAAGCCCAGTCAAATCTGTATTCTAAGAGGCAATTGCTGAGTTGGCTGCTGCCCCTGGTAACGACAGTTTCAAATAAAATTCAATAGAGGAGAAAAGAAAACTACACTTCTTATTAAGAACAACAAAACAAAACTAGCTACCACTAGAAAAAAAAAAAAAAAAGGAAAAAAAAAAAAGGAAGGGTTTTAGGTAATGGTAATTAAAATGAGTTCAAATTTAGACCAGAATGATAAAACACTTCTGAAAAAAGGTTACTACTTAAAGGTCAATGGGGCAAGAGCCTCAAGTGGTATGAAGTAAGACAGTTCCCTGAAGTTAATGAAGACCTGACTGTTTATTCCAGGGCTGGATAAATGTCTGTTTTCAGGAGATTCAACATGTGAACTGGAGTGAGGGGTAGTCCTAACACTGCAGCTTCCCCCTCACAACCTCAAATTTTGATTGACTGAACAGTCACCTAGGCTAATGGGCAGAAATAGTATGAGAAAAGTTTAATTAATATCACAGGAAATGCTCCAAGTATGTTTAGAAATGGAAAGGACAACATTAACATGTCAGTAAAGATTTCAAGATTTCATAGATTTTTGATTTAGACCTTTATTGACTTGATGACTTGACTCATAAGTATTTCCTTTTTTTTTTTTTTTTTTTTTTTTTTTTTATCAAATCTGTGGATATAGGACAAGAAAAGACCATAAATGCTTGGAGGTATGAGATGATCAGGGTTCCAGCAACCCATAACTGCATCACCTCAGAGTATTTTACAAGCTGTTTATGACCTAGGGCTGGAAAGAATACCTGATATGAACAGGGAAAAAAAAAAAAAAAAAAAAAAAAAAAAAAAGAATAAAAGAAGGGAAAGAATGTTTGATTCCTCTCTTTTCTAAAATGAAATCAAAAATACCACCCTGATGATAGAAAAAATTATACCATTATACTGAATCATGAATCTGAATCACCAAGTCCATACCAAAGCAATGTTCAAGGCAGAAGAAATTAAGAAGTTTCTCTGTAAATGACAGCTTCTCTTAAAAAAATACGACATCTTTCCAAATTCCTTTCAAGACATTTTCAACTATGCTAAATTGAAACAAAAATGAACCCACCAAATCCAGAACTTTGGCAACGCAGAGCTAATTCTTATACTGTGAACAGCTCTTGCTTGAAAGGCCAGTCTTTTGTTAGCATGTATTTCCTCCTAATTGTAAAGAAACGTAACACAGGAGAGGCTCCAGTGCTATCAGAAACATGAAATGGTATCTGCTTTTTGCAATTAGTATTTGTTATGGAACTAGTTAAAAAGTTTCTAAAAGCCTAATTATTTAATATCAAAAAACAAAGAAAGAAATAATGTGGCACTGTTACAGAAGACTGAAACATTACTTACCCAAGAGTTGTACTAGACCATTCGAGGCCTGCAAAGTCCTGAAGCAGCTAACCAGTGCTCAATGTCAAGCAAAAAAAAAAATAATAAATAAATAAAACAAATTCTGTACAAGGAAACAAATCTCTCTAGGTGAAATCTGAAATGAATCTTAACTCTATTCTTATCAGATTCTAGTGCCTGCAGGAACTGCTATAGCTCACTCTGAGGAAAAACACTTGAACTCAGCATACCAACACCTACTTTTATGGTGCCTTTTCCTGAGGAAAAGTTAAATCAGTTCACTCCATAAAGTCAGCTGAAAGGTATACAAATTATAATTGTGCATATGGGTTACATGTGAAATATGAAATCGTTCTGCCAGTGGAATGGAAAAACAGAGGTGGTAGGAGCTGTATGAGTGAAACACTGGAATTACTCAGATTACTTTCTAACTGATAGAACAAAAGGATGTCCCAGCTTTTCAAATAACCCATGTTTGACCTCTAAAAAGACTCCCTTTAAGATCATTTTATTTACATTAAAGCTGTCCACAATAATAATAATACATTTCTAGGAAACTTACAAAGGTCAGGCCTAGCTACTGATTTGGAAACTCTGTGTTTAGAAATTAGTTTGAATGTTTTCTTAAGTGAGGAAGCTGTTTCATTAAATTAACTCTTGAATTTTACTTTTAGCTACAAAGATTTAGAGATAAGAGGAGTTGCTGGATAGATGTAATTAAGCATTGAAGTGGCTCAGCAGTGGGATCCAGAGAGATGGCATTCAGACTCTAACATGGAACCAAAATTTCAGATTCACAATTATGGTTATATCAGAAATCACACCTGAGTTAAATGAGGCCCTATCAGATTCAGAAAAAAAAAAAAAAAAAGAAAAGTTGCTGTCCTGTATTACATTTGGTTCTGTATTGGATAAGACTTTTTATACATCGTGATACTTTTACCTAGCTTTTATAATGCACATTTCATCCTGGTGAGACATTCTCATGCTTTTCTTAAGTATGGAACAGGATTTTATCTATTTATTTATTTATTTTGAGAAAAAGAGAACTGTGAGCTCTGACCCACTAGCCTAAGTGAGAAAGTTTTGTGAATGTACTCCAGTTCTGCTGCCAATGTGGTGATCTTTGCAAGGGACAACTAAAATCTCAGACTGAATAAATTCTCAGAGTACTACAAGACTGAAGAATCTGTTCCTTTTCCAGGAAGAGTAACACAGATATCTTTGTATGCATTGTTCAAGCAACAGAAGTTGTGGGAGGAGGGGGGGAGTAAAAGCAGAACAAAAGATTCCAGCAGTTTGACTGAACATTAGTTAGAGGAAGAAAGAAACTAGAGCCTTTGCAGATGAGTTAAAAACAGCAGCTCACAATGTCCAGGTTATTCAAACAGGCATGGAATGCTTTAATGTACTTTCTGAAATTCTGAGGAGAGGTTTTTTTTTTTTTTTTTTTTTTTTTTTTGGTACAAAGATATTGAAAACAAAAGTACATGGATTGAAAGTATTATAAAAATTAAAAATTTGTTCCTGAACAGTGGCCACTAGGTGCCTATATGTCCCTATATGAAAAAATGCACCACTGGGTCTAAAAGGTACAAGAAACACCTTCCTAATATTACAATTCTGTGGGAGATTGCTCTGAAGAATGCTGCCAGATCATTAGTGGGAAGTGAATAGGTACATAAACATGACTTGAAGTCAATCTCTACACTATCACACTATCAGAGAGTCAATCTCTGGTGCTGGTTGACCTCTTAACAAATAACATGACCGTTTTAAGATTCTGGCTAGTTCTAAACATTCAGTTAAAAACTGTATTTGAGGAAGAAGAAATGCAGACCACCAACCTAAAAAGGACTGTTTTTACTGAACAGCAAGAGATTTAGAACCTTAAAAATGTACCAATTTTGGGAAATCTTTAAAAACACAAAGATTTATGAATCCAAATGATGTATTTGGAATAATATTGAAAGGAAAATGTTTACATACACACTACAGGAGGGATTTTTCAGAGAGGATGAAGAATGCATACCTGGTGGAAATATGAGAAAAGGCATAATTTCATGTCAGACTACTCACAGATGTGAGGAAGGGTGGGTGGTTGCACAGTTTTCCTGGTAAATGTATAGCTGAAAGGAACTATTTCTGAAGTATTCTCATAATCTGAACAGGGAGTTAGCTCTACTGAATAAAGAAAAAAATCAGTTGGCTTGTATTTGATGCGAAAAACAACATTAAAAAGAGATTTTGCAAACAAACAAACAATCAAACCAACTCTGCTTGCATTCAGTTGTGCATTTCAGGGTCTCAGGGACAACAAAACTGGTGAAGGGTGTAGAGAACAAATCCTTTCAGAAATGTCTGAGGGAACGGTGGTTATTTAACTCAGAAAAAAAGAAGCTAATGGGAGACCTTATCAGTCTAACTAACTACTTCAAAGGAGGTTGTAGCAGGGTGGGGGTTGGTTTCTTCTCCCAGACACCAAGTGGTAAGACAGGAAAACATAAAAATATAGAATCATAGAGTGGCTTGGGCTGGAATGAACCTTAAAGGTCATCTAACTCCACCCCCCCTCACTGTTCCCAGGCAGGGATGCCACCTACTAAATCAGGTTAGCCAAGGCCCCATCCAGCCTGTCCTTGAACACCTCCAAGGGCATCCACAACTTCTCTGGGCAACCTGTTTCAATGCTTCACCACACTCACAGTGAAGAATTTCCTCCTAATGTCTAGTATAAATCTATCCCTTTTTAGTTTAAGACCATTCCCCTTTCTCCTATAATTATCTACCCAAATAAAAAGTCCTCCTCCATCTTTTTTGTAAGACCCCTTTAAGTATGGAAAGGTCACAAGGTGGACCTTTTATGGTCCACCTTTCATGGTCCACCTTTCAATGGAGACCAAAGAGAGGTCTTACCCAGAGACTTCTCTTCTCCAGGCTGAACATCCCTAGCTCTCTCAGCCTTTCTTCATAGGAGAGGTGTTCCTATGGTCATCTTTCTAGTTCTCCACTGAACTCACTCTAACAGGTCCATGTCTTTCTTGTGCTGGGGGTCCCAGACCTGGATGCAGTACTCCAGGTGGGGCCTCACAAAGGCAGAGTAGAGGGGGACAATCATCTCCCTGGACCTGCTGGCCACGCCTCTGTTGATGCATCCCAAGATGCAGTTGGCCTTTTGGGATTCAAGTACACACTTCTCATGTTGAGCCTTTCATCTACTAGAACCCCCAAGTCCTTCTCTGCAGGTCTTCTCTCAATTAGTTCTTCTCCCAGTCTGCATTCCTGTCTGGGGTTGCCCCAACCTGGATGCAGTACCTTGCACTTGGACTTGTTGAACTTCATTGGTTCACATGGGCCCGCTTCTCCAGCCTATCCAGGTCCCTTTAAATGGCATCTTTTCCTTCTTTGGTATCAACTGCACCACTCAGCTTTTTGTCATCTCCAAACTTGCTGAGGGTGCACTCAATCCCATCTTATATGTCATTCATTAATTCAATTAATTAATTGAATTCAATTAATATTGAAAAGCACTGGTCCCAAGACAGACCCCTAAAGGGCATTGCCTCAAGTTGTGCCGGGAGTGCACAAGTTGTGCCTTCACTGAAAGGGTCGTGAAGCTTTGGAACAGGCTGCCCAGAGAAGTACCCAGGAGGGAGTCACCATCTCTGGAGGTATTCAAAAGAGTTGTAGATGTGGTGTTCAGGGACATGGTTTAACAGTAGACTTGGCAATGCTAGGTTAACAGTTGGATATGTTGATCTTAGAGTATCTTTCCCAACCTAAATGATTCTATGATTCACATAGGCTTAACATAGATATTTCAATGTTAGAAATGATTAAGTGAAACAAGCACTAGATCTGTTTTTGCCTTATGACAGATTTTTCTCCCAAGTCTCAATTAGTTTCTTCTCAAAGGCATATGTGCTGGCTACAGCTGAGGCCAGACAGCAATGTCACTAAAGACAAAACACAAAGGTGAAAAATGCCCTAGCTTGACTGCTTTTGTAAGAAATGTTGTCTCAAGGGCTATGTCTTGGTAGAAAGGAGCACTTAAAATGAAATTGCTGAGAAAGAAGATTAGGAAATTTTAAGTGTTTTGAAATGTTTTCAGATGTAATGGGGAATCCTATCCTGAAGTATCATTCCAAGGAAAAGAAAAAGTCAGTATGAACATTTGCTAGGTGGGTGGGTCATTTTTTTTGTTTGTTTGTTTCATCTGTCTTTATAATCACATGAAACAACCATAGCTGCAATCTTGCTGACACAGATTAAATCAGATCTTTATCTTGCTCCTTTCAGCATCTCTACACTAGAGATTGGGAAAGGAGTTTTAAAATTTTATATCCAAGGTCAGGAAAGAAAAAATACATGGCATTAATTAGCCAGTAATCTGGAGTCTGAAGCCAGCTATATATGTGCTTATATGACTTGACAGGCCATTGTACAGGAAAGTGATCTGCCTCAGAATCAAAGTATTACTAGGAAGGTAAGAGTCTTTCAATGCATTATTCAGTCTTGTTGTGGAAATGTTGGATATGCTGATTTAAAGCTCACACACAATGATGTATATTTACGAGTTTTATTTCTATAGTCACTGAGTCAACAATTAAGAAAGCATGTGCAAATATGCTGGTCAAAATGTTTAGCTCACAAGCAATACTTTATTTTGAAGTGGAATGGAATAGAAACTTTAATCACTGACTATGTCATTTCAATAAATACTGTGGAAAATTTCAACTGATTTTGTCAAAAAATTATGAAATCACTCCTCACCCCATTTAGTAATGTTATTTCAAGAAGAAATATCAATAAACTTGTGAATGATGATGATTATTATTTTTTTTAAGTAGATATGTCTACAAGCATTCCTGATTATTTGTGTATGTATGGGTGCAAAGAACTGTTCTTCAGAGGAGCATGGGGCTTACTTTCAGAATAATATGTTTTCATTTGTCAGAGTGTGAAAACAATGAAATAAACACCTTTGGCAATGTAAGCAAGAACTATGTATTTTGTTCCAACTTCACATATGTTACATATTTCAACACTTTGTCCTCAATATATGCCACATGTTTAAAGAATACACAGAAAAACTACAAATGAAAATCTAATTTTTTCTAATATTGAGTAGACCCGAAACTTACAGTTTGTATCTCCTAGGCAGTAACAATTTCAACAGTTATACATTTTCTCTGACAGCATATTTATTCTAAAGTATGCAGCAATAAGGACGAGACACTGTTATTTAACAGTTCTGGCCCATCATCACATCTTTCAGCATTTTTTGTCTAAAGCACATAACATTTTGATTAGATGTCCAATATTTCCTGAAAAGCTGTTTATTCTTTCATGTTTATTTTCTTTTTTGGTTTCGCACATATAAGTTTTGTCTTTTTCACTTTGCTTTTTCCCTTGCATTGAGCAGAATCTTTGCAGATTATGTCATAAGTGGAACTGGTAAAACATTCTTGCACTGAGAACACTCAATTCCTAACCCACTAATTTAAGGGTGGAACTATTTCTGGAAATATTATGAGCCTGATGAAGAACTTCTTATTCTGTGAGTATAAAGGCCCTAGCACTCTGATACAAATGGTCTGTGCTTGGATGTTTTCCTTACACTTGGTTAGTTGGCTTTATTATTATTATTTTTGTCTAAAAGATAAATATCTCTTACTAAGTTTGCATGCTGATCTTGAAATCCACTTTTCAAATTCAGTCATATATAAAAAGCTTTATCGTTTTACATCTTATTCAAGGATGGATACTGCCTATTTCTTCAAGCCTGTAAGAAATATAAATGTCTGAAGAACTGTTCTGTTGTCCCAATAAGTCCTATCATCTGAAATTATTTAAAGGGAAAGAACAGAGCAGTGGGAAATAATCTATTGTCTAGTGTCCAGAAAGCAGCAAGTGACATTTCTTTTTCCTCTTCAAGGAGTGAAAAAGAAGGTGGTTTTACAAAGAAATTATGTTACCTATTGATGGAGAGCAAATACCTATGACAGACAGAGGAGGAAGACAGAGGAGGAAAGGATAACACAACTGCAGGTAGTGTCCATACAGAAAATGATTTTGTTTGCTGCTGTCAAGTTTTTTTTTTTTTTTTTTTTTTGTGTGTGTGTGTGTGTGTGTGTTTGTCTCTTCATCACCTTTAAAGTTTTGTATAATTTAAGGAGAGAGACAATATGGCCCCTCGCTACAAGAAGGACATCAAGGTGTTTGAGTGGGTCCAGAGAAGGGCGACGAAGCTGGTGAGTGGCCCAGAGAACAAGTCCTACGAGGAGCAGCTGAAGGAGCTGGGCTTGTTCAGCCTGGAGAAGAGGAGGCTCAGGGGCGACCTTATTGCTCTCTACAGGTACCTTAAAGGAGGCTGTAGTGAGGTGGGGGTTGGCCTGTTCTCCCACGTGCCTGGTGACAGGGCGAGGGGGAATGGGCTTAAGTTGCGCCAGGGGAGTTTTAGGTTAGATGTTAGGAAGAACTTCTTTACTGAAAGGGTTGTTAGGCACTGGAACAGGCTGCCCAGGGAGGTGGTGGAGTCACCATCCCTGGAAGTCTTTAAAAGACGTTTAGATGTAGAGCTTAGGGATATGGTTTAGTGGGGACTGTTAGCGTTAGGTCAGAGGTTGGACTCGATGATCTTGAGGTCTCTTCCAACCTAGAAATTCTGTGAAATTCTGTGAAATCTGTGAAATATGTAGCGATATTGGTAAAATAATTGAAGAATACAGCCTTCTCTTAGTTTTTGTCTGTGAGTGCTTAATATTTGGGCATTATCTTGGCTTTCCACATTTTAAATTAGGATTTAATTCCTGTGAAAGGTGTTAGACTGGCAACCCAAGAAACAGAGAAAAAACCTCAAATAGTGCATGCATCACACCCTTCATAAAAATACCACTGCAGACTGTAAAATTAAATTAGAATCCTTGTTTTTCCCATAGATCAAATACACCACAAGACAGAGGAATGCAGGGGATTTTTTTTTCTCCATTACCCTGCAAAAGTTTTTCAACATCAACTCACAAGACTTCCTCAAAGTCTGTGGCTATTCCTATTCCATCTCCAAACCTCTTTAATTAAACCTGAATAAAAATTATGTGATCATATCTAGTACAAGTTATGCTGCCATTTTCTGTGATGTAAACACCTAATAGTAATAGGTCTGTACCAGTTTTTCCTCTCAAAGCTGAAGAATTATCAACATGGTAACACATCACATGCATGATTCAAGAGTTGTTATATTTGAACCAGAGATCTAAAAGGAGGGAAAGGCGTCATGATGGATGGCCACTGGTATCTTAGTGTAAGGAATTGTTCAGATTGGTTCTGAGGAAAGTATTTAGGCATGCCTTGTGTTCTCCAGAGGTTCAGATATAATTGTAAAAGAAGAAGTGTAAAACAAGCAACCATTTTTGTTTGGTTGGTTTTGTTATTTTCCTAGAAGAACAATCAAAGATAATGCACATTTTTTTCAATTTACATCGAAAAATGGAAAAGCCACTGGTAGATCTGGTATTCAGTTAGGATTAAAGCAAAGGGACAGGCAGACTTCAGTGGCTACCATTATGAAGGAATCAGCTACAGCCTCGTAACTGCCCAGGTTAAAGATTTGCACTCCTATTTTTGTTTATAGACTTCAAATATATATTTGTGTCTGGTATACACTAGCAGTGCCCCCATAGGGAGGTAAAGAAGGTGGAAACTTTAAAATACAATGTGGTCTTGCCCTAACCAGGAACACAACTTAGCAGGTTTACATCCTTGCCAATTCTCCCCCAGCATCTCACTCACCTTTTCTTGGAACAAGTTTTTATATCCTCACATTCCTTGGACCCTGAACATTGAGACCACAGACCAGGGCAGAGCATGAAAACAGCATTGTTATCCTTCATCTATGAGCTCCCCAGGGCAAAGAGAGACCAAATTGTTTTTATGTACAAAACAAAGTGAATCTACTTGGCCATGTATTGACCTTTCCTTCCAGCCCATTGCTGGAAGCATCCCAGCATCAGCTGTGGATTCTCCAATGCCTGAACAAGAACCACCAGCCCACAACTCCCCTTGTTACTCTCAGGAGGAGCTGAGGGGTCAGAGCACACACTCCACAGGGGCTCTCAGCTGCCATGGCTGAGTTGACTTCAGCCCCCAATTCTCCTTGCCTCCAGTACCAGCTGTGTCACATACTTGGGGAGATACCTTGGGGACATGCCATGCCCAGTCTATCAATATGCTGCTGATGTTCATTCTCATTGACTTGTTTTTGTTCAATACAGATGTATTGGACCCCAGCGTATCAGTCTTTTTATTTTACATTATGGATGTAAGAATTAGCTTGATCTCTAAAAACTCTTTCCCAATTTAAATAAGATGAAACTGATGTTCTTTAGTGGGAAGAAGTCTTTTAACATGCCTATTTGGTTGGTATTTTCCATTAGACAGAAGATGTTGCTTCAGCTAGTAGCAAAATAAAGTGATGATGCTTTCATCAATTAGGTTAGAAATGAAAATCTGGTCCAGAAATGAAACTTAAGCTCATGCACTTAATGGGAACAAAATAACATCTAACATACATTACTGAGTAAATACTTTTTTTTTTTTTTTTTTTTTTTTCCATTTGACATAGACTTTGTAACATAGACTTTGTAGACTTTGTAGCTTATACAACTTTGGGTATTCAATGCCTTTGTAGTTTTTAATCAGACTACCTCAGTGAAACCATGGCTTACTCTGGTCCCTGCTAATGAACAGCATGAATACATGCTGAGTTGCTTAAATTAATGAAATAGGGCATATAAAGTGTGGATGGGGAGAAAAAAAAAAAAAAAAGCAAAAGACAGTAGTTTTCCATAAAGTAGTATTGTAGTATTAGAGGTTTGATTGAAAATCTTAAGCTTTCATTTTCTTAGGAATCTATGAAATTTTCTCCTGACTTTATTTTTTTATTTTTTAGTAGAAACAGTGAAATGACCCTTCCCTCTCCTCTACCTCCACACCCTCCTCTAAAAAAAGAAACAAAGAATTTTGTTTGAATCTGAGTACATATTATTTTGTTGTAGAAATAGCAAAATGAATAAAAGCAGTTTAAAAATGTACTGAATGACTTTTATCTTTGAACAAAACATGTGAATGTTTTAATTATCTCTACATAAAGATTTTTTTTGTGATTCAGGGACATACAATGGTTGTCAGAACCAACATACATCTAGACGGTATCAAAAAATATATCTCTAATGAGCCAGGCAAAATGAGCATTGAATGAGCACAAAGTAACTGATATAGAGAGACAACTGCATTGTTAATACAGCTAGCCAAAGTACAAGACTTTGTCAATAAAATGACAGCTACTCACATGTATTTATTAAATCAACATATTCATACAGTTTGGTCTTACTGCATCTTGTCTCATCATCAGCGATTAAAATGATGATTAAAAAATGTGAAATCCATTATTTCATGCATTATGAGATGCAGAATGACCTGTTTAATCTGGTTATTACCCAATGAACTGTTTTTTTGTGAAATCCATCCAAGATGCAAATGGCTTTTTCACATAAGCTCAAAATTATTTTACTGTTGCAAGCAGGCAACCTAATTCCCAGTGAAGGGAGTGGTCTGGATAGCAATATGGAAACAAGCTTTTCCCTTCTGGGGAGCCAGTGGTCATACTCTCTTAATAAAATTAAACCTGTAGCTGTGGTGGAAAAGATACCTAATAAGAGAAAGCTGGTTAAGTAAAAAAAGTACAAGAAGTGTTGCTCTGTATGTATTTTGATCAGGGAATTTCATATTGGCTCAGTATAAATGCATATAAAAAGGAAAGAGCTCTCATTTTACTTTATGAAAAAAAATCTTCATTAACAAGTCAGCTATGTCAGTTCTACTACTGTATATAAACAAAAAGTTTGCATTCCTGCTAACAGTTCTCTGATCTGTAAGGAAATGTAAAGTTCATTAGCAAGATTAGGTACAAGTGGAGATCTATACTTCCAGACGTTAGACTTGTAAGAGTATATACAACCTAAACTTTTATGTTTAAGAAACACCACAGATGTGAGAGAGATGCTTAGTGTGCATCTTTTTTCCTTAAGCTTTTTTTTTTTTTTGCCTTTTTTTTTTTTGTACTTTCCAGTTTAAGGCTAGAAGAATATCAAAAATCAAGGGGATACGGGATAGAGTAGGAGGAAATCTTATTTTAATTGTAGTAAATAGTGTACAAGAAATACAAACAGCTGAATAGAAAGTGTTGTTACTGTTGATGTCTTCCCAGTCAGATTCAGTGGTACAGAAGCACATGACATTTCTCCCACATAATGGATAAAAGCAATCAATATTAAAAGAAAAACAAACAAACAAACAAACAAACAACAACAACAACAACAAAACAACAAAAAACATACAAACAGAAAAGTTAGAAAAATAATTCTTAGTTACAGGCCAAATAAAAATTAAATACCACTCATTGGTATAGCTTTTGAACTTGAAGTTGTCCAGTGTAAATCACAGAAAAATCAACCATCATCAGTAACATAGGGAGCATGTAAACACTTCAGGAAAAAGATAAAGTAATAGACAATTCTATTTTACATTGAAGCACTTGAAATGTAGGCTGTGTTCTTCACAAAATTCTGCCCCTGCATTTCAGTGGAAGATGAATGACGGTGTATGCTTTTATGAGAAATCTGACAATCAGATTTAATATTTCCTTGTAAATCTTTTGTGAAAAGCAGAGGCAATTCTGCTCCACAGCATGTTTTGGGAAGAAGATATTTTCTTATGGCTACCGCTTACCACAAGAAAAAAGGTGTTATGGAGATGGTCTTCTACCTTGTTCTTTTAAAATAATTTAAACCAGAGAAACATAGGTGTAAAATATTAGATCAGAAAGGTTGAACTGACATTGAAAAGGTATAAATAAACAAACAACAACTAAAATCCCTGCTTTCCAGTTTCAAATAAATCACAGTCATGACAATTTTCAGCCACCTCCTCTCTTCCCTTTTACATTTTGAAAAGCTGATTCTCATTTTTTCTTAGTTTGGTAGGGTTAATTTTAAGAGTATGCTAAAATAAATATTTTGCTAGATTAGGGTTAAACGTGGTATTATTTTTAATGAATTATTGAAGGAAAAATGAAAAAGATGTTTCCAAGGCATGGATTGAGCAATATCAATAAATGCAGAGTACATTTCTGGAAAGCTAAAGGATGTTTTGGAGGGTGGGGACTCATAAAGGAAGAGCATCAATGATAAGGAATTCAGTTCCTTTATGAATTAATGTTAACGATTACAAGTCATGTCAATATAAAACCAACATGGTGGAATTTATCAGGTCCTATAAATGAATTGTCCCTCTTCTACCAGAAAACACAATTTAATTATAAGAATTAACACTATCTATTTATCAACTATAAATCAGATAGCATAGAAGTGATTCATAATACATTTTTTCAGAACTCAGTTATATTTGGAGAATTTCCACTATTTAGTCCCAAGAACTGAAACAAATTTTAGCACATTAGTTATTTATATGTATACATTTGGTCCATTTCCGAGCATTTTTTTTCTCTCTCTCTCTTCCACTGCAATTAAAAAAATGCTATTAAAATAACCATTCTTTATTAAAGCAATACATTGGTTGACCTTGTCTATAGAAGAGGAGAAGGTGTTATGTGTATCTTGGTTAGCGTTTTTACATTTGTTTTACCAAGTTCTGACTTCAAATAATTCAAATGCCACACATATATACATGACTAGAGAGGCTGGTGAGTTCAGTTTCAATACCTTCTAGCCTTATAAGAATACAAACAACTCAACCTAAAAAATTATCTCCGGTTTAGACTTTTTTTTTTTTTTTTTTTTTCAAGGGAGGGTTAGAAAGCTGACAAACAATGCATTTGCTACTTGTGAGCTTGGTCTGGGAAGTGCTGGCTATGCAAATGGAACTGCTGATGGGGCCAGGTCAGGGCTCTGGATGGGACTTGGTGTTCCTGTTACCATCAGCTGTTTTGTCAAGACAGCCTACACTGGAGGACAAGACTTCCTGAGGGATGGATTGTATTTCATCCCCACTGCCCTATCAGAGGGGAAGGAAGCACACTCTACTCCATATTTCCAGTCTTTGTGCAAAAGGACAGGGCTGAATAACATCAGAACAACTAAGTAATGCTCCTTTCAAAAAGGTTTACCTTTTACTGTGTACAAAACCTGACCATAAGATATGCTTAGATATAATTTCACAATTGAAATCTGGGTTTATTCATCTTAATCTGTGTTTGGAAAACCTCAAAAACATGGAATTTACAACGGTTTTGAATCATGGAGAGAGGTAGCACAGGAAATATTGAATAGTCATTTCTATTCATTTGCTGGAAGTGTTTTGATTGGTCAGCAGGCATTAAGGTCACTGGTTTAGTGACCACACAAACTCATTTTCTCATAGAGGAAGTTCAGCAGGGTAATTTCACACTCAGTTTGTATTACAGGAAAAAAAATTTCCACCCCACCATATTTCTCTTAACCTTCACAAATCATGTATAATATCTTAAAACAAATGCCAGATTTGAAGATATAGGATAAAATATCACAAAGTTGTGTGAGTATGGCCCTATAAATCTAAGTGGCATACTAAATGACATGTTATGTACATGTTATTTACTACAGGGAAGAATAAACAACAAAAACACACACTTCCCTTTCTCTGAATCAATAGATTTTAATACTAGCAATCACAAATGAGTGGAATTTGATTTTTATAAAAGATTAGGCTATCCATTGCAATGTTTAATTTTTGTTATTGGAGAACAGTTCTTTTTCCTCAAAAAAATGTTGGTTTCTGTTACTTGCTTCTGCTATTTTGAGAAAAAAAATAAAAAGAGGATATATTTCTAGCTCAATAATACTTAGTATTAACTTGGACCTTAACAGATTGTATGAAGTACTGTTAATTCCTGCTACAAAATGATGAAATGTTTGGCACGCATGTGGATTGCTTCAGAGATCCCTTGTTGTACTTGCATATGATTATATTGTACTTTGGTAGTCACATGATATGCTGATAAAGAAACTGTGGACAAAACACTTGCTGAAGAACAAACCTGAATCTAGGTAAGGACCTAAAACTGTATTAAATATCTCTTTCAGTTTTATGCATATAAAAGGCAGTTGTGCAAAGTTTATCTAGTTCATCTAAAATACTCTGGGACTAGGTAATCAGGGAATTGTTATCTACGCCATTATACC
Source organism: Anas acuta (assembly GCF_963932015.1). NCBI lineage: Eukaryota > Metazoa > Chordata > Aves > Anseriformes > Anatidae > Anas > Anas acuta. Next base: position 97,764,206 of record NC_088979.1, on the reverse strand, counting down.
AGATGCTTGTTGGGTAAGAAATAAACCTTACTCACACAGACTGCAGTTTCATCACAGGAGATTCCTTCTGCAACACAGAAGCCTATGCATACATAGGAAATCAGGCCTTGAAAAAAATGTAGTATATAAGTTTGCTTAACCTGTTATCTTTATGGCTCTTAACATGTAATGTTTGTATTTTGAACAAGTAACTTCAGTACCATCAGATGGGCATAAAGAAAGGATTTGGACCACTGGAACATATCTTCTTGACCTGTTAAGCTCTGTGGTATGCCAGCTGTGAAGGACTTACATGTATATAACCATATCTTATTTTTTATTTTTTATTTTTTTAATTGACCATATGGAGGAGAAAATTTCCTTAATACTGCTGGGAGTTAATTAGCAGAACCAAAATCACCACCTCAGTCTTTCCACTGGAAGCTTCTGCATCATTCCAGTCTCCCACTGTACACAACCTTGTGCCTTGGCCAGCCTCACCAGTAATTCATGCTCTATTTTTGGAAATATTCCACACTTTCTATGGGGTGCAGTGATTTAAAAGTAAACTAATGTTTAGTGAGAAGATGATAAGTTAGAGCAACCAGAGACCAAATGTTTATACTGATTCCCAAGACTGTGCTTACGTGGTAGACAGTGAGGGGCTTTAAAAGATTTCAATATTGTTTTTTGATTATATCAGCCTCCTGTGTGGAAGAGTTGAATGGCAGCAGCATCACTGCCACTGTGACTGCTGTGCAGAGAAAAGGAACACTTATCATTTCCATCACTGACTATTTTGTTTGCCATAACAACTGCATTGAATTGACATGTAAAGATGGGATGTCTCTTAGCTGCACTGTGTGTGCCCCAGTTTCTCAGAGAGAACTTCTCTTTGAGAGGAAACTGAAACCTTTTGCAACCATCTTTAATGTCACAATAATTGTACCTCTCTCACAAGATGTTTAAATTTTCCTTATTTCCTTGAATTTTCCTAACCTCTTCACAGTTTAGTTGGAATAGTTAGCACATCATCAGGACTGCTCTGAATCCATCTGGCTGCATTTCTTTGTTGAAAGTGCTGCTCAGGGTTTTCATAGAGCATTACATCCCAGGTGGACTAAACATTTTGGTCATGTTCATTTTCTCCTCTGTTCCCTGTGGGATCTTTGTGTGCTTGTATGTGACAGTGGTGTTGAAAAGCCATCATAAGCCATACAACTCTGCAGCAGCATCCTGAAGCACAGGATGCTGCTGCATCCTCCAGCAGCATATCTGGAGGGGGCTGGAAAGCAACCTCTATGCTTTATATTTGCAAGATTATAATTAATTATTAATAAAATTACTGAAAAGTAAGAGAAGGGAAATGTCATTTGCTAGTGAACCCCAGTGAAGTTGCGAATACTGAAATCACAGCATATGTCTCTTCTTGAAGACTGTAGATTATTACAGGCAGACTTTTTTGTGGTCTATAATTTTGTTTTTCTACTTCTGACTATGCCAAACAGCATTTTTGTTTTGTTCAAACAGCAATCAAGAATGGTATGTTATCAAGACACAGTGCTATGACCTTTGGATTTAAAATGAATATTCTAGCAACTTGGAGCCAACACATATATTACATTCTAAGGCTGGAGGAAGGGTGAAAAGAAGGAAACTTTTTTTTTTTTTTTTTTTTTTTTTTTTTTGTGGTAATGACCTGCCACCTTGAAGACATGAAAGAAGAATTAATTAAGTTCTTCATTTCTCTTCAAGATCTATCAATTTTGTTGTGTGAGTACAGATTTTACAGGGATGTTATATCAAGAGCATTCCATTTATTTTGGTCAACAGCCAGAGTGTTAAATTTCTAAACAGTTTACTGAAACTGGATGAACACATGGACTTGGTATGTCTTAAAATACAGAAATAATAACGATTTTAATGAGGTCTCTTCCAGTATAGGTATGATATAAATAAAACAATCAAGTAAATATTTTAATAATTAAATAATGGATTCAGTTTACTAATTAATTTCCTTCCCAGGAGAGTGCTTAGCAATGTTGGAGAACTTTCATGCAAAAAGTCTAATCAGATGTTAACGTCTAATGTTAAAGAAAAAAAAAAAACCCAAACCCCGCCACCACCAACAAAAACCCACAGTGAAACAAATCTTTGATTCTTTAATATGCCATCCTCTTAACAACTACTTTATTGCAATAAAAGAAAAAGTAACATCTATGTTTCCCCATAACCCAGAATGTTGACTTTAATTGCATTAGATAGATGGTAGGTATCTCATTAGGTTATGTCATTCTTTTTTCTTTTGTCATTCTTTTTTCTTTTGTCTTTCTTGAAATCAAGTACTCCTTGATCCAATTCTTGATTTTCTGACAGCATTAAACTAGAGTGAAGGACTCCTAATTTTCAAGGTATCAGAAAACAATTAAATGGAAACAGAGATAAGTGCAGTTCTCCACACTGAATCAGTAACTTTTTAATACAAGGTCCATAACTACTGCATGAAATTTAGACTAGAATGGGCTTTGGTGCAAGCAGGTTGAGGATGTTATTGATCAAATATTTTCTGGTGACAGGATGGGCGTAGATAGTCAGCATTTGTCTAACTCTTGCTAACTGTGTTATGACAGCATAGTAATTCTATTTATTTTTTTATTTATTTGTGTTAAGGAGAAGGAAAGGAGGGCATAGATTGAACTGTATTTTTGTCAGATTAGTTTCCCATTAGATCACTCTGTGCACTAGTACAAGCATTTGTCCCAGAATAATCTAAGGGATAATGCAAGAAAAATATGTGGCTGCAGAAAGGGGAGATTGCTTAAGCAGGAGTACAAGGACCATGAAAAATCAGGTCAGTAAAGGCTTTACAGATTCCTGCACCAGCATTCCTAATTTACTAGAAAAGAAACAATGTTACATTTAAAAAAGATCCAGAACATCAAACCAAAGCTTTCTGATGAGTACTGCTGACTACATGCACCTCTGTGAATCTTGACAGACATGAACTCTATTACACACAAATTCATTTGAAGAATAAAGCTGAAGTTTTCCCCTATATAACTTCATAACCTAAATGCTTCTGGTTCTCACTATAGTAAATAGAGTCAGACAGGCACCTCCTGAAGAGGGATTTTAGGATCTAATGTTTATATTGCCACTAGTAGTTGCTTATTAAAATGAAGGTATTTAAAAGACTACATTTTGAAGACATTAACAGAATTTACTGGACTTAGGACGCTGTTGCTAAGTTGCATAAAAGGTAGGAACCAAAACAGGTAATTCCAGACTACAGGTTTATTCATGTTAATGATGATAGCAAAGTGCCCTGAGGAACTTTATTAGTTTGCTTTTTCCAAATGCAGTTCACTGATTTGAACACTATACCAAACTAAAGGACTTAGACCTACAATGAGAGATAAGCAAAAAGATAGCTTAGTCAAGGTCACACAAATTCTTGTAAGTATAGTAGCAGAAGTTAGGCAGCTAAATAAGCCTTCTGGTTTAAACATGTTTTTGAAGTATTTTTGTGTGGATCATGAGACCTTGTGTTGTCTTTCCCTGTTCTGGATGTTGAGACTAGTCAGAAATGAAAGGTTTCATTCAATGCCAATTGTGATAGGGGGTTTGAGAAACATGATTATTAATGAATATTTATGTAGGTCTGCGTGTAGATTCACCCTTTCTAATAAGAACACCGGATTTTCAGATGTAAAACGAGCCTTAGCCTGTATTCTTATCTGATTTTAGTTTAAACCCAAACTCTATGAATGTGAAACTCAAATGCCTGGAAATTAAAATACAGCTGTCTATACTATAATCACAGAACTGTATGTAGAAATGTTTTCATTAATTCCTGATCTGCCTGTTTTGACAGCAGCTTAGTTGTCTGATAACGCAATGAGACAAATTAAATCCTGCTTCAGGCAGTACACAGACCACATTACTGAAAGAGAGAAATTAAAAACTGTTGAACATCTGTTATTACTGTGAATTTAATCTGTAGAACAACTTCATTATTTTACTTCACATATTTAACTTCATTATTGAGGAAAAAGAGAATGTCTTGTGGTTAGAACATTCTTTTTTGAAAAAAAAAAAAATTAAAAAAATCTGTTATTTATTCCCCTATTTGCCATTGATTTCTGGGTGACTTTACACAAATAAACTAGTCTCTTTGTACCACAGCTACCCCATCATCAAAATGGGAATATTATTACTGCTCAATTTATGAGGTGCTGGGAATACTAATTAGTTTCTAATTTACCTCATCTGGAAATAACACAAAGTACTTCCTTCCCTGAAAAGGCTTTGAGACTAATGAATGAAGAGTACTGTATATGAAGCCAAGCATTGCTAAATTTTTGATGGTAGAGAAACTAGTTATAACAGAACCTTTGAATGTGACTGAAATTATATGATGTATTTTGTATGATGTACCCTCAGCAAGTTTGCAGACAACACCAGCTGAGTGGTACAGTTGATATAACAGAAAGAAGGAATGCCATTCAAAGGGACCTGGACAAGCCTGAGAAGTGGGCCCACATGAACCTAATGAGATTCAACAAGTACAAGGTACTGCACCTTGGTTGGGGCAATCCCAGATATGAATACAGACTGGGGGAGGAACTCATTGAGAGAAGCCCTGCAGAGAAGGACTCGGGGGTTCTGGTGCATAAAAGGCTCAACACGAGCCAGCAGTGTGACCTTACAGAAGTCCAATTACATCCTGGGTGGCATCAACAGAGGAATGGCCAGCGGGTCCAGGGAGGTGATTGTCCCCCTCTGCTCTGACTTGTACTCCCCACCTGTAGTACTGCATCCAGATCTGGGTCCCTCAGCACAAGAAGGATATGGAACTGTTAGGGTGGGTCCAGAGCAGGGCCACAAAGATGGTCAGAGAGCTGGAGCACCCTCTGAATATTTTCAGCAATGACTGACATTATGTTTGTTGATGAGACATTGGAACATTATTTCAAAAGTATAGCATATTGGTTACTTTCCTGGATAAATGATAATCATAATAAAAACTAAGAAATGGCAAAACACAAAGAAATTTTACATGCCTTCTCTTTTGTAGTTTATCCCGCATGCACAGGGTTGATTGTCTGGAATTTTGATAATATAAAGCCCCGAGGGTGAGTCACAGGAGCTGAGACTCATTGAGGAAAATTTCTTATTAACATGGGTTCAACATGGCAGTGGTGCTCTGAGTTGTTAGAGCTTGCACTACAGTAGATACACAGTGCTCTGCCAAGCTGAGTTGACATATCATTTACAGTTGGCATTAATTTGCGTGCAATAGTCTCCAAAAAATAGTTTGTCTGCAGTATCTGGCATTGAACAGTCTGGACAAGTACCAGGAAAGTAGGAATATGGCACTTGCATTTGGATAAAAAGTGCTGAACTGAAATCACATGGAATCCTTTAATGGCTAAATTAAGTCATTAACCCCTACCCCCCCATGCACACCACAACATAGTGCTTTATTGACACATTTCCTCTCAGTGTAAATTTGAGCTAGAATCAAACATCACAGCTCAGAGTATTCTCACAGTTAGAGTACTCTCTTTAGGTGCATTTAAATGGAGTCAAACTATGACCCCATTCAGTATAGAAAATATGTAGTGCTATATTTTTGCTGAGAATTACTATAGATTGAATCCACCCATAGGTACCAATTAGAAAAAAAAAAAAAAGAAAAAAGAAAAAAGACATTTCAGAGGTGTATAGAAATAGATAAGAAAGAGAGAAAAATAAAACTAAAATTTAGGTAGTAGCATAAAAATAATAATATGCAATTATAAAATGAAGAGAGGGCAAGTCTTCAGTTTTGATGTAGAGTACAAATCTGTTGTACATCTTATAATTAGATTCTTGAATGCGTCCAGTGGAATTGGCTTGATATGGTTAAATCCTGCCATATTTCAACTCTGTGTTATGCACAGTGTAACGATACTAAAAAAAAAGTAAATGTCAAGAAATTGAAATCTGTTCTGAAAGATGGAGACACTGATACCTTGCAGAAACAAAGACTGTGACTTAATTAGAATCATAGCAAGCAAGTTTAAATAAGGTATAAAGTAAAACAATATAATAATAACTTATATAATTTTATATTAATTATTATGATACTAATTTCTTTACCAAAATGGTTGTTAGGCATTGGAATAGGCTGCCCAGGGACATGGTTAAGTCACCATTCCTGGAGGTCTTCAAAAAACATTTAGATGTAGAACTGGTAGCATGGTTTAGAGGTGGACTTTAGTACTAGGTTGGACTAGATGATTTTAGGAATAGGGTTGGACTAGATGATCTTAGAGGTCTTTTTCAGCCTGGATGATTCAATGATTCTATGATATATCATATAAAGTAAGGGAAAACTAAAAATGATAATACAAAATGAAAGGTACAAATATTCATAAGCAAGGCTACTTTTTACTTCAAGTATTGGTGATTCAATCACAAACAATTCAAATGAAACCAGTAGAAAGATTGCTGTAGATATTTATGCTATGAGGTTTGGTCTTGCAAAAGAAAATAGATGACTTCCAAGAGAAATAGTCTTTCATAAAAAAGACCTGATGATAGGTTCTGAGATGTTTCTCTGACAAAAATAAAATTTACATCAGTCTCAAAATACTAATGCAACTCCTACAAATCTGCAGAATATTATATAGGATTATATACTTAATGGTGTCATCACGGGGAGAACATAAGACCACATAGGATAACATTTTTTGGAACAAATAATCACCTATAAAAGATGGACAAAACATTATGACGAGTCTCTAGTGTTTGTAATTTGTAATGCTGCTTTCGAAAGGAACAGGATGGCTACAATGAACTCCTTATTTTGGATGAATTAACAACCATCCTACATCCTTTTTTTATTTATTTTTTTTACCCCACCCTCACCCCTGCCCCCAAATAAAAACATGAATCAAAATCTGGAAGTGTAAGAAAGAAGTGGCAACTCTTTCTCCCCCACCCTCTCCACCTTCTTTTGTGGAGTTCTTAGAACTTCAGTTCCTTAAGGAAATGTCAGTATTAAAAAATAAGCTAACAATAAATGACATGCCATAGCTAGCTTCTTTATTCTGCATCTCAGCAACTTGCAAGAAGAGCTTTGCCTCAAAAACTTTTGAAATGTCTTCCGTCTTTGTGTCCCCACTGAATGAGATGAAACGTTTCCTGGACAGTGAAAAAAGGATAGCAGGTTTGGCATTTAAATTGTATCTATAAGCACATTTGCTATCTAAACTATGTAATAATTATTTTTATCTATACCTCCCTAATTCTCTGTGCTTTCTGTGAAATTATTTTTTTTTTTTCATGTAGAATCAAAGAGATCATCCATTTTCAATGGCTACACTCACTATTATTTCTTTTTATGAGCATTTTAAGGAGTCTGGCAATTATCTGTTCATTTGTAAGAGTGATAGCTGATCTGAAATAAAATAGGAGAAAAAAGAACAACTATTTCAGGTAGATGTAAAGGTTATTTCAACCTCATTTATGGTATATTAGTTGATAAATTAACTAAACCTGCTACAACAAGAAGGCAGAGGTAGAGAATAACAGTCTTTATGTGACATGCTATGAAAGAGTTGACAGAGCCTAGACTTTGTTCACAGATTCTGGACCATTCAAAGCCCCTGGTAGCTCCTCACATCTTCTTTGAAGCCACCTTTCTTTCTCCCCTTGTATTATTTATATCATTGTTTATATCACACAATTTGAACCTAATCATTTATTTTCAATCCTGATGTCTTCACCACTCTAACACTATATCATTGTCAGGTAATGGAGCACACATCAATCAGGCATGATAACTCTGATATTAAGTTGGTTTTGGGCATCTCTTGCTAAAGCAGAGACTGGTAATATCTTATTATCTTAAAAAGAAAAACAAACAAAAGAACAAACAAACAAAACAACAACAACAGATACTGAAGAAACAGGCCATCATGGCTAGCTGTTTGCTGTACTTTGTGGTTGTAAAATATAGGCATCACTTTGGATCACATGACAGGAAAAAGATAAGGAAGCAATAACTAAAGTCTTTCTGGCTGATTTTGGAAGGGCTACAAAAGAAGATATGTTGTGTACAATCTTGAGTTGGGGTCTTCACAGAGAATAAATTAGTGTGGCTAAGAGGTGACTGAATCCTCTTAAAACCTGTCAGTGAATGTAACTGTATATAAGTGAAAACTGGCACTAGTGATTTTAGGGTGTTAAAAAAAAACAAAAATAAAAACATAAGGATAACATCTTCCTGACAAGATTACAAGATTTTCATTTTTATTTTTTTATTTTTATTTTATTTTATTTTTTTCTGGAGCACTGCTCTGGTGACAGCAGACCCATTGTTAGTCAACTGACATTAGAGACTAATTTTCCCTCTCTCAGTACTGCAGCAGGAAACCTTCAGAGACAATGAGCATGTTGGGAGAATGAATAGGACTACTGAATAGCACAAGAGGGGCTGAGTGTTAACCTACCTAGGTATGCACAGGCCCTAGAGTTTTAGTGAAAGCAGATTCTGGATAAGAAATGTATTTGTGTGCTCTTTACCTAAGTATGAATTAGCAAATTAGCAGAGACCTACCTTATACTGATATTTTATACACTCAGTGAAATAAAATAAAAAGCATTTGTAAAAAGGGTAACATTTTCTAGGGTCTGTGACAGCTTTTGACCTAGTTTTACTCTGACACAATATAAAGTTGCACTGCTAGAAAATAACTAGCTGTAGTAACATAGCAAGGTTCCAAGGATGGACATTTTTTTTTTTTTCAGTAGGCTAGAAAAACTGACTACACCTTAGAAAAACAATGTGTATTCAGTTATATATATATATTTTTCTTTCTACCAAAAGTGTTCCTGTTCCTAACTTTAGTTCTTTAGAAATTATAAAGTATATCTCACTACTCTTCAGCTTGTGTTGTGCGGTTATAATACTGAAATTTTGACATTTATTTGCTGGTGTTTATGTCCAGGAATGTTTCAGGCTGACCTCTAGCTACAACTGAAGCTCTAGAAACTTTTCACCAGACAATAAGCTTTCAGGACACTGGTAGAGAGGGTCTGTTGGGAGTCAGTCCTGAAGGCAGAGGTGTCTAGGAAGGCTGGACGCTTCTCAAGAAGGAAATCTTAAAGACCCAGGAGCAGACTGTCCCTGTGTGCCATAAGATGAGTCTGCAGGCAAGAAGACCGGCATGGCTGAACTAGAAACTTTTGCTGAGTATCTAGAAGAGAAAGAGAGTTTATGTCCGATAGAAGAAGGGAGGTAACTCAGGGAGAGTAAAGGAAGTTGTCAGCATATGCAGAGAAAAAATCAGGAAGGCCAAAACCCAATACAAGATTAACCTGACCACTGTGGTTAAGGATAAAAAATGATTTTATAAATATATTAATGGCAAGAGGAGGACCTAGGTGAATCGTCATCCTTTACTAGATGCAGGGGGGAACATGACTACAGAGGGTAAGGAACAGGCTGAGGTTCTTAATGCCTTCTTTATATCTGCCTTTAATAGTCAGATCACTTACCCTCAGGGTACTCTCAGCCTCCTGAGGTCTAGGATGGGGAGCAGAATAAACATCTTGTGATTCACGTGGAAACAGAGACCTGCTGCTCCACCTGGACTGTCACAAGTCCATGGGGCCAGATGGGATCTACCTGAGGGTGCAGAGGGAGTTGGCAGATGTGATTGCTGGGCTGTTTTCCATCATCTATCAGTGGTCATGGTCATCCAGAGAGGTCCTGGATGACTGGAGACTTACTACTGTGATGCCCATGTGTAAGAAGTTATATATAGAAATAAGCAGGGAATGACTGGTCTGTCAAACTGACCTCGGTGCCAGGAAAGGTGATGGAACAGGTCATCTTGAATGCAATCACGCAACATATGTGGGACAACCAGGGGATCAGGGTCAATCAGCATGGAATCATGAAAGGCAAGTCCTGCCTTACCAACCTCATCTTCTGTGACTGGGTGACCTGTCTGGTGGATGAGGAAAAGGCTGTTGATGTAGTCTACCTAGACTTCAGCAAGGCCTTTGACATGGTTTCCCACAGTATTCTCCTGAAGAAGATGGCAGCCCATAATTTGGACAGGTACACTCTTTGCTGGGTTAAAAACTGGCTTGACATCCAGGCCCAGAGAATGCTGGTGAATGGAGTAAAATCCAGCTGGCAACCAGTCACCAGTGGTGTTTCCCAGAGGTCCATGTTGGGGCCCATCCTCTTTAATATCTTTATTAATGATTGGCATGAGGGAATTGAGTGGACCCTCAGTAAGTTTGCAGATGACACCAAACTGGAGGGAAGTGTCTATCTGCCAGAGGGTAGGGTGGCCCTGCAGAGGAACCTGGACAGGATGGGTTGATGGGCAGAGGTCCTGCACTTTGGCCACAACAAGCCCATGCAACTCTACAGGTTTGGGGCAGAGTGACTAGAAAGCTGGGCAGAGGAAAAGGATCCGGGGATACTGATTGATGTTCACCTGAACATGAGCTGTCAGCATGCCCAGGTAGCCAAGAAGGTCAATGGCATTCTGGTTTTTATCAGGAAAAGTGTAACCAGCAGGACTGGGGAGGTGATCATCCCCCTGTACTCTGCTCTGGTGAGGCTGTACCTCGAGTACTGTGTTCATTTTTGGGCCCCTCACTACAAGAAGGACATTGAGGCCCTGGAACATGTCCAGAGAAGGGCTTGAAAGCCCTTATTTAAAATTAAAGAACTTGGTGATGACAATAAATACAACTGCATGTAAAAAAAGAAAAAAAAAAAAAAGAAAAAAAAGGAGGAAGGAGGAAGAAGGAAGGGAAGGGAAGGGAAGGGAAGGGAAGGGAAGGGAAGGGAAGGGAAGGGAAGGGAAGGGAAGGGAAGGGAAGGGAAGGGAAGGGAAGGGAAGGGAAGGGAAGGGAAGGGAAGGGAAGGGAAGGGAAGGGAAGGGAAGGGAAGGGAAGGGAAGGGAAGGGAAGGGAAGGGAAGGGAAGGGAAGGGAAGGGAAGGGAAGGGAAGGGAAGGGAAGGGAAGGGAAGGGAAGGGAAGGGAAGGGAAGGGAAGGGAAGGGAAGGGATCAACTGAAGAAAATTGCAATATAAATTCTTTCTGATGTAGACCCTACACAAATATTACAGTCAGCAGTTGCCTCATCAAAGCCTTAGAATCAGATTTATCTCTACGAAATTTTTGTAGATCTATGAAACCACTGTTTTCCTCCCCAAAGTGGAAGCATTTTACTATCATACAAAGTCCTTTTCAAAGTCACAGAATTTTTCTGTGTTTACCCAGCTTCTGTGTTGTTCCAGTTAAATATTATCATTCATTGTATGTCACAACATATAATAAGATTTTCCTCCCTCACATTTCACTTTTGGCAAAAATTTATCCAAATCTGATCTCACATAAGTAACTCCAAAAGAGATTTTTTACAACAGCAACCTGTTTACTGCTAAAGAGGATGACAGACAAGTCCTGATGCAAATGGTAATTCAACATAAAATCTTGTGCAATAACAATAAAACAGAGGTTTTATCATCTGTAGTTATCCATTACTCAAATGTTTTTAGCAGTGGTATCAACTTAAAATTATAAGCCCATACTTCAACTCCCTGAAATATATCCAGAATTATGTAAAAAAAAAATAAAAAATAAAAAAATAAAAAAAAAGCATTAGGGCATTTCTAAAAGATTAAATAAGTTATCCCAACGCTGAATATCTAAAGAATATCAATGTCTCACTGAAAACTTTTTTTTTTTTTCTTTGCTAGATTGCTGCAGAATACTTCCTCAGCCAGTCACCGCAGTAAATACACACCATCTAGCATTGCTTCAAGTTCCTCTGAGTGTTTCCAAATTAACAGTTAAGTGCAGTTCACCTCTTGGAAAAGTTACTGTTTTGACTTGGAATGTCTGTGCTATGAATCACAGATGGATACTTGTAACAGCTATTTGTTTTGAAGGCAGAGGACATTTCTCTACTGAGCTCTATGTGAAATAGTTTAAATAGTCTCTAATATGAGCATGTAGGTTAATTTTCTACTGCAGGTCAGAACCCTAAATTACCAGGGTTTTGCAGCTGTAGGAAACCTTGCATTGTTCAAGGCCGGCCAAATAAATCTGTTTAAAAATATCAACATAATTTATTTGATGTTCTTTTTTCCCTTCTTTATATGTTTTAAAGATAATGTTAAAGACTCATAAACAAAATCTACAGGATGTGGGCCTGAATTATTGTACATAACTTCTGTAATTATAAGATAAATAGAATGCCTACTAAATACCTTCAAATAAAAAAAATGAGGAAAGAAAAAGTCTTTTAATCCTGAGGGCAATTAATCCATTAGAACCATTTTACTTAGGACATAGTTAATTTAGTCTTACTAGGAGTTTTCAGATCAAGATATATACCTGCAAGACAAGTTGTAGCTCATCCAACAGGAGGAGCATACTGTAGAGTTTATGTGGAGTCTATCACTTTTTTTTTTTTTTTTTTTTTTTAATATTTCTGTGTTTTTAAATAAAATTGTCCTTAAAAGAACACATATCTAGACTCAAAATTTAGCTGTTAGCTTTTATAGATTCCTACAGAATCTATAGTCATTTAGTCATCTAATGACATTTAGTCATGTAAAATGACTATAGTCATTTAGTAAAATTACTAATTTTACTAAAGAAGTCAGAGAGTCAGAGGTTCTGTGTGTGTTTTGCCTTTTTTTTTTTTTTTAAATAAAGAGACCCATGGTTGAAAACATGTTTAGAATTCTCTAACTGTTGTAATCTTTCAAAAATTTTGCCTTCACTTAAATTCCTTACTTGTACTGTCCCGTCTATATACAGCCAAAGTAATTTACTTTTTCTCCCCCTGGTGTTCTTGAATCTATTGGGAAGAAATTAAAGAGAAGTGGATCTTCTGGGCCCTGCTAGAACCAGATTCTTTTACTCAAAACAGAGTAGTAACATGTATTGCCCATTTCCTAATAACTTTTTCCTAGCAGGAAGTTTGTCTCTGTCATTACACTTCATTTTTTTACTCCATCTTGCCAGAAATAAAAACAAATACACCTGGTATGGAAAAACTTGTGTATAAATACAGGAAAAAGGGATACCCCTTGGCAGTTCACAGGGAAGGTCAGACTGAGGCTAAATAAATAGGATACTTTTCTCTTCCACTCCAAATATGAATTCCTAAGTGTGTTCTGCCTTAATAACATTAAGGAATGAATTCAGTATTAGTACCTGAACAACCTAATCCCAGAAAGTCTCCTTTCTCTTGGTTTTCCCAGCAGTTCATCCAGCTAATGCACTACAAATAAAAGCATCTTCTCAGAGGTTCATTTCAGTGTTTTTATTCATGCTATTATCTTTCAAAATTTGACAGCTTCCATAAATACCAAAAGAAGTGAATTGTAGCATTTCTGGAAGACAGTAATGCTCTCTCTCTCTCTTGTGTGTGTGTGTGTGTGTGTGGTGCATCTCAACCTTATAAAAAAAAGAGAAGCATTTTAAATATTATAAAGAAAAAGGAGAATATTTAATATATTATTTTAGAAATGTTCTCTTTAACTTATGGTTACAGGCTGAATTCCGTCTCATGATGTCTGTATAGTCAGTTTTGGTGGTTACCTATAGAACAGATTAAACCCTGTACTGGTTTGGCTGAGATGGAGTTAATTTTCTTTACAGCAGCATGTGCTTTGGATCTGTGACTAAAACAACATTGATAAAACACCAATATTTTAGAGATATCTGAAGTTATTCTCTCATTCCCACTCTGCCCACAGTGATAGGTGGGAGATTGGAAGAACCAAGAGGGTGGGAGAGGACACAGGAAGGACTCCTGACCTGAACTGGCCAAAGCATTTATACTATATGACATCATGTTCAGAAATAAAAGTTCAAGAAAAGAAGGAAGAAGTCGGGCTATTTGTGGTTATGGTGCTTGTCCTCACAAGTAGTTGTTATGAGTGCTGAAGCCCTGTTTTCCAGGAATTGGCTAAATATGTGCTAGCTGATCGTAAGCAGTGAATAAATTCCTCTTTCCTTTGCTTAGCTTACATGTATATGCACAGGTTCTGATTCACTTATTAAACTGTCTTTATCTTGACCCATGAGTTTCTCACTTTCAGCTTTCCTATTTTCTCCACTATCCGACTGGGACATAGGAGAGAAGTGAGTGGCTGTGTAAAGTTTGGCTGCTGGGCAGGAACAATCCACCACATTCCCTACTTTAATTCAACTGAAGAAATGTTCTCTCTTCTCATAGCTCTCTCCTCAAATAGACTGACTCGAATCAAATCCTCACACTTCTCTGGGTTCCCTTAATTCAGCCTGATTCATATGCAGTTGTTGCACTGAGTACAACCTATCTCACTTAGGCTCTGCAAACCAGCTGCAAAGTCACATCTGTCTAACGTTTCTGGTGCATCCTGCAACACAGTTGACCTCCTACAAATGAGGCTGCACTGAATTTTTTATTCACTTCAATGGAGTGCACAGGAAAGCAATGGAGTTCCAGCTCTGACAAAGAATTGCTTTCTTTGCAAATTTAATCATATTCTTGAAACTGTTCTGCACATATTTTGTCCCATGTCTTTGGCCAAATGTTGCTTTTTGAAAACTGAATTTACAGTGGTCTTATACTAAAAGTTTGGTTTTGATAAATATAAAATTGCAATTGACTGAAACCAACAATCTCTATTAAGAGTTTATGTAATTATGATCAGTAAAATTTCTACATAAACAGGTAATTCAGTGTCTTTGGACTCAGTATATATTTCTCCAGTGTTTGCAATGTGTTTTTAATACTTATTTACAGAAAATACTATGTAAAATGCTTAAATATTTTTCTACTGGATTTTTCAAAATCTGTATGTACATGTATATGCTAAAGAAAAGGATATAAGCATATATAGTAATCCATAGACATTCACAAATGAGAAGGGCAAAAATAGTTTTGAAGAAAATTGTTTAACCTCCTCTGTTAAATGTTTTTACTTCAGTTTTCTCTTTTTCTCAAATTATATATAGAGATGTACTGCAGTCCACACTGTGGTTTAATGCATCTTAAACTTTCAAGACCTTAAAGCCTGGAAAATGGAAAACCTAGTGATTTACTGATATGATTTTAATGTTCTTAGGTCAGTTCATCATGTTCCTGGCTTTTCTCCTGCTTTACTGTGTAGATATGCAGCGTTCAAATTTGTGACAAATAGCATTTAATAACTTGCATCTGTCCATTTTTGTTAATCTAGAAAGTTGTTGCTCCATTTTGGCTGACAACCTTGGTGATCTAAACCACTTAAAACATTCTTAGTATTTTGTTTATGACACTAAAAAAAAAAAAAAAAGCAACATGCAAAGCATGGCATCCATTTTTGATTTCTGAAGTCAGTGCTTCTGTCATGATCCATGTGGCAACTTCCAAAAAATAAAAAGTTGCAAGTCTCATACTGAAGTCCAGCTAAATTAACCTTCCTTGTCAGACTTGTACCATCCTTTGACTTACCATTAGCTCTATAAGCAGATTCAACTCTTAAAATAAGAAACATGGTAGAAGGAATGCCATTTTGTACTACGAGGAGAAGATAGGAAGTATTGCAATCACATGCCTAATTACAATGGAGGATTTAGTAGAAAATATTGAAAGAAGTTAATAGTCTGCACAATTGCAGGCAACTGAGAAATGGAAGAGGATCTTTCACAGGGATTACAACAAATGCAACTTATTTGCCATTGCAAATTTAAGGGTTTGCATGTACATAATTGCATAATTGGAATTACTTGGCTGTATCTTGAGTCTGTTAAGCTTTTTAAGCTATAAAAATGTTTTCCTGACTTGTTAATAGCTGTAACTTTGCTGTCTATCTTGATTATCTGATAGAAAGAGCTGTCTGATAGAAATGATAGAAAAGGCAAAGGCTTCAGAGGAGCCACATACCCAAATGTGTAGTTGTTCCTTCATTTATCCTGATTATCCTGATTGCTTTTTTTTTTTTTTTTTTTTGAACATATTTGCTTTATTTTCCTGCTTTGCTTCCTAAATCATCAGAATGGAAACAGACACTGTTTTCATTTTGTGACATCTTGTGTTTTTCATGTTCCAGAAACCAGCAAAAAACTTAAGGCTGAAGAGTGCTGACACACAGCAATTGCTCAATAGAGACACTTTTGATGTGGAGAGAATTTGCTTTTTAAGGCAGTGGGAGAAAGACAGTGCAAATACCACTTGTGCTCAGTGAGATTTCTAGTGGTCAGCTGCCTACTGGACATTGCTGACACCATCAAAGTCACTGAGACCCACTAGTCACTTCCCTAAAGAAATACAGGCAATTCATACCTACTTTTCACAATCTTCTGAGGTGAGGTTTAAGAGAAGAGAAGTTGCCTAAGGAAATAATGGTCAGCTCAAGGAAACTGCCAGCCTCCCTTCTTATGCACGCCAACCTTATTGGATCTAGAGGGTCTAAGGAGACTTTTTTTTTTTTGGCAGGTGGGGGGAGGGGGCGGTTAGGGACAGAGGTTAGGGGCGGAGGGTGTGGGGGGTGAACAATACACTTACCTCTCTCCAGAGCTTATTAGAGAACTTAAGCCAAAGGACATAAACATTACGTACC
This sequence comes from Anas acuta, assembly GCF_963932015.1. Taxonomy (NCBI): domain Eukaryota; kingdom Metazoa; phylum Chordata; class Aves; order Anseriformes; family Anatidae; genus Anas; species Anas acuta. Next base: position 97,747,604 of record NC_088979.1, on the reverse strand, counting down.
ATGAAGTACAACTCCAGAGGCAACCCCACCGAGCTCTTAAGAATAAATATTTATCAAAACACTCCTGGTTTTGATGAGCGTCGTCTTTCAAAACTGCTGTGGCTTCAACCTCTACAAGCAGGCACTGCTCTACTACCCTTGGTAAATATTGTAGCTACACATAGGGTACAAAAATAATGTTTAGAAAATACAGGTGTAAGATTCTAAAGATCTTCAGACTGTTTAAGAAAACAAGCTCTTCACATGCAGTATTCAAACAGAAATATATGTATATACATTTTAATAATACAGAACACCTTACCTTTGCAGATGGTGGCAGAGTCTTTCTGGCACCATCTTAATCTCTTTCATCATCTTAATATCTTTATGAAGTACATGAATATGTTCTGACAGCACATTCTTGCCTCTTTCCTCTGTTAAATGAGTGAACATAAAACAGTGAAAATTAAAATATGCTGAAACCTGAAACACATCATCAACTGATGTGACGTTGAAACTATTGGAAATATGTTCTAACATATTTTGTAGATGTATGTAGTTATGAAAAATCTTGTTTTGCTAGTTCTATATTTGAAAAGAATTAGATGAACTAGCTGAGGAGCAATGTTTTAAAACATTATCTTTACGAATTACTTTGAGAAAGATGAAGGAACTAGAATACTTCTAAATAATATTATTACAGTACACAAGAACCGGAAGGAAAATGTATGATATATTTCTCCACTTAAAAAAAAAAAAAAAAGGTAAATAAAAAAATTGGTGATAAACAAGCATGGATGAAGTTTGATTTTTGATAGTGCCCTTTTCTGACATAATGGAAGAAACTTCACTGAGATTTTTGCATTTTTAAAAAAAGGCCATAAAGACCTCAGGACTGGATCCTATATTTTATTTCATATGTATTTGAGCATGATCCTGACATCTTTATGTTTCCTGAATGTTTTGTTTTAAATGTTCTTGCTAATTATTAGACAACATTATGATTACGTACAGAATACTTAGGAGTGTGATTCATTTTAGCTAATGCTCATATAACCTTGTTTCTTAAATGGACTTGAGACTAAACGTGTTTTGCAGATCTTGGCATTAAGCTAGACATTAGCTCTATGAAGAAAGTTTCCCTAAATATAACTTTGTGATACTAGATTTTGTAACTAAGTTTGCAGAGCCTTACCTTTGTGTCCTTTACACGCTGTGGCTTTCTACTGACAGAAGCATGTTTCAGTTACTATTCACACCCTGGGGACCCAAGATGTATAAGATAAATGAAAATAAAAAATATTTATCTCAAGTATTAAATTAATAACAGATATGTATGTAGGTTAAATAGATTTTCATTGTGGAAAGCATATTATCTACTCCTACCTAAACTTTTTTAATTTTAGCAGACGTCTCTTATTTTTAACTTACTGTGAAACCTGTAGGATTCCTTGATGTTTGACTTGGCCTCCTGAGTAATCACATCAAGCCATTGAAACTAACTGTAAAATATTGGGAGTGGATTGTAAAAAGAGGAATAAACTGTACTTGGTAGAGTCAGCTTCCTACTGCATAGAATTCCTTTACTTACCTGGATCTAACAAACATGAAAATTGTTAGCAGCAGTGAGGACAGCAAGCAGTACTGTCAAATTGTGTTTGGAAGGGGATCCATTATTTCTATAAAGACTGAAGCCAGTCTGTCATGTGAAGTGCTCACTGAATTCGAAACAAAAATTTAATCTGTCAGACATATGCAAAAATATAGCTTTGAGGAACTATGTACCAATAGCTTTCATTATAAGTTACTTTTTATTTACATACTTCACTAATCCACATTTCCCTTCTATCACATGTATCACATAGCTATCATAGGTACTTATTGTGTGTTTTGACAACTGCAGGAATGAGTGGATATGGGACAATCTTCCCACAGGAGGAACTAGACCTGTGGGACAGAAAACCCTGGTGACCTGAGATCTAGCATTTCACTTCTACAGAACACTGCCTCCTTGGACACTGGCACAGCTAGGCCCTGCATCTGCAGACATTTGCCACTTAAAAAACAAGAAGTGATACTTCACCTAAAGAAAAGCAAAACAACATTGGGGTTGGTGCTCCTTTTTTCATTCTTCTACATGAGATGAGTAGCATCTGGCTTTTTGCCTTCAAAGTCATCAAAATATCCCCATTGTATCTTAAAAAGGTTGAGGATCAAAGGCAAGTCAAATCCAATGCGGTTTAATGCTTGTGAAACTCTGGAACTTCTTAGGGGTCACAAAAATTGTTTTAACTTGTGAAATATTTTTCCTTTAATTAAAAAACATATTTCCCAGCCAGGGTGATTCAATTTTTTATTCAGCTAGAGTGAGAGAATGCTCTGTGTTAGTGTAATCTAAAACACACACAGCTGAATGAGAATGGAAAACTGGACACTAAACATGCCTGCAGACATCAGAAAGCAAATTACTCAGTAAGAAAATCAGTAAGCAAATTCAAAAAGTATCTAAAATGGCAGAACAAGACTAGACTACTCTTGAGACGTGATCATGAAGCAAACTTGTCACATATGGGTGCTGATGTTCAGCTGGAGGAAATCTTCATAGACTTATAGACAAATGTAACTTCATGTCTACTGAAAATCTCTCCTGAAACCACTGGATTATTTTCTGGAATTTTTACTTCTGGGAGGAGGCATGTTAACAAACAGATTTCAGAAGGTAAAAGAGAGAGGGAACTAAAGGATTGACTTACAAAGTTAAGCAGCTAATGGCACACTTAATTTGCAGAGAACTGAACTGAAGCAATGTAATAAATTAAGAAAAAGGGAAAATATTCTTGCTCAGAGGTCTAACAGGTTGTAATATCCTGTCCTCTGGTTCACTCTCAGAGTCAAAAGAGCAGTACTTGCTCATATCTCATTTGCACTTGAAACTTGCCATACATCATTCCATGGACTCCATGTTTCACTCATCTGACTTCATTGGCCTCTGTTTAAACAAAGAACAGAAGTTGAATAAGATTCCTGGTTAATCTTGTCAAAATATTATCATATCTACTTGATTTTTTAAAACTATTTCACCTGATAACTGAGAACTAAGGAAAAATATTTAGAAATGAAAAGAATATTGTTGAGCAGCACGTAGTAAGAAGAGGAAAATTGCATTTGATCTGATTTCTGATCAATATGAATAGCTTTTTTTTTTTTTTTTTCCTCTTCTTTTCTTCAATAATCACAGTCATCTAGAAGCTTTTGCCCTTATTTCTCTTGGGGAACAGAAATTATCAAACCTGAGTGCAAGTGACGGATTATGATACTATTCAAAGCCACCTCTGGAGACAGAAAAATGATTCTGAAGATGACAACTAAATTGCTTTTGACAGCTCAGAAAAATCCACCTGGAGTGATAGATTTCTCACTGTAAAAAGTTAGCTGAAGAGAAAGTGGGAGGTGAAAATTCAAAGAGATATCCACAGTCACAAAAGTGTGAGTGTGGGAAAAAACTGGGAGAGCTTTTGAGAGTATTGCATGGCCTTATAGCTGTATAGACATGATGCTGCTGGTCTGTCTAGTTAGATATACATTTGACAGTGAGGAAAAAAAAAACGCTTAAAAAAACCCCACACCTCAAACAGTAAATAAATAAATAGCCCCCCCCCCCCCCAAACAAAACAAAACAAAACAAAACACTATTTGGCAAATAATCAGATAGGAGAAACAAACAAATGAAAAGCAACTTGATGTTTCTAGATGTACTGGCACACTTAAGCTTAAGGTGTCCTTGAAACAGTGAAGCAAATAGACAGAAATCTTAGTGAAGATTTGCCTGGACTCTTAGCACTTCTTGCAGACTTCAGTGTACTCTTAATTATTACTTTTTACTTTTAAGTTCTCCATGAAGGCATGCAAACTGCAGCTGGGCCAATGTTTGGAAACCTTTGCTTTGTTTTACCAGTGTCTGTGGGAATTTTCACAGTTGCTCCTTTCTAAACAAAGGGGTTGCCATAGAGTAATATGGTAATGTCTCTACTTCTGGAGTAAAACTGAAGTCTTTCTTCACCATTTTTCTGTCTATTGCCAAACCACCAAGCTGGCCTTGTTTATTTTAAAAACTTATTTAGAAATCTGAATCTGGAGGGGGAAAGGAAGTTAAAGTCAACATTAGGTAACAAAACAGCACTTGAGTTACTTAACTTGCATTAGGCTAAACCTTATTTATTATTGCTAAATTAACTCTGGGCTAGAAAGAAAGGGAAAGGTATAATCAGTTGCTTTTAACTCTAGAAGTTGTCGCGTTAAAGGGGTGTAGCTGATTAACCGTCACGGGCCCGTTTGGATTCAGAGTACTGAACCAGTCGGACATTCACCAAAACTGGGGGTCCGTTCGGACATTCACCAAAAACGTAATAACCGCCTGGGGGTCCACTCAGACATTCACCAAAAACGTATTAACCACCTGGGGGTCCGTTCAGACATTCACCAACAATGCATTAACCGTCTGGGGGTCTGGTTAGATTCAGAACACTGAATTATCACGGATAATCACCCTCACCCAAGTCGCATTAATGAAAGCTATCACAATGCAATCAAGTATGGTTTATTACAGCAACAGATAATCAGGTTCTTTTGGATTGCCGGCGATAGTGACTGTCTGCAAAAGCAAGTTAGTATGTATGAAATACACAGGCGTTATAGGTGTTATAGATGTGACAGGTGTTATAGGTGTTACAGATGTTACAGATGTTACAGATGTTACAGGTGTTACAGATGTTACAGGTGTTATAGGTGTTATAGGTGTTATAAGTGTTATGGGTGCACAGCCTAGAAATAAACGCGTTGAAAGGATCAAAGACTCTATATAGAGATTTATAAGCAAATATTCAGATCTCACCCAAAGGCGTCCCAATGGGGGGGGAAGAGAGGCTCAGCCCGTCGACTGATCCCAGGAGTCAGGAGGTCCTAAGGATGCTGTATGTCCTCGGGATGGTATCTCCCCTGACGATGGTATCTTCCCTAACATCCCCTCTCTCTTGGGCCAATTTATATTATTTTCTATCTTTTAGGTGGAGCTTGAGTGGCTCTAGTCAAGCATATCTTAGTTATGATTGGTGTAAAGTTTTCCCGTCTCCGTTTAAAGTAATAGGCTCCGAGAAATTCAGAGCGCATGCTCAGTGAGGGGTGGTCGCACCTTGGAGGCGGGTAGCTTTTGGGATGGAGGTGTGTTTTGGTATTATAATGATATTATAATGAGCAAAAAGAACACTAGGGTACAGCATTTGTCAAAACATGACAGGTCTTTGGCTTAGGGTGGCAAAAAGTGCTGCTTTGTGCACAAGAACAATCGAGGTCCCACCTGATCACAGAGCCTAGCCGTGGTGTCTCCACTCCACTCCACGCTCCGTGGTGTTCCTTAGAGCTAGCACACCAAGTTTCCCCAGTGCGATAGCATCTAAGGTTGGGAGCCTAGGGAACGCTCAGATAATGCAGTTATGCCCTACCCTGAAAGCCTCTTCAAAGCTGTACCTTTTCCTTAAAAACGTGAATGTTAGTTTTATTTTCCTAGTTACTTCAGGCATTTACACCACATAATCCACCCCGTGACTATAGTCACTCAAGCTTCACGACAGTTGAAATATGTCGGGGATATCACATACATTCTTGGTTTGAGGTTTATCGAGTGTATGTACATTGTGTAGGGATGCTAAACGTTTCATCATAAACCAGAGTTTAACATACAAACTAATTGTCAGTATAAAACACAATACAGTGAGTATTAGCAGAACAATAACAGGGTGAAGCATCTTGTTGAAGATTCCCTTGGCAGCTGGCGACCATCCAAACAAAGTGTCCCACCATCAGTGTCTCTCATCTCTCTGCACTCTTTCCATCACTCAATATATTTCTTGTGCATAATGGTGGACAGTAATCAGAGTCTTTTGTCCATTTTCTCGGACTTGTGTCATCAGCTGCTTCAGGTCCTCATGTACCAGCAATTTCTTCACCAAGGTGAGGTTCATTCCAATAGGAGTAGGCAGCAGTTCATGAAGCAGAATATAATTAGATGCAATAAGTTGATAAGAAGTGACAGGAGCTGAGTATTTAAAATCACATCCTAGAATTTTGGTAAAATTGCAAACACAAACATTAGAGTGATTACTGGTATCTACCACTGTATCATCTACGACTATAGAATCACAATGAGTTCTCATACAAACACAACCTTTCCCAATATATATAAGTACAGTTTCAAGGGTTTCATTAGGATGTATCTCAAAGTGGCAAATATTTTGCTCAGTGTCAAGACAAATGTCTTGAGATTCCAGCGTGTTACTTTCACAGATGAAACCTTTTTATTCACGCACAATGCATGCATTTACATCAATTGTTTGCCACTTTCCTTCCTTTTGATGGGCCCATACTTTATGTTCTTTAGGATAAAGTATAGTTCCATTATGATTGAGTCCTAATGCAATGATTGGATATACATTGTATACGGTGGCATTACTTATAGTAAGTATAAAGGCAACAATTTTATCATTTTCTGCATAATGGGTAAAGTTGACTAATTGCCACCAAGCTTGAAATTCTTTTTCAAATTCTGAAGCATTATCCCAAATCAGTTTTCGAATTTCAGTGGGCAAAGTTCCTCCTTCTCCTTCTCTAATAATAGCTGCTGCTACAGATTGTATCCATAACTGCGCTTGGATACAGCTCAAGGCAAGGGAGGTATTGTCTTGGGCTTTTCCAAGGGCATTTACAATTAATTGATGATCATTTTCCTCAATTTGTTCCCAATGGGGTAAAATATCTGATAGAAGCCATTGATTTGCTCCTAAAGCCAATAAGGATGATTTTATTGGTTGTTCCAATTTCCTTAGGGCATCTGTAGTAGCAGTTACTCTACTCATTAAAACCTCAGCATCAATGATGTTTAATATACCTAATCCTGTCCCTAATAACCCAGTTGCATCCTGTGGCCCTTTTTTAGGGACCAACTAGGGTCAAAGAGAATTTGTTGTTTTCCCACAATTTTAATTATGTAAGGACCTGTGTTGAAGATGGAAGGAGTTAGACCAATGGGAGGCTGAGTCGGTTCATTTTCAAATATCTGCAGGGGCAGAGGCTTCTTATCCTTTGACCATGAATTCAAATAGTAATTCTGTGCCTCTGTAGCCTCAGAGACAGTACACAATTATAGGTTTGGTGAAAGTAAAATTGTACCAGCAATCAAAATTTGGTTCAGTTATTTTAGTTATTTGGCAACCAATTTGTATTGTCTGTCCAGACATGGCTTAAAGTTCAGCCATTCTTAGAGAATTGTTCCAACTCCATTCATCTTTTGAAAATATTTTGTTTCCATGTAGAACTAAAGTAGAGAGATTTAGGTCCTTTCTGTTTTGAGATGTTACAGTGACTGTACTATACTGTGACAATACATGGTTAAATGCCATGGTGAAACACCTCAGCTCCATGCACAGCCACAGTAGCTAAGTTTCCTTTAAGGTCTGTAATTGCATCAAGGTCAGGGTAAAGCATAGCATCATTAATCCAAACTGTTGATTCGTCATCTTCCAGCTGTCCATATACAGTTCGCTCAGGGTTCCTGTGAACACAAAAGAAAATAAAATATGCTCGGTTGTATTCAACCGGCAGGGTTAGAAAGAGGGTGAAATAGCAATCTTTGATTTCCCATGCATAGACTATTGTTAGATACACAGAGGGCTTTCACTATCTCTGCCATGTTTGGAACTGTGGCAGTCAAAGGTGTAGTGTTAGCATTCAGCTGTCTGTATTCCACTGTAAAATGCCATTGCCTGGTTGGTTTCTTTACTGGCCACACCAGTGAATTGTAAGGTGAATGGGTCCTTTTAATAATGCCTCTTTTTTCCAATTCTGTTACCACCCCGTCAATCCCCATAAGTGATCATTACCGATTTTAGCAGGGGATGAGGGTATGGATGTTTGTAACAGGCTCAGTCTCATGATGCCTGAATCCCTTTGATGTGTCGCAAAACTCCACACAGTTCCATCAGGGAGTTTCCACATACGACCATGCAGTATGTCAAATCCTAAAATATTAGTGTATGCAGCACCAACTAATACTTCTATCCTGGTTAATTTTTGTTCCTCTGGCAACCAGAGTGAAATTTTTGCAGTGGGGCATTGTTTTTCCACACCATTGATTCCCGTGAATTTAACCCTGCGTTGACCAGGTGTTATGCTCAGGGTTTGTGCTGTCTCATGTGTAATCACTGACATTTGGGTCCTGGTATCAATAAGAAAATTTACCAATATTTTGGGGGGTTCGAAAGGAATGATGATGATAGGGTCAGAGTGTTCATTAGAGAGCCATTGAATTGCTAATACCTGCCGAGCAGGGTGGCTCATTGCCCTCCCCGGGGATAAGAGTTTTTTTGCCGACACCACAACTCACCTCGTTCCCTATTAGGTTTCAATCTCTCTTTGAATTTGGGATATCTGGGATTTTTAGTGTGGATTTGGCGGACTCGCCGAGAGTGGTCTTGGGATTTAATACTGGATGAATTAATCCAGCCCATTCGGTGTCCGTACTTATCTATGTCTTGTACCAATTCACTCCAGGTGGGAATAGGGGAGTTAGGATTTTGCCTACAACCACTATCATCATCCCTACAAGCAGCTAGTATATCTACAAACATCTTAAGACAATCAGGGAGTCCATGGATGAGTGGGGTTAACCGAATTGGATCAATAGGAGCTAACATCGGGGATTTCCTTAATTCATCTCTTTCATATATCGCCTGAATGCAGGCTGCTTTCTGTACTGCTACAGCCAGGTCAGCTCCTGGTGTGGTGGTTAAAAATACTCCAGGTCTCCAAAAGCCTACTACCTCTTTCTCACTCAACATCATTCGATCTCCTCCTTTAAGAGAAACTCGACACACATACTCAACTTCTGATTCCCCTGACCGCCTTGAGAACTTCTCCTGTATTTTAACCAACTCTGCTGGTGGCAACGGAATCGTTCGCACAGTAGTGCGAATTTCATCATTATCATCAACAGTAGTCTCAGTCTTAACCAAAGGTCTCAAGGAAATGGGTTGGGGTTCAGAATCAGAAATCTCTTCAACGCCATCATCACTGTCAGACCAGAAATCACTGTCCCAGCTTTCAGGTTCTGTACTATGCAGCACTCCATGAATCTGTTTGACCGGAGCGCAAGGCTGTACTTTATTTAACAGATGACTAACCCTCTCCAGCATTTGTTTAAGATGATTATTCTCACTCACAAGTTTGTCATTCTCAATGGAAAGTTTATTATTTTCATCCAAAAGTTTATCCACTCTTATTCCTAATGTTTTTCCCGTCTCCCTTTCAAAGGCCAATGATGACTTCAACACCTCAATCTCTGATTTCAAAGCGGTATGTTCCGCATCAGAGATCAGTTTGGGAGCAGGAGTTTCCTTAGCTTTTTGCCGAGCACAAGACAAACAAGCTCCTAACACAGCACAAATTGCACCTTTACCCTTTCTTAGACCAATCCTTCGTGAAGCCTGACACTGCTCAATGCGCTCCACCACCTTTTCCTCATCTTTCCAAAACTTTTGGGCCCATTCCTTCCCTGCCTGGGAAGGGGCACATTCGTATTTTTGCAGAAGTTTATCCATAGCAATCCTGCCGACTACGCCAATTTTACTGTCGCGTTAAAGGGGTGTAGCTGATTAACCGTCACGGGCCCGTTTGGATTCAGAGTACTGAACCAGTCGGACATTCACCAAAACTGGGGGTCCGTTCGGACATTCACCAAAAACGTAATAACCGCCTGGGGGTCCACTCAGACATTCACCAAAAACGTATTAACCACCTGGGGGTCCGTTCAGACATTCACCAACAATGCATTAACCGTCTGGGGGTCTGGTTAGATTCAGAACACTGAATTATCACGGATAATCACCCTCACCCAAGTCGCATTAATGAAAGCTATCACAATGCAATCAAGTATGGTTTATTACAGCAACAGATAATCAGGTTCTTTTGGATTGCCGGCGATAGTGACTGTCTGCAAAAGCAAGTTAGTATGTATGAAATACACAGGCGTTATAGGTGTTATAGATGTGACAGGTGTTATAGGTGTTACAGATGTTACAGATGTTACAGATGTTACAGGTGTTACAGATGTTACAGGTGTTATAGGTGTTATAGGTGTTATAAGTGTTATGGGTGCACAGCCTAGAAATAAACGCGTTGAAAGGATCAAAGACTCTATATAGAGATTTATAAGCAAATATTCAGATCTCACCCAAAGGCGTCCCAATGGGGGGGGAAGAGAGGCTCAGCCCGTCGACTGATCCCAGGAGTCAGGAGGTCCTAAGGATGCTGTATGTCCTCGGGATGGTATCTCCCCTGACGATGGTATCTTCCCTAACATCCCCTCTCTCTTGGGCCAATTTATATTATTTTCTATCTTTTAGGTGGAGCTTGAGTGGCTCTAGTCAAGCATATCTTAGTTATGATTGGTGTAAAGTTTTCCCGTCTCCGTTTAAAGTAATAGGCTCCGAGAAATTCAGAGCGCATGCTCAGTGAGGGGTGGTCGCACCTTGGAGGCGGGTAGCTTTTGGGATGGAGGTGTGTTTTGGTATTATAATGATATTATAATGAGCAAAAAGAACACTAGGGTACAGCATTTGTCAAAACATGACAGGTCTTTGGCTTAGGGTGGCAAAAAGTGCTGCTTTGTGCACAAGAACAATCGAGGTCCCACCTGATCACAGAGCCTAGCCGTGGTGTCTCCACTCCACTCCACGCTCCGTGGTGTTCCTTAGAGCTAGCACACCAAGTTTCCCCAGTGCGATAGCATCTAAGGTTGGGAGCCTAGGGAACGCTCAGATAATGCAGTTATGCCCTACCCTGAAAGCCTCTTCAAAGCTGTACCTTTTCCTTAAAAACGTGAATGTTAGTTTTATTTTCCTAGTTACTTCAGGCATTTACACCACAGAAGTATAACCACTACATTTTTTTTAATTATTATTTTTTAATATTCTGTCTTCCTTTACCTATTTACATCCACACACTGACAGCCATGCTTAAAGAAATCCAAAGAAGTTGCTTTTAAGGTAAAATTTTCTTTCCATAGTAGTGAGTATGCAAAAAAAAAAAAAAAAAAAAAAATTAAACACCTGCTATTAGATTTTGAGATTGCATTTTATTTTTATTGTAATATATTTCTTGTAAGGAGTCAAAATGACTCAGCTCAGCTTTCCTGTGGCATATTTCAATGAATCTGAGCACCTTCAGTGTGTAGGCATGATTATTTCTGAAACACAAATGATTGACTCGTGGGTTTTCTCTAGGCACTATCAGAAAACACTCTAAAGGCTGGTTACAAAATTAGCTGTACAAGATTGGTAGTCAGCTGCCTGCTTGGTACCTAGGTTTTAGGGGCACAAGAGCTATAGGAGGCTAGGTTACTTTCTATTCCTATACTCTCCTTGAGGTCACAAAGAACAGAACTTCCAATGTTATGTGTGATTGGTCTCATCGGGGAAACGGTATCCATTTCCTCATTATCAGAATTACTCTTTCACTGAAGTTTTTGCACAGAGATGAGGGCAATTAGGGCTTATCTTCTGTATGGCTCTCCTATTTTCTGTGTCTTAGCTCTGAAGAATCAGCCTCACTGTGCAGAGTTGTTATATATGGTCAGTCTATAACATTTTATCACTTCTGAAGAGTTGACTAAGACTTGACAAAATGTTCAGCTCTTCCCTGAATATTTATGTTTATGTATATGTTAAAAGGCCACAAATACAAAATATGCAATGAACATCAGTATTTTGCTTTGACATGCCATTCCAGTGGAGCTATTAAGTGATTGAACTTGCTTGACACAGCATAATTAGTAATCTTGCAGTAATATTTTGCTTCACTTTACTGTTAAGAAAGATAACAGTGAAAAACAGATTATTATTTCTGGAAGAAATAACAACTCTGAATCCCTGGTCTCTCATCATCTGTACCATACAAGAATAATGTAGCAACTCCACAATTGTTATCCAACTGGGATCTTATGTTGGATGGATGCCCAATTGCTTCTCTGTAGTTGTTTGAATATGTGTAGATTTAAACATAAAAAAAAAAAAGAGAGAGAGAGAGAAAAATAAAAAGCAATTTGACTATCAAGGCTTAGGGCCAGGCGTTGTCAGATGATTCTAGATCCCCCTAGGGTACTTCTACAGGGCAGAGATGAAGACAATGTGAAGTGTTGTCCTGTTACTCGTATTGCCTTTTGAGAGTACTAATTATACTCTTTGCCTTCTGCAGAAATAATCATCTGCTACAGGTAAGCACCAGCCCCAATGTGCCAACATGGGGAGCACCTGGGTGGACTTTCAGTTATGCCTATGTCTCTGTGCTGGCTAATACTGTTAGGAGAGACTAGCCATATGTTTTAGAAATTAGCATTTTAGAAATTAACAGAGGCAAAAATCCATTGTGAAGTTTCTTGTAATTTTGGAAATCATTCTGTTATACACTTCACTGCAACAGGAATACTCCACGTCATCTCCCCGTCCTTAACAAAACTTAAGAATGAAGTCCAAGATTTTATTCGAAAGGTTGAGAACTCAGTAGCATTAGGAAAACAAATAGTCATGAAACACTGACTTTCTTGATACTGCTGTTTATGGGAGACCAAAAAAGACCACCATGTCAAAGCATAAATAAGAAATATTCACTTGAAAAAATGCATATAATGAACATTCTAGGAGCTGTGTTTGCATACACAATTAAGGACGGATGGAGCCATGATCTGAAATAGAAGGATCTTCACGGATGCTCTTGGCTCCCTATCTTTTCCTCTGGTAAACATGCATCCCTAAGTGGAAGATTCCTTGCATGTGAGAATAGCTGCTTGCAAATTTAGTTGAAATTGCAGCTTTAAATCTATAAATGCAAAAAGCAAAGACTTTGTTCATGTTGAGAATCTGCTGAATACTGCATTATCCATCTGCCCTTGTGTAATTTAATCTGGCACTGTTTCCAGTGATGTCATGCCTGGAACGTCCAGCCCTGTGGAGAGATACTCACAGGGATGGAGTTGCTGTGTGAGGCAGAGAGATTAGCAGATGTGGTAATTCACTATTCCAACAGAGTTTGTGTCAAGTTACATATCTGAGTAAAGACAGTTCCTGTTCTTTAAACCACTTATTTTTGGAATAGTCATATATTCAAAAGACAGGCCATAATTTCTACAACAAATTTGATAGCCAAAATATTGATATTTTAAGAGAAATGTGTGATAAATGTGTCAAATTATGTCATTTCAATGTAGCAGCTGGACTTGCAGGTGAAGGATATTATGAACTCCTACTACCCTTTCCCCTCCCCTCCCCCCATCCCGCCCCCAGCTGAGAACAGTGGTCAGCTTTATTAAGTTTTTAGGTGGCACAGTAATTGCTCAAGTGACAATGAGTGATGGTGATGACTACCTACCTTTTTGTCAGAATCTCCCTGATAAGTTATGGTCTTGCTGCAATGGATTTTGGCAATCATTAGTGCAATATTGTTTATAAATAAGTTTTCATGAGTTAAATTGCTGTGTCTGCAGTTTTACAGCAGTCACATTTCTGGTATCTGAATTAGTAGGTTCTAATATATTTATAAATATTTTCTGTAAGCTGATCTATTAAAGGCAAAAAAAAAAAAACCAAAACAAAACACCAAAACAGAGTCAGGCATTAGTATAGATTACAATGCTATAATCTTGTGTTTTGTGATAAAAACAAAGCCAGATGGTGCGGTCACTCAGTCTTCACAGGACAATTCAGTCTCTGCAAGGACTATATGGAGAGAAAGGGTAGTTTCCGATTTTGGACCTGTGTTATAGCTCAGCTTTTTGAAGTAAAAAAAATGCACAGTGCAAACTGTAGTTCATCTGCTACTACCTGGTAACTTCTTTGATGATCTCTTGTTGGATTGTGCTCTTCCCAGCATGACCCAGAAATTACTAATCATGGGTATATGTTTCCATGTCCCCACATACATTCCTACCAGGAGGATAAATACAGCTGTAGACACTGGCTAGCTATCTGTTCTTTTCTTCTGGGGATCAGCTACAATATATATCTACTGCTTTCTCACAGAATGTGTGTGAAAAGAGCAATAGACTCTCCACAACTACGCAGCAGAGAACCATGAGGATATCAGCACTCAGCAGCTAGTATTTGGTGCTTTTTGTGGGCTCATCTAGCAGGAGATAGATAAAATAAATACTGCTCAAGAAAAAAATCCCCTCCCCTCCCCTCCCTTCCTTTCCCTTTAATGGGACATTCATACTCCTCATGCTTTGGGTTTTATAAATAATAAACCATCAATTCTTTCTTAAGCATGGCCAATGCCAGAAAAGTGTTTCACATTTAAAGAAGGAAAACACTAAATCAGTTCATTGAGTCCATCCAAACCACTATGTTTTACCATTATATTAATTCAGTGTTATAGTTATCAATGAAGAAATTCCACTACTTCAAGTCACTCCTATTAAGGCAGTTGAATTGAACTATTTGCAAAGGCAGCTTCTGCTATGCCTTAAAGGAGGTCAAACAGGAAACTTTATAGAGCTTTTGTTTATTTATTTGTTTTCTGTCAAGAGCCTTCACAGATGAGCATGAACAATTATTTTATTTTGATGAAGACCACTACAGCATAACACTGTGTTCGGAAGTCCTTTCCACATGAGGTATTTTCAAAGGTTGTCTCTGAACTGAGGAGTAAAGACTCAACACAGTCTGCTCCCTGCTAGTCAAGTTTACGGTATGAGTGGAGCATACCCCAGCTCCTGGTCTGTGTTCCCAGGTTCATTTTCATAGACTTTGATGTGTGGACCACAAAGAGACAAGTTAAGGCATGTTTCTAGACTCAGGCATTTAAAAACACTTCTGGCTCTATAGAGACAAAGCCAAAGCATTGTTCTCAGATCACTTTCAAAAGCAAGACCTCACACTGAAACCAATAATACTGACTTCTAATGAAACAACAGGACAGTCCCTTCTTCCAAGGTCAACATGGCCACAGATTGTGGCAACAGATTGTGGCCATGTGGTCTACAATTTCATATTTCCAGCACAATTAGACAAGTGTGCAACAAACTGATAGCAATTACCGATTTACACAGACTCCTAAACCTTTAAAATCTGAAAATCGTGTTCATGAAGAAACATAACAATCCTGATAATAAAACATCAATAGCTCTCTTCATAATTTAACCTGTCACCAACAGCAGATGATGGGAAATAATTTCGGGATCAACATAAAAAGCACTAAAAAACACACAAATAGTTATATTATACAATAGAAATATTTCTTCTTTACTTCACCTGATCATTGCTTAATATCTGTGCTGACTCGTCCTTA
This sequence comes from Anas acuta, assembly GCF_963932015.1. NCBI lineage: Eukaryota > Metazoa > Chordata > Aves > Anseriformes > Anatidae > Anas > Anas acuta. The sequence goes on along the minus strand of NC_088979.1, from coordinate 97,732,238 downwards.
ATTACATGGAAGCCATAAGCATCCTCTGCGTACAAATATCTAGACATCAGCCATGTAGACTTGCAAACTCAAGTTAGCATTAATTTCACTCCTAGGTTCTGGTTGAAGAATAAACAAGGTAGTACTTCTAGGTACTTAGCCAGGGTTGCAGTTAAAAAAAAACGTGAATCCTATGTTGAAACCATACATGTCCTCTGGTTGAAAAATGAGCTCAAGGACACACCTGAAGTATCCATAGGAAGGAGCATAAGTCGGAATTGCTCATGTAATTGTGCTTAAAAGTCAGTTGAGATCTGGTGAAAATCTTATTGGCTCTTCATCTTGTTCAGAAAAAAATCACATCAATGGACTTACCTTCCAACCTCAACGGTTCTGTGTGATTCTGTGATTCCAGGTTCACTTAAAGTGGTAATGCAAGGCAGCTGATAGAAGCCAATAAAGAATGAAGTCTGTTATAAACCAGTTGATTTCACTTCATCATTATATTTTCAATCGTTTCTGCAGTAATCTTGTTGTAAATGCTCTAAATTTTACAAAACCTCAGAACAAAAATTTAGGAAAAGTTTACATATCTATTTATGTGTTACAAATAGAGTATAGTTATAATTATGGACACTATAGAGCCTCTTCACCCTTTGTTCCAGCACTACTCAACTTGAGAAACTAGTGTAAAGGATGTAGAATTTATGTAGAGACTCTTTCCCTTGCATATCCTTGAAAAGTGAAGTATTTCACATCCTTGAGCATCACCAGCACAAACTGATACCTCATTCCTGGCTCACAAATGCTGGACTCCAGTTTCTAGCTAATATTACCACAACCAACCAAAGGTACTTGAAGTCATTATAAATAATAAAAAAAATTGTTACGATATGTACTTGCAATGATTGTAATTAAATGATAGTAAATGACCAGAGAACAACAACAAATGCAGATGTTTTAAATCTGTTAAATCTTTTTACTTTCCATACTTTTTAAAGAGAAAAACCTTAGTGATAAAGATTTATTTCGAATGTAGTTAAAGACAGAGTAATGAGCGAAGAAAAAATGGGTTCAACATTTTCAGCATTTGCTTTCTACAAAGTCTCCCATATTAAGTACAATTGGATTAGAAAGAGATGGTAAATAAGATGCTGAATACAGTATGGGGATTTAATTATATACATTTGAACTCTTAGTTCCTGCTGCTGTTGAATTCTTTATTAAAGAATACCATGAATGCCAAAATAATTCCATAAAATTCATGGTTTTAGATTTCAATTCACAAATCCAAAGAAAACTTTCTGATTGACCATACATCAAAAAAGAAATCATCTGAGAATCTGAGAAAACAGCCTGAATTCTAATCAATATTTAAATAAAGGTGATCCACTTTTTTTTTTTTCTTTGTTTTTTTCCTTTTCAAGGGGCTTTTAAGGGGCTTTTAACAGAAACTTCTAAAAAAGTCCACAACTATGCTGAATTCTTAGAGTAAGACAAAAGTGACTGATGAATTGAAAAGTTAACTGGCCTCAAGAAGAATATAATGGATTTCTTTGATCTTTATTTATTTATTTATTTATTTTTAATGTATTATTATTATTTTTCTAAAAAGGGTACTAGCTCAGTGCTGACACAAAGTATGATTAAGACAATGAAAATACATTTCAGGAAGAATATATATTTTTCTGATCTTATACTGTAAGTCATTTTTGCTCATTCATCACTTGCTGATATGACCTCCACTAAAATGTTGACCAGTTCAGAATCTTAATATAATCCAAATGTCCCTGAGACTATACTGTACATGTATACTATATGTACTGTATACTATACATCCTTAAGCCTTCTCTTCAATAAAAAATGTCTACATTTGTTGATCTTATTTGTTCTTACAATGAAGTGACATCTTCTTCTGTTGATAAATAAGCAATACTACAAAGCGTGGTGGAACAGAGGAGGAAAAGCGAGAGGAGTTGGTTTGTTTTTCTCCTCAGGTCTGAATACAAGTTTTGACTTCCCAAGTAATGGTCAGTTTGTTGATTACTCCTTAGGATTTACCTGATGGTGACTTTTTAAATTGTCATTCAGTTATGCTACATATCCTTTGAATACAGACACTGCTTATGGTAGAAACTGAACCTGGAAAAACATTTGTATAAGGAATTCTGAAAGATTGGGCTATCTTTATATTATCAATAATGAGATAATTTACTCTGAGTTTTCCCTGGCAATGCAACGTGCATATATACGTAAAGGTATCTCTATATAATGTGGACTTGCCTATATATGCTGACTCAACAATTACTCTGCTAAACTATACAGAAATTCTATTGCATTAATAGGATTAACAGGAACCCAGGACTAAACACTTGACTCTTAGAGCCAAGTTCAAAGAATCATAGAATGGCTAGGTTTTTTAGTGACCTTAATTCCAACCCCCCTGCCATGGGCAGGGACACCTTCCACTAGACCAGGTTGCTCAAAATCCCATCCAATCTGGCCTTGGACACTTCCAGGGATGGGCACCTTCAGCTTTTCTGGGCAACCTGTTTCAGTGCCTCACCACTCTCAAACTGAAGAATTTCTTCCTTTCTAATCTAAACCTACTTTCTTTCATTTGAAAACTGTTACCCTATGTCCTGTCAAGTTAAAGAACAATGAGATTAGTTAACTGCAAGGATATAGCCACAGGAAATTAGAGTTCCTTGCTACTGTAAGTTTTCATTCAGATTATTAACATTATTTAAACTTGTAACACTAAGAACCAAAAAGAAAAATAGTACCTAGATGAGACAAGTGAAAAAAAATGCATTTTGCTTTCCCTGTTCAAGTCAGTGAAGAACTGCAGCAGTCAACCCAGTGGAATATATATATATATATTTATATTTAAAATATCTGTATATACATTTATATAGTTGAGTACACAGATTGCTGCTTTTGAGAGGGAAAGAAGAAAAAGTTCTTACTAGTAGCTGCTTAAGTTTGAGAAGATTCTGGAATGTTAATATAGGTAAGGCAGTGTCAGACATACACTCAATATTTACAATTTTTCTCTTTTGTGTGGGAACTTTTGACTTTGTGACATTTGAATCCATTACTGTGAAATGGATTCAGATGTTGAAAAAATGCACCGAATTTTCCAGAGCATAAAACTAATTGTCTCTAGGGTAGAAAACTTCTATTTCTGTAACACAGAATAAATCAAAATCAATGTTAGATGAGCATAAATAAAATAGTCATAAATAATCTGTTCCATTTGTTAGGTTTTATGCCTTGTTTTGTATGAAAATTTCAGGCCAAAAAAAAGAAAAATCCTAGAAGTTCTGAAAAGTCTTCTAATGAAAATGACTTTACACAACAGTGGGAAAATACATTTTAATGAATCTTCAGCAATCTACTATATTGAAATATTTCTATTCAGTACAGTGTAGGAAACCTGACATTGTTTGCATAGTTTCTTCTGGACATGATTTTTCAGTAGGTTAGAGAATATCTGCAATATCTTGCAGGCAATATGTTTTCAAGTGATTAGTTCATACAGTGGAAAGGTCTGCTGACCTTAAGAATCCAGAAAGAAAATAAGTCTGTCAACTTCCATGATGCAGAGCTGAAGACTTGAATGGAATGCAGAAATTTGTTTCCCTAGACAATGTTAGATTTTGGTTGTTTTTAAACATCCAATCCATAGCTGCAAAACGGATGTGTTTTACACAAGACCTTTCTCCAGGATGGGAATCTCCAGACCCAGGCATGGCTCAATATTCTTTAATATTCTAAGTGCCTCACATTTCCATACATTTAAAATAAGAACTGAAAGTTAGCAGGGGATATTTTGCAAAGAAAAGGAGGATCTAGGCTTTTGTCCTAGCCTTTTAACTTTATTATCTGTTTTATATTGTACTTTAAATGCTATACCTCAGCAAAAAATCTCTCTCCATTTATTATTTCTGTCCCTCTCTGTCTGAACACTCAAATCAGACCCAGAAAAGAGCAAAATACTAAAGGACACCCCTCTCCATAAATAAATATATAAATAAATATATAAATAAATATATAAATAAATTAAAAAAATATTGTAAAAATGTCCTACAGAACTCAAAGTTTTTACAATGTTTTTCCATTAAAGGACTAACTCTCTTTTTCCAATACACATAGAAATTGCTTTGCCATGGGGCTGGATCAGAAAAGTCAGAGTGCTTCACAAAGACAAGTCAATAAGGCTGTGTAGTTATTTTTAACTCATGATGAGTGAACAAGTTTTAATGAAGAGAAGTCCCTAAAGAGAAAGTAGGTTAATAGAACAAGAAATGAGGTTGTAATAAGCAAAAGTTTGGCTCAGAGCTGCTTGAGGAAATATGGACCAGTGTTTCCTTGTACACCTTGTATACCTTGTACACTAGGATTAAAGCAAGATGCCTTGATTTACATAGTGTTAAAAATTAAAACCTATAGAGCTCAGTCATCAGAAAACACTATATCCTGCCTTCAGACTCTTGCTGGAGCATAGGTCCTTTCCTTTGGTAGGACCTTCTACCAAGACTCAGGTTTGGCATCAGAAACAGAAATGGCTCTTCTCTGATAGACAAGCACAACTCCTTCACTATCCCTCTCTCTAAGTAAGGTAGACATCTAAGCTTTAATTGTCCTCCTTCCTGGAGAGGAGAAAACTCTCCTATCAGGTTCTGCTCAAAGCATTAGGCTGACAGGCCACATGCATTTCATGAATAGTCCTGTTTAGTTTTCAATTTTAACATGCTCACTATATATCAAACTCTAATTTGGAGTGCATGCCTTAAAGATTTTTGCAAGCCAGTGCAAGCTTGTTCTACCCATGCCATGATCCAGTCAATAGCCATGTAGCTGTAATTAATTCAGTGTCAATTCTAAAATAAGAATTCCTCTTGAGACTGTGAAGTATATTAACTTGCAGACAGAATCATGTAGCACAAATATGTGACTTCAGTTTGTCTACAGAAGCGTGTGTGGACAGAGCTTGCATAGGTATTTTTCTTAAGATCCTACTTGAACTGAATTTTTTGAAGTTTTATAGCAGGTGGTTTTTATAGATGATTTTGACTCTCAAGCTTCCATAGATAGCACTCAGAAACACTTGGGTTAATCCTTGTGTTTGTAGGCCAGTTTAAGATCTTAACATATGTTTTCCGAATGTCTTTATAAATGCTGCCATCTTCTGAGTCTAGGAAGAGCAATAGAACCAAATCAACTTCAGCAAAAGAAGAGAGAGAAATACAGATTTCTCTGGACTGCCAAAGTACTGCCAAAGTATTTATTTTCTCAGACCTGATTTTCCCAAACCTAAGCTTCCAGTGTTGGATAAATTTGTTCACATAGTTTATATTCAAGGTAGAGTTAAAGAATGCCACTGGCAATTGTTAATCTGTGGCTGTGTATAGTTTTCCACTCCTGCCTGCAACAAGTGAAAGAATAAGGCAACAAGTGAGAGAATAAAGAAAGAATCTTACCGTTGTAGGTCAAATAAAGTCTTGAAAGATTAGAGGGGAGAGAAAGAGTCAATGGACAAAAATAATTATAGTGCTTAAGAAACTTTACAGAGTATACTGGGCTAAATCCTATATTCCTGTTTCCATGCTTTTTCCCTACTGGTTTTATACAAATCCATTAGAAGAGAATTAAATTCATATGGACTAGGTGATGACTGAAGGTGCGGTGGAGTTATCAGCTCATAAAGAAAAAAAAAGAAGTAGAAATTGAAGCCCTAAGGGGAAATTATGATTACATTTCAAGCAGAGCACCTTCATTTCCAGCAAGATCTCTGCTGTGCCTCACAATTTTGGAAAGGTTTGCTGATGACAGAATGGATTGTTTTTCCCGTTGTACTCTCTTTCAGTCTGTCTACAGGCAGTAGATTTAAATGTACAAATGGTATTTGAATGGAGCCTGGAAACTGTAACACATCAGAAATGACAAAGAGAAAACTCTTTAAAAAGGGAAAGAATGCAAGACAAAGTTAAGTTAGCAAGCATGCCAGTTGTATGAAGAACTGAAAAACTCTTTCTTGTGTTTGACATAGAAAAAAAATAGTTTTTTTTTCCCCCTGCAACTTCAGTAGACAATTATATCACTGATAATTGCATAAATCTTTTCCAGTGACAATGTTACAAATGTACCAATTACATGTATACATGAAAGTTTGGCAAAAGCCTTCAAGCACATGAAGATACTTTGCAGAAAACAAACACAAGCCTTGAGAGTCAATACACTCTTTGACTTACTTCAACTGATAAACACTCATGCATAGAGGCCTTTTTTCTTTGAATATGTCAGTCATGAATTTAGTGAGCTGTAATATTTTTCAAAATCACCAAAACCTTCAAAAATGATCTACCTAATATGAATATGAGGTACTTTGCTAATCTCTCCTACAAAGTAGTCCAGAATAAATCCATTCTCCATGTCTGTCTCCAAATTTCTCCCACAATTTCCTAAAGATTGTGCAGCTACTCCAAGAATTTAAGGGGCATTTACTTTTGCAACTACACCAGCTCTCACCTATAATGTGGCTGCACAACTTTGTATGACTGTATGTTTTCCTGTCCTAGCTTTCACATCAGCAATATAAAGACAACATCACATAAAGACAACATCACAGAAACTCCATGTCTAAGGTCAAAACTAATTACTGGAGGTCAATGTTATTTTTCTCTTCCCATCTGGATGAATTGTATGATGGTCATCTCCTATGTTAGGTGGATACGTAGAGAAGGCAGGAGACTTTGTACAGAGAAAGCAAACAATTAATTTTCATCCAAGTTCATGAAGGCTTCAGTTAAGGTGACACTGCCATACCAACTTCATACTAGATTTTCTTATACTATCTCACAAACCTTAGACAAATAGACTAAAAAGGATTTCTCTGAGACAGCAGGCAACACTGGCATTGGCACCTCTAGCTTCTTTAATGAGGAGCAAAAGCTGAGCATGTGATCAAAGAAGCCTTCAAAAGGCTCTGATGTTTCTGTGACTGAGGTTCAGTTGACTATTGACATTGCCTAGTTTTCTCAAGAAAGTACTTAACATTATGCACTGAAAAATTGGAGACTGTGGACAACAAAGGTTTGGATAGACAACACTCAGGATAGAAGGCCTGCCTGGAGAAATAAAATTCTAGCCAGAACCTCATTCACCAGATCCTCACAAACAAGAATACAGAGGGGAGAAAGTGAGTAGCTATGTGATGAAAATTAAAAACATCAGTATATTCAAAAGGAAACAAAAGCATAACCAGTTCCCTCAGCAGCCCTGTCCTCACTACAGATATGCTATTAGTAAATTCCTCTAAACTAAAGAAAGCAATTGTATTTACCAAAAGGGGACAATTAATTGTTTCAATATAGTTATTCTTACTTTTCTTCCTTCTCTACTTTGCTGTTACAGTAAAAATAACACAATAATTAAACAAAGTTAGAAACATTTACCATAAACAACTGTAGCAAGGACTCTGACAAAATCTTGCTAGCACACTGTAAACTGGCATGTCTGGCTGTTAAAGAAGTTTACCCTGGAAATGAACACAGACTATGACACAGTGGTTTTGATAACTCCTACAGTCAAGATGTTCTTTGTATTCTTTCAATCTTTTGTCAAAAAATCCTACACACTCCGACCCCTCAAACCTAGGGTAAATAGCTGGAAAACATTTTTCATTATTCAAGTACTTTCCTGGAAGTCTAAAAATGCTTCTGCTTTTTCCTTATAGACATGCTTTTGAATACTTGTTCTTTTAAAGGTTACAATTATACCCAACTTTGTTAATTTGGCAAAGATGTAATGAAAGAGGTGTTCTTATAAAATGGAAAGATCTAAATTAAAGTGACCTACTCGTTCCTAAATTTCTTCCATCAAACAAAACATTTGGCCTGTATTTCTTGTGAAATAGCTGAATAGGGACAACATTAACAACAAAATGTTTCCAAAAGGCTGTCTTGATTCAATTATATCACAGGCTGCAGATCTGTTTCAAGGGTTCCCTCTCCCATTTAATTCTCCTATCAATAATCATAAAATCAACTGTAGAATCATAGAATCACAAAATCATAGAATCACAGAATCATAGAATCATAGAATGGCTTGGGTTTGAATGGACCTTAAAGATCATCTACCTCCAACCCCTCTGCCATAGGCAGGGATGCCATCCACTAGATCAGGTTTGCCAAGGCCCCATCCAGCCTGGCCTTGAACACCTCCAGGGATGGGGCACCCACAACTTCTCTGGGCAACCTCTTCCAGTGCCTCACTCCCCTTACAGTGAAGAATTTCCTCCTAATGTCTAGTCTAAACCTATCCTCTTTTAGTTTAAGACTATTCCCTCTTGTCCTATCATTATCTACCTGAGTAAAGAGTCCTTCTCCATCTTTTTTATAAGACCCCTTTAAGTATGTTGGAACCTTGACAAAGTGCTTGAGCTGGAATTGCAGGTACCAATGGTGTTCCTCAACAAATATCCCTCCCAATAATTGAAGAGCATGTATGGAAAACACTATTCTCCCAAAGTTCCTTAAGAAAACAAAAAACAAATAACAAAACAAACAAACAAAAAAAACACACACAAAAAACCAACAAAACAAAAAACAAAAACCAACCAACCAACAACAAAAACCAAAATCCACAATATTGATTAGACACCTCCCTGATATTCTAAAATTAATTCAATTAGATGTACATGGAAGAATACCTGTGATATGCTTATGATGGCTATGGTATCTTGTATATATATTGTATATATATATTGTATAAATATATATATATATACACACATGTATTTATATATATATATTATACGTGTGTATATATATATATTGTATAAAATGAGAACCAATTGCCTCTTAAATTGTCATTTGATGCTGATTTTTAGCTATTAGGAAGTGTTTCTTTTCTCTGGATGGAGGTGAGAGAAAGTAGGTCAGCCTCTTCCTCAGGAGATGGAAAAGATTATCATTTTTCCTGCTTTCAGGAGAAGGGTGTTACAACTTCATTTGCATGCTAATCCTCCTCCTCCTTTATCTTTAAAGATAATGGAATGAACTTGGTATTTATGGATTTAGTGGATTTAGATTTATGGATTTATTTAGGCATTAAGTTTGGTAAAACACAGAAGAAATAAAATGTTACTTCTTTTATGAGACTCATATACATCCAGAAAGTACCATGTCTGAGGCCATGTATATCATGGTGTTGACATGTCCAAGATGATGAGAAAGTTTTCAAACTTCCTTAACCTGAATGGTGTTTTACAAGTTTTAGCTTCTTGAGAATTTCTTGCTTCTAAGAGGACCAAATGCCTACTTTAGCTTTTCTACATTGAACCAAAAGTTGGTCAACCTCTGCCAATGATTTTGTCCTCCAAGGTAACACCTGTTTACTGGAAGTTGTCTATTTGAAGACAACTTTGTCTATTTGGCCTTTCACTGCTCTGCAGCATCACAAAAATTCAACCACAGCTGGAGAGTAAGGTTCTTTTGAGGTTTTATTACCTAGGCAACGTTTGAAACTACTCATAACTTTCCAATAATAATTATGTATTTAAAATAATTTGCATTCTGTTTTTAATCCAGCTTTACAGTGTATTACTTGGAAAATACTAGACATTTTATTTTAGTGAATAAAAAGGTCTGTAGGATAAAACTCCAAATACAAGGTTAATCTACAGAGGAAAAAATAGAGAACAATCCACATTCAATAACTAAATGTTGGAAAATTGAAGAATTGGAGGCACAAATTAAATGCTACTTAAAATGAATTACAATTCCATGTCAGCTTAAAAAAACGCACACACACACACAAAACCCACCTCTGTTTTAAGAGACTTTCATGCTATTAGTTGTATTTTCCAATAGTTTAGTTAATAATAAGAAAGCCAATTTTATTCCAACATACCTCAAATTAAATCCTCTAGAGTTCTTTTCTTTTTCATTCCAAATATTAATTCTGTTCAGGTATTTAGCATTTCAAATTGTTTCCATAGATATTTATTTTACATGAAAGATACAGATCAAGTATAAACCAGGTTTACAAAAGAAAGAGACAGAAAAAAACTGACAAGGTGATATAATGCCCCTTTTACTTGGTTTTGAAATTGGTCTTTATACTGAAGTATATTATATACTGTATATTAAACACTAAAACTAAATGTTTAAGATATAGGCAGTTTGGGTTCAATTTCGGTAAGCCAGCCATGAACAGTGTACTTATTAGTGTTGCTAAAAGGTAACAATTGTAAAATCAACAAGGATTTGTCTTTGCAAGACAAGTTTCATAAAAGAATGGAAACATTGAGGATTGCTTTCGATAGAGAGCTGCACTGCTTACAATTGTGTAATGAATGCAAAATTTCCTAAGAAAATACCTCAATTAAGGCAGAGCTCTATGAAAGCACCAAATATCTTGAAACAATAAAGGAAACCATATGCGTACTAGGCCTTAATTTATTTCTTCGTTAAATGAATTGTTTTCATACAACTTTCCTACTATTAACATGTAAATGTGAGAAATAAAAGGTGGAAGCTGAAAATGTGGAAGAAGAATTCATTCCTAAAGCAAGAATTTGAGAAGCATTCTTTCCACCTGTGAAATATTAGAAGAAAGTTGTAAATAGATCTGATAAAATTACTGTGTATTAGTAGGATAATGCAGCTGCTGCAGTGTAAATTTTGGCTTACACATGAGGCTTATTCATAATCTATTTTTATGATTTTCAAAATCCAACAAAATAAAAAAGACCACTGTCTAATTGTTACCATACTGTTGATTCAAAATCTATTTGCAGTGCACCCAAGCATTTCCCTCTTCTCTCCTCCCCCTTTGCAGTCATACTTTTCCCAGCCGTTGAGTACTGCTAGTTATAGCATTTGATTTCTAAAATTACACTGGGGCCCATCTTAAAACTCTTAGTTAAGAGAATTCAGATAAATGAAATGCCATGTCTTTCTTGCAATGTTCCTTTTCTTGACTCTGGCAGAATATAGCTTCTTAATCATCTAAATGTTTACTTTTAAGAAGAATTTACTATTATAATTTTCTTTATTGTTTTTTACATTACTTTTTTTTTTTAATGTCTTTTTTAACATTCTGAATATACACGAAAGCACAGATGAATTCTATAGATGACTGCAGGTGTTCAATTCATGCTGATGTGACTTTAACAAATACTTTAAGAACTAAAGGTGACAAATAGACTCAGTACTTTGGTAATTGATCTGCATTATCAAACTAGAGTAATATTGACACTAGAATAATTGAAAAGATTGCACAGGAAGTTCCAAGCAAATTAAATTTTAAATCTTTGTTGCATATTCTCAATGCAACTGTAAAATTTCCATTTGTGACCTAAAGTGAATGTGTCTATATAATTCCACAAATGATTTCACTGTTTCCTCATACCTGTTTCATTTAACCACGGATTTATATTAGAATCATTTTACTGTTAAACAGGATCTGCTTAGCTATCCTTTTGTTCGTTCTTTTAGGTTCCCAGCAGACATCTAGGCTCAAAAGACACATAAAAGAGAACAATCCATGTATCAAGGTATTCTTCACCTGACTCACACCTGAACTATACTCACCTAGGTGTCAAAGACGACTTCTGCTTACTATTAGAATCCTAAGAAAAGAAGTCCATGTAGTATGTACTTTAAATGAGATAAAACAGTGTGATCTATAATCTGATACAGACACTAAGTTTAGTTTTATTATAAGTCCTTTTCACATTTTTAAGTCACATAAGCATTTGCATGCATGTACATGCACACACATCTTAGAACAATCAAACCTAATTCAAAGGAAAGGGCTGGTTTCTATGCTGATATGATGGACCTGCAAGTTTTCTTACTGTGTTGTAAGTTTCATGAGTCAAACACCCAAGAACCATGTATTTTCTAAGTCATTCATATCTCATGAGAAACCACCTGAGCCTAGTCTTACATGACTTGAACATTTACAAGCTTGAAAAAATAGTTGTATATAGTGGTTTAGAACAGACAGTATGACTGATCCATTACATGGAAGCAGTGCAGGGAAACTGCAAGTATTGTAGTAGTTTCACTATTGTAGTAGTTTCACTATTTCTAAATGTTTATTCTGTGCTATTTTTGTCTTAACTAAAATACTTCATTCCCTTTCAAGATTCATCTGTAAAATTAATTTTTGATCTCCTTAATCCCATTTTTGGGTAATTTGTGTATCCCAGTGTCTGTGTCCTATTTAGTTACTTGTATAGTGCATTGTTATGCAGTTACATTAACACTCAAAATCTAAAAATACAAAGTCTGTTCACCAGCTTTCTTGAACTTTTGCCCAGAGATATTTCTCATACACCAGTGGGCAAATTTACCACAAGAAAAGAAGAAGCAAAGGTTTCTTTGTCCCACTTTCTATTTCAGTTTGGGTAAACCACAAATTAGATCTATTGTGAGGGATAATAAATCTTCGAAATAGAGAGTCAATTAAGTCTAACAAATATTAGATAAATTAATGAAAATTGAAGTGAAAATTATTTAGAATGTGAAAATCACATGTGATTTTTAAAAATAGTTTTACCTATTGGAAAGTCTCACAAACATCTTAAGGCATCTGAGTGGGACAATTCTTTAAAAGATATGTATATATATTCATGTGTATATTTCGATATATTTTTTCTTATAATTTCTCAAAAATATCTGTCATTATTTTTGATTGTTAATTATTTCAGATACGAAATTGATCTTTTTTACATGTTTCTTTCCAACAGCTTAGGGTCAATGACTCTTTGTTTACAGTGAAATATAATACTACACTGAAACTATGGCTTTCAACACACTTCCATGTAAAAACTAAAAAAAACTCTGACTAATTCACAAGTTGAAAATATATATTACAAATATTGGTTAGAATTAAATATTTTTAGTTACATATTGCATTCAGTTATCACAAACATTGTTAAAAAGTAAATCTTGATGACTTAATTACCTTATCAAAAAACTTTAAAATTTGTACACAGAAATATTGTCAAAAATACAGCTTAATTCCTCCAGTGAACGTGAAGAAACTTTATATACTCATCTACTGACATGCTGCCTTGTAATTGCTGAGAAAGGGATTCAATACAATCCATGGCATAATAAGATAATAAGATAAATATATATAAATATATATAAATAAGATATATATATATATAAATATATATTTAAATATAAATACATATTATATTTATACAATAAATAAATATATATATATTTATATATATATATAAATATCTTATGATATACGATAAAAATATATAAATATATATATATGTAATATATATATATATATAAATATATATAAATAAGATAAATAGTAATAAGATAAAATGCAATGAAAATCATGATCAAGAATTCAGGTCATCATCTCTACTTTCATAGAAAGAATTGTTCCTAAGAGTGCTCAGTTCCCTCTTTGACTTAGACTTTGGCTTTTTCCACTGAACCTTGAAATGAAGTTCTGAACTGGTAATGACTGGGAGTGTACTTTGGCACTATATAGTTTTTAGAATATGAACCTCTATATCATGGTGAAATCCACTAGTGATTGTCACAGAAACCTGTCATGAATGTTTTCCTATAAAGCATCTCTTTTGATGGATATTTGTAGAATGTAGTCCTTATTATTCTTCTTTTTCTTTCTTTTTTTTTTTTTCTTTAAAAATCATTTGAGAAAAACATTGAAAATAAATAATCAGGCTGACCTTATGTAGAAGAAGAAAAGAACTCTAATTTTTACAAGGAACAACTGAACTCACATATCTGGTATAATATTATGAGAATGAAAATACTCATCTTTTGAGAACTTCTCAGCAGGAGAAGTTCTTTCACTTGTAGTTTTAGGACAGGACTGTGAATGTCAGACTGAAGAATTTATTCTGTGACATCTGTCATATTTGCTTACCTTTTGTGTTTTATCTTTTCCATCCAGTGAGCTGAGATAAAGGGTTTTGTGAGTTTGATTATGATATCAGTAAAAAGTTTTAAAATGAGCAAACAACCTGTAGTTTATTTGTTTTTGTTATTAGCTTTACTACAGACACAAATATATTCATTGACCAAGATATTTGTTACCTTGGGCTTACAGACACTTTGAACTGTGACCTACCAGTACTATGATCCTGAGCTTTGATACTAAAAATCATACAGTCTCTGATTTCTGAGCCCAGGGGTATTTTCTTAAGCAAATTCAGGAATCTGTGTTTTTAATCTGTGTTTTTATACTTAAAAAAAAAAAAAAAAAAAAGAGAGAGAGAGAGAGGGAAAAGGTTTCCTATAAAGTACAAGTTTTTCATCAACTGAGATAAAGTAAACTAGTTCAGTTTGAAGGGGCTTTCAAAGGCCATTTTGTCTGTCTGCCATACCTCTTCATGGCTAACCAAAAGTTATAGCATGTAATTGAAGGCATTATCCAAACTTTTCTAACACTGACAGGCATGGGGCATCAATCACCTCACCAGGAAGCATATTGCAGTGTTTGACCACCCTCAGGGTAAAGAAATTATTATTATTATTTTTTTTATATCAAGTATGAAACTCCCCTGGTGCAGCTTTGTGCTGTTCCCATGTGTCCTGTCTTCAGTGGCCAGAGAACAGAGACTGGTACCATCCTTTCTGCTTCTTCTCCTTGGGAAGCTGTAGAGAGCAATGAAGTCGCCTCTCAGCCTCCTTTTCTCCAGGCTGGACAAACCAAGTGTCCTTATCCTCTCCTCACAGGATATGCCTTCCAGCCCTTTTACCAGCTTCATTGCACTTCTCTGGACTCTTTCAAGGACCTTAGAATTAGTCATAGAACATTTTGGGTTGGAAGGGACCTTAAATATCATCTAATTCCAATCCCCCTGCCATGGGCAGGGACAACTTCCACTAGACCAGGTTGCACAAAGCCCCAGCCAGGCCTAAAACACTTCCAGGAATGAGGCATCCACAACTTCTCTGGGCAACCTGTTCCAGTGTCTCACCACCCTCTGAGTGAAGAATTTCTTCCTTATATCTAATCTAAACCTACCCTCGTTTGATTTAAAGCTATTGTCCTTGTCCTATCATTAGACTTTATGATAAATAATCTCTCTCCAGCTTTCCTGTAGGCTTCATTTAGGTATTGGAAGGCTGCTATAATGTTTCCTGGAACCTTCCTTTCTCCAGGCTAAACGACCCTAACTCCCTCATGCTGTCTTCATAAGAGAGGTGTTCCAGCCCTCTGATCATGGTGTTCCTCTGGACTTGTTCTAACACTTCCATGTCCTTCTTGTGTTGGTGGCCCCAGAGATGATTACAGCACTCAAGGTGGGTTCTCATGGGAGCAGAATAGAGGGGGAGAAGCAGGCCACTGACCTGCTTGCCACACTTCTTTTGATGTAATCCAGGATAAATTTGGCTTTCTGGGCTGCAAACGCACTTTTCTGGCTCAGGTTGAGCTTTTCATCAGCCAACACTCCCAGTTCCTTCTCATAATGGCTGCTCTCAATCCATTCTCCACCTACTCTGTATTTGTGTCTTAATATGCTTTTAACATCATGGAGCCCAGAACTCCACATAGTATTCAAGGTGAGGCTGCACCCATGCTGAGCTGCTCTCCAGCCACTCATTTTCCAGTCTGTGCCTGCGGCTGGCATTACTCTGTCCCAGGTGCAGAACCCAGAATTTACCTCTGTTGAATTTCATGCTGTTGCTAATTGTCCAGTTCCCCAGTCTATCTAGCACTTGTATTCACACAAATGAAGCTCTCAGAATTAAAAGTTCATTGTTAGGCTTCTAGTCTTTTCCAATGTGCCATTTACTACTGGATAGATCCTTCTGTGTGCATGCAGATTTAAATTAAGAGCCCTGGAATCTTAAGCTCTTTCATATGTAGCTTGCTGCCTCTGCTGCTCAAACATCACATATGTGTAGCCCACATGCTCTACAAACTTGTTGCAGTTTTGGTCCAGAAAAGCAGACAAACATATCGCTCCAGAAAAGTAGGTAGTCGTGTCTTCATGTCTCCTCCAGTATTTTCTATTTTTTTTTTTTTTTTTTTTGCATATCACCTGTACAAATCAATTTTAATTCTCACTTCTGAAAATTAAAGTGAGGCTAGAAATGCAAGCATGTGTACTTTGTTAAAAATCAGATTTCTGAAAAGATTTGTGACTCCTGAAGCTTGGGGATCCTGGGACCCCTACTCCAAAGTCACTGAGATTAAAGAGAACACTCATTTTGATGGATTTTAGATTAGAATGTATGACTATTGTGTTACTGTTAACTCTATATTAACCTGTTTCTAGCTATTCTAAAGAATATAAAAAACTTATTTTTAGAAAGATATCTGTATCTACTACAGGTAGCCCAATTTATCCTGACTGATTATAAAGGGAATGGGAGTTCCAATTACAATTTCTTTCCAAGGTTTTGTTAATACTCTAAGTATTATAGTCATAGCTGAAGACATCAAAATTGTAGCCAAAATAAGTAAATAAATAAAATCACTCCACCCCACCCAAAGCCTCAAACTTTATTCTTTATTTTCTGTATTTCCTCCACAACAACGTTTTCAGCTTCCCTGTGAGAACTCTTTGGCGGCCCAGAAATTACCTACTCAGGGAGTAGGTTCATACCACATATTCTAGATCAATGATGCACAATCATTTAGAGCGTTGGAAGCAAAATATTTGCTAGCAATCTACAAGTAGGGTCAAGCTTTCTTGAAACGAATGTATGAATTTGGGGAAAACATAGAGAAAAAAAGATGGTGCAAGTGTTTAACTGTATATGTATATGGGGAAACATCTAAAAAGATAAGAATAAAAATGAGAAGACTAAATACAAATATCTTGCCCCACTCTAACATCAACAGACACTTAGCGACATCCTGGATATAGACACTCAATTTAAGAAATATCTCATAGATGTATGAGCACAATTCTCTTCTATACTCAGTTTAGCTCTTCTCTCATCTTCTTACTTTCAGTCTCCAAAAAGATAAAAGTTGTGCTGAGAGGAACCCCACTGTGAGCTGCACATGATTAAATCATTTTTAGATGGGTTTTCTGCAGTAAGGAGAATCTTCCCTAGATAGTGAGGTTACCAGACATGAGGATTCAAGTTAGCAGAAATGCTTTAAGAGTGCGGAGCTTGACATAATTTATGGTGGTGAGTGAGAACAGAAGAACACTTTGCATGTAATCTGGTCATGTGTAAAACTATGTATACCAAAACCAAACATATATGCATGCATACAAAAATACAGTCATATGTCTCAAGAGTATCTCATGAATATTTTCATCTAAGGGTGTCTTGACCAAGGTTTCTAGATATACCACCTGAGATAGAAGCAAACAACAGTCTTTCCCTTTAAATGAGGAATCCCATAGACTATTGAAAGATACCATCCCCCAGGTAACCTTCAGGGAACAGGTTTTAAGGACATATGAAAGTTACATAAAACACAAAAACTGTAAAACTATTCTTAAAATAAAAATAAAAATATGAATAGATGTAATGTGTCAGAAAAAATGTGGCCTGAATTTAATTTAACTTCCCTCTGCATAATGAAAACATGGCTCAAGCATCTCGTGAATATATAAGGTAGCGTGCTTATTTAAAAGCAAAACAGAGTTTGCATGATATCTAGGAATCTCACCCTGCTTAATCAATAACAAAATGTTAGTGAGTTGACCAAGTTATGAACAGGTTGCTTTCTTTCCATTTTAGTCACTTAAAATAAAGCAAATTTATTGAGATTCAGAGGAAAATGCCTCATTGTGAATCTAACATTTCATTTAGATTATTCCTCCAATTTCTAAAATGGATTGCCATCACTTCTGATAAATTAAATTTTCAGTACTTATGACATGGAAAAAAAATTATAATCCGTGAGAAAAAATATATTTAGCTGTACTAGAGATCAGTATAAAGTCACAATGTACTTCATTGAAGTGAATTGGATGCCACAGCCTATTTGTGTCTGAAGAATGTCTAAAAGTCTTGACTGTTTCAAGATTAAATCAAAGAACTAGGGGTCCTGAAAGGAATTTGGAGTATGTTACAGACTTCTGTTTCCTTTAGGAGCTTCCTCCAAGAGCTACATACAATTGTGCAATAACCCAGCTCTCATGAAATCTGATTACTTTGTTTTCTGCAAAAGAAAGCACTTAGGCTAGGAACATTGTCAGAATAAATTTCAAAGATTAAAATCAACGAGGTGAGAACTTGGATGAATTCTATTGCTGCAAATGTATTGACACGAGAAACTTACATGAAACTGACATGAGAAACTTAGTTAAAGAAAATCAGGCTGCAGGAGATAATGTTATTTCTGTTAACAATTAAAAACATTTCAGTAAAAAATGTCTGTACAGCATAGGATGAATCTGTACACATTTGTCCACTGGAGTTCTGTGCACATACTGAATCACTGTGGTACATTTTTTCAGTGGCATGGCAGCACTGCTTATATACAAACATCTCTCATTATATATTGATCACTTCTGGTAGATAGAATGATAATATATTAAATGTTTTGCTGTGTCCTGAAACACATATTCTTTCTTTAGGTGAGCTAATTTTTCACCAATGTTCAAAATGTGTAATTTATTGTTATTACTACCACTTGAATTATCAAGGTGTTCAGGATCCCTGGTTATGGATGTTGTCCCCATTTGTTAGATGCTATTAAAATATAGTTGAAAAGGATATCCAAAATTCCTTAACATTTAAAAACAAGATGATAGGCAGCAGCTGAACACATAAAAAAGGTTGTACATTCTCAGCATATCTGAGAATGACTTAATTTCATCCAATAGCCTGTGTGTTTTCAGCTTTAATTGTTGACATCACAAGCAAGTGCATTTTTTTTTTTTAATTTAAAAGCATGTTATTATTATTATTTTTTTAACCTGAAATGGATATTTCCTGGCAGTAAAATCTAGGATTTAACATTTGAATCAAATCATTAATTTGCAAAGATGTAGGGCTGAAAATAAACAAAGTGTCATTGCAGGAAGATCATGGCAATTTCAAAATTAGTCTCTGTTGCTAACTAAAAGATGACTTCAAAACAGGGATGTTTGCCCCTCCCCCCCCCCCCCCCCAAAAAAAAAAAGCTTTTATAGATTTGTTTCTAATCAGAATCAGCAGGTGAGCAAAATGCAAGGGCTATCTCTCTTCAGTCATCAGTAGCATTAAAAGACATTATTGCCATGGAATACCTAGCTTGGTAAGTAGAGGGTCTTGACTTCTTCCTTCAGAAAAAGAAAAGTCAAAATACCTCTGGGTTCAAACCTGCCAAAATAATATTCCTTATGAAATATCAAAACAGATGTGATAATCTGTAAGGTGTGAGATAACCAGTTTGCCTTTTTGAGAAGCAGAGAAGCAAGGCAATTAATAGTGTGTGTAACTATGACATGTATGTTAAAACAACACTTAGAAAAATAGTTGGCTATTAAAATAAAATGCAATACTGCGGCCTCAACATTAGTATGAACACACATTGTACAAGGATAACAGAAATAGCTAAATAAACTCTGAAACAGTTTCACTGTTTAAAGTGAATATAACCCAGAACAACGAGCGTTTAATACAGCTACTATATAGAATCTATCACTTGCCAGAATGTGTCCCTGAGTTGTTTTGGTTAGCTGTGTCTTAATGCCATGACTTAATTTTTCTACTCAAGTTTAGGGCTTCTTTTCTAACACTCTGGGTCTGTGTTGAGTTCATTAAACATTCCACACAAGATGGCAAATTTTCTCAATCATACCGCGTCAATGATTCATCCCTCTCTCTAGTTTTTAGAAGATTATAATTGCAAAGGTGCAACTTGGAACGAGGTTGTCAAGACCCAAATGATTACACTGGTTAGACAGATCTTTAACAGAAAAAAAAACCAAAGAACTTTAAATAAGAAAAGATAAGATCTTTAAGAGAAAAAAATAAATAATAAAATAAAATAAAATAAAATAAAATAAAATAAAATAAAATAAAATAAAATAAAATAAAATAAAATAAAATAAAATAAAATAAAATAACCAAGTTTCCAGAATATACCCCAGTCATTGTTTACAAGTGGAGTAACAAAATTCCATGATCATATGGTTTTCTTGTCTTCCCTGTCAGATACAACTTGTGACAGGAGTAAAGTAGAAGAATACAGAAGACTGAGTGAGGCAAAAGCACTGAGCCCAAACATTTCCATGTAATTGGGATCTTTTCATTTAACTGTAAGTATTGTAGTTGCAGTTATTGTTGGAGTAGATGAAAAGAAAAAAGAATAAATAAATTAATCTGGAATTGTGTTTTAAAATCAACAGCCCTCCTATGTAGATAGTTTTAGTGTTTACTTCATGGTGTCAATGGTCCCACTCTAAATAGATAATAATATTCATATCATATTGTATGCTCTAAATAGTTCATCACTCATAAATTAAGAAAAAAAAAAAGGCCTCAAAATGAAATTTATGACAGGAATAATTTACAGGATCGAGATTACAATGTTAGGAAAGATTCTTAAAATAACTCATTATTATTACTATTTTTTATCCAGTTTTGCTATCCAATCAGCATAAGTTGTTCTTTGTACATACATGTGATCTATAAACATCTTAACATGCTATACATTGAAGAAGAAGTTATTTGAGAGGCAAAATTACCAAAGCTTCCACTACCTTCTTCCCTTTAATTCTGTCATGAGTCTAAAGAGTGCTATCAAAATAAAAAATAAATTTCCCCATCTAATTTGTATGAAAAATCTGGAGAGGTGACTTAACAAAATGTTTAGATCTTTAACACTTGAAATGTTTTTCTTTGAAGTAAAATATCTTTTTTTTTTTTTTTAAATTTTTCTTATTTCTTTTCTCCAAAATAGTTTGCAGGTAAATTGTGTGCACAAGTTAAGGCAAGCATGGGTACTGGATAGCAGGCCTGCCCAGCAGTGCAGCTGGCAGTCCTTCTGATCAGCTCTGTGATGTGGTTAGTCTTTCCTGTCCTAAGAATCAGATTCCTGTTTCTGCAATGTGCCAAAATAAACATTTGGGTTTTAAAAAGTGCACTTCTGTCAAAGTGTTTCATCAGGTCTGGGCTGCTGGGGAGGTGAGAGTCATCAAAGGGACACAGGATAGAGAAGACTTGAAACCAGGACAAAAAATATGTTGTTTTCCCTATACCTCTTTTTGTAATTGAATGCAAATATATTATACATTTATGCTGCATGTAATGTGAGATAGTGTGGCAAGCAAACCAATAAGAAACAGACAAATTCTGAGAGAGGAGGACAAGTGGTCCAAAATGTGTCTGTAGAAGAATTGCAAATTGGGAGTAAAACCACAGAAATGCTAAAGGACAGGAATATAAATCCATTACAGCTGATTTAAACTGCCAAAATAGGACAAATGAGGCCAAAAATACCATAGGAACCCATACTTTTATGTATGTTGGCAATTCTCCCTCAAACCTGGCTCTAACTGGAAAATGTAAATGAATATGAATTTAGTAATAAAAAAGAGAACCAAACATTGTAATATAATTCCTCCACAAAAGGTTTCATATATGGAACAAAGTTCAGGTGTATTAGTACTTATTCAACCATATCTATTTGTCTTTATATCCGTGTTTTCATTTTCCATATTCAGTCAAATAATTGACAACCACAAGCATTCAAAATCACAAGACAAGCCTCAAAATAAACAAAATCCTGGCTTAAAAATCATGGTTATTAAAAAGAAAAATAAATTGAACTTTCAAAATGTATGTTGTGATCTCTTTTTTCTTTGGTTATTTCTGAAATGACAAAATAACATCTGTTCATTCTTTTAGACATTTTTGTGTCACTACACAGATCAACATCATATATATATATTAATGAAAACTATGATCTTTATGAAACGTCTCAACTTCTGGAGCTAAACCTAAGGATTTTCTTCCCTCCACTGATAGTTATGCAAGACTTGGAGTAAAGTCCCCACGGTAAAGAATGCTGAATTTTCTTTTCATGTGATAAGCCATTCACTCGCAGTAAATACAGTGTTATGGGTGAAAACACAAAACACAGGTGAAGATAGATATGCCTGACCACTGTCTGTTAAGGCACATCTGGTTTCTATCTGGGCAAAACTAGATGTGCCTGATGTCACATCTGGATTTCCTATATTTTCTATATTTGTTTCTAGCATTGGTATGTCTTAGTAAGATTTCTTCCTGGGTAAGGCAAGGCTCACTTATTATTAATAGCACACTATTCTTTCACCTCCTGAACTGTTGCCTGACTGCTAAATCTTTGATCTTATTAGAATTGTTCCTGTAATATAAGATAAAATAATAACAGAATATTATCTAGCACCAGGTGAACTGTAACAAGTCAGAAAACATTTCCTATTTTCTTACTAAGCATTTGAAATCACACATTAGCTTCATTTTACTTACTTAACTGTTAATGCATTACATTGCATTGCATTAACATAATTTACCAACACTACACAGCTGGTATTCTTTCCATATACAATCATGTCACAATTTTTTTCCAGTTTTGAATATATATATATATTTTTCATTTCCACAAAGATGAACCCAGTAATATTTTATAAGGTTGAAACATATGAGTGAAAAATTGGTTGGACTGTTGGTCTCAAAGTGAAAGTTATCAAAAGGGATGTCAGGGGATTGAGGTGGTTAGTGGATGGAGTCGGAGTGCAGGCTGTGTTTTCCTCTATCCCTTCAGTAGCAGGGAGGGATACTGAGAGGACCCAGAAAATCCAGCTGACAAATACATGGCTGAGAAGTTGGTGCCATCACAGGAATACTGTATTTTTTTGATCATGGGGCAGTTTACTTGTCACCTGGCCTGATGGCTGCTGATGGGTCCCACCTGTCTGAAAGGGGTAAATGTATCCTAGTCCAGGAGCTGGCATAGCTCACTGAGAAGACTTTAAACTCGGTATGAAGAGGGATGGGGTTGAAATGAAGCTTGAAAGAGATGAGTCTGGGGGAACAATGCCGGGGTTGGGGGTGAGGGTAATGGCTCAACTGAAGTGCATTTACACTAATGCAGTATGAGCAACAAACAGGAGAAGCCATTGTGTGACAGAGAAACTATGACCTAGTCACCATTACTGAAATGTGGTGGGACCACTTCCATGACTGGAGTGCTGCAATGGATGGCTACAAGCTCGTCAGAAGGGACAGGCAACAAAGGAGGGGCAGTGGCATGGATCTTTATTAGAGAGCATTTCGATGTTGTTGAGCTTTGGGTTGGGAATGATAAGGTAGAGAGTCCCTGTGGATAAGAATCAGAGGGTTGGCCAACAAGGTGGCCAGTCTATAACAGACCCCCTCCTCCTGATGGGGGTCTTTTATAGACTGCCAAACCAGTATGAAGAAATGGATGAGCTATTCTACAAGCAGTTGGCAGAAGTCACACAGTTGACAGCACTTGTTCTCATGGGGGACTTCAACTTCCCAGACATATGTTGGAAATACAATACAGCCCAGAGGAAGCAGTCTAGGAGATTCCTGAAGTGTGTGGAAGACAGCTTCCTAATGCAGCTGGTTAGTGAGCCTACCAGGAGGATGCCCCACTAGACCTGCTGTTCATGAATAGAGAAGGACTGGTGGGAGATGTGGTGATCAGGAGCTGTCTTGGGCAGAGTGAGCATGAAATGGTAGAATTCTCTATTCTCGGTGAAGTTAGGAAGCGGGGTCAGTAAAACTGCTACCTTGGACTTTCAGAGGGCAGACTGATCTTCAGGACACTGGTAGGGAGTGTCCCTTGGGAGTCAGTCCTGAAGAAGATAGTCCAGGAAGGCTGAACACCTCTCAAGAAGGAACTCTTTAAGGCACAGGGGCAGGCTGTCACTGTATGCTATAAGATGAACCATTAGGGAGGACTGGAGTGGCTGAATAGGGAACTTTTGCTGAGTCTCTGGGAGGAAAAAAGAGTTTATGTCCAATGTAAGAAGGGACAGACAACTAATCTGGGGAGAGCACAACGAAGTTGATAGCATATGCAGGGTAAAAATCAGAAAGCCCAGCATGAGCCCAACCTGGCCAATGTGGTAAAAGACAACAACAAAAGATGTTTTTACAAATATATTAATGGTAAGAGGAGGATCAAGGAGAGTCTCTGTCCTTTTCTGGATGCCGTCTGGGACATGGGACATGACTACTGAGGATATGGAAAAGGCTCAGATTCTCAATGTCTCCTTTACATCTGTCTTTAATAGTTAGATCAGTTATCTTCAGGGTATTCAGCCTCCTGACCTGGAAGTCTAGAATGGGGAGCTGAATAAACTTTTCAAGATTCATGTGGAAATAGTTAGAGACCTGTTGCTCCACCTGGACTATCACAAGTCCATGATGCCAGATGGGCATAGTGGTTTTATGCGGCAAGGTTTTGGTAGAGGGGTGCTGCAGGGGTGGCATCTGTAAGAAGAAGCCAGAAGCTGTCCCATGTTAAAGGCCAGTTTCAGCTGGCTCCAAAGGGACCCACTGCTGACCAGAGATGAGCCAATAAGTGATGTTGTTTGCACCGCTGAGAGAGCAGATTTAAGAAAGGAAAAAACAATCTGCTGAGCAATAGGAGCTGGGAGAGTGAGGAGAGAGAAATAGCCTTGCAGACACCAAGATCAGTGAAGAAAGAGGGGGAGGAGGTGCTCCAGGAATGGAGCAGAAGTTCCCCTGTGGCTTGTGGAGAGGCCCCTGGAGGAGCAGGCTGTTCCCCTGCAGCCCATGGGTCCCACAGCACAGAAGATCTCCACACTGCAGTCTGTGAAGGAGCCCCTGGCGGCACACGTGGATGTGGCCTGGAGGTGGCTGCGGCCCATGGAGAGCCCACACAGGAGCAGGGGGTCTGGGGGGAGCTGCCACCCAGTGGGGGACCCGTGCTGGAGCAGTTTGCTCCTGGGGGATGGACCCTGTGGGACAGAGCCATGTGGGAGCATTTCTTGAAGAGCTGCTGCCTTTGGTGAAGCCCATGTAGGATCAGTTTGAGAAGGACTTTATCCTATGGGAGGGATCCCATATTGGAGGAGTGGAAGACTGCAACCTCCATTTCCCTATGCCGCTCAGGGGGAGGAGATGGAAGAGACTGGATGGGGGAAAAGTGTTTTTAATTTGTTTTCTTTGTCTCTCACTTCTATTAGGTTGTTAGTAATAGGTAATGAATTTCTCTTAATCTCCATGTGCTGAGTCTGTTTTGCCCATGATGATAATTATAGAGTGATCTCCCAGTCCTTATCTCAACCATTCAGCCCTTTCCATATCTTCTCCCCCTCTTCCTTTGAGAAGGGGGAGTAAGAGAGTGGTTCTGGTGGAGCTCAGCTGCCCAGCTGGGTAAAACCTACAGTGGGATCCACCCCAGGGTGCTGATGAAGCTGGCAGACCTGATTGCTGAGCCACTTTCTATCATCTATCAGTGGTCATGGTCAAACAGAGAGGTCCCAGATGATTGGAGAGTTGTTAATGTGACACCTGTCTATAAGAAGGATTTTAAGGAGGATCTGATGAACTACAGGCCCGTCAGCCTGACCTTGGTGCCAGGGAAGGTTAAGGTACAAATCATATTGAATACAATCACACAGAATGTACTAGACAACCATGGGATCAGGGCCAGCCAGCATAAGTTCATAAAAGGCAAGTCCTACCTGACCAACCTCATGCCACCAACAAATGCCAACAACTATATGAAGAAATCTGTTATGTGTGAAGAAGCATCTATTTATATATTTGCATTTTTGTGGCTGGGTATATTTTTATTTTAATATGCAGTGCCTATAATCAGAGAAGAACAGTCAGGTGATTTGTGCCAATATTTAAAAATTTCATTGACTGGCCATACAGGAAAACAAAAATGCAAATCAGCTTGATCACTGTGGTGGTTCCGCTCGAGTGGGCAGCCGAGCTCCACCACAGCCGCTCTCTCACTCCCCCTCCTCAAGGAGGAATGGGGAGAAAATATGTGAAAAGGGCTCAAGGGTTGAGAGAAGGATGAGAAAATCATGCAATAATTATTGTAACGGGCAAAACAGACTCAGCATAAGAAGATAGTAAGATATATTGCTCATTACTAACAAGCTAGAGAAGTGAGAAACAAAGGAAAGAAACCAAAAGCACCTTCCCCCCCATCCACCCTCTTCCACCTCCTCCCCCCGAGCAGCGCAGGGGAACGGGGGAATGGGGGTTATGGTCAGTCTACAGCGCTTCTCTGCCGCTCCTTCTCGGTCACTCTCGTCCCCTGTACTGTGGGGTCCCACCCAAGGGATACAGTCCTTGATGAACTGATCTGGTGTGGGCTTCCCACAGGCAGCAGCTCTTCCAGAACTGCTCCAGATATGGGTCCATACCACGGGGTCCATCCCTCAGGAGCAAACTGCTCCAACCTGGCTCCCCCACGGGCAGCAGCTCCTGCCAGGTCACTTGCTCCTGCGTGGTCTCCTCTCCACGGGCTACAGGTCTGGCCTGGGATCTGCTCCGGCAGGGGTCTTCCACAGGCGGCAGCCTCCATTGGTGCAGGGCCACCTGCTCCACCGTGGTCTCCTCCACGGGCTGCAGCGTGGAACCCTGCTCCACCGCGGTACTCCATGGGCTGCAGGGGGACATCCTGTTTCACCGTGGCCCTCACCACAGGCCGCAGGGGACTTCTGCTCCGGTGCCTGGAGCACCTCTCCCCCTCCTTCTACACTGACCTTGGCGCCTGCAAGGCCGTTCCTCACTCCCTTCACTCTCCCAGCTGCTGTGTGGCGCAGCGTTTTTTTCTCTGTCTTAAATATGCTCTCACAGAGGTGCAAAACAACATCGCTTATTGGCTCAGCTCTGGAAAACAATGGGGCCCTTCCTAAACATGGGGCAGCTTCTAGATCTTTCTCACAGAAACCACCCCTATGGCCCCCTGCTACCAAAACCTTGCCACGTAAACCCACTACAATCACTTGGAATTTTCATTATCATCACATGGATTATGGCAGGTATATTAGTGCTGGTTATAAGTGTTAAATTTTATTTTATTTTATTTTATTTTTTTTAATCATCTTTCAATCAAGCTGTAGTGACAGTAAGCAAAGAAATTCATAGTTTCAGCTTCATGCACTTTTCATTCTTTCAGCCATTCTGCTTCCTTGGATAGGATATCATGCATTATTTACCCAGACGTATTAATATTGCATTGGTTCTAGCCTATTTTTTTATAGAATTGTCCATAAAACTTTTCTTGTTCTTTATTTTTCTATACACTTTTAATCTTTTTTTCTTCCCCTATATGTTTGTGCCCCCTCTCTTCTTGTTCTTTATTCTACACTCTCTGTTTTGTAATCCCTCAAACATCTTCCTGTTAAAACCATTTAACTTTTCTGTCACTCAGTTAGAGACTTTAAACACCTGTATGCTTTTCCATTTGCAAGGAATTCCCTTTACTACTTAGAATACCTCATCTTATTAAAGTTTTCCAAAAATTCCCAACATAAGTTGTATCTTTTCATCTGTGTATCTCTAAAGACACTGGGTCACACTCCCTGTTTCTGATGAAACTCATTTGAATTGTGTACAAGCAATAGCCTGAACAAAATAATGTTCCCAAAGTCTGTTTTCTATCCAGCAGCTATGCAAACAATCATTAGCCATTTGTGCTTCCAGGACAGTGTCTGGATAGTAAGGTATTTAAGTGTGTAGATTGCCTTTCAAATGTCCCTGAAAATTTGAGACCTGTAGTCCTGAGATAAAAGCTACCTTGAAATGGAGGAATAGTTTAAAATAACTCAGTTGTCAGTAGAAAGAGCTTCCCATTGCAGACAACATGAATAAATGTGTTCAACCATCCCTAAGACTGGACATTAATTTCTCTTCAACAACTCTAATTCATCCACAGATAACTACTTCATATACTGTAAAGACTTGCACCAAAAGACATAAGCATGCTATGAGTCTACCTTTATAGCCTCTCTGTAGATAGATTACTTTAGGCAAATTTATACAGTTCATTTGTGTGGCCTATCATTTAACAGTTTCTAAGCTACAAAGACAATAAAAATGACAATAAAAAATAAATCTGATGTAGTCTTTTCTAGTCTTTCCAAACAAGGTGATGATGCTCTTGGTGACTTGAAGTCATTAATATATTTCTTAACAAAGAAAAAAATCAAGTTCTGTGGTGATAATTCTAACAGTTGTTCTTTCTGCATTGCATTCCTGACATCGTTTTTTCTTTTTCTTTTTTCTTTTTCATTTTCTTTTTCTTTTCCTTTTTCTTTCTTTTTCTTTTTTTTTTCTTTTTCATTTTGTTTTTCTTTTTTTTTCTTTTTCTTTTTCTTTTTCTTTTTCTTTTTCTTTTTCTTTTTCTTTTTCTTTTTCTTTTTCTTTTTCTTTTTCTTTTTCTTTTTCTTTTTCTTTTTCTTTTTCTTTTTCTTTTTCTTTTTCTTTTTCTTTTTCTTTTCCTTTTCCTTTTCCTTTTCCTTTTCCTTTTCCTTTTTCTTTTTTTCCTTTTCCTTTTTCCTTTTCCCTTTTCCCCTCCCATAGTCTTTGGCAACATTTAAAAAGAGAGCAACCATTTTATACAGAGATGTCCCCATGAGCAATTTTGCCAACAAATGATGAAGCTCATTAATGTAACAGAGATATGGATAAGTGCTTTGATTTTATTTTTCCTAGATATTTTTCAAAGATCTCAAACTTAACCTTTCCCTGTAATTTATTTTGTCAAAGGTACTTAGTCCAGCTGTTAGTTCGTTCCTGTAAATGCCATCTGTTACACAAATCAAACCTACTGATATTTCTGTAGTCCTTGCTACTGTGAACATGTACTCTTTTCATCTGCATCAGATTCTTGTAATGCATTTATATTCGATACGATACTTGTAATTATGTACTTTATGAGAAAGATTACAGGAAACTTGAAAAAATCCATTGCAGTTAAGGTGATTTCCAACAATTCTAGCTATGTCAATTCGTAAATTTCTGTGCTCCTTAGCAAACATTTTTAACAAGAACCTTTTTCTTTTTTCTTTGGTAGCTATATTGTCCTCATTCTATTGCTTTCTTTCATAGTTACTCTTGACATCCCTTCATAAAAATATTTCTTTAGATCTGAGACATATTTCAGAAGATTCAACATATGAAGTAAATATAAAATTGGAAGTTTGCCAAGATAGAAAACCTATTTGTTTCACTTGTCTGATGAGAATTAATTTCAGTTATTTAAGACCAAACTGAAATAGGTCCCTGAAGAATGATCTAATAAACCTGTAAAAGTGTCACCTTGCAGCCAACTTAATTTATTGTCACTAAATAACTGATGTAACACAGGTCAGATTCTTAACAGCTAGCAAAATGATCTGAACATCCATTAAACAGAGATTTAACTGATGCTTGCCACCACTTATACATGGGTGATATGTGTTATTTCTTGCATTTTTATGAGTTTACATAACATCAAGTTCATGTGGTATAGTTAATGCTAGAACAAAGCAAAACTCAGTAGAATGCAACATAATCTGGTACACAGATGTTTGATCTTGTACTAACTAGTTAGCTTGCATTTTTATTTGGTTTTGGAGGGAGATGATATTTTCAAAGAAAGACAGTGTACTGCTACTAATCATGTATCAGCAGTTTATGCTAAATTATGGAGTAATTATATGGCTAATATCCAAGCACCACTTCCTCCAAGCTCAGTGTCGGTACGTGAGAAAGAGGTTGAGCAAGGGGGGCAGGAGACCTGCATGTATGGTCAAGGAGCTCTTGGGAAAATTTAAACAAAAGAAGAAAGCATACATTATGTGGAAGAAGGAACAGACCACTTGGCTGAAACATATGAAAGTTGTCAGAGAATGCAGGGATGCAACAAGGAAGGCTAAGGCCTAGTTATAATTAAAATTAGAAAAATACATCTAGGACAACAAGAAGGGCTTCTTCAAATACATAGCAGCAAAAGAAAGACTGAGGAAAATATGAGTGTGCTGATATACGAGGTGGGTGCCTTGGTGATGGCAGATACAGAAAAGGAGGAATTACTGAATGCCTTCTTTGCTTCGGTCTTGACTGCTAAGGCTAGCCCCTATGCACTACTGAGCCTGAAAACAAAAGATAAAACCTGGAGAGAGGAAGACTTTCCCTGGTTGAAGATGATTAGGTTAGAGGTTATTTAGGCAAACTAGACACCCACAGATTTACGAATCCTGATGGGATGCACCTGAGGGTGCTGAGGGAGTTGGCAGATGTGATTGCTGGGCTGCTTTCTATCATCTATCAGTGGTCATGGTTATCCGGAGAGGTCCTGGATGACTGGAAACTTGCTAATGTGAAACCCTTCTATAAGAAGCGTTGTAAGGAGGAATCATGGAACTACAGGCTTGTCAACCTGACCTCAGTTCCAGGAAGGGTGATGGAACAGGTCATCTTGAATGCAATCATGCAGCACATGCAGGACAACCAGGAGATCGGGGCCAGTCAGCATGGGTTCATGAGAGGCACTTCCTGCCTGACCAAACTCATCTCCTGCTATGACCAGGAAACCTGCCTGTTGACATAGTCTACCTAGACTTCAGCAAGGCCTTTGACATGGTTTCCCACAGTATTCTCCTGAAGAAGATGGCAGCCCATAATTTGGACAGGTACACTCTTTGCTGGGTTAAAAACTGGCTTGACATCCAGGCCCAGAGAATGCTGGTGAATGGAGTAAAATCCAGCTGGCAACCAGTCACCAGTGGTGTTTCCCAGAGGTCCATGTTGGGGCCCATCCTCTTTAATATCTTTATTAATGATTGGCATGAGGGAATTGAGTGGACCCTCAGTAAGTTTGCAGATGACACCAAACTGGAGGGAAGTGTCTATCTGCCAGAGGGTAGGGTGGCCCTGCAGAGGAACCTGGACAGGATGGGTTGATGGGCAGAGGTCCTGCACTTTGGCCACAACAAGCCCATGCAACTCTACAGGTTTGGGGCAGAGTGATTAGAAAGCTGGGCAGAGGAAAAGGATCCGGGGATACTGATTGATGTTCACCTGAACATGAGCTGTCAGCGTGCCCAGGTAGCCAAGAAGGCCAATGGCATTCTGGCTTTTATCAGGAAAAGTGTAACCAGCAGGATTGGGGAGGTGATCATCCCCCTGTACTCTGCTCTGGTGAGGCCGTACGTTGAGTACTGTGTTTTGTGCCCCTCACTAGAAGAAGGACACATATCCAGAGAAGTAGTACTATTAGTAGTACTATTAGAAGTAGTACTGCTATTAGAATACTAGAATAGTACTATTAGAATAATCCAAAAGTAGTACTACTATTAGAAGTAGCACTATTTCCAGGGAAATAGTAAATTATCACATAATTTTAAATTCTATCAGAAATGTCTCATGCTTTGGAGAAAACAGGTAAAACAGTTAATTCACAGATTATGTTAGCCTTTTATTTTCTTTTTAATTAATTACCTTTATTTTTATTTATTTATTTTTTGACCATGCTTTCCAAATCTCCTCTTATCTTCTCTAGGTAGTAGTAGAGCAAAAAACCCAGATTGATACATCTCATCTGATCTTAAAAATACCTCATTAATGAGGTTTGTAAGTCTGTGTATACTGCAAGCTAAAGTGTGGACTCCATGCTTTGAAAGATTTTGAGGGTAAAATGGTCTTATCTAACAGCAGCACACATACAAATGACAAAAATCACATAGCTGTATCAGAAAGGAATTTGCTACATATGACCAATCCTTGGGTTTTGAGTTGTCTATCGTCTTTTAATATTACAAAGTCACTGTGACTTAGATCACATAGACATCACATTCTGTCTACTGCACAGAGCTGCCAATTATCCATGGTACTTTCAGATTCAGATATGATCCTTCAGTTGTGAGGAATTTCCTATGTGTGTTGTCTATTTGAAAATCAAAATATGCAATTTGCACATCTCAAATACTCTGTTGTACTTTGTAACTCCAGAAGATTATTTATAACTTTTATACTGTATTTTACTTAATTGGCAGCCCAAGAACTTTTACTTCCACACTTCTCCAAGATTTTTTAATATTTAAATACACTAGCCTTTATGTTTATATTTATGGGGAGTGATTTCTCTTTTATTTATTTATTTTTAAAGTAATTGCATTATAAGCTGTCATGAAAGTCAGAAATATTTCTCTGTGAAGAGTTTCCTTTTTATAGTCTTATCCTAGTACAGCTTTATACCTGATTATAGAAGCTACATCAAGTCTGAAGAATGTACTGCAGAATTCTATAAAGAATTATCAGTCTGCCATCAGCTGTGGTTTTTATTTCAAACTTTAAATATTATCAGCCTCATATGGAGAATCAAATTTACTGATCAGTGCAATCAGTCTTTGTTACCCATTCACTCTTTCTAATCCTCTTCAATATTGCTTTCAGAGATGTAGAAACGAATTAGCAACTTGTTTCTGGGACGTACAGGAACTGCAGAAGAAAGATGAAAAGTCTACATGTATGTCACATAAAACTTTTTCTAATTGCATAGCTCAGTGGTTAGCTTAACATCATTCCATTAATATACCCAAGAAATAAGGTATCCCAGTTATATTTTAATGGTCAGATGTTACACTTTAGGAAGCCACCTATATTTTTGTGCTATTGATATTAATAGAAAATTAATTCTTGGACATTTTACCAAAATGATGAGTCGTATTTTCACAGTTTATTATTGAACTTGTTGGAACTGGTTCTAAGAATCTGAATGTTAAAATTACTCTCATCTAATCAAGAAATAGAACGAACAACAATGACTCATGCATAATTTTTAACCTCACATTTCTGATGGTCACAATACACCTCTCAAATTTACCAAAATTTATTTGCACAACATATTTGACAAATAATTTCAACAGTATGTACCCTGCAGAAACCCAGTTGCCTACACATTAGCCATTTACAGTCAAAAGCAGTGCTAAAAGTACCTCTTAAAATTATTAATTATGAGATATTTTCCTAGTTCTTCCAGTTCTTTAATAATGATGATTACTTCCTCCATAATTTAAGTGCAACCAGACACCACAGTGATGAGCTACATTGGGTATATACATAAGAAGGGTGTAAGGGTGTTTTCTTCCAGTTAATAATATTTTTAAACAGTTTCTTCATTGTATCCCTATAGCTGAATTACTGGCAAGGACAAGTAATAAACACTGTAGTGCTTTTCACTGCTGGTCTATATTTTGGCTGTCTATCATTTTTAAATGTATAGCTCAGGCCACCATCAATTCAAGCTGTAGTTACTACTTCAGGAAGAACATTTGCCACAAACATCAAAAATCAAGGGAAATTGGGTAAATTTGTTTCCATCAGACTATCAGAAAGAGGCAGAATTTACTTCTCCCTTAGTTTGATTTCTAAATGTAAACCAGGAGGCCTCTGCATGCATTCTTATCAGTTAAAGAAAAGTTTTTTACTCGGTGTCTGTGTTTTCTGGAACTTCTTTCTTCTCTCCACATACACAGGATGCAGAGAGAGATGGTTGTATATTATTTTCATTATATCTATCTACACAGAGATTTTTCTTCTCCTATGAGCTTTCTGGAAGCTGTCAGTGCTTAGTGTTAGTGGCATTCCCAATACTTGTTTGCCATTTAAAAATATATTAATTTAACTGTAGTTGTTATCAAGAATGAAGATAAAGCTCAGATGACACTTGATATACTTTATTCCCACAGAAGCCGTGTATCATCAGTTTGAGGTCAAACTCCAAGTTAGAGGTGTTTCATTAAAATTTAACCTGCAGCTCTAAACTCTCTCATATGAACAGGCAGGCTAGTCAAGCAGATCACCAGGGGAGTGACTTGGAGACAGTTAAATCATTGACCTGTTACCTCAGGATGACTTTGTTAGTAAAACATTGGCTTTCCTAGTGAAAAAAAACAGAGGACAGTCTGAGGGGTGTAAGGAGGAATGCTAATGTAATTTTTGTATCTGTCAAATGAGTAACTGCAACTCTCTTAATTTTGTGTATCAAATACATAGTATACAGCAATACACCAAGGACACATAACCTATCTAAAAACTGTAACAACTCATAACTTTAATGAAAACATCAGTTCACTGTAAGGATTACAGAGATTAAAGATGTCATCCAGGTACAATTGAAACTGCCTTTCTGTTTTTGTAGCCAGGAGTCTACAACCCTCACCTTGATGACCAGCTTGAATGTTGATTTTTTGCAGCTTTTCAACTGCAGGACTATCGTACTTGTGCACTGTCATGCTCAGGTCACATCTGATCCCGACTACAGATTTCCATTGTAACATACCATGCTTCTTTGGCAAGATAATATAATTTTGTAGTTTATGTGTAAACACTGGCTTTGTTGGCCACCAATAGCCAATTGGCACTTTTACTCCCTTTTCTTCTCTCTCCTCTGATTATTTAATGACTCAGTTAAGTAAATTTTTATTTCCATTCAACAAAACTGAGATTTCTTGATATTGTTCATAGCCATTAATGTTAGATGCCAGAGAGTTATCATACCAGAGAGTTATCATACCAGAGGTTTACTAATCCAGTATTATTCAGGCAAGCTATTCTACATTAAAAATGGACACTTGGGCAAGCCATCTCTGTAGCAGTGTCACTCACCCTGTAGTCTGCAGGTGGATGGTGGTCTACCAGAGTACAGCCTGGGAATGGGTTGTTGTTGTCCTGCTCTCAATAAGTCTGATTCATTAGAAACAGGTCTGACTGCATCATGGATCTATGGATGTAAACCCATGGATCACATTCACTGTTGCACTGTGTTAGTGTTTTAGATTAGAAT
This sequence comes from Anas acuta, assembly GCF_963932015.1. Lineage (NCBI taxonomy): Eukaryota > Metazoa > Chordata > Aves > Anseriformes > Anatidae > Anas > Anas acuta. Next base: position 97,697,498 of record NC_088979.1, on the reverse strand, counting down.
GTTTCTAACACTACATAATCATTTTGTTAAAAAAAAATATATATATCAACTTGTTTATACTAGCAGTGTGATTCTCATGACTTCTGTCAGCCATTCAAACATAGTAGTCTATTAATTTTTTGATAGCTGAACAACCCAGTTCTCTAGACAATAGTGCGTGTAGCACTGCTACATCTTTTGCTTCATTGATCTCTAAATGTTAAAGAAACCTTACCAGTTGCAAGTATTAATACTGCAGCTGTAATCTACCATATCTCTTTCTATATATCAAAATTTGCACAGTTTTTGTGTGGCTCTACTGATATAGGTTTGTCTTCTATTTACTCACAAAACTCACAGTTCTTTCATTGTGTGAATATGTACCTAGGAAATGTTGTGACAAAGGATGGATTGCATCACCACAACTATGATGCAAGCAGGAAATCCACTGCATGGGATGTCAGGAATAAGCAGAAAAAAAGAAATAAAAATGAATACCAGCCTACAACTTCTTAGAAATGTGACTTTATAACAGGGCATTCTGATACAAGCACAGATTGCTACAGCTGACAAATAGACAAATAGCTCTTGTGATCACGTTACAAATTTTTTTTTTTTTTTTTTTTTTCCACATCATTTGCAGGGAGAAAATCAGTTTGAGGCTGAGGAAGGTTACCTAAAGTTTCAAGTGCCCTTTGGTTGTGTAAGAGCTCTTCCTCCTATCCTCCTAAGAAGGAAAGCATTGAAATGTTAGAACAAAGAGAAGAATGAAGTGTAGGTGTGTGTGAGAACTGCTTGTTTGTTTGCTTTGTTTTCTTTAGAAATGAATCTCTAGAAAGACTTCCCTGCAACCTTTTCATAAAAATAAGATAACAGTTCCTTTTCATTTCTGTGTTTCTGTTACAATACCTTAACAATATTCATAAGGGAATTGAGTTGCTGTTCCCAGCAGTAGAACATGGCATAAAAGAGCATAATAGTCATCAACTTTTCAAATTGTGAATGACCACACAAGCTCCAACAATGATCTTATGAGTCACTTACTTTAAGGTTCCCTGGAGAAAACAAGTGGTTTGCTACTTTATTGCACTAATTAAACTATAAATGTCTGTGTCCTTATGGCTGGGTGGGCTGCCAAGATTCAGTGCTCTTCTTTTGTTAGCTACCTGACCTGCCATTGATGTCAGCCACAGGAATTAGCCTGCCAACAAAATCATAGGGCCAGGGATAACCTGCCAGACATGCACAGTGCTTCCACTCTTCTGTTTGTCTGGAACAAGAAGAAAGATCATTAAAATGTTGCCATGCATTTAATGATAAGTGTCTGCTACCACTGCAAATATCACAAACCTTCACATTTAACTCTAATTAATTCTATACTATAAAATATAACACTATAATTCTCCTCGCTTTGTTGCTTTCCTTACATAAAATCAGTTCTCATGCTAACAGTCTCCCACCTTTCAGTGTTTTGTTCATTATAAACTTACAGTTTCTTTACATTGTCAAGCAGTAAGGATGCCTTTTTTTTTTTTTTTACAACTTTACATTGAACCTCTCATATCTTTCAAAATTGAGCTCATATTGTTACTATCTGCCTTTCATGCTCTGCTAGATGCTCAGCTGATTTATTAGGAGCCAGTAGTCCTAAGTGCTTCACTCAAAGAGCTGTACCTTTCTGTTGACTGAATCTGCAATGATGCTTTACTCTAGCGTTCATAGCATCAGAGGGACTATCCGCCTGTAGATGAGTGGTAAGTAACTGTGACAAAACACTTCTTAAACTGTGATAATTTTTGAAGAGTGCAAGCAGGCCGTATGGATATACTTGGCTCACTGAAGCTCTCGAAATGCCTAGTTTTGTGTAGTCCACTGCAAGGAGTTAAGCAGCTCAATTCCTTTCAATCACCTCTTGAGATAACAAAACCCATACTAAACTCTGTGAACTGTACTCTGTTACAATTCTGCTAGGTATATTGATCTTTGGCTTCATATAGAAATTTCTCATTTAGTTGTACAAAATAAAACTCTTTTTTTCAGTAAAAATGAAACATTTTTAAAAATCAATAAATATTTTTTCTCACTTTATCTGACACTGTAGGTTACAGAAGTTCACATAGATTCCTTACAAGGAATTTTCACAAAGCCGTTTTCTTTGTGAAGATAAATAATCTAAGTCTTCACAATCTCATAACATAAAGGACTGACTGAAAAAGATCTACATCTTTTAAATAGATGCAGCTATATTATAATCTTTTCACATTCTAGTACTGACATTAAGAAGATTATGAGTCTTTCAATAAGACAGCATCTAAATTGAAATGTCATAGAATCACAGAATCATTGAATGGCCTGGGTTGTAAGGAATCTAAAAATCTGTAAGGAATCTCAAAAATTATCTAATTCCAACCCCTCTGCCATACACAGGAACCCTGGATCAGGTTGCTCAGGGCTTCATCTAACCTGGGCTTGAACACCTCCAGGGATGGGGCATTCACCACATCTCTGGGCAACCTGTTCCAGTGCCTCATCACCCTCTGAGTGAAAAATACCCTCTTCGCCTCTAATCTAAATCTCCCCTTTTAGTTTGAACCATTCCCCCTCATCATGTCAATATCTGATTGAACAAATAATTCTCCCCATTTTTGTGTAAGTCCTCTTCACGTACTGAAAGGCTACAGTGAGGTCACCCTGAGGCCTTCTCTTCTGTAGGCTGAACATCCCCAGCTGTCTCAGCCTATCTTCATAGAAGTGCTCCAGCCCTTGACCATCTTTGCGGCCCTCCTCTGGACCTGCTCTAACAGGTCCACATCCTTCTTGTGCTGGGGGCTCCAAACCTGGATGCAGTACTCCAGCTGGGGCCTCATAAGGGCAGAGCAGAGAGGGAAAATACCCTCTCTCCCCTGCTGGCTACACCTCTGCTGATGTAGCCCAGGATGCAGTTGGCCTTCTGGGCTGCAAGTGCACATTGCTGGCTCATGTCAAGGTTTTAATCCACCAGAACCCCCAAGTCCTTCTAGGTAATCAAAGGTAATCAAGGATCAATTACACTTTGGGAGTTCACTTGATAAACGTGCTTACTCTCATTGACAATCATGTTTCTAAACATTTTTCTTCCAGATTATCAAAGAAAAAAGTGCTTTTCTTTGTACTGATTTCAGAGAATGTGCTACTACAATAAAGAACACCTCATTAAAGAGAAAGAATAGAGAGAAACAAACAAACAAAACCAAAAAAAACAACAGAACAAATCATTTTAATCCTTGAATTGCATATAGACCCTGTCTTTGACAACTAGTAGACTCTGGCCAGGTATAAATGACTAAGAAATATCCCTGTGTGAGTTCCATCCATGTTACGACTTAGTTCCACAAATCTTCTGGATAATGACAGCGAAAAAATCCTCTGCATATTGGTAAAAAGGGATTAGAAGCAAAATGCCTGAACTTTCTGGAACTTTTTTTGGACCTACTCTTTGCAAAAAAAAATTGGTAACTTAATTTGCCATCATTTCACTATGAGTACAAATGACATCCCTTTCTTTAGCCAATCATAGAGAATGCTTACCTTTTTACATTAGATTCAGGCTTCTTTTTCCCAAGGAAAATCCTTCTCACAGATGGCTGGATCTTTCTAGGCTTTATAGAGGCTGGTTGGTGATATACTTAATTGAGCATGGTCCCATACTTAACAGTTGTTGCTCTGTGTCTGTAAACTTTACATGCTTTAGACTCAGTACAGACTCAGAATCAACAAACATAATGAGAAACTAGAAAAAAATGAAACATCTATTATTTCAATATAATTTTTCATCTGTAGCCATGAATATGCAGAAACCATGGTACCATTTTAAACTCTGGTCATCCAATAAGTACCAAGCAAAACTACACTTACATTGCTAGAGGGCAAGACTTAGTGTAACATCATTCAGTGGAGGAATTAAATTTATATATGTGTAAATACAATTTTTAAAAAGTGACTTAGATCCCTTTCAGGATTTATTTATTTATTTATTTATTTATTTTTAATGTTCACAGTCTGAAGGAGGCTTTGAGCAACCCCGTGAAAGGTGTCTCTACTCATGGTTGGGTGGTTGAATGAGGTGATCTTTAAGGTTCCCTTCCTGATCCAAACCATTCTATGATTCTATTCCATGATATTTTTCTCTTCTCCTCCTCCTCCTTCTCCATCTCTTCCTCCTCCTGAAGGATTGCCTTCAACTGCTTTTTATAATTTATGCTTCTTATACTCTCTCAACTTGAATTCAAATATGTACAGTTTCCTGGCAGTTCTATTTTGCACAGGTTGCCAATGACTGAATGGCTGTTCTGGCATGCACGCCATGTGTAGACCAGTCAGGTAGACGTTTATACTGTTTTCCTCAAAAACTCTTTATTAATTCAAACTCTAGAAACCTTGGCAACAGCTTTCACCACTCTAGATTTACCAAGTGGAAGAAACATATTGAAGGTTTGTGATTTTTGATTTTTGTGATATCTTTCTGGAAATGTAGCAAGATTCTTTTCCTATGGATAGCTATCTGTAGCATAGCATGGAATAGTCTATGCAAAGCAATACTTCAGCAGCTCCCAAATATTTCGTATCAGTTTTCACTATTTTTCAGGCCATGAACATTCATTCTGAAGACAGGAATTGAAAACAGTACAAAAGTAAATGAGCTACAGCCTGCAGACCTCCATTTGCTAGCTACTAAGATACAAATTTTCTTCAGAAGCAGTGCCTTTAGCTTATTCAAAATACTCCTGACCATACTATCTTTCCTCTCTAAAGAGTCATGTTGATACGTGTGGAATTTCTGAAAAGTCGTGCTTCGATACTCCTTTCTCAAATATTATATGTATATCTTCCTTTCAGTGGCCTAAAGGAGTTATGAATTGATAAAAAGCTGAAAATCTCAGGAAACAAACAAACAAACAACTAATCAAACCAGACGATATTTGCTTATTGGCACTTCTGGTTTTGTTAAATGCAAATCATAATTTCTAACTGACTCTCTTTTTGCTAGGATCATGAAAAATATGTCAGATTTTTTTTCCAAAGTTTTCCTCATGATATACTCTGATTCAGCAATGCAAAGTCAAAATTATTTATTTCTTTTGACATTTTCATGGCTTATTTGCTGGCTGTTATTGTACTGAGGAAACTAAAAGGAGCACAAGGGAAGAAATTAGAATTAGTATAGCTCTTTATTACCAATAAAGATTTGCCATAAATTTGCAATTCTAACATAAATGACATCATAAATCAGAATTATATTGTTATTGAATTAGGATGATGTGAACTAGCATGGGCATATGAATTAGGAATTGTGGGAAAAAAATAATGGAAAAAGAAGAATGCAGAGTATCAACACTCCAACACCTAGGTTATGTGTTGAAAATTGGAACAGTTGAAAATTACATATGTATAGACATTAAAATGTTCTCTCAGTTTATGCTGGGGATCCTAGCTATGCCCAGGTTTCTGCAGCATTGTGCACACAGGCTCTAGACAAGTGAGGAGCTGAGCTGTAGTTGTGGCTGAACATAATTCTCTTAGAACAAAATTTACCCCTAGGCAGCTCAACATAAACTAATCTGTGTGCCACACAAGCAGTCTATTAATCTCCAAGTTACAAGAGTTTCACTTTGATTTCTAAGGATGAATTTTATGGTTATTTCCACAATAACAAAAGGGAGGGGAAAACCTATAACACAGCCAGAGGAGAAAAGCAAACAAACTTTTTGTAATAGTTATTTTGCTTTGAAAAAAAACAAAACAAAACAAAAACAAAATATACATTCCATGTATTGCCAAAGGTTGAAAATATTTCTGTTTAGTTACCCTTTTTCTTCTCAGTAAGAACTATTTAATTGCAGTTAGGACCTGTCAAGAGGAAACTATTCTAATTCAGGAAAGTATTTAACTTATATTATGTATATAACTACATACCTAAGGTACTTTTCTCAACAGGGATATAAGATTTAACCATAGTCTTAAGTGTTTCCTCAGTTGTGTCTGAAAGGTTCGGTCACACAGCATGTGCTGAATTGAGAGATTGTATTATCAGAAAGCAGCCTATAGGCTCCAGTATTCTTTATATAATCCTTTAAAAGCAATTCCTGTTGGTGTAGTATAGAAATACCAGATTTGATTTTTTTTTCTTTATATTTTTTTTCTCTCCTTCCTGTTCAGAGCTGTTTTGCTCTATGGAACAACACAAGCATCAGTAAGGTCATATGCTTATTAAATGAGAAACGTAGTTCCTAGTCTTTGTACTAAAATGTCAATGAGTATCTTGTAAACCTGTCTTCATGAAAAAAAAATAAAAGGTACTTCAAGAGAAAGAGAAGCTACTATGTTTAATTTAAATATATACATATAAATTAATTATTTTAATAAGATTTATTATTAAAATTGTTTTGTTATAACATTGTTTCTTTATGCTGGAAGACTCTCTAAAAGCAGTAAAAATGTATTATACCCAGATGACCCAGAAAGCTACTATGGATTTCAAAATCCAATAGGATAAAAATACAACAAATTTATCCTGTTCTATATTAGAATCCAAATCAACCACAATGTATAAATTTGCATTCACCCTTTATAAAAAAATCATTAGAAGAACAATAATGAAAGACATGAGTTCTTAAAGTCATTGTTATGCAAGCTGAAAACTATTTCTACAAAAGGGTTCTGTGATTTTGTTAATCTATGTGACCATAGATTATTAACAAAATAGCCCAATCTAAACACACTTGATATCTGTAGTGTTCTGCAGAGGAAATAATTATGAATTGTTGCAAAATATAATTTCTCTGAAACAGACAGCATCCAAGCCAATTTTACAAGCAACAGCTGTGAAAAAAAAAAAAAAAAAAAAAAAAGAATGGCAAAATAGTTCAGAAACGAAGAAATGTTCCCCAATAATATAGTTGGGGAATAGATGTTCTAGAATATTGCCTTGTCTTCCAGAGTAAATATTTGGTTTCAATGCAGACAAATAAATATCGTGTGCTTGTCTCACTGTTTTAAGTACAGAACTGCTAAATCTGTGACAATGTACATTAAAAGTTCTTTCCCAGCATTTTCAATATATAACCAAGATGATTTAGTAAAAATAAAAAGTAGATGAAATCCATATGTAAAAGGGTAAGGGACAGTGTTTTATTTTGCAATCACTATTGCTAATCCCCACCATTTAAGTATACGATTTAACAAGTATAATGAGTTTATGCACCTTTCTATTTTTCCATGTTTTGAAGTCCCTAGAAATATCAAATCAGTTACTGTATTTTTCTGTAGGAGAAAAAACAACACAAAAACTAAAATATTTTTTGTTTTAATAAGATGGCTAGGAGTTGTAGTCACAGTCTAGGTGTCATGAAAACAAAGGATTAAAAGATTTTCTGCTACAAGGACACTAGTACTTCTACTATAAAACTTTCTGATCTACAATACAACAAAAGAGATGTATATAAACTGGAATAAACAGGATAAGAAACATATATATTTTATTGAATAAGGCTGAAATCTTTATGTATATTCACTTGATTCAAGATGCAGAGTTTCAAGGAAAACAAATGAACAAAGAAAAACCATACAGCCAAGACTCACAGTCCCTAGTCCCACAAACAGCTTGCTACATTACAGAACACTTAAGGGGTAGCGTTAACTGAAAGGGGTAAAAATCATTTAAAAATACTCCTCACTTTTTTGAAGTATTGAGAAGGCTTACAAAAATGTGTAAAAGCAAATTGTGTTTAGCTCACATAATGATGTATTCTTTCCACATACTTCCTCCAAAGGACATTTACCAAACATATGCTTAGATGTTTTGTAAATCTCATTACTTACTGTACTACCACTTAGAGTTTATGTGACACTTCCTCCCAGATTTCATTCAATTGAATAGACATGTCCAATGCTTGTGCAATGTGGTGAAGTTGCTATTAATGGTTCTCAGATTTACAGATATGAATATGCCAGTTTAAGATTTGCTCAAGCTTGGAGATGGTCTGTAACTAAAGGGTACATTTAACTTAAAAAAAATAAAAATAAAATTGTTAAAATACGGGATTTTTGGGAATTCCCATGTTTCAGGCTCACATGGGTCTGCTTGACCTGTCACATAGTAGGGGTGTGAGTAAGTGCATGCTTGGCTCAGAGGAGCAATCTTCTTAAGCACTGAAGGTGGCCAGCCTGCTCTGCTCCTTAATATTTGTGCCAGCATTCTCAGACATATATAAAAAATCACAGCCAGAGTCAATGTACAGATGAAAATGGTGGTTCAGAAATCAGGGCCTCCCAAACCACTACACTCAACAACACTGAAAGAAGTATTTGTTTTCCCTGTTTATTCTGACCACTGATAATGTGTACTACCTAAATGGAAAATGGCTTTATTTTCTGATTTTTTTCCCCAGTTCTCTGTGGATTATGCACGCTAAATACTGTTTCTTCGGGAAACCCACTTCCCATGTTTCCTTCCCAGTTCTCATTCTGTATACTGAATATGAATTCTTAATCTTGTCTTAATCTTTAAATTCTTACGCTTTTCATAATTTTGAGATCTCTTCTCAAAGAAGTGATTCTTTACATCTATTCCCAGGATTTTCACATCTTTCCCACACTGTTCTCTACTCAGTTTAGCTCAGCCTGGAGAGTTAGATTTCAGTTACAGTTCCACATTTATTCACCATTGATGAAAACTATAAACATCCGAGAGTTTAGGAAGTCTATTCATAAGTATTAAAGACTGAAAAAATTGTGTATATGCCTACATTTCTGAAGCATTCAGCAGCTAATTTAGAGGCTTATCATAGGCTTAATACAGAAGCTTTGCATTTCTAGAAAATAATCTGTTCCTTTTTGTTACCTCAGATGTTATTTTGGTACACAGATTTAAAACTGTGCTCATGGTGACTTGCAGGGGAAAAATAAAGGACCAAGTATAAGGAACTAACTTGCCTTTCTCACTTTGCTAGAATCCCTAACATCACTGTGAGATAGGAGGAGGAAATATTTATAGAGAAAATAGCTTTTGTTGTAATGTGGAGACAGAGACAAGGAAAGCAGCTTTGTTTCAATTAATTCTAAATCACATGAAGATGTTCAATAAAGCACGAGCCCTGAAGATCATTATTTATATAAAAATATTAACATAATCTGTCATGCTGCTTTCTGGTAGGTCATTGATAAATTACTCAGAAGGCTATTTATTCTTAGTGATACTCTTCTCAAATGCCTTCAAGGTAAAATACTTCTTGCTCAATACAGAAAGCTAGGAATAAAATGATTATGATATTGCACAGCTGACCAGAAAATATGTTTATCTAGGTTTTCTGTTCTCTCTGTGTTCACAAATGCTATGAGACATTGTTCTGCTAGACCTTTACAGCCTTTAAGTGTTCAGTTTGTTCAAATACTGATAGCGGTATAAAAAGAGTTTTCCTTACTGAAGTGATGAAAAAGCAAGCATACTGAATCTGCTTTTATGTAATTGCCTTGATGCTTTTAACTCACACAACACTGATTTCCTTTAGCTCCAGGCTTTTCTGAGGGTTCTCTAAGTATTATCTCTCACTTGTAGAAACAGGAATGAAAAGCTAGATTACTTGTTTACCCTGTGGTTGCTTCTGGGCTAGATAAGTGTCCCAGATTTTTCACTACAGCTTTCATCTTATTTATTTCTGCCATCCTTTCAGTCTTAGGAGATAATGGGGAACAAAGACTTCATAATCCAGTAAGTCTGTATTGGCTTTAATGGTGTTGTGTGAAAGATAAAAAGTCATCTCCTGAAGCAAGGATGATTCCAAGGGAAGAGAGCCTGTGCCATTCGAGGACAATTCTGCAATTCTCTATCAAAAACAAGATTGAGAATGACAACTTTTTGTTGTTGGTTACAGATGCATTAAATCCGACCATTTCCCGTTACTGAAGTATTAATGAAAAGGAAATAATCCTTTGTGGGGACAACACATTTAGGACCTTTGGCAAGGTCCCAGAAAGACTGTGATCATCACTACATTACATTTACACTCAGGTCTCCCATGCTGTGCATCTGTGTGGCACTGATGTGGCACAGTACAGACCAAATCTTACTGCCTGTTGTACCTTGGACTATGTTCTCTTCACCTCTGAGATAGTATACAGGTTTCCAGTGAAGTTGACACTGCTATTCTTTTACTTTGAATAGCCAATTAACCATTGCATTAGTGGCAGAAGTAACTTCTGTTCTTGTTAGAAGAGATCTCTCAATAATATAAAGACTTTTCCCAATCTTTTTGCACTAAATACATTCCATCTGGATGCAAATATTTTTTCCTTGTTCACCCAAGGTTCTGCAGGAGCTTTTTTTATTATCTGAAATGCAAGGATCCAGTCATACTATTAGCACATCACTGGGTTTAAAGAAGAGCAGGTGTCCATTTTTGCCTAAAACTTTTCTAAGGTTGTTAAATGTAAGTTATTGTAAGTAAGTATTGTGTAAACACAACCGTGACCCGAGGTCAAAATAACCTCAGAATGTATCAAGAGCCCAGAAAAACAAACAAACAAATAAATAAATATAATAATAATAATAAAATAATTTATATTTATATTGAACTACAGATAGTTAAATGTTGATCTTTTCTGATGCATATGTACAGGCAATTTAACACTGAAGAAAAGGAAGAAAAGGAATCAAAATGTAAATTTAAATTCTGATTACCTCTTTGTTAAAAATGCAATTTTAGGAAGATAAATAGTACTGCAAGTAGGAGTGAATTTGGTTGGCCAGTTACAAATAATTTACCAGGTAGGATATAAACTAGGTTCTAAAAGATGACAAACTGACTTGAATTGTCAGTTTGAGACTTGAAATTAAAAACTCATTTTACATTTCTGAATATTCTGAATAGTAAGAGATCTTGCAGAGAGACCTTCAAAGCATCTGAATGATGAAAGAATGTGCACTTTCTTTAAAAAAATGTCTGTTATGTGATTTGAGTTCTGTTATCTTTTTGATAGTCTATAAGACTTAAATACTTCTGAAAATTTTACTCATTACTTTTTAAGTGGAGATGATTCTCTGTAGCCAACATTATATATATATATAAATATATATTTTTTTGTTGTTGTGAAACAAGCCTTTTTAAATTCTTAAAACAAATTTGAAATAGAGGATCTATAAGGGTCTATAAGGGAAAAGAAGGTAAGGTAAGGTAAGGTAAGGAAGGAATGTATACTGTATAAAAATATTTTTCACACCATAAAAGGTTGAAAGGTTGGCTAAATCATTTATTCAACTTTACTAATCTCTTGATCTCTTGCATTAAGCATTCTTACAACCCCTTTTTTTTTTTTCTTTTTTTTTTTTCCCCTCCGTTTGTGAGGCTGAGAAAATCGTCAAAGTGTACTGACCTGAAAGTGTTTTTTCCTTTGTCTTAAGGTTTCACTCTATAGAATTATTGTGACCTAACATCTGTTTTCATAAACTAAATTGCTATGGAGCTTTCTCATGATGGAAATTTCAAATACACCAAAACAGAAAATATAAATGTGGATCAGAGTTCTGGATGAAATGATCAGGTACTTTTTGAATTCAACTTGGCAAATGAGAACTAAAAGTGTAGTAAAACAATATAGCAAATAGAGTAAAACTATATATAAAAGAAATATAGCAATCAGGGCATTCTTGACCTGTCCTGTAATTTAAGTGAGGAAAACGGATACTTGCTGACACTTGCGTAATACACGAAATTCTGCTCTCCGTCTATGTATTATTTAATTTATGTCAGTGGAAGGCCTTTGTCCAAAAGAATACCTATTGGTAAAGTAATTCAGTAGTAAGTGAATTAAGTTACAGAACTGAACACTAAACTACAAATATTACAGAATAGGGTATATCTTTTCTTTCATTGTCTCTAATTGTGTAAGAGTAGTAACCACAGACAGAAGAAGACAGCTCATAATTAAGGAGCACAGAATAACAGAATCACAAAATGGTTAAAATTTGAAGAGAACTCTTGAGATCATTGGGTCCAACTTCCCCTGCTGAAGAAGGGACACTTAGAGCAGCTTAAAGAAAACAGTTAAATAAACTATTAAATAGTCAAAGCTGTGACACAAAATTAAAAAACAAAAACAAAACAAAACAAAACAAAATTTAAAAAGACAAATTTTGTAGCTGTAAGAATAAACCAAAAATGTAGCAAATAAAGAAGGAAAGTCATTAAAATGAGTTCTTAAGCTTTATTTTAACCTGTATTCTGATATCCTGTATTAAATTCAAAACCAGATACAATCAAATTCACTGTTTTCTGTAACCTCTCCTCTAAAGAAAGTTCACTAAGAATGTCATATAGATGTCTGGGAGAAAGTGCACTTACATCTGCTAGAGAGAATCAGACAAATATGACTTCCTCTTTCAAACTTCCTTCTAATATCTCTTATGTAAACTCAGGTGTAAGGTCTAATACCACCTCTTAGTATTCAGCAAATAATTCACAACTGAATGCAAATTATGGCCAAATCTGATTCAATTCTGGTTTAATTACTCTGCTAAATCTTGGCCTTGCCTCAAACAAATTTTCAAAGGACCTGAGCTGAGTTCTGAGTATACCACCTTGCATGGCATAGGAGAACAGTCTAATACGTGTCTGCAAAGGATAAAGAATTTATGGTTTTGGATCTCACCCAAGCCAAATTTGGAAGTCATCACTGAAATTTTCTTTGAACCCTGCACTTAAAGTAAACCTGATGACATCCCAGGTGAATCAAAAACAGTGTAATAGCCTGTTTCTGTATCCTCTCGTGAACCCATACTTTTTCAGAATTTTAAATCCATGGTTCTAGAAAGCCAGGAATCTGGCTGTTAGATTAGAGGTCTAATTTTGCCATTTTTTTGAAAGTGAGGAGAGTAATGGAAGTCTAGATTAGAATCACTATTAAGTATATTAAAAAAATAGCAAGGCAACTAAGGATAGCAAAGTTTAATACAGTACAGTAGACTTTTTTCGAGTAGTCTGAGAAAACAATTTTCTCACTGGGCTGTATTCAGAGAATGTCTCCACAATGAGAATAATGTAGAAATGGGTCCATCAGAAAAATATTCTTGAGACTGCAGGCACACATATTATTCCATCTTCAGAGGATATTGACTTCTGCATTGAATTTGTCACATCTCCATCTCTACTGGTTGCTGAAGATCCTCTCTAACATCCTGGCTATTACAGCAGTGGCCAGTAACAGAAGCACTGTCAATTCCATAGAGAGGTTGTATAAAATTTCTTGATTTACAAGTGTATCTTGTAAGAACTAGTCAACAAACAATTTAAAGAGGTATCTTTATGATTATTTCATTTACAAATAGCACCACATTGAATTTGTAAATGTTAAATAAAGGGGGGAATTTCTTATTAGCTGTCAGCAGCATAATGCTCTTCAGTTCACTCTTTTTAAAGATGTGAAACACTACATAGGATTCTATATTTTCCACTCTATTTCAAGTTTAAAGCACCATGATTTTATTTCTTAAACCTGGGCTAGGATGCATGACAGTACTGTCGGTATTCTACTACACTGGTAAAGTGCCACACTATTGAGGGAGAAATATTCTTCTTGCATTTGGGTTGCCAAGGTTCTTCCATCACCTGAAATGCACAAAAACAAAACAAAGCAAACAAAACAAACACACAGCTTTCCTGTAAGCAGGGAAAAATTCAAGTGATATTGTACCAAGACTATATTTAGTAATTCAACGAGTCATAAAACTGCAATGAAAATTCATGCAGTTCATCATGTCTAACAGCAAAATGATGTTTAAATTGAGTGTCTAAGGGCAAGAATGTTGCCTTGTTTGCTTTGCATTGCTTTCTTCTTTCTTTGTCAAACTTTGTTTTTGATACAAAGGTAACTGAAAGAGTCATTAGAAAATGATGTGTTATGATAAATAAATACTGCCATCTCTGATAAATGAAAATTTCATCAGCGTAAAAGTTTTGTCTGTTTGAGCAGTATCAGGATGCTATGGACACCAAATAAGTAGTAAATAAAAAGATAAATTGATGTCAATTAGCACAAATGAAATAGAAAATATTAGGAGAGCCTTGTTTATGGTGCAGAATTATGATTTATAACTCTATGAAATGCAAAAATATTTTTTGAAACATGAAAAATGAATAGTTGCAGATACAGATAAAATATTTGACTATTATCTGATGGAAAATATCTTAATAAGTTATGTTCAGAAATGGTTGACTGCTCAGGTCAAAAAAGAATGTAAATGTACTCAAAGGACTGAAATATTTGTACTTTTTACATTTGTGAAGTATAACAATGTGATAGATGAATACTGTATCCACAAAATTCTATGCAGATGATTTGGAACAGAAGAAAAATTTCTATTCTTATTTGATTTATATCTAGTATATATGCATTTCAAGGAGTTGGTAGTTACATAGGTCTAAAAATGACTGTAAGAGATTTACATAATTTTAAATACCTTTACCCATATTATGGCATAAGACAAACACCAAATTATTGACATAATTAACATAATTACATATTTATTTATTTATTTTCTAGGACTTTATGGAGTTTCCGAAAGCCAAGTATTTATTTTTTTTTCTTCCTATAGTATTCTTTTTTTTTTTTTTTTTTTTTTTTTTTTAAACATTTCGGGGTATCACTATCTTTTGTATTCTTGACTATTTTTATGTTGTCTGTCAGGCAGAATAAAATCCTGGAAATCCTTTTACTGTGATAAATTTGATCGGAATTAATGAAGCAAAAGCAGAATGAGCTCTTTTTGGAATAAGTTCCATTTGTACTTAATACATTTGTCATGCAGAACAGCAAGTGTTATGCAGAATATAATAATAAAGACTATTATTTTTAAACTTTATGTTTCTAAGCCTATGACTTTATCAGGCATTGACTCTTTACATTAATTACCTCTGATATTATTTTAACTGTATGAAGTTAATTTAAATTCTATATTTGTCATTGAACTTGTATTTCCTTATATTAATATGTTAAAATCTTTTCCTCTCCATAACAGACTGTCATTTATTGCTTTATTTTCAATATGCCTGATACTGAACAAGTACTGCACAGACTCTGAATCCAGAGAATATAGTTTGTTATGTTGTCCAAAGGAGAAAATTTGGATCTCATGCTGCTCTTTCATGGATCATTTAAAAGTTCTCTTTAAAATATTTTTAGCAAATTTCTCCTTATATCTAACCTAGTGAAATCACTGCAGTCAAAGTTCTAATCTGGAAAAACATATTAATTGACTTAAGTGAATTCTTAGGGTAGTCTTCCTGAAGTCTATGTAAAGTTTGGCTCATTCTTAGTAACACAGCTGGATCAGGTCCCAAGAGACTATTAAACATGAAATTGCTATGGCACACATATTAAAATTCAACTCTCAAAAGAAAATATATGTATGCATTCACCTTCACAGTGTGCACAGCCAAACACCAAGAAGTAGAATCCACAGGTGATATGTTTGAAAGTGCCCCAGAGAGGGCACATTGGTTCCTTAGAGGCATGAAGTAAGAGTTGGCACTTTTAGAAGTATTTTTGAACATTCTGGATGAACAAATGCCACATGAAAGTACCTTAAGAAACTGGTTAGATAAGATCTATTATGATGTTAAATACAAATATAAAAGTAGGTGCCTAAGGCTACAAGAGAAACATAATAAGAGGGAGTGAAGGAGTGGCTGAAAATGTTTATTGACTTAACAAAAAAAAAAAAAAAAAAAGAGAAAATGAAGAAGGGGTAGGAAAAGTCTTTCCATTTATTTTTATAATAAAACTAAAGATGGAGAAAAAACAAACCAACAACCCATTGAAAGAATTATTGGTATCTCTGAAAGCAGAGCATAGAGTCACAATTTTTATTGGCACAAAGTGATTTGAGTTTTTATTTTACGAAATTAAAAACAGTTCACCTGAAGTTCACTGAGTAAAATGTATGGGATTGTCTCAAAGGGTACTCACTTTGTAAAGTAACTTAGATTTTTTGCTTCTTATCTCACAAACATTGTTTTATTTTGTTAATGTTACTGAATATGTCATTTTTGATAACAAAAATAAGCTTGATTTGTGAATGGCTCAACATTTGAGATTGAAATTTCATCATGGGAAGATTCAAGCAGATGTTTAGCATGATATTACTAATGATGACAAAAGTCAATAAATCTATAGAACTTTTCATAGCTATATTCAAAGTAGATATGAAATTAATGTTTGAAACTTTAGTGATGATGCAAAATTCTTTTTTTTTTTAAAAAAAAAAAAAACAACTTTTTAAAACTTATTTTTTTTAACCTTTTTTTTATCTGTATTGTGGTGTGTGATATTGAAAACTTTTCTGTTGGAAGAGAAAAGGAAAAGCATGTTGTTACTTAGTCATCAGTATTTCTGAACTGACACATCCAGGGGTCACTTCTGGGTCCAGTGTTGTATAATTTATTCATCAATGACCTGGAGGATGGAATGGAGTGCACCCTCAGCAAGTCTGCTGAAGACAGTACTTAGAAAGGGCTTATAAAAAAGATGGAGAAGGACTTTTTGCTCAGTCCGATAATGACAAGACAAAGGGTAACAGTTTTAAACTTAAATAAAGTAGGTTTGGATTAGACATAAGGAAGAAATTCTTTAGTTTGAGAGTGGTGAGGCACTAGAACAGGTTTCCCAGAGATGTTGTGGATGCCCTAGACACCTGGAGGTGTTCAAGCCCAGGTTAGATGAAGCCCTGGGCAACCTGATCTAGTGGGTGGCATCCCTGACTATGGCAGGGGGGTTGGAACTAGATGATTAAGGTCCCTTCCAACCTGAGCCATTATGGGATTCTATGATAGCAGAGGTACATTCAGCCAAGGACCCTGCTTGTCAGTCTTCTAGTCTTCAAACTGAAACTTAGAGAACATGAGATGAAGTTCTACATCAATAGAATCATCAATAAGTCATATACTCATGCTAAGAACGACAAAATTATAAATTCATTTGGTACTTCAGTACCAAGTTTTAATTATTTGATTTCAGGACTATGCTAGCAGTACATGTTAGCCAGTTTGAATAACAATGATGTAATATGGAAAACTAAACAAACATAATACATATTTTCTAAATAGGGGCAAAGTATTTGTAAATGCCTATCTACATTTATATTCAACAACTACAAAGTAAACTTAAAAAATATTCCTTACCCTAACTTCTTATTTCAGCTATTTCTCCCACCTTTTTCTTGTCTTTTAATAAACAGTTCTTATTGTCAGGTCTGGGTTTATATGTATTTTCAAGAGACCTAAATTATTTTGACCACAAATACGATATACAATAACTTTGTGATGCCATTCTAATAAGGAATAGCAACTTACTTCTTAATAGAAATATATATACTAAGATAAACTATGTGTATATATATATACACATACATGCATATATGAGTGAAAATGTGTATTTTCCTTGTTAGATGATTGTATACGCCGATGATTGTACAAACCACAGAAGATGTATATGTATATCTTCACTTTCAGGAGATCATTTAAGTGTAAAAGTAAACAAGAAAACATAACTATAGTAATGATTTTTTGTAGCCTTTGTAGTCTTTGTAGCCAGTATTTTTATCATTTTCTCTCTTCCAGATAGTAAGTAATAAGGAAGAGATAAAAGTTTGGATAATGTTATTAGGTGGGACAATCTGTGTCAGACACAGTAGAACCCAATAGAGGGAAAAAATAATAGTTTATTTTCAGTGTGTAGTAGAGTATATTTGGCTTTGAAGTGTTTACACCATAATTACTTAACTGGAGCTCTAACATTTTGTGTATTTCCTGAAAGAAGATCTGCAAACAGATTGAAACTTGTAGGCTAGCATGGTGACTTTTAATCTACAGTCATGCTGTAGACTGTTAATGGCTCAGTTTCATGTTTGAGTGGCATATGATGCACTAGTAAGGAGGAGAACAAGATTTCTGCTAAATTGGCTGCAAACTCTTTGAAAGTACCTCTTGCTAACAAAGAATTTTGCCTGGTAAAATTTTATTAGAAGCAATCTCCTTTTAGAGATACAGCACACACACACATACACACTGTCCTAGTTTCAGTTAGAACAGAATTTTCTTCCTAGTAGCTGGTGGAATGCTGTGTTTTGGCTTGGGATGAGAAGAGTGCTGATAACACCCTGATGTTTTAATTGTTGCAGAGCAGTGCTTATACCAAGCCAAGGACATCTCAGCCTTTTGCTCTGTCCTGCCAACAGGCAGGCTGGGGGTGCAGTAAGAGCTGGGAGGGGACAGACCCAGGACAGGTCAAACTAGCCAAAGGGGTATTCCATACCATCTGACGTCATGCTAAACAATATATAGGGGTGGCTAGCCGGGGGAGGGGGCCGGACTGCTCGGGGATAGGCTGGGCATCGGTCAGCGGGTGGTGAGCAATTGCATTGTGCATCACTTGTTTGTACATATTATTAATAGTAGTACTATTATCACCATTGTATTATTACTATTATTATTATTATTGTTATTATTATTTTCCTGTCTTATTAAACTGTCTTTATCTCAACTCATGGGCTTCACTTTCCATTTCTGTCCCCCGTCCCAGAGAGGGAGGGGGAGGGTAAGCGAACGGCTGCGTGGTGTTTAGCTGCCGGCTGGGTTAAACCACGACACACACACACACACAAAGTATAATTAAGGAAGAAAAAAATGTCTTTTTAGAAAGTTTGTTTTACTAGAATCATCTAGGCTGGAAAACACCTTCAACATCCTCAGATCCAACCATCAACCTTACATATTCTAGTCCCATCACTACACCTTCTCATTTAGTGACATACTGACGTGTCTTTAATAACTACAGAATAGCCAAAGTTGGAAGGGACCTCTAGTCCAACCCTTCTGCTGAGTAGGATCACCTAGAGCACATTGCACAAGATGGCATCCAGGTGGATATTGTGAATGTCTCCAGTGAAGGAGACTCTGCAACCTCACTGAGCAATCCGTCCCAGTGCTCTGTCACCCTCACAGTAAAGTGCCCCATCATATTCAGCCAGAACGTCTTGTGCTTCAGTTTGTGCCTGTTGCCTCTCATCCTGTCACTGGGCACGACTGAAAAGAGACTATCTCCATCATCTTGACACCCTCTCCTCAGATGTTTATATACATTAATGAAGTCTCTCCTCAGTCGTCTCTTTTCCAGGCTAAACAGGCCCAGGTCTTTCAGCCTGTCATTTTTCAACAGGTGCTCCAGTCCTCTAATCATCTTTGTAGCCTTCCTCTGAACTTGCTCCAGTAGTTCTGCGTCCCTCTTGTACCGGGGAGCCCAGAACTGGACACAATGCTCCAGGTGTGGCCTCAAGGACAAATTAAATATCAGGAGCAGTACTCATAAGGACTAATGAATTTCTGTATCTTCTATTATAAAGTCATACAATCATGGAATCATTTAGGTTGGAAAAGACCTTCAGAAAACTGATGGATTAAAAGTGAAATATAAGTCAAAGTCAAAGTCAAATTATTTTATTATTCAGCAACTTAAATATATATATTATATATATAAATATAAATATACATATATATGTAAATATATATATATATATAAGTTTATATATATATAAATTTTTGGAGCACAGAATCACAGAGAATGGTTTAAGTTGGAAAGGATCTCTGGAGGTCATTTGGTCCAACCTCCCTTCTCATGCAGAGGTACTTACAGTAAGTTGCCCAGGACCATATCCATGTGGCTTTTGAATATCTCCAGGGAGGGACACTCCAAAACATCTCTGGCAATCAGTGCCAATGTTCAGTCACCCATGCAGTATTGTTTCCTGATATTCAGATGAAACCTCCTGTATTCCAGTTTGTGTCCATTGCTTCTTGACTTATTACTGGACACTGGTGACATGAAAAGAGCCTGGCTCAATCGTCTTTGCAACTTCCCTTTAGGTATTTATATGCACTGACAAGATTCCCCCTGAACCTTCACTTCTTCAGGACAAACAGCCCCAGCTTTTTCAGACATTCCTCATAGAAGAGACACTCCTTTCACCATCTTAATGGTGGCCCTTTGTTGGACTCTTTCCAATATGTCCGTATCTCTTTTGCACTGGGAAATCCAGAACTGGAAACAGTACTCCAGGTATGGCCTCATCAGTGCTGAGAAGAGGGGAAAGATCACTTCCCACAGCCCACTGTCAGTACTTTACCTAATGTAGCCCAGGATACCATTAGCCTTCTTTCTGTTAAGGACACATTGCTGGCACCTATTCAGCTTGGTGTCCAACAGTATTCTCAGGTCCTTTCCCGACACACTTCTTTCCAGCTGCATTGTCCTCAGCATATAGTGATGCATGGGGTTGTTCCTCCCCAAGTGCATGACACTGCACTTGTGGAAATTCATGAGGATAACAGTCCTACATGGGTATTCATTGGTACATAAATAAATAAAAAGTGTTTTTTAATGTATTCCAGTAACCTAGGTTAAATCATAGAATCATAGAATATCCTGAGTTGGAAGGGCCCCTTAAGGATCATCAAGTCCAACTCTTGACACCGCACAGGTCTACCCAAAAGTTCAGACCATGTGACTAAGTGCACAGTCCAATCTCTTCTTAAATTCAGACAGGCTCGGTGCAGTGACCACTTCCCTGGGGAGCCTGTTCCAGTGTGCAACCACCCTCTCTGTATATAAAGAGAGGTCACTGAACTGCAATCTCTTTAAGAAGATAGAATATATTTGTTTATTGTACTTTAGTGTCAGAAATAATACAATGACAGCTGAAATGAAGTGGCTGTCTCTATGCCCAAATTTGCCACTTTTGCTTTCTTCTTTTTGTATGTCATTTGCCACAAAGTGGGCCCACAGTTGGATTACCTTTTACACTACAGTACACACCAGTAACCCTACAGGACCTATTTTAAATAAGCCAGAAAACTAATCATGTAAGAGTTACAGAAAACTGACCTCTTTCTAAAAGCAAAAGTATACTTTGCCAAAATGTGTTCCATTAAAACTGAGCGTCTACCATATCCTAGAGATGTGCTTACTTTGGCTGTAGTACATGTACCCTTCCCTATACTTAGCATAGGAAATACAAGTTACAGAAGCAATTTTAGCTGCTGTGAATGATACTTTAAATGTCAGGCATTTCATGTCAGGAATGTTGTGATGATCTTTTTGGAAGAAGGACAGATGAAAGACATACCTTTCAACTAAAGTCAATCTTCTCCTGCATTTATTCAAGAAAAGTAAACCAGAAACAAACAAAAAAAAACAAACAAAAAAACTCCTTCCACAGAAATCAATTAAATTAAACATCAATTCTGACATAATTTCAGAAGTTCTACAGTGCCAATAATTACCTAAAATATTTTTATGCTAATATTTATAGAAAATATTGCCCCTGATTTTTGTTTTCTCTGGGCACTCCAAATATATGAGTTGTTCTAAATATGAATTCCCCTTTGAATGTACACAAAAGTGTTGTGGATGGAATATATTTTTCAGTTTCTTATGAAATACTCTTGAACAGCAGTATCACAGGTCATTCATTATTATTTTACGCAGCTGAGTGAGAAAGAAAATGTAAATTTTCTTGAAAGAAAATGTGCAAATTGTAAAATCAAACATTTTCTATAATTATTAAAATTATTGTAAAAAACAAACAAACAAACAAAAAAAAACCAAACAAAACAACACAACAGAATATGAACTAAATAAATATAATCCAAATTGCAATTAGTCAAATCACTGGATTTTCAGAAGAATTAAAAACCAAACCAAAACAACAACAACAAAAAACAGAGAACAGCTCTTATGTTTGAAGTTTTGTGGGAAAATAACACTTTGTATATTCACAATAGCTTAAGTGTTTCTGAAGCCCTTTGTATGATTTATGTTAAAGATGAAACATAGACGAATGTTAGGTGGGTTCAAGTTGCTATATGAAAACCTGCCGAGCAAAGTGTAGAGAATTCCATAACTCATTAATATGATGGCTTTACTCCCCTCAAGTGATGGGAAAATATGAAGCTACAAAAACAAACCCACAGAAATGCAGACACAAAAACGTATCTTCTCTATTTTGTCTTCTTAAATGCCTTCCAGTGGTCCGAGATCACCTCAGATCCATTACTAAATCTTATTTAGTACATTATCAGCATTGCTTAAGTCAAATCTTTCTTGCACCTAAACAACTTATTTGTAATATAAATTCACATGTTTATAGAATAGTGACCTGGGATGTGATAGTTTGTTTCAACTCATTTCATAAAAGCATCTGGTGGAAATAACTGGAAGTGGATACTTTATTAAAACTGTTTGTATGGGTGCAATCTATCCATAGTTATAAATGTACATTCACTTCTGTAGATAAATGCCAGATCACTACATGACAAATCCATCTAATCATAGACATAGCTGTTCGTTTCCATAACATGCTCTTTTGCACCTGCTGGCAGTTACACTGAGCATCAGGAGGAAGATTACATTAAGCATGTAGGTTAGGTATACAGAAAAACTGCTGAGTCTGGAAACCTTCAAAGTGAATGTAGCCATCCCTACTACTAGAATGTAACCTCCTCCTACTCTCAGGACTCTTTAGGGCTCCAACAGAACACCAGTGTCTGAATGCTCTGTAGAGACAAGCAGAGGATCCTTTGGGACTCTGACCTGACTGCAGTACTTGTGAAACCCTCTAATCTGCTCTGTCTCTTGGTTGTCCTATAATCACAGACAAAACCACAAAGCTAACTCACTCATATGGGATGTTGCTTCCTTGGCACTTTTCTGTGTTCCCCCCGTGGGAGGCTACTCATCAATTAGAATTAAATTCAAAGCTACATTCTCCCAGTGACTCAGAACCACCAGTAACCACTTGAGACTATAGTAAGGTCAAAAAATATATACTCTTTACAACTTAAATGAAAGTGTCTTCACTACAAATAAACTTCCCTGATGTTTATATTGCACATATCTCCATTCTTAGCTGTTCATTTGGAGATACCAGGAGAGCCATAGAAAATTGTTTATTTAAACTTCATAAAACAATATTAGATAAATAAGAAAGAATTGTTTCTACAAGTATTTTTTTTCCACAGGCTAAGAATTTCTTAAATGTTTTAAAGGATTTTTACTCAATCAGGATCCAAGAAAAAGAAGTAATCACTTCCAAATTTAGTAAGGAAATTCTGAAGACCGTATTAAAGAAACAAGGACTAACTGACTTTTGGACAACATAATCGATATCCTGTCTGGAAAAATAACAGCTTATTGTCCTAGAATAGGGTCCAACTGAGTTACTGTTTTCCCTTAATTCCATAATATTTTGGAAAGAAAACACATCTCTAGGTTTTATTTGTGAGAATTTCTGATGGAGAAATGGAGTAATGATGTGGCGATTTCTAAATGTGGTATTGAATTGATTCTGGACAGATATTGCAAAATATTAATTATTAACTTTTATCAGTTTATTTATTTATTTATTTATTTATGCCTCCTTTTTGTTTATTCTTTAATATCCTAATGGCAAAGTTTATTGGCAGGAAAGAAATGTTCACTACTGTTTATATTTTAGAAATGGTCAGAGGAAAGATACATAGTTACCATCTCTATGCCTATGTATTGCCAGTAAATAAGCTTTGGTACACAATTCTGTCTATTTGCAGGCCTCATACAAATGTATAACAGGAAAGGATATATAAAGTGTTTACATCTGCTGTCACTGAAGATAATGACAAGTTTGTACTATTAAAACAGGGGAAAAAATAAACCTAGATGAATAGCGCTTTTCATCGTAATAGGCTTTTGGAGATTAGTTTCAACCCTTGATGAGCTACTCATATACTGAAGTGGTTAACACAGAGTAATATATAATAAGTTTGTGTATTTCACATCAGATTTCAAAAGGAGTTAAATAAATTCAAAGGTTAAAATTGCAAAGGGCTAGCTAGACTGTCTCAGAAATGGGATAGCACTGAGGAATTACTTTATCACTGTGTCCACTGAAAGAAAAAAATAATAAAAAAATCAAAACAAACCAAAAAAAAACCAGACAACCAAACAAGAACAACAAAACAAGAAAAAGAACAAAACCAAAAAGGACTACAGGAGAAAATAATTGCTGGTCTTTGAGAAACTTAGGAAATTTCCAATCTGACTTAAAGAATTTAAAGGTAAGTATAAAAAGGCAGGAAAATGAATAATAGAAATGAATAATAGAAAGCACAGATATCTTGCAGGCCAATTATACTAAAACACTGAGTCAGATCATACCATATGAATATGGATATGAAAAGAAACATTCTGTACTTTGCACATAAATTGGTTGCCACATTCTTCAGTAGATGGTTACAAATCACATTTTCACTGTTCTAATTGATCTTAGAATGCTTCAAATAAACTCTGTTTTACTTGTTTCTTGAAACCTTAACAGAATGTTTTTCTCTAGAGATTAATTGTCATAGTGTCTTCTAACAAGATCTGCTTGAATAGGCAAAATAAAACAAACTAATGAGTTACTGTAACTGGATAGCACATACAAGATCCCTTCCACTCTTACCTTATTCTCATTCCACAAGTCCAAAAAAAAAAAAAAAAGTGCCTACAAGACATTAAGACAAAATTTGGGAATTCCTGTCCCAATTTTGTTTATTTTCATTTTCTCCTCACTCCCAAAATTAGAAATAGAAATCTCTTCCTTGAACATACTATCTGCTCTGGATTCATTTATTTATTTATTTTATTAAATAATATATATATATAATATATGCATTTTTAGAATTCAGTGAAAATAATGTAGCTGACATGATATTTGGCATTTTGATGAATGATCTCTTTCCCTCTGTATTTTTTTTAACTGGAAGTAGTGTTAAATAGCAAATGCATATATGATCAGAGAATTGTTTTTCACTAAATTCTCTTATCACAGAACAATATACAATCAAGATCTTTTAGTATAACATAAAATCCCTCAGATGTGGTGGGGGAAATCTTTCTTGTTATGTATGAACACCAGTGAGTAGGCTATGTAGGTCTGTTACCGGCAAAAATTCCATGCTCACAATCCTCCCTCCATCATTTCCTCTCCTCAATCTTCTTCCACTTGTCTCATGCCCTGTTACAATTACTGCTTCAGTGTTGATAATAGCTGCAAAGACAAGAGCTGGAAAAGTACCCCCACTACAAGATTTGTTTCTTAATGAGTAGGATATTTGAAAAAAAAAATCAAATTTCAAAATGTTTTATGCAACTCATTGTTGGTAAACTGACAATGAAAAATCTCCAGTAGAATACAATGAATTTCAGGGCCTTGAATTTCCGGTTAAGACCACTTTCTGAGATCCTACTTGGTCTTTCAGATCTGCTCTACTTTGTTCTGTTTGATCTCTGCTAAACTGTGACACAAAACCATTAAATTTTCCAAACCTATCGTCAGCTTAACAGTCAGTTAATTTAAAGTAATTTCAAAAAGTTGCACTTCAGCACTATTTGTTTTTCTTATAATCCGCAGGAAAACTTTGCAGTTTAAAGGAAACCTGAACAGAAGATGATCATAAAACTATCAATGAGATCTTACCGCAGAGGATTTTACTTTGAAGACTTTTTATTCACAGTGTTTGCTCATTAACATTTTGCTACATTGACACAAATCTTAAAATTAATAGCTCATTCTTATACACACTTGATAAAGCAAAGACTTATTTAAATGTTTTCTTACTGTGAAACTTTGTTTGAATGAGTAACTACTTGTTTTGAAAGTTATTTGAAACATGAGGACACTGATGATGGAATTACTACAGTAAATTAGCTAAAGATGCTGGCTACTTGCCATTAAACACTATATTAAAAGAACAAAAAGGTGGGATACTGTACACATACAGAACCTAGAATATAGTTCCTGCATGATGTTAAGAGAGGCTTTTCATTTATTTTAAGGAATGGCAAGAGTGGTCAGCCTTCCTATGTATAGGTCAGAATGTCCAAATTTCACAACAGAAATCTTATTCTATGAAATCACCATGTTGGCTAGATTGTTTCAGTTCAGAACATAGAATCATAAAATCACAGAATCGTAGAATGGTTTGTATTGGAAGGGACCTTAAGGGTCATATGGTTCTAAACCCCCTGCCATGGTCAGGGACACCTCCCTCCAGACCACATTGCCCAAAGCCCCATCCAACCTGGCCTTGAATACTTCCAGGGATGGGGCATCCACAGCTTCTCTGGGCAACCTGTTCCAGTGCCTCGCCACTATCACAGTAAAAAAAAAGAAAAACACAAAACAAACAACAATCAAGCAAACAAAAACAAACAAACAAAAATCTTCTTTATATCTAATCTAAATCTACTCTCTTTTAGTTTGAAATTGTTGTCCCTCATTCTGTCACTACACTCCATGATATTGAGCCTCTACAGTTTTCTTGTAGGCCCCCTTTAAGCATGGGAAGTTCTCTCCAGAGCCTTCTCTCTCCAGGCTGAACAACTTCAATTCTCTCAGCCTGTCTTCTTCATAGGAGAGGTGTTCCAGCCCTCTAACCATCCTTGTTGCCCTCCTCTAGACTTACTCTAACAGGTCCATGTTGGCGTGCATGTCTTAACTTGGGTGCCCCAGAGCTGAATGCAGTACTCCAGGTGGGGCCTCATGAGTGCAGAGGGGCAGAATACAACCTCAGCTCTCTCAGCTGTTTATCATAAGACTTGTTATCTAGATCCTTCACCAGTTTCTTTGACGTTCTTTGCACATGCTCCAACATCTTGATGTCTTTCTTATAGTGAGGGGCCCAAAACTGAATGCAATATTTGAGAGAGAACCTCACCAGAGCAGAATACAAATGAACAGTCACTTCCCTAGTCCTTCTGGTCACACTATTTCTGATACAAGCCAGGATGATATTGGCCTTCTTGGCCACCTGAGCACACTCATATTCAACCAGCTCTCAACCAATGTCCCCAGGTCCCTTTCTGCCAGGCAGCTTTCTAGCCACCCTTCCCACAGACTGCAGCATTGTATGAGGTTTTTGTGCCCCAAGTGCAGGACCTGGCACTTAGCCCTGTTGAGCCTCATACAGTTTGCCTCAGCCCATCAGTCCGTCCTATCAGATCCTTCTGTAAAGCCTTCCTACCCTCAAGCAGAACAACACTTGTACCTAACTTGGTGTCATCTGCAAACTTACTGAGAGTGCACTTGATCCCATCGTCCAGATCATTGATAAAGATATTGAAGAGAACTGGCTCCAGTACTAAGCCCTGGGGGACTCCACTAGTGACCAGACTCCAACTGGATTTAACATCATTCACCACGACTCTTTAGGCCTGGACACCCAGCTAGTTTTTAACCCATCAAAGCATATACTCATCCAAGCCATAAACAGACACTTTCTCCAGCAGAATGCTGTGGGAAATAGTGTCTAAAGCCTCACTGAAGTCTAGGTAGACCAAATCCACAGCATTTCCCTCATCCACAGAGAATGTCACCTCATCATAGAAGAAGATCAGGTTTGTAAAGTAAGACCTGCCTTTCATAAACCCATGCTGACTAGTCCTGATCACCTGATTTTCCTGTAAGTGCATGATGGCACTCGAGCTAATCTGCTCTGTGAGCTTCCCTTTTAGTTAAGTCAGACTGACTGAGTTGAGTTTAGCTCTGGAACATACAATGGATGTCTTTAAGAACAGCACAAAAATATTATCAGAAAAAGCACCGCAAGGTAGTTTAGAAACTAGTAACCAAGAATTCAAAGTCTTGATATACTACTTGGTATTTATAGATATGTAGTACAGATATGGTACAGATCCGTTGCAGTGATATTGAAAATAATGGAAACTCATATGCATACATATTACTCTAGACAAAAATTCACCCATGCAAGCACAGATGAATTGTTATCATTTACCCCGAATGCAGTTATTCTGGAGAATGTTTTCAATGTCTACTATAATGACACATTTCAAGACTGGTATTTCCTCCTCTCTGATTACAGTTTAAACACTTCATGTTAAACTCAGTGGAATAAATAGTCTGCCTGCCACAAAATGGAAGTAATGAGTTTTGAAAATATCTTTTTGCAAAAAATTGTTGGAACTTTTGCATATTTTGCACATGAAAGAAGAAATACATCGGTCCATAGTGAATAACAATTTTATGTTTAAATATAATATGAAAAAGCAACAACAAATATACAGGTTTGCTTCTTAAGACAACATTTATTTCCTTGTGTTTAAGAAGAATTCTTTCCTATACTGCAGTCCTTGAATGAAGACTTTTATAGTTTTTTCAAGGAGTTTCTTAATTTGTAGAAATATTATCTGAAGATAATGAGTCAACAATCTTTCTTTCTCCTTTCTCCTGTATGTATTTGAACATATATTTCCAATACTTGTTGTATTGTGCTCTTACATTCATGGAAATTTTGTCCTTTTACTTTTGGAAACATTTTATTTATTTATTTATTTATTTATTTATTAAATAAGCTGGCTGTGTTCACAAAGGTTTGGAATTTTGCCTTTTGTGGTGACTTTGCTTTTGTTTGGATTATGAACTTCTGCAACATGTAACTCAAAAGAGGCTCAGTTTCCAAGAGGAAAAACAGATTGATGAACTGTAGTGATATTATATTTATGAAGCAAAGTGCATTCCAAGCATTTTTCCCATGGCAAAAATGTTATATTTGCATAAATTGGCTATGTATACACAGTATATATACACATATGTATATACAGAATAATCTTGAATAGATCTTTGAGACTGTAAATTTCTCCCATGACCTGATACCTCTGCATGCAAAAATTTACTTGCAGCAGCAATCTCCAGAGATGTCAGGAATTACAGTGAGCAACACACACTAGAGCACATTTAACGGGGAAGTTAAAGATATTAAGAACTATCTTGTTTCTAATAAGAAGCTGTAATTAATTATAAAATAAGAAAGGGTCAAGCAATGACACATCAAATTCTTTCCTCTTACAATGTACAAAATACATTGTGTTCTACTATTGCAAATTAATTCTGTTGGAAGAGGTGGAAGTGAGGTGGGAGTAACTATCATTTAATATTTTTTGTTTTAACTTTTTCATCAGTATATTTCTCTGTTCTTTTATGTTCTGATTTGAAATATATTCTCATAATTTTATTAAATTTGGAAGGAACAAGGGACAGTTGAAAGCACGCCTTCATATTGTAAAAAGGATATCCAGTCCTCTGCACTTTTCAACTCTATCCAACTTGAGAAGCTTTCTAAAATGTTTGCTGGTGATTAAGTGGAAATAGAAGACAGATCAACATTATATGGGTTAAGTATTCTGTATCTTTGGTTTAAACTCTCTAAGTTTACACCAAATAGATTAACTGTGTTGTCAGATTAACTCTGATTTTCACAGATTGCTGCCTGCTTTGAAACTAATTAAGCCATTAATTTTATGTTAATTTTTAATTATGTTAATTTTAACTTCAGATTGAGAATTTAATGCAGCAATTTATTTTGTAAAAGCATAGTCATTTTAATCCTTGTATATCCATAATCTTCAAATACGTATTTAACTACATAGTATCATATAAAAATTAGTGCTGATAAGCTCTTTTTCCTTCATTAATGCAAAATCACAAATGCAGTGTGAACACAAAACTACAATCTTGCTAAGCCTCCCTTAGAAAGTACTAAAATAATATAGAATAAATTAAGGGAAAAATAATTGAAAACTCATATTGAAAATAATTGAAATTATGTCAGTCAATATTTGTCTCCAAAGAGTAAGAGACTAGTAATTTTAATACACTCTTCTCATAACCGATTTCACAATTCCTTATTTTTCTAAAAATTCACAAGCTTTCAAAGTATGTGTGGATTTATTTCCCATAACTTCAGTAAGACCATTATTTCTTTTAGTAAACTCTAAATTTATGGGCCTGAACTGTTCTTGATAAACACAGTAATATTACTTCTATAAAACAGTTTCCTCCTCTTTCTCTGTTGTAATATTACATGCCAGGATGAATTTCTAAAATTTACTTAATTATGTGGTTTTACAAGACACAATGTGAGTATAACTCACAAGTATAATAAGCATTCTGGTTATGGTTGTCTGGTAAAGATGAGGTTTTTATACATGCAGAAGAAAAATACAACTGTTAAAGTTTAGTCCATGCAAGGACTAAAGAATGTCTCCAGTATGAATTTTAATCCTGTTTTTTTTTTTTTTTTTTTTTTTAGATACATATATATATATAGAAATAATTTTCATAATAAATTGAAATATTTATGGGTTAAAGCTAATTTATTTATGGCCCTCAAGACATGGATTTTTTATTTTTTTTAACCTTTAAAATTTGATAAAATCCCTTCCCAAAAGAAATATGTGGTCTCCATTAAGGAGAAGAAAACTTTTAAGGGAGGTGGAAATATTTCTTATTAAGTTCTCTTAAGAAACTTAATAATAAATACTTGCAAATAGTTTGGACACAGAAAAGGAAAACTTAGAGCTCAGGCTTATATCTTCAGGGAGGAAAAATAACAAAACCTAAAACAAAACATGTTCTCCCCACCCCTCTAAAAACAAAACAAAACAAAAAACACCCACACACATATACGCACACACAGACACAGACACACTCACACACACAAAACACAAAAAAAAACACCATAGCTAGTGCCAGAAAATGTACACCATGGAAAGCCAAGACTCTACATCTTCTACATCTTTAACTACTAGGTACAAGGCATGAAAGACTGCTTCCAGATCCCACTGAAGTTCATGAGGATATCTGCAATCAACTCCAGTATGTAGGATCAGATGATTATTTTTCTAGCTTGGGTTAACCACAAAATATTAGAAACTAAAATAATGGCAGTCTTGTTTAAGGAAAAGTGGGTTGAGGTATTTTTTTAATAAGATTTTAATATTACATTAGCACCTTCCTTCCTTTTGATGCCCTTGTTGCTGTTCTCTTGACATTGAAACTCAGGTATTTTCAACCATAAATATTAAAACTAATAGCTTTTCAAATTTTCAGTTTTTAAAAAATACAAAGACATTACAGCAAATGTAGAGCTTCTCAAATGGAGTATTTCTGGTGGCAATTCTGGGTGGCAATGCTGTTTCTAGTGGCACAGAGCTGCAAGAAGGTGCAGACTGAAGTATAGTGGGGAAAAAACCTGGGGCCAAACCAAAAAGTTCTTGCTCTGCTCTAGCCCTTGAGCTTGCCACAGCCACATTTTTCCAGCCACATTTTCTGCTCTACTCCAGCCACCTCACAGCAATGAAGTGCATCATTATGCTGGGATAACCTATTTGACTTATATATGTATACATACTGGAAAAAGTGGTTAGAGTGTTGGGGACAAGAGGATGAGAAATGGAACAGAGTTACATCTAGAAAGGCACATGGAGAATTAATGATATATACCAGGACATTTTTGATTGAAAATTTTGCGGATCCTTGCTTGATATAACAGGCAACACGCTTCAGGGACCTGGATCATTTCACATTGTAGTATTTTTGTATACCATATCTTGCATATAACAGGTTTCTAATAGATTTCAATTTTTTCTATTCATAATTCTGGCCAACAACGATACAGCAAAGTATCAGGAACATTATAAAGAAGCTGAGAATAGGCAGAATATAAAATATTTTGCCACAGGAATTCTGTATATGAGTATTACTTACTTTCCTTTTCATATATGTGCAGTCAGCTCTAGAGGCTCAGTTTATGCTTTGGCTTCAAATGCCAAGTTTAGCTTGGCTCTGCAATGAAAGATTTTGGTTTACAGGAATCTAATGGTAGCCTTTCCAGAAAAGCTGCCCATATAAAGACATTTGATTGAAAAAATTAATATGTTCTACAAAATTCTCTGATATTTCTTTTGGTTAAAAATACAGGGCATTAATATTAATAGTCAAAACAAACAAACAAACAAAAAAAAAAGACAAATACTTACAACAATGGTAGATGATCCAAATCATATATGTATATATATTTTTAAACAAAAACCCAATGTGATGTAATAATTTTCTTGTACAATGGTGAATTCTCAGTTCTTATTGTATATGAAGGAAATTTTCTTAACCAGCGCTATTGCTTTTATCCAATACTATTGCTAACATGCAGTTGTGTCTGTTTATATTACCAAATTATCATATAAACATAAATCAAAGAAAGTCATAAGTGTTT
Organism: Anas acuta; assembly: GCF_963932015.1. Classification (NCBI taxonomy): domain Eukaryota; kingdom Metazoa; phylum Chordata; class Aves; order Anseriformes; family Anatidae; genus Anas; species Anas acuta. The sequence goes on along the minus strand of NC_088979.1, from coordinate 97,665,351 downwards.
GCAGCTGTTTTACTAAAAACAAAATAACTTTTGGCAAGTTGTTCTTGCCTGTAACTATAAAGCACTGTGAGACAGTCCTGTAAGCAATCAGAGATAGGAACACACAGAAAGACGGGGAGAAACTAGAACTGTGTATATCTTTTCCTGCAGAAATTTGCACATCAGTGCCAGCAGTGGCTTAAAAGGCCAAAATTTCTCTGTGTCCCCCTTTCCTGCTGTTAACTTTGTGTCTGACCCCCTGTCAATAGAAAACAATAACAATAAAAACTGTTCTTTCACGAATCATCTTTCCTTGATTTAAACTTTCATTTGCAGTACATTCTAATCTTATCTTTCTCTAGTTCTCACCAAAAGCATCCTTTTCTATCTCCATCCCCTACAAATGGTATGAGGCCTTACTTGTACTTATAGTGATGGAGAGCAGCTCATAAAACTTCTTCTCAAAAATGTTGACATTGTCACTAGGTGGAAAAACTCATGTTAAGCTGTGTCAGCTGGATGTATATTTTGACAAATAAGAATGAATAATTTTATTTTGTTTCACATGACAAAAAATGTGAAGAGGCGATAAATAGAAATATAATATGAGCCTGATTATTGTACCATAGATCACTGTTTTTAACTTTAACACTCAGAGTTAGTCAGCAAAAGACTCTGAGAAAGAATAGAAGGATACTTCATTTTTGTAAGTCCTACCAGGACACTGAGGTCTCATGTACTGTCAAAGGTGGGATCTTTGCTGCAGTACAGAGCAAACAGAGTGGTTTACTTGTTCCTAGTGGTCTGTGTAGAAGTGGAGATTATGTCTGAGAAGGGAAAGGGATGTGAGGCTGTGTCCACTAAACAAAGTACATGTATGTTTGCAAGAGCATACAAGGAGAACCATTATTCCAACATCAAGAAATTACTGAGTACTTCATCAGTCATAAAGATTAATAGCAGCTACCTTTCTTTTCCCCTAGATATTCTACACTTGTGAAACTGGAACAAAACACTGATTTGCACTATGGCTTATGTTTCCAATAAAGGATAAGTAGAGAGAATTCTTCTACCACTCTTTCATGATATGAGAAATAACAAGTCAGACAAGCAATTCAGGCATCATCCAGAGCTTCTGACACAGACAGAGGAAATCATAGAATCATAGAACAGCTTGGGTTGGACAGGGCTTTAATGATCATTTAGTTTCACCCTCTGCCATGGGCAGTGTTGCCATCCACTAGATCAGAAATTAGCAAAAGAACAAGGAAAAAGTATAACTGAATCCACACCAAACAAGCAAATACATCTGTGGATATATACTGCAATATATGATATATGCTGCAATAACTGTCTGTGTGAGTGAAGACAGAGAAAATGACGGAAGGAAACAATATATTAACATGGATTGGTGTGGTGGTTCTACCCTGCTGGGCAGCTGAACTCCGCCATAGCCACTTCCCCTTCTCAAAGAAAAAGGGGGAGAAAATACAATGAAAAGGGCTCAAGGGTTGAGATAAGGACAGGTATATCACTCACCAATTATCATCACAGGCAAAACAAACTCAGCACAGGGAGATTAATATAATTTACGGCCTATCACTAATAGATTAGAGCAGTGACAAAATAAAAACAAAACAAAACAAAACAAAACAAAACAAAACAAAACAAAAGAACAAACAACTAAAACCAACTTTCCCCAATCCACCCTTCTCTACATCCTCCCACTGAGCCACACAGGGGAACAGGAAATGGGGGCTGTGTTCAATCCCTAACACTTCATCTCCGCCAGTTCTTCATGGTCACTCTCTGCCGTGTCCATTGTGGAATCTGCTCTACCGTGGTACACCATAAGCTGCAGGAGGAAAGCCTGCTCCATCATGGGCCCCTCCGTGGCCACTGGGGAACTTCAACTCCAGTGTCTGGAGTACCTCCTGCCCTCCTTCTGCACTTGCCTTGGTGTCTGCAGGGTTGTTTCTCTCTCCCAGCAGCTGTTGCATTTTTTTTTATTTTTTTTCCTGTTTAGATGTTTTTTATTTTTTTCTCCCTTTCTTAAATCTGCAGAGGCACAAACAACCTTGCATATTGTTTTGACTCTTGCCAGAGGCAGGTCCCTTTTGGAGCTGCTGGAACTGGCCCATATCTAGCATGGGGCAGTTTCTGGACTCTTCTCACAGAAGCCCCTCAAACCCCCTACTACCAAACCCTTGCCACGTATACCCAATACCATGAGTGTGAATAGGAAGAGGAGTAACTGTATCAGTACTTGATGGGAATATCAGTAAGGATATTTCTAGGTGGAATTTTATATATTTTGTCTCAAGGAAAAGTGATATGTTTTTAAGGCAGTGTAAGGATAAAGCTGACAGATTCATTTTCAAAGTTTAATTTTTAAGAAATTTCTTACGAAAAAACATATATGTGAGATACAGAAGACAAAGGTGGTAAAGGAAAACAAGAAAAAATGAAAGAAAAAAAAAAGGAGATGAAAAGTTAAGCAATACAGAAGATGTAGAATTGGACTATTTGCTTGGGAAGTGGATACCTATAAAAGCTCATAATTTTTTTAATTATTATTATTTTGAATAGGCTGTGACAAACATGATTAAACAGGTGTGTGCAAATCACATTGTATTCAATTGAGTCCTTCAGTGATGTTATTCAAAGGTGAAATGTTCAAATATCAGAGATTCTCCAGCCTGTGTTCTTTGATACATCAGGGACTATAGTTCATTTTGGCATTCATTCAGTCTGGATAAAAGATATGTTGGAGAAAATACAAATTGATTACAAAGATAGAATTGCAAAGCACTGCTACTAAAATGTTTCTGAAACTATAAGATATGAAGTAAAAGTAGAGAGGCAAAGTTAAAAGCACCTGGGGAAATACATCTCTCAGTTACAGTCATTTCCAAATTACTGTTTTTCTTTGTCAGTATTTCCTTGCAAATGGAGAATTGAAACTTGTTAGCTCATTCCAGCTGGGGCTATCCAAAACCAAGACACTCCAAAAACTTCCTCAATTACTTTCCCATCACAAAGGCCACAAGAATCATAGGACAAGCAGAACACATGTAGAGAAGAAGGAGAAAAGATGGACATATAGCAAAAATCCTAAAACTTTGCCAAGGTCTTTAGATGTATATTACGTAAACTCTCCAACAGTATGAAGGTGTTAGTACATGTGCACAAGTCAGAATAAGAAATGTTTAAGCAGCAAAAAAAAAACAAACATCCTCCTTTTATTCCAGCTCCTCTGTTATTTCTTTCTGTTGCCTATGGCATTCAGCCCTTGAATCTGCAGAGAAGACCTATGTGAAAGACTAACACTAACTAGGCAAGGTAGGGGTGTTGGCTGTAATTAAAGGACCAGAAGGAGAACTTGGTCCTTGAATCTCTCAAATCTTAAACCTAATTGCCCTTCACACATTAAACCTTCACAATTAAACCTAATTGCCTTTGTACAGGTGGGAGTGACTTCTGTATACATTTGAGTGTCCTTTCTATATTGCTATTTCAGTTGTGAAGTATCTGAAGATTCATCTTATTGAAATATTACAGTGCTGATCATTGTAATTTCTTCCTCCTTTGTATACAAATAGGCTAGGAAGACCTTCACAATGTTTTGATTAACTCAGGAAAAAAATGTTTATACAGTCTGTTGATCCACTTAATGATAATGGTCTGTTGATCTAGTCATTTATATATAAAAAAAAAACACCTCCTTGAGATAAGCTCGATTTTCTTGGCAACAGCTGTTGTCAGACAATCCCTGCATTCTTTACTGGGCTTCAAGAGCACATGGCCCTTGACCATCTGCTGTAAGCCTTCTTACATGTGCTTGTTAGGACACAATCTTTTTTTTTTTTTTTTTTTTTTTTTTTAATTGAGAAAGATCTCTGCCTTTTTATTTTGAAACATTTCAATTTGAACATAACTTAGATATTAAAAAAAAAAAGAAGACAAAAGTCAGTCAAATATTATTTGTTCAGATCAAATTCAGCAGTTCAGCACACTTAAAATAATTTCCCCCCATCATGGTTGCTATATCAAATAGTCTGTTGTGTGCAAGTCTTGTTCTGGCCTAGAAAATTCACTGGTATTTATATAAAGCTGTATTGTGATTGCCTGTAGCATTTTTTGATTAAATTATCCTGAAACATTTCAAATTCTCTAAACAAAGCAAAGAAGAAGCAGTGTTTCCTTTCCTAATACTTAACTCTGATACTGGAATCTGCTAAAGTCTAAACATAAAACAGTGATGGAAATAAGAATGGGCAAAGCACCAACAGCCTTATTTTGGTTAATTAAAAAAATCTGAAACCGACATTCCAACAGAAAAGTAACTTAAAATAAATCCTTCTAAGGCTATTTTGAATTTCTTCAATATCCAGGTATACATTTTTGAACACCAGTGCTCTGAAATTTTCATGCTTGTCCTGGTTTCAGTTAGCACAGAATTAATTTTCTTCCTAGTAGCTGGTGGAATGCTGTGTTTTGGCTTAGGATGAGAAGAGTGCTGATAACACCCCGATGCTTTAATTGTTGCAGAGCAGTGCTTATACTAAGCCAAGGACATCTCAGCCTTTTGCTCTGTCCTGCCAACGGGCAGGCTGGGGGTGCAGTAAGAGCTGGGAGGGGACAGACCCAGGACAGGTGACCCAAACTAGCCAAAGGGGTATTCCATACCATCTGACGTCATGCTAAACAATATATAGGGGTGGCTAGCTGGGGGGAAGGGGCCGGACTGCTCGGGGTTAGGCTGGGCATCGGTCAGCGAGTGGTGAGCAATTGCATTGTGCATCACTTGTTTGTACATACTATTATTACTTTCCTATTATCACCATTGTATTATTATTGTTATTATTTTTATTATTATTTTGTTATTATTATTTTCCTGTCTTATTAAACTGTCTTTATCTCAACTCACGGGCTTCACTTTCCATTTCTCTCCCCCGTCCCAGAGAGGGAGGGGGGAGGGTGAGCGAACGGCTGCGTGGTGTTTAGCTGCCAGCCGGGTTAAACCACGACAGCCTTTTTGGCGCCCAACGTGGGGCCCGAAAGGTTGAGATAACGGCAGATCTGACCAGAGTGTGTTAAACTAAAATTGGTGTAAGGATTAGACCTGCTTAATAGTCACTTGTCATGATGCTGATTGCTTTAATCTCAACTCTGCTGCGCCTGTTTTCCAAATTGAGTATTATAGTATATTATTTTCCGTATTTGCTCTCTGTCGTGTTGTTTATCCTCTCCGGGCCCTGGTTTCAGATCATTATGGTGCTGTGTGTTGTAGCAATGGCTTATGAGACGATAAGGTACCTGGTCATGACTCTAACTTGTTATTTGTATTCAGTAACATCGTCGACTCTGTACTTTGGAAACAGTATCTTGGAAACTGTTAGCAATTATACCTATTGTTTTTTTCCATTAGGGAGTCAATCTGTGGAGGGGAAAGGGGAGGATATTTTTCCTTACTTGCTTACTCTCCCTTTCTCCTTCACCACCCCTGTATCCTCCTGGGTCACTCTGCCTTCCTCCTTCACCACCCTCTTATCCCCTGAGCTTGTCACAATAGCTCTCCAAGATATTGAATATTTCTGGAATACTCAGAGTACCATAGTCTTGTTGTTCTGCCTCATGAATGCACTTCAGATTCTGCTTATAGTTAAACAACTACTTGGGAAGCTCTTCCGGAGATGTGCCCGGAGGCAGGATAGTTGTGGGTGGCAGGGAGTATGGGCGGATATGGGCAGGCATCTAGAGCAGTTGGCACCCCCAGTGTGTTGGAAATTCACCCCTGAACAATGGCAAAATCCTCAAAAACTGGCAGAATGCTTGAAAAAAAGGTGTCATGATTCTGGCAGTTCTAAAGTAACACAAATCATTGTAACGTGCTGGGGCCTGGCTCATGCCTATCGAGCTGCCATTGATACTGCTATCAACTTAGTGACAGACCCTGCGGCCACTCCAAGCCCTGTGACAGATCCAACGGCCACTGTGACCCCTACGGTGGACTCGGCAGCCGCTCCAGCTCCGGTTCCTGCAGCCGCTCCAGCTCCGGTTCCTGCAGCCGCTCCAGCTCCGGTTCCTGCAGCCGCTCCAGTCCCAGCTCCTGCAGCCGCTCCAGTCCCAGCTCCTGCAGCCGCTCCAGTCCCAGCTCCTGCAGCCGCTCCAGTCCCAGCTCCTGCAGCCGCTCCAGTCCCAGCTCCTGCAGCCGCTCCAGTCCCAGCTCCTGCAGCCGCTCCAGTCCCAGCTCCTGCAGCCGCTCCAGTCCCAGCTCCTGCAGCCGCTCCAGTCCCAGCTCCTGCAGCCGCTCCAGTCCCAGCTCCTGCAGCCGCTCCAGTTCCAGCTCCTGCAGCCGCCCCAGCTCCAGCTCCTGCAGCCGCCCCAGTTCCAGCTCCTGCAGCCGCTCCAGCTCCAGCTCCTGCAGCCGCTCCAGTCCCAGTTCCTGCAACTTCTCCAGTCCCAGCTCCTGAAGCTGCTCCAGTCCCAGCTCCTGCAGCCACTCCAGCTCCAGCTCCTGCAGCCGCTCCAGCTCCAGCTCCTGCAGCCGCTCCAGCTCCAGCTCCTACTGCTGCTCCAGTCCCAGCTCCTGCAACTGCTCCAGCTCCGGCAGCCGCTCCAGCTCCTGTGGCCGTGTCAGAGAAACGAGCTGTAGCAGTGCAAGTTGACCCTGCAGAGGGTATTCCAATCCCTGTAACGGGGTCAGAGAAACGAGCTGTAGCAGTGCAAGCTGCCCCTGCAGAGGGCATTCCAATCCCTGTGGCAGACCCTGTAACAAAGTCAGAGAAACGAGCAGTAGCAGTGCAAGCTGCCCCTGTAGAGAAGGTGAAAATATGGTACAGAAATTCAAGTCGTTTAGAACGCAGAGAGTCTTCTGCCAATCCAGGTAAGGCTTCTGCCAAAACTAAGTATAGAGATGACGAAGATGATGACGACGCTGGGCCATCAAGGATTCAGGAGGAGGAAGATGAGGATGCCGAAAGAGCAACAGTAACTACCCGAAGCCTAAACGAGCGCGAGCTACGAGATGTGCGAAAAGATTTTGGTCGCTGTATAGGTGAGCAGCTTGTCACCTGGCTGCTCCGGTGCTGGGACTCTGGAGCCAATTGTGTGGAATTAGACGGCAGGGAAGCCAGACGGTTGGGATCCCTTGCTCGAGACGCCGGCATTGACAAAGCAATTGCAGATGGAGCACGACCCACCAGCCTCTGGAGGCGTCTCCTCTCAGCTGTGAGGGAAAGGTATCCCTTCAAGGAAGATATTTTATGTGTACCAGGCAAGTGGACCACTATGGAGAAGGGAATCCAGTACCTGAGGGAATTAGCCGTACGGGAAGTGATTTATGAGGATCCAGACCAGACACAAACATCCAAAGATCCAGATGCAGTCAAGTGTACACGACCCATGTGGCGGAAGTTTGTACGGAGTGCACCATCATCATATGCCAGCTCATTGGCAGTAATGGCCTGGAAAGAGGATGAGGAACCCACAGTGGATGAAGCGGCTAAACAACTCCGGCAGTACGAAGAAAGTCTCTCCTCTTCCTTACAGGCCTGCGTCTCAGCTGTGGAGAAACTGTCTGAAGAGGTCCACCAACTTAAAGAGAATCTATCTTCCCCCCAACCTGAACCAACCAGTGTCCAACGACCGAAAGAGAACACCTGGGAGAAACTTTCTGAAAAGTTTCACCAACTTGAAGAGAGATTATTCTCCTCCGCACCTGTACAAAGCAGTGTCTCAGCTATCAGGGGTAGGCGTTCACCCACACAAGGAAGACGATATAGTGGGTACTCACCCCGTGCCACCCTGTGGTTTTACTTACGAGACCATGGAGAGGACATGAGGAAATGGGATGGAAAATCTACCGCGACCCTAGAGGCACGGGTACGTGAGTTGCAAAAGAAAACAATCAGGAAAAAAGGATTCTCCGAAAAGTTTGCTGCTCCAACTTCCAGCAGACAATCCTTCAAACACAGAAACGAAGAAGATTCTGACCAGGATTAGGGGGGCCCTGCCTCCAGCCAGGGGGAGGAAAGGGACAATCGAGTTTATTGGACTGTGTGGATTCGATGGCCTGGCACATCACGCGCACAGAAGTATAAGGCTTTAGTAGACACCGGTGCACAATGTACTATAATGCCATCGAGCTATAAAGGACCAGAGCCCATCTATATTTGTGGAGTGACAGGAGGATCTCAGCAGTTGACTGTATTGGAGGCTGAAGTAAGTCTGACTGGGAATGAGTGGGAAAAGCACCGCATTGTGACTGGCCCGGATGCTCCATGTATCCTTGGCATAGACTATCTTAGAAGAGGATATTGCAAGGACCCAAAAGGGTTCCGGTGGGCTTTTGGTATAGCTGCCTTAGAGACAGAGGGCATTAAACAATTATCTACCTTGCCTGGTCTCTCAGAGGACCCCTCTGTTGTGGGGTTGCTGAGGGTCGAAGAACAGCAAGTGCCAATTGCTACCACAACTGTGCACCGGCGGCAATATCGCACTAACCGAGACTCCCTGATTCCCATCCATAAGCTAATTCGTCAATTGGAGAGCCAAGGAGTGATCAGCAAGACCCATTCACCTTTCAATAGCCCCATATGGCCAGTGCGAAAGTCTAATGGCGAGTGGAGACTAACAGTGGACTATCGTGGCCTGAACGAAGTCACGCCACCACTGAGTGCGGCAGTGCCGGACATGCTGGAACTTCAGTATGAACTTGAATCGAGGGCAGCCAAGTGGTACGCCACAATTGATATCGCTAATGCATTTTTCTCCATCCCTCTAGCAGCAGAGTGCAGGCCACAATTTGCCTTCACTTGGAGGGGAGTCCAATATACTTGGAATAGGCTGCCCCAGGGGTGGAAACACAGCCCTACCATTTGCCATGGGCTGATCCAGTCTGCGCTAGAGCAGGGGGAAGCTCCTGAACACCTGCAGTACATCGATGACATTATTGTGTGGGGTGACACAGCAGAGGAAGTTTTCGAGAAAGGGAAGAAAATAGTCCAAATCCTTCTGAAAGCCGGTTTTGCCATAAAACAGAATAAAGTCAAAGGACCTGCACGAGAGATCCAGTTTTTAGGAATAAAATGGCAAGATGGACGTCGTCAAATCCCAATGGATGTGATCAACAAAATAACAGCTATGTCTCCACCAACTAACAAAAAAGAAACACAGACTTTCCTAGGTGTTGTGGGGTTTTGGAGAATGCACATCCCAAATTACAGTCTGATTGTAAACCCGCTCTACCAAGTAACCCGTAAGAAGAATGAGTTTGAATGGGGCCCTGAACAACGACAAGCCTTTGAACAAATCAAGCAGGAAATAGTCCATGCAGTAGCCCTTGGGCCAGTTCGAACAGGACCAGATGTAAAGAATGTGCTCTACACTGCAGCCGGGGAGAACGGCCCCACCTGGAGCCTCTGGCAGAAAGAACCTGGGGAAACTCGAGGTCGGCCCCTGGGGTTTTGGAGTCGGGGATACAGAGGATCTGAGGCCCGCTATACTCCAACTGAAAAGGAGATATTGGCAGCATATGAAGGAGTTCGATCTGCTTCGGAGGTGGTCGGTACTGAAGCGCAGCTCCTCCTAGCACCCCGATTGCCGGTACTAGGCTGGATGTTCAAGGGAAGGGTCCCCTCTACGCATCATGCAACTGATGCTACATGGAGCAAGTGGGTTGCACTGATTACTCAGCGGGCTCGAATAGGAAACCCCAGTCGCCCAGGAATATTGGAAGTGATCATGGACTGGCCAGAAGGCAAATACTTTGGGATATCATCAGAGGAGGAGGTGGGTCGTGCTGAAGAAGCCCCACTGTACAACCAGTTGCCAGAGAATGAAAAGAAATATGCCCTGTTCACTGATGGGTCCTGTCGTATTGTGGGGAAGCATCGGAGATGGAAGGCTGCTGTATGGAGTCCTACGCGACGAGTTGCAGAAGCTGCTGAGGGAGAAGGTGAATCGAGTCAGTTTGCAGAAGTGAAAGCCATTCAGCTGGCTTTAGACATTGCTGAACGAGAAAAATGGCCAGTTCTCTATCTCTACACCGATTCATGGATGGTAGCAAATGCCCTGTGGGGATGGTTACAGCAATGGAAGCAAAACAACTGGCAGCGTAGGGGCAAACCCATCTGGGCTGCTGCATTGTGGCAAGATATTGCTGCTCGGGTAGAGAACCTGGCTGTGAAAGTACGCCACGTAGATGCTCATGTGCCCAAGAATCGGGCTACTGAAGAACATCAAAACAACCAGCAGGTGGATCAGGCTGCTAAGATTGAAGTAGCTCAGGTGGACTTGGATTGGCAGCATAAAGGTGAATTATTTATAGCCCGATGGGCCCATGACACCTCAGGCCATCAAGGTAGAGACGCAACATACAGATGGGCTCGTGATCGAGGGGTGGACTTGACCATGGACGCTATAGCACAGGTTATTCATGACTGTGAAACATGTGCTGCAATCAAGCAAGCCAAACGGTCAAAGCCTCTTTGGTATGGAGGACGATGGCTGAAATATAAATATGGAGAGGCCTGGCAGATTGATTACATCACACTCCCTCAAACTCGCAATGGCAAGCGCCACGTACTTACAATGGTGGAAGCAACCACCGGATGGCTGGAAACATATCCTGTGCCTCATGCCACCGCCCGGAACACCATCCTGGGCCTTGAAAAGCAAGTCCTATGGCGACATGGCACCCCAGAAAGAATAGAATCAGACAATGGGACTCACTTCCGAAACAACCTTATAGACACTTGGGCCAAAGAACATGGTATTGAATGGGTGTATCACATCCCCTATCATGCACCAGCCTCCGGGAAAGTTGAACGATACAATGGCCTGTTAAAGACTACCTTGAAAGCAATGGGCGCTGGGACGTTCAAAAACTGGGATACGCATTTAGCAAAGGCCACCTGGTTAGTCAATACTAGGGGATCTACCAACCGAGCTGGACCTGCCCAATCAAACCTGTTACGTACTGTAGATGGGGATAAAGTTCCTGTAGTGCATGTAAAAAATATGCTGGGTAAAACAGTCTGGGCTACTCCTGCCTCAGGAAAAGGCAAACCTATTCGTGGAATTGTTTTCGCTCAGGGACCTGGATACACTTGGTGGGTGATGCAAAAGAACGGAGAGGTCCGGTGTGTACCTCAAGGAGATTTAATACTGGGTGAGAATAGCCCATGAACTGAATTGTACCATGTTAAATAGTATATTATACTGTATGTTATCACTACCATGATTACTATAGGTGACTAATTAGAATGTATGGAAAAGAGTGTAACCTGAGCATGACATAAATGGTATGGAATAAGGGGTGGATAGATGTCCTGGTTTCAGTTAGCACAGAATTAATTTTCTTCCTAGTAGCTGGTGGAATGCTGTGTTTTGGCTTAGGATGAGAAGAGTGCTGATAACACCCCGATGCTTTAATTGTTGCAGAGCAGTGCTTATACTAAGCCAAGGACATCTCAGCCTTTTGCTCTGTCCTGCCAACGGGCAGGCTGGGGGTGCAGTAAGAGCTGGGAGGGGACAGACCCAGGACAGGTGACCCAAACTAGCCAAAGGGGTATTCCATACCATCTGACGTCATGCTAAACAATATATAGGGGTGGCTAGCTGGGGGGAAGGGGCCGGACTGCTCGGGGTTAGGCTGGGCATCGGTCAGCGAGTGGTGAGCAATTGCATTGTGCATCACTTGTTTGTACATACTATTATTACTTTCCTATTATCACCATTGTATTATTATTGTTATTATTTTTATTATTATTTTGTTATTATTATTTTCCTGTCTTATTAAACTGTCTTTATCTCAACTCACGGGCTTCACTTTCCATTTCTCTCCCCCGTCCCAGAGAGGGAGGGGGGAGGGTGAGCGAACGGCTGCGTGGTGTTTAGCTGCCAGCCGGGTTAAACCACGACAGCCTTTTAATTCTGTGCTAACTGAAACCAGGACAATGCTTCAAACAGAAATTTTAGTAAGAACAGGCCAAGATTTTATGGTATAACATGAGTACATTTTTCACCCTAGCTGTTTTTAATAATATATATATATATATATATATATTTTGTTAACCACTGTCATCTACGGGGCCAGAATTGGCAAACTAAAATTACATTGATATTTGAAGATCAACCTAAGTACTCTCCATATTTTAATAACAACCTGGCATTTTAACAACACTCTAAAATTTAGAATGGATAAATAAAATAAACACAAAGCAACCATGAGATGATTAAGTCTAGGATCTGTTGGAAGGAAGGGATATAAGCAGCAGAGTTAGGACTCCGTACTTTAAGGGAATGAACTATGGCTTTTCATGAAGCTCCCAGATAGTTTCCCTTGTGAATCTGCCATGAGGAAGGCTGTCCAGGACAGTTGACTGATTTTTAAAGGAAATTTGTTGAGTGTTTCGGAAGCTTAACATTTCATTGAGGAAGAAAACTGGAAGTTTTGGCAGAAGGCCTACTTGGCTAAATGGGAAACTTCTCAGTGACCTAAACCACAAAAAGTAGGTATACAAGAGTTGGAAACAAGCATTAGCAACAGAAGTATTAGCAGTAAAAAATGCTGCTTTGGTGCTTAGGGAACGATCAGAAAGACCAAAAGGCACTTGGAGCTTGGACTAATGTGAAACCTGGAGATCAACAAAAAGGGATTTTAACAGCATTTCATATAAAAGTGAGGTTCACGGACAATATTGGGCTGTTAAGTTTATCCCCTTAGTCCATCATGATGGGCAGTAATATTCCCTTTCCTCATATATGAGCATGATTTAGGATGGAGAGGGCCAGCTAACAGTGAGGGAGCCTGTGAAAAATTACCTGTGAAAAATCACAGCCAACCTAGAAGGTTCCTGAAGTCTGGAGAAAAATTCTAAAGATATTTTCAACTTAAAAAAAAAAAAAAAAAGCAAGAAGAAAACCTGTGAAGGTACAAGCTGGTTATATTCAGCTCTTACAAGAAAGAATGGACTGTATCATCTCATCCTGGAATTCATTTTCAAGCACACAAAAGATAGGATAGTAACTTGATGTAGTCAAAATGGATTTACAATGGGAAAGTCAGGCTTGATTGATCTCACTTCTTTCTACAATAAAATGACTGTCTATGGCATTTTCAGCTGGAAGCTGAGAAAATATCACCTTATAAGTGGTTTAAAAATTGTCCCATCTGCTGAATTGCAAAGGGTCATGTTCTGTTCCTTGATATTCACCTGCCAATGTGTGTGATACCACAGGGTTTAATACAGTGGCCTATGCTATTTAACATCTTCCTCAATAATAAATGGGGTTATATCAGGCTGGTGGACAGTCACTAGTGGGGTTCCCCAGGTCTCCATTTTAGGGCCAGTTCTTTTCAATGTTTTCATAAATGACTTGGACGTTGGACTAGAAGGTGCTCTGAGTAAGTTTGCAGATGATACTAAATTGTGAGGAATTGGTGACTCTGTCAAGGCTGAGGAAGCCTTGCAGAGAGTTCTTGACAAATTAGTGAGCTGGGCAATCACCAACAGCATGAAGTTTAACAAGAGCAAATGGTGGGTTTTGTACCTGGGAACGTTGACCCTGATTATATGTACAGACTAGAGGAAGAGAGGCTGGAGAGCAGCCCCACTGAAAGGGATCTGGGGGTTCTGGTCAATGGCAAGTTGAACATGAGTTAACAATATGTCCTGGAAGCCAGGAGGGCCAACAGTATCCTGGGGTGCATCAAGCATGGCATTCCCAGCTGGTCAAGGGAAGTGATTGTCCCACTCTGTGCTGGTGCAGCCTCATGTCAAGTACTGCATCCAGTTTTGGGCACCACAGTATAGAAAGGACATAAAACTATTTGAGAGCATCCAAAGGAAGGTATGAAAATCATGAAAAGTCTAGAGGGAGAGATGTATGAGGAGTGGCTGAAGTCACTTGATTTGTCCAGCCCAGAGTAGAGCAGGCTGAGTGGAGGCCTCATAGTGGCCTGCAGCTTCCTCAGGAGGAGCAGAGGGGCAGGTGCTGAGCTCTGCTTTCTGGGGACAGCGACAGGACCCGAGGGAACGGCATGGAGCTGGGACAGGGGAGGGTCAGGCTGGGTGTGAGGGAAAGGTTCTGCACCCAGAAGGTGGTCGGGCACTAGGACAGGCTCCCCGGGAAGGGGTCATGGAACCAAGCCTTCCAGAGTTCAAGAAGCATTTGGACAACTGTTGTGGTTTAATCCACCAGGCAGCTAAGCACCACACAATGGTTCATTCATACTTCTTCCCTGCTGTTCATCTGGGCTGGGGGAGAGAACTGTGAGGAAAAAAAAGGTAAAAGATTATGGGTTGAGATAAAGACAGTTTAATAGAACAAAAAGGGAAGAGAATTAATAATAAAGAAGATGAAGATGATGATAATAAAATGTACAAAGCAAGTGATGCACAATGCAGTTGCTCACCACCTGCTGACTGACACTTATCCCATCCCCAGTCAGTGTTCCCCCATGACGCTGGCCAGCCACTCCACTGTATTAATTGTTCAGCATGATGTCATATGGTATGGAATATCACTTTGGTCAGTTTGGGTCAGCTGTCCTCGTTCTGTCCCTTCCCAGCTTCTTGTACACCCCCAGCTTCCTTGCTGGCTGGGCAACATGACAGGCTGAAAAGCCCTTGGCTTAGCACAAGCACTGGTCTGTAACAGCTATAACATCAGTGTATTATTAGCATTATTCTCATCCTAAATCCAAAACACAGCACCATAGCAGCTACTAAGAGGAAAGGTAACTCTAACCTAGCCAATACCAGGACAATAACATTCTCAGACATGTTGTCTGATTTTTGGGTGGTCCTGTGTAGACCCAGGAATTTGACTTTATGGTCCTTGTGGGTCCCTTCCAATTTGGGATGTTCCATGATTCTGTGATTCTATAGTATGAATGATGACACGGGGTACACCATCAGTAGTAGTGATTACACTAAATCAAGGGAGTGGCTGACACTCATTCAGTAGTACCAGATGGCTAACACTCATGCAGTAGTACCAGATAGTGTTACAAAGGGTAATGGTGACAAAATACATCTTGGAAGGCTCAAGCTTCATATCAGGAAAAAAATATTTTCAGATAGGATAGAGTTACACTTGAACAGATTACCTGCAGAGGCTGTGAATCCTCATCCTTGACTTGACAAAGGTCAGTCTCTATGCATAGCTGAAATAGAATTTACCATCCTCTTCCATCTACAGGAGAAGAGATCTAAAGATTTTCATTAGCATGCAATGGAGGAATGATTCAATAATAGATACTAGAATAGCTGTTATTCATATCAAGTGTTCAGTTGAAGAGGTTGAGGCAGCACAAGATGAGCTTCCTAGTGACTTTAACTCAGTATTCTTTAGGGCCATTATGCTGTAAGGTTCTGAAAAGAACATGTTTGTGATTATTTGCTAAATATAAAACTGTTTGATAATAAATATTTAAAAGACGTATCTGGTGACTGGAAAGCAATAATTTATTTTTTTTCTTGGGTTGCCCTCCTGAACAATGAGGTCACCTCTCAGCCTCCTTTTCTCCAGGCTGGACAACACAAGTGTCATCAGACTCTCCTCAAAGAACATGCCTTCCATCCTTTCTACCAGCCTCATTATTGTCTACATTTTAGCTCAGTAGTAAAGGACATTGGTAACTCTGTAGATGGGAGAGAGCCATAGAAAATCAAAAAGCCTTTTTAAAAGGAGAAAAAAAAAAAAATTACACAGGTGCCTGTGTGCAAAAGGAAAAACCTTAAGTAAATTCTATTGAAAGCAACATTAATCTTCCCGTTAACTTCAGTAGGCTTTTAATGGGTCTTATTTGTGATATATAAGAGCAAAAACCGGGAGTCTCATGATTCATCCTTAATTATCCCAAATATTCATTTAAGGAAATCCTGACTCAAGAGAAGTCAATGAAGCATTGCCATTGAGTTACAAAAAGCTGGGATCCCTACCAGGATGACACATAGTGGAACTAGTTGAAGATTCTGCTATTAACCTAGGTACAGACAGCAAATCTGGTATTTAATTATCACACAAACTGAAATAATAACTCAGTAATAACCAAAAGTATCTAGCTATCCTTATTTTCTTAATTTTAGAAAACATTGGTATATATAAGTTCTGATAAATAGAGCTTGAATATCATACTATGCTATTGTTTGTTGTTAAAGGAATACAAGCTGTTGTTTCTGTAGTCACCTAGTCATTCAAAATCACTTTTTTTTGATTAAAATATATTGATTCAATATGTTGAATCAATATACAACATATGAATTTACAACATTTATGCTAGAATGTCTAAAGCAAAGTATGAAGTGACTCTTCAAATATTTCAGGCAAAAGTTATTTATTTTCAGTTTTGCAACTATCACACACACACACACACACACACAAAGTTCACATTGCTCAAAATATTTCTGATGAGCATGAAGTAAGCTAAAAATGTCATGTCCCCCCACAAAGGGAAAAAAATGTTGTAAACTTAACAAACCAGCAATTCTGGCCTTTTTCCAATTTGTTTTTTTGTTCTAAAAATATGGCAAGCATTCAGAAAGCTCTTTTACATACTAAACAAGGATATAAAGCGGGTGTAACATGACTTTTTTCTGGTTGTTTGCTGCATAACTCTCACAGTGTAAGAGCAAAACGTTCAGATAAAAAGTCAGTATGTCAGTATGTCAGTTAAAACACAGTGTCATACCTAACAGCCTTCCCAGCCTTCAGAAAAGGAGGCTGAGAGGTGATCTCACTGCTCTCTGCAACTTCCTGAGGAGAGGAAATGGAGAAGGAGGTGCCGGTCTCTGATACTCTCTGATATGGTCTGGAATCTTATTGTCTGGCAACTATAACTGGTATAACAGATCTCAGACCCTGAAGGTCTGGACAGAGCACAGGAGCTTACCATTACTTTTAGGCTAATGAGACAATCATGTTGGAAGAGAGTGTCCTTCATGAGCAATGGAGTGTTCCAGGGTGAATTTGCATATCAGTTATTCTCTTCACTGCCTTCTTTCTTATCTAAATATTTGGTTCTTGATGTTGTAATGAAACATGTCCATTTGTTTATATATATATATATATATATATATATTTTTTAATCCCATTATTAGAGAGTTATCGGGTATGGATTGGAAATATCAGAGTGGTAAACAGGGTCACTTTAGAAACACTCTCATGAGAGACTATGGTCTAATATATGAGTTCTGACTGAAGCTTTCCAATTTCTAAATTGTATGTGAATTTGCTCTTTCAAGTCTCTCTTCTTAGCCACCTGTTTCCAAGATCTGTGAAGACTTCATGCCTATGTCAAATTTAAATTGAAGTGTTCCAAAGGGCTTCTGAGGGAGAAACAGTACAGATGTTAATATTTTTTAGGTCATATTTAGGCAATTTCAATAGAAGACTAGGCTAAAAAATGTACGCATGCCTAAGATCCAGAAGTGCATTTTTTCTTGAGCAATGGAAAAGGCGTGTAACAGTGTAGTTAATATTTTCACAAGAGGAAATATAAAAATTAAAATAATATGCCCTGTTTTGCTCATGACACTATTTTTGTTGTTGTTGTTAAATCTGATAATAAAAGAGAATGTGTTGTAAATACTTAACACTAATTGTTAGCACTTGAATGAACATCAGATTATATTAAGTCGCATCTCTCAGAGGCCTAAAATATTGATAAACTTGCATAAATGGATTGTTCTGAAGATGCATTTGGAACAATGGTAAGGTAGCATAAAGACTTTTGCCAGGCAGCTTTAACCACAAAACCAAATGAGCCTCAAGAAATAGACTTTAGGAACCTTATCTTTATTCATCTCTAAAGGCCACTAGAATCCCAAGCACAAATACAGCCTGGGTGGAAAATGAACTGGGAGCAGCCCTGGGGAGAAGGACTTGGGAGTGTTTGTCAATGAGAAGCTCAACATAAGCCAGCAATGTGCACTTGCAGCCCAAAAAAACAATCATATCCCAGGCTGCATCCAAAGAAGTGCAGCCAGCAAGGCAAGGGAGGCGATTCTCCCCACTACTTTGCTCTCCTGAGTACTAGGTTCACCTGGAGGACTGTGTTCAGCTCTGGGGCCCCCAGCACAAGAAGGACATGGACCTATTTGAATGATTCTAGAGGAGGGCAATGAAGATGACTAGTGGACTAGAGCACCTTTCCTGTGAAGACAGGCTGAGAGAGCTGGGGTTGTTCAGCCAGGAGAAGAGAAGGATCCAGAAGACCTTATAGTGGCCGTCCAATACTTAAAGGGAGCCTACAGGAAATCAGAAGAAAGACTCTTTATCAGTAAGTGATAGGACAAGTAATTGATAGGACAAGGAGTAATGGCTTTAAGTTAAAAGAAGGTAGGTTTAGGTTAGATGTAAGAAGGAAATTCGTTGTTGTGAGGGTGGTGAGGCACTGGAACGGGTTGCCCAGAGAAGTTGTGGATGTCCCATCCCTGGAAGTGTTCAAGGCCAGGCTGGAAGGGACTTTGAGCAACCTGGTCTTAATGGTATGTATGTGCTCATGGCAGGGGGGATGGAACTAGGTGATCTTTTAGGTCCTTTCCTACCCAAACAATTCTGTGATTCTATGAATTTTATGCCAAACCTCCTAGCAATTCATGACAGTGCAGACGTATATTCTGCTTGCAAACTATCTAAAAAAAAAAAAAAAAAAAAAACAAAAATAAACAAACAAAACAAAACAAAACAAACAACAACAACAAAACAAAACTAAACTAAACTAAACTAAACTAAACTAAACTAAAAATGATCAATCATTTTGGAAGTCAACATTCCTTTGCCAGTCCTTGCTGAATCACCAGAAAAACCTTACTTGAAATACCTTACTTGAAATATAGTTTAGTGTTTTTCCTTCAATGGTTGCACAAATGCAATACTAGCACAGTATAAAACTGACAGAGGATCATGCCACCTGTCCCACAGGCAAAACTTGAGGCATAAGAGCTTGGTCTGAATTTTATGGATCTTTGGTTGACCAAAAGCTTGGGACAGCTAAACAGCAGTTTTGGATTTTGATGTTCAAAATGCACGTCTATTCCATATCTGCTGCTTGTCAGATTTGACAATGACAAAGTTCCAGCAAAACTTCTCACAAAAGAATGCAAATAAGAAGTCTATATGGTGTGCTGAATGTCACAAACAGAAAGCAAAAGTCAGAATAAGATTGATAATTTCTAATTATCATAATCACAGAATCACAGAATTTCTAGGTTGGAAGAGACCTCAAGATCATCGAGTCCAACCTCTGACCTAACACTAACAGTCCCCACTAAACCATATCCCTAAGCTCTACATCTAAACGTCTTTTGAAGACTTCCAGGGATGGTGACTCCACCACCTCCCTGGGCAGCCTGTTCCAGTGCCTAACAACCCTTTCAGTAAAGAAGTTCTTCCTAACATCTAACCTAAAACTCCCCTGGCACAACTTAAGCCCATTCCCCCTCGCCCTGTCACCAGGCACGTGGGAGAACAGGCCAACCCCCACCTCTCTACAGCCTCCTTTAAGGTATCTGTAGAGAGCAATAAGGTCGCCCCTGAGCCTCCTCTTCTCCAGGCTGAACAAGCCCAGCTCCTTCAGCCGCTCCTCGTAGGACTTGTTCTCCAGGCCCCTCACCAGCTTCGTCGCCCTTCTCTGGACCCGCTCAAGCACCTCGATGTCCTTCTTGTAGCGAGGGGCCCAAAACTGAACACAGTACTCGAGGTGCGTCCTCACCAGAGCCGAGTACAGGAGGACGATCACCTCCCTGGTCACACTGTTTCTGATACAAGCCAGGATGCCGTTGGCCTTCTTGGCCACCTGAGCACACTGCTGGCTCATATTCAGCTGACTGTCCACCATCACTCCCAGGTCCTTCTCTGCCTGGCAGCTCTCCAACCACTCATCTCCCAGCCTGTAGCTCTGCTTGGGGTTATTGCACCCCAGGTTAATATATGTACTTCAGAGGTTATGTTGAAAATGCACGACATTATGGTTTAAATAACAGTTTTCTGGTGTACAAAGCAATTAGGACAGCTCATGATTAGTCAATGAAGGTACTATGTTTAGGGTACAACTTAAAACTTGACAATTTGCTGCATTAATAAAAGGCAGTGGCTACAATGAATATGTCTGTGTGGGCTAATCCCAACCCACCGAGCAAAAAGGTACCCGGTGGTATATTCACGTCATAGCCATGATGTTATCTGAAGAGTGTTAAAGAAAAGAATGGCTGGATACATTAGTGTAATTGAAGATTGAAGGGTGGGGTGGCAGACAGGAACTGTGCTATCAAAAGAGAAACTACTACTTTATTCATGGCTGTCTCCTTACAGATAGCAGAAGAAACCCGAGCTGAATGCTTAACAACATTTTAAACATAAAAATAATAAAAAATAAAAAATGTTTTCTCTTAGGAGGTAAGTCATAAACTTAATTCCCTCTCATATCCCCTGAACAGCTAATAAATGTTAAGTCTGTTCTTCATAAATATTTCATTGTAAATGTAAATAAATACAGAAATAAGTAAAATTTAAAAAATTACAAATTGTTCCCATGAGTACTCCTAGATTGGTTGCACAAGACTTGGACTACCAAGAATGGAATTTCTGGGGAACAAATGTTGCTTGGATGTTTGAGGAAAACAATTTTATATATGTTTCAGTTCCTCCAGTGTGGAAGTCATTGTCATTCACTTCATCTAGACATATATGTGTGGGGAAGATGTTTCTGTGTCAGTTAGAAGCTCTACATTAAACAGATCTCTCCTAATAGGATGATCTTCAGGTATTACAAAGATTTAATGTCAGTGCTCAGAATTCTGGCTCTTAGTTAAATCTGCCTAAATCAATGTGAAGCAATAATGTGGATAACTTTGGTTAATTTCACTGTAAAGTATTCTCAGATTTTATTGCCAGTTTCTTTTTCTGAAAATGCTGTCTTTCAGCCAAAAGGAGTGACACAGTTGATTCTGGAGAATATCACTGATCTCCATGTAACATAAAAATATTGTAGGCTGGTATTTATGGGGTAAACTGCATGAATATATTCATTGATTTGAGCATCTTCCTTAGCTAGTCACTTTTGATAAATTATTTATTTTTACAGTGACATTGTATTAACTCACCTACTAAATCTTATTAAAATTTATTGACAATTTATTAAAATATATTCATACATTCTCAAAAACTTTAAGCAAAAATATGAATTTATCCCCATCTCTTCTTTATACCTCATCTTGTCTTTCTGATATTAGGTTCTGCAATTCTCTTATTTATCCATTAAACTCCTTGAACCTAGAGCATATCTAGCTAATGGAATGTAAATATTACAATGTGCCTCTTAAAACTATGTGTTGAGTAAAAGCCCTTTTATTTAACTAAACACACTTTTGTAGTATGTTGTTTGTAAAACCTCTTTACTCAGTATTCACCCAAATAAATAAAATGTTACGTTATATAAACTCCTTTTATAGACAGAGTTTTTGCTGTTACACTCTTCTGGGAGTTAACTGCAAAAAATTTCTTGGAAGACAGTGCCCATTGTTCGGTATACACTTTCAGAGAATGAATAGTCAAGGCAGACACAGCTCATTACCTCATGCAGTATTCAGCTGACCAGGGAATGAACATTTAGAAATAAATGAACATCTTACTAGTTATGATATTTCAACCTGCTCTTGGTTATGGATTTAGGCAGAAGAATATTTCAAATAATACAATCAATACCAAAGAAAATTTTGTGAGGAAAGACAGTTTCTTCAGGCCATGAGAAGGTCAGATATTTTTTTTTCTGGCCTAGAAAAGTTATTGTATTGTGAATTTAAGTGTAATCTATACATTCCATCACATCATTGATGGCAAGTATTCTGGGCCTGCACATAACAGAGGCGTAGAAGAAGATAACCAGCTCTTCATATCTGCAAATTCCTCAGCAATGGCCATGTTCCAATTCTTTGTTATCATGTAAGAATTCCAAGTTGCCTATTACTGTGGTGTCAAAGGTCATTTTTGTAGATTTAGGTCTTTTCCTTTGCACAGAGACCTGCTCAGCTGGGATATCCTGCACAGTGTTGTTTCTTTATTGATAAATATACTTCCTTTCAAATTTCTCAGTCACTGATACCTAAGTTTTATGAAGTCCTCAGAGCTTAAAACATGAAACTAATGAAAAAATGCACTTATTCAGGCTGTATTTAAGTAAAATTAAACTGCTTGAAGACTTGAAAGGACCTTAGGCTGAACACATTTTTTACAAAGACTGTTACTTATAAATTTAAGTCTGGTATCTTGAAGGTAAAATTTAGAGCTGTAAACATTTTAAAATGGCCTTTGGTCACTTTTAAACATTTTATCATTTTTCACATATTATTAATGGACTAACTGATGAAAATTGCTAGTGTCACTCAATCTTTCTATCATTGTTCAACTTTAACAAATATTTAATCAAGTAAAGAATATTCTATATGATCTTAATATTTTCAGGATAGAATCGCCTTCACTATTTCTTGCAATATTGAATGAAAGAGTTACACAAATATCACTAAATGAACAGATTGCAAATCAAAAAGTTCCTCCAGAAACAATGTTCCTCCCAGTCTGACTAACTGAACGTCAGCTCCTGTAGAAAAATAACTCTTTCACCATGAATGGTGACAGATAACACATTGTACATCTATAAATGATATGTCTGAAAGATTGAGATGAGGGTTAGCAGTTTCCACAGACATGAGTTCCAACCTAGCAGTAGCATGATGGTGGCAGAGAAATAGGGATAGAGTGAGGAAGCAAAAGAAAAAGACTGAAAGAGAGAGTTAAGGAGCTCTTTTTCTTAAAACTGTTCATTTTGATTCGTTAAGAAAGAAACATATGAAACAAAATGATCATAAACACTAGTATTCTTCATCTGCTTCCTGGCAAGGAAGAGAAAACATCCATGGTATTTTGGAGAAATATCCCATAGTACATTTCTGTCCCACTGTACTATAAATTGGAAATAGACAAATTAAATTAAATTATAAATGTGAATTTCTTTCTCTTTACTGTATGAGAGCCAAAGCAAGAAGATAGAAAGAATTTTTATCTACAATAAAGCCAGAGATCTAGTGTCTTTAATATTAAAATCATTCTGTATTCATTATATTATTGTTACTCTAAAGTAACTGAACTGAATTCATTTTCTGACAGTAAACTGCAATTGATGAATCAGAGCAGCAATTTCTATTAACTATGGCATCATTTCCACTAAAGTGAATTTTAGAATGAAGTATTTTTGATTTTTTTAATCGACTGTTAATCTGAGGCATGCAAAACTGTAGGAGAGTAGACAGAATAGTGCAGATGGAAGTGAATGCTTACCTATCCAAATACCACAGTGAAAAAAGTATTTTACATATATATATATATATATATATATTACAAAAAAGAAAGTATTCTTATATAATAATAAAAAAAGCACATGCCCACATGCTATTATTTGTTTCAAATTAAGATTCTTCACCTTGTGCAGATGAGCCAGATATGAGAAATCTGATAACACCAAGTGTTAGATCACTAACATGTAACATGAAAAGAACTCTAAGTCAGTATAATATCAGACTACAGTCTTAATCACGTTTCTAGAAAAAAAAAAAAAAAAAAGAAATAAATAAACTAAAAAAAAAAAAACACCTTTGTGGAGGTCAAACTTAACTGAGGATTGAATAGCTCTTAAGTATCCACTTTTTAGTATAGCTATCTTATGCAGTAAAAATCTTGTGATTATCATGTGTTCAAAACAGAAGAAAGATTAGAGTTTTGAGAGGATGACCATGAGGAAGAGAGGTATGTTTGTTTTTTAGCCATCTTCTTCAAATTGAAATACATATCATAACATTTCACAGGAGGATAAATGTTGATATAGAGAAGGCTTCATTTTAAGCAGTGTAGGTTTAGTTTTCTAAAATAAACAGCACAACCATTTGGACTGTCTTCTCAGTTTTTTCACCATTAAAAGCCTCCAATTTCTAACCTATGCCTTCTGAGGAATGTTTTTTAATTCTGTGATGCTCTTTACATGTTACATGTATTTAGTAACAGAAATATGTATATTATTTTTTTCAGAGCTGGTTCAATCTCATGTATATAGTGTCCACACTGTACCTACAGCATTCTTGCTATTGTCTTTATTTTACATTGGGTTGAATTATCAAACTTCAACCACTGTGCAAGCTACCCAGCTGGCCAGCTGCCAGATGCATTCAATTCAGAAGCAGAATTGTATCCAGAAGCAAGCAGAAGCCACACTGGAATAGGTCCTTCAGTCTGAGTGATCAGTGGGCCAAAACTGTTGACTGTATGTATGCCTGCGCATCTCACTCAACCACTTTCTAATATTTCATGAACCTTTCCTGGTAAAATAAATGAACACATATGTCCTGTGTGGCTGTCCTGACAACAATGATAAGAGAAAATGTCGAGATACCACTGACCAACTTCATCAATTGGGCGCCCTGAGATGTGCACAAAGTAGCTCACACTGCCTACTGGGCAACACTACTGAAATTAACACATCAGCACTTAAACTTGTCCATTGTAATATATCTATGACCTGCACAGGGATAATGGATGGTTAGCAGCAACAGATTTGGAAACTACTAGACGATAAGGAAAAATGTGGCAGACATTAGGCCTTAGAAAGAAGGCACTAATCAATGAAATTTAAAATTATTTTGATAAAGAAAAAGACAACTTGCCATGTAGGATCTAGCTGGTACCAATTATGATGTGAATCAAGTGCCTTAGCCCTTGATTCACACTTTCGCTTTCAACATATAGGTTTTAATAACATGCTTTGGAATTAGCCATGTATATATAACAGGTTTTGAGGCATACTTATAAACACTTAAAACAAAAACAACTTTAAAAGCTGTAAATATTAAAAGGTTATTAGGTACCATTTTGCACTTTGCATTGGATGCCAGTCAGTATAGCTTTTTTCTAATTGGTTTCAAAAAAATGAATTTAAAAGATTAACCACTTTCAGAGTTCCAAAATTCATTATATTCAGCTTTAAAAACATATAAAATTCTGTAATTTCAGTTTCAGAAATAGATTTTAATGTAGTCTTATGGCACAATATAGTAACTTTTTTCCCCTTTTTTAAAAAAGTCAAAGGATAAAAAATGTACATAATACAATGGAAAAGAAGGACTACTGGCAGGCCTTTTTTTAAACATGGCTCTTAAACTATGTGATTTTTTTAATGAATTTTATCTTTTTAAGAGCTGAGAAAACCTAATAAAATTTAAGTAAAATATTTTTTATTATTGACAAAATTGTGATTGAATAAAATCTATTTTGAAAATTCGGAAATCCTTAAGTTCATCTTCCTGGCATTTTAAATTCAAACAACAGTTTCTGTTCCAGTCTCACCTTATACATCATTAAGAGCAAATCTAATTTTGCAAGATTTTTTTTTTTTTCTGTATTAATTTTCTTTCTTCTTTGTATTTCCCTATGGAATGTTCTCTTCCCCATCAGTGTACTTAGTGTGCACTACACAGTACATGAGCCATGAGCATTATTTTCCTCTTTCTCTTGAGCATGCTTTACTCTTTCCCAGAGTTGGAGTCTTTACAAAGAGCACTGAACTGGGAATCTTTCAGAACTTCTGTTTAATTGTAGCAAATGTGCCAATTCAGGATGCCAACAATAACATACAGTAGATGTTGTGTGTGTGTATGTGTGTGTGTGTGTGTGTGTGTGTGTTTTTCATAGCTTTTTTCATAGCTATTTGGGTAGTGTTTCTTTGACAGATTGGATAATGAAGTAAGATGAGGTGAAGGGCAACTTCTGCTAGACATGTGTACGTGTTAGAAGCCATGTGGTTGAAAGATTCAGGCAGCTATTCAGTGAAAAACAAAAAACAAAAGTGTCCTGGTAAAATGTTTCCACTGTCATTTTTAATTAGAATAGCCTTGCAAATATGCAATGGCTCTTCCATTTAACAAAGCACTGAAGTTTCAGCCCTGAAAAACTTTGCTAAATAAGTCATTAACTTTGGGGCCCACTCACCATGTGTAGATTCAAGGGTCATGTAGTTTTACCATAGACCAAAAGCTGCATTTTTGTTTCTTAGAAGACCATGTTACGAGAAATGTTTGTCCTTACAACACCTTAAGCTTCAGGCCTCTCAAGTCTGGAGGCATCTGTAAGCGTTATCAACTTTCACGCAACTTCAGTGCCATTTGACTGAGGAAGTTTGCACATCACAAGACTGGAGAGCGCAGATGAGGAATACATGCATAGCTATTGATATCATTTCCCATTCTGCTTTTTCACATTCCTTTGAACTTTTGAGTTACTCTGAAAAGGTAGTACTTCAATATATGTGCCTAAAGTCCATTAAAGACATAATCACCTTATTTAAGAAAAAACAAACAAACAAACAAACAAACAAAAACACAACAAAAAACTAGAAAAATAACCTATTCACAACGTTTTGTTACTGCTTTTTGAAGCATGTGACTTCAAGGTAAGGTGATATACAGACTACTTGGTGCATGTACTGCTTATGCATTCTCATCAGGCCTTTCATTTCATTTGTGACTCTTTATTTAGCACTTTGTGCTCCTTTCCATGGTTCCCCAAAGACACTGGCCTTTCACTTGCCCTCCGCTCATGCGCACTGCTGAGCAAATAAACAAAGTCTCCAAAAGTCAAGTTCTTTAATCATCATATATCAATTCAGCTGCATGCTGAAATTCAACAGCTCCCGAGGAAGCAAAAAAGTTACATAGTACATGACATGTCTTTGGCAAACAATGCCAAACCTTGTGAAAGCATTCTTATGACTGAAGGCCTAGACTGAAGGAAATGAGAGTTCTACTTCTATATTGACAATACTAATTCAGGATTTTCATCTCAATTAGAAGTGTGCATGTGATCTTGTACAACTTCATCTTTAAATAAAATTTATTGTGTAGCCATTACAAATAGCTGCAGCTGTAGCAAAGACCGTATAAGTCCTCTCAGTATTTGAGATAAAGATAATCTTTTGATCAAGGACAAAATGTTTCAGTCCCTTTTGATGCGCAGAGAAGTAATAAAATTTCATACTTAAGCCACAGAGAGGCTTAATGACTTTTCAGAGACAAAAAACAAAAGTAGCCCTCAAATGAGAAAAAACCATATCCTTATAGTCTGGGTAACCTTACTGTACTTTACCCTACTTTTTGATTACTTGAATGCTTTCAGATACTTTAATGTTATATCAGATATAATTACAACAAAGTTCACAAAAGTGAAAAATAAGGGTTTCCTAAGGTAGAAGGAAGGATAAAAGGAAGGAGTGACCAAGCAGGAGGAAGAGGAAATGGAAGTCAGAATTGACTGTAAAATGAGGGTTTACCCAGCTCTGTTTTTCATTTAAATGTTATTAGCAAATCACTCTCCTCATGAGGAAAAAATCTCAGGCTCCTTCAACAGGGAAGAAGACTGTTTCTGCTGTGAAACTGACAGGCACAAAAAAAAAAAAAACAACACATTTTTATTCTAGCCCTGCAGTGTCAAAAAGGAGTGAGTATCCCAGAAACAGTTTTTCCTCCTGAAGGTTTTCCTGTGTCACCATCAAAGCCCTAAAAAAGTCCCATGCCTTGAGGGAGTGCCTTGTCCTTCTGGGTCACACTTCATCTAGACTGCTTCAGAGGTAGGAGCAAATGAACTGGACAACACCAAACACAGCATGCTCCATAGAGCTTGCTGTTAGTGAGAGTATGAAATCAGACATTTTATAGTGCAGGAGGAGAGACATAAGATTAGTTCAGGAATTTCCAGGATTACTTTTTTCATCTCCAGAATGCTGTTCTCATGCATGTGAAGGATCCCTTACACTTTCCTGAAAGAGTTAAAATATCAAGAAAATGTTAAGTGTAACACACTGGGGGCTAGAATTTCTTGTACGAGGTTTGTCTTTGAGTTCAGCCTGAAGGTTCTTTGTAGCTGTCTTTGAACTACTGTTTTCCCAGTGGGAATAAAAAATTTCCACCACACAATTAAATATTTTGGTAAGTCCTTGCAAGTATGGCCTTGTGCTATTAATATATTGAAAATTTTATGTATAAAATAGGAAAAGCATGTTCTTAACTTCTCACATACCTTGAAAATGATGAGCTACATTGACACAAATAGGTGTTTTTATAAAGCAAACTATTAAGTGTTTGTTATTAAACCGACTTTCATTTTTCTGGCACCTCTGAAATACTTTTGACATAAAACATGAGTTCATTATTTGTTAAAATACACAGCTTGATAGTATGGTCTGTAACATTTTTCAGTTCCTTTTACCACTACTAGCTGCCGGCAAAATGTTCAGCTAAAAATCTTATCATTTAACCCCCTGTCTACTTATTTTATGCCTCTCAACCTGAAGCTGGGAAAACCAACAGCATATATCACATATAAATCTATGAATATGCTTTTTTTTTTTTTTTTACATTTTCCCAGTGTCTCTGGAAACAATGTTGCAAAATATACTTTTTGATTAAAAAGTAAATATGAATACAATTTAATATAAATATGGATTTTTTTTCTGCCTTGTCATATGTCTTCAATTAAATTTTGTTAAGACTGTTGCACTATTCTCTCGGTTCATGGGTAGAAACAGCCTTGCTGTTTCTCAAACCATTAAACTGAGTCATTTCCATGTTGGTTCTGGACATATCAGTGTTATCAGAGAAACAGTTCAGCACTTCATTCTGGTTTTGCTGAGACTTGTGATTTCCAACCATCACATCACATCTCTGTTCCAAGCATGTGGTATCTCCTTTTCCCTTTGAAGTAACATTAACAAACTAATAATAATGACAGAAAAAGGTTTTGAAGGATTTCAGAATCTTTAGTAAAGGCTTGAAAAGGAACACAAATATTCTATAGAACAGGAAAAATTATTATCTTTCCCCCAACAATATGTTCTCAAAAACATTCAGTGGAGTAGCAAAGGTTAAAAAATAGTACTCTTCACTGAAGAAGTAAAGCCTACCATTAACCATTGTGCTGTATCTTTTTATGAGCTAAATACCACAGATCTAGCAACTGTCAATCACTGCATATTTTCCCTCATATTCTCTGCAGAGAACCATCTCACTGTATGGACAGATGGCATTGACAGTTCCTGTGTGACACACTTTTAGCAACTTTTCCAAGCAAGGTAGGCCAGGACTGACATATATATATATATATATATATATTTTTTTTTTTTTTTCCATTTCCATTTTGTTTTCTAGTTCACAAAGCACTTATCAGAAGTATTTTAAAGCCTGTTTCTTGGAGAACAGAATATTACCTTATCCAAATTGTGATATTTTTCCCAAAGGCAAGGGGTGGTAAACAATCTATAGTAGCTATAATGGTTTTTAACTGATGAGGAAATCAACATGAAGTTTTGCAGTGTGTGCATGTACATGTTTGTACATGGGCATGTGCACATGTACTTTTGTGAATAGTTGCACTTACACATGTGCACTTATGTGTTCCTGTGTGTGTGTGTGTGTATGCATACTTTGAAACATCTGTAAAATAAAGAGACTCTTTACCTGGGCCTATAGTGATAGGATAGGGAGTTATGGCTTTAAACTAAAAGAGAGTAGATTTAGATTAGATATTAGGAGAAAATTTTATTCTGGATGTGGTGAGGTACTGCAACAGGCTGCACAGAGAAGTTGTGTGTGCCCTGTCTCTAGAAGTGTTCAAGCCAGATTGGATGGGGCTCTGAGCAACCTGGTCTAATGGAAAATGGCCCTTGGCAGGGGGCTTAGAACTCTGAAAAATTTAATAAACTTGTTTATTGTTTGTTTGTTTGTTTTGTTTTAACAACAACAAAAAAATCTGTTTACCTTAATGGAAAAGGAGTTTTGAAGTACAGTGTTATATTGTAATTTACAAGTACTCACCTTGTAAACAAAATCAGAACAAAACATGGACATCAGAAGCCTCTGACATTTTTCTATGTGATTTTTTTATGATCAACCTGACTTGCTTTATGATCTTCACTATGGTTTGGGGAGTAGCAAGCTGAGGGCTGCTGTACATGTGCAGTGTACTCTCTGTACCAGTCCTGGCACTAGCCAAGATCTAAGTGCTCTATAAACAAACACTTAGTGCAAGAGGGAAATATAGCTCAGAAATATTTCAATGGGAGTTATAAAGTTCTGGTGGAGATGGAACTCATGATAAGAGACACAGTTGCACACAGTAGATATCACACACATACACAAAAATAAAAAAATAAAAAAGTAATCTGAGACTGATCTAGTGACAAAGAAGTGATTGCTATTAAAATGTGTATCTCAGTTCTTCAGCTGGACAATCCAGAGAGTTTCCAAGTATCATCTTTAATTTTTTTATTTTTTTTTCCTATAGAGACCTCTTACAAGTTTGAGTGATACTGTAGTCTATTCTTCAACACAATTCATATCATACAAAGTACATTGTTTGTTGGGACAATCTTTCCTTGTGTTCTGCATGTTCTGTAGTTCTCAGCCTGTGTTATCTCTGCTCTCAACACTGACATGTTTTTTTGCATCATATTTGAGGCTCTGAATAGCCCTTCCACCTTGTCAGTTTCCTTGTTTTCTCAGGAATGAGCCTAGTGCACGCAACTAACAAGGCCAGCCTGACCCTGTTGGTTTGTTTTCACAAGATCATCTTCATAACTTAATACACAGGAAAAAAAAAAAAAGGATTTGCAAAGCCAAAATGTTTATGGTCATAAGACCTTAAACATAAGACCTTGGTTTCTGAAGCTATTTTTCCTATTGGTAAAATATGTTCATCTACAGGTACCTCTTTCAAAATGGATTGTGGAAAAAAGGAATACAAAAGTTGAAAAGGGAGACATGGACAAGAAAGTGATTTCTAGAAACTTAAAACTAGTGATATTTGTAAACCTAATTGCATAGGAAAAATAAGCGAGTAGTGATATTTGTGCCTTGTACTGTCAAATTTTAACTTCTGGGTGCTGTAACCCTATTTCTTCATTTGTACTTAATTTAGTCTGTTATTTAAAACTACATTTAAATTCCAATTAGCAAAGCTGTTGCAGTGATCACTTGTTAGCAAAGCATTTGAGAAGTATAAAATACTGCACTAAAGCTTCTACCTCAAAAGCAACTATTTTTCTACACTTTATTAACAGTCACTCAAAAATAATCCTTTTATGATCTAATAGAACTATTTTTTTTAAGTCTCCTTGCATAATAAGATTTTTGCAAAAATGTACATGTTGGACTGACTTGTTTTACACAGCATTGAATCTTTAATTTTCTTAACACATTTACCTTGAATACATTTCTGAAAAATCAGCTAGTTAGGAAGACTGAGTTTAATCCTTTTGAGTCATCAAAAAATCCAGCGACCACCATATGTAGAACAAGGTGTATCGATGAAAGCTCTCAATGTTGTGACTAAAATTGCAGAACAATGGACTTCTGAAATTATGCAATCAGTCAGAACCTAAAATGTTTAAAATGTGGTAATAATTCAGGGAAACTGAACCTGCATTATCAAAAAAGTTGTGAGATAAGCTTCAAGAAAGGTGTTTTCTGTGACAAGAAAAGATTGTTTATTACATGGAGGCTGTTTGGTGTCAGAAATATCCAAGTGCCACACCCATGCCATTTATCCCTGCCAAACTTTGTGTGCCTTTCTCTTGCTAACTTGCTAACTACACAATAACTTCTTTGTGGTGCAAGCAGGAGCAAGATATTGAACTTATTTTAGTTTGGATTTCACAAATAATATCTTCAATGTACAATCTATGTGCAATAGTAAATAAATTTAAAGTTTCATAATTTATTTATTTATTTTTAGCTGTAGAATAAGTCCTAGCAGTCCTATTGCACTAATTTGAATTTGAGAGTTACAAAGGATACAAAGTAAATAAAATCTGGTTAGTAATATGAATCTTTAGTAATAAATTCTTACAAAATGGGTATATATGGATAAAGACACCATTAAGACAATATTAAATGTAAAATGACCTTTTAAAGGGAAAAAAGGAGCTAAAGTCAGATGTCTGAGGAGACTAAGATAAGTAGGAAAATGATTAGTTCTATTAAATAGTAAAATGAGAATGCATTTTTCTACTGAGATAGAGAAGTAAATGCATAAACTGTATTTTATATGATGCATCACCCATCTTGTGATTTTCCCAATAGTCTTTTAAGCTAATTATTGATGAATCTTTCCTAAAATAAGGGAACAAAACAATTACTTAGATAAAAGAGAGACTGATTTGAGTCACAGAATAACAGATTTTAACACACGCTCAGGAGATTGCCAAACATTTTATCCCAAACTGTTGTTTTTACAATACAAAATAATTTTGGAAGTATCAAACACTTCACATGGATTTTTAAGGTTCTTACATGAAAAAAAAAATAAAAATCTACTAGAAACTTTTGTCAAGGCTTCTGTATTTTTATATCCAATATTTGTATTTTTAGCCAATATTTTTCAGTTCTTTGTTGCTAGAAACTAAAAATTATAATTATTATTTTCTTTTTCTTTTTCCCAAGGAAGAAGAAGTCCAAATTGTTTTCTGATGAGTCCAAGTGCTGAGTAGTGGACATGCTAAATTTAAACTCTAAACAGTACAGAGAATACATGATTCTTTTTACCTGGCTGCCTAGGGAAGGACTTGGGAACTTACCATTTACGTCCCCAATATGAACATTGAGGCTGAGTGATTTGGAATATTTATCTTAAGTATTCATACAGTGTTCTCTGTTCATGCAGGATTTGTAACTATTTTTCCCATCATTTTTATTGAATGACATGAGACACTGTCACCCAAAACTAAAATGGGTGGTCTGAAGTCCTGGGTAATAGGAGAAGACACCTTAGAGCAGCAGAAAACAAGCAATGAGATCAGAAAGCTTGCTCTTTGTGGTTCTTGGGCAAATCTTTTTGTTTAATTTAGAGAGGGGGGAGTCTCTTCACACTTATACATCTTCCAGCAGAAGATCTTGTGAAGGGAAAGTCACTGAAGAGACTGTAAAATTTCCTAAAATCAGCTTATATACTTAGAGACTATCAACAGTAACCATATCCTCACATCTGTAAGATTCCCGTGACTTAATATTTGTTTGCAGAAAACCTCAAATTAGATTATCAAATGTTCATCTAGCAGTTAAAAAAGTACTTCCATCTCATTGTCACTTTGAACACAGAGAAAGTACTAACTCACTTTGGATGGTCTGAAACACAACTGTAGAGGTGAAGAGAAATATTATCCTAAGTAGTTAATTACTGCAAGCTTGTAGAAAATCCAGAACTCCATTTAATTTTGCAGTATCCATGTAAAGTGAATGAGGTCAGATGTTTAAAACCCTCATGGTATTTTAGTAAACAGGATTTGCAAAACTGAGAATTGTGGCTTACAGCAATGGTATAAATTTTATCTCTAAAATATCTTATTTTTCAGTGAAAGAAAATCTCAAAGCTCTTAAAATGTCCTTAGTATAACTATACATTTTATATAAATGAAAGACAAATGAGAAATATGTAGATCGTTATTTAAAGAGTTTTGGAAGCTAAAAAACTACCAAATTGATTTTTTTTTCTGTTTTCCCAGATTAAGGGCCTGTAAACTTATTACCATAAGAAAATATTTGTCACAATCTAACAGATCTCTAAAATTAGTGAGAAACGTGACAGACAAGTGGAATTTGTGGAGACATGTTTCCAAAGTTCATGAATGAGTTAAACTGTGAAAAGTTTAAACAGATTCCAAATTCCTTGAAACAAACCTAAAGCAAATAAAAAAGAGGTACAGAGAGGAAAGAAGAAAATTTTCCCAACTATTTGACACTTTCCAGCATGCTATTTTACACCACTTCATTATTTACATACTAATGTCATGCCAAAGGTACTGCATCATAACAGTAATGAAAATATAATCAATCGTTAACAGTGGATGTTATAAATGCAAGAAAACTAATTAGATATCATTCCATTTTTGAAATTGCCACATATTCAGATTCTAGGATCTGACACTTTGAACGTCAAGTTTTTGTTGCTATTGTTTTACTTTATTCTTGTGGCTACTTTGGAAGCATCAACAATTTATTATGCTAATGCATGATAGTGTGATGTGTGGCTGCTTATGCTAATTACTTGACACATTATTAGAAAAGCTTATTTTCAGCCACATAAACTTACCAATCTGTAAGATGTAGGCTAATATTTTTCATGCCACTCAGGATGACTCATTATTTTAAGTTTCAGGCAAGAAATGTAAGCCATATCTGAGAACAAGACGAGAAAAAAACATGTGTTGTTTTACCCATGTTAATCATAGTAATTATACCAATGCTGATTGAAAACAAACAACAAACAAACAAACAAGAAAACAAATTAGCTGAAAAAAATGATGCAAGCTGCTGTTGAAAAGCAATTTCACAAGGATACCACCGAGGTCCAGATGTGTCTGTCTTGGTCACTTCTATTAATATGCAGCAAAATTTAGCCAAGTTAAAAGACTTAAAAATACAGCTCAACGTTACCAATAGCACATTGTGCATGTGGAGTTTCTGTCCCAGCAAAAGAGAGAATCATCACTTTGACCTTGGTGAACATCCCATTTATACTATCCATGAAAAGCCCAGAGTTGCAGAAAACTGAAAGATCTCTGGGTTGTTGTGAACTGCAGCAGGCTAAGGGTGGGACACAAACATTAAGCAAGGAGTCTAGGAGGGAAGCTAACAGTTGGAGCCAGTGGGAATGGGGAATGCACATGTGGCTGGAGTGGTGACCACATGCCAATAAGACAGACGAAGAAATTGGATTATGAGTCAGGAAAACCTGGCACTAGCTAGGCAAAGAGACTGAGAAAAGAAAGGGAAAACGAAGTTTGAGGGGGTTAGATTAGTGGTGAAAAACCTAGGGCAGGAGACAACTGAGTAAGGAAAAATACAAAGATCTATTGGAAAATCAAGTATGGGAATAGCAAGTCCCACACTTGCTATATCACATTTCCTTTCCAGAGGTTGCAAGAAAGTCTAAATTATATCAAGTCTTGTGATTTCTCTCTGTATAACAACTCCTAGCAACACAGCTGGGAAAATATCATTCAGTAGTTCTAGTTTCTGTACAGCATGGCAGCTATTACTCTCTTCTCCACTTCTTCAACAAGTGATAGAGCTTTGTGTTCTGGATTTTAAAGCTCCAGAATGCTGTTTTTATTTCATGTCACTAAAATGCCCACAGACTAGAACCTATGGGGTGTTCCATATCGTTTCTTGAAATCCTAGTGATATGCTTGTTCCCTCTGTGGCACTTTCATACACACAGATGTGCACACACATATAAAGGATAAAATTAAATCTAAGGCATGCAGATGACAGCTGAGAAATAGTGCAATTTTAATGTAAGCCCATATAATCTTAATTCAGCCCTTTGCACACAGATCTTAGGGTATCGTTTATAAAATTTTTGTGTCATTTTAAACAAAGAATGGTCCTGCTTTGGGAAAGAATAAAATTATAACAGTAAGAAAAAAAATACCTATAGAGATGAAAAGAGGAATGAAAAAGAATCTCAGGAAAATTGTGTTTAAACTACAATATCAGTAAAGAAAATAAAAGTTCAATTTCTTGGAAACCTGATAATTTTCTTCCTGTTGTTCATGAGTTGTTGTTGTTTTTAATTTTGATCTCAAATAAATATGCAACCTTCTTCATAGAAAAATAAAAATCACAACCCTTTAACCTTTTTGTTCAGGTAGATATTATACAATGATACTAAAAGATATGTTGAGAAGCCCTTCAGTATAAAAATAATTAAGGAAGAAAAAAACTAAATACTTAAATGCAAATAATACATGTTGCTAAATGTTGAAACAGCAGTTCGTTTTTCCTCTTGTTCTGAACAAAAATTTTGTAGAAAAAGATATAATCTTATGAAGGCTTTTGGTTTCAAAAGTTTCTCTAAATTCTAGTCTCATGACTTGTGCAGTTTAATCTTGCCTTTGGGAAAGGAATGAGACACTAACATGTTCCAGACTTTAAGTATGGTGCTGGACAACTCTCTGAAGCTAAACATTTCCTAGGTTGATGATGGGCTGTTCTTCATTTTCTGGTTGACTGGATTTTTATATTCCTGGATGTGGCAAACAACAACAACAACAACAAAAACCAAAACTGGGCATTTAAAACAACTGAAAACGATGCAGATCACACTTCAAATTTACCATGTCTGCTGTAATACTAAGTTACCTGAAAAAAATCCTAGCATCTAAAATTAATGGCTGGTCAACCTTCATGTCTGAATTGTAGTATTCAATATATACTGTGGGAATAACTATAATAATCAACTATGAAAATGAAACGCTCATGAAGTGTGTTCTCAAGAGAAAATGAATAACATTGTTTTCAAATGTGGGTTTGACAAGTATGCAGCAAACGGGCCACACAACGAGTAGCAAGGAAAAATTATTGAACAAGCTGCTCTTTAAACCAAGTAGAGCTATCCCAAGTTGTCCAGTCTGTGAACAAAATTATGCAGAGATCTTGCGAGGGGAAGAATGGAAATATATCTCCTAGGAGATAGCTCCACAGATTAGGTAGAATATGGCTTGATGTAGGAAACTTTAGTTTCTCCACTTCCTACTTTTCAGGATTTGACTTCTTGTACTTTTCACATTATTTGCGAACAATATCACTTATAGAGGAGCAAGCTGCCAACTGCAGCTTTAATGTCTGAATTGCAGCACATCAACTTCTGTTGACAGGTGCAACTTTAACAGATGAACATTTTCACTTTCAACAAT
The DNA here is from genome assembly GCF_963932015.1 of Anas acuta. Classification (NCBI taxonomy): domain Eukaryota; kingdom Metazoa; phylum Chordata; class Aves; order Anseriformes; family Anatidae; genus Anas; species Anas acuta. The sequence continues at coordinate 97,628,573 of NC_088979.1, read as the reverse complement.
GTTGCAGAGGACTTTCTGGCATGCAATCATCAGGCTATGAGATATACTATGAGGGTCTTTAGGTTAGAAGGATACTGATTTTTACATTCTTGATTTTACGTATTTAAATTATATGCAGTTGTAAGTTGTGCACTGTGAGAGAGGACTGGCTCTGTTAATATGTCCCCTGAGGTACACAGAACCTCTCAGGGAATTTTTCCACCCGTTGTGTGATGTCTGGACTGACAAAGAATCTGCTTTGAACAGCAGTTACCATTCAATGATCTACAAAGGTGGGATTTTCCCATCTCTGTTCTATGACTTACAGAATGACTTTATGATTACTGATGATCCTCAGGAGATATAGTTGGAGACTTTCCAGAAGATAGAAGATTGCTCCTTGGCTGTCATAGCTTTTCAATAATAAATAAATAAATAAATAACTTACAATTCTTCTACAATACTTCCAGATATTATTAGTCTGAGCAACTACTTTCTCAGAACTGTACTCAGCTCTGGTGAGGCTACAACTCTAATACTTTGTTCAGTTTTGGCCCCCTCATTAAAAGGACAGAGGTACTGGAGTGTGTCCAGAGAAGAGCAACAAAACTGGTGAAGGGTCTAGAGAACAAATTCAATGAGGAGCTGATAATGGTTTTTTATTAGGCTAGAGTAAAGGAGGCTCAGGGGAGACCTTATCACTCTCTAAAACTACCTCAGAGGAGGTTGTAGTGAGATGGGTGTTGGTCTTTTCTCCCAACCAATAAACACTAGGACAAGAGGAAATGGCAAGGAGAGTTTTAGATTGGATATTAAGATTTTTATTATTATTATTGTTATTTATTTTATCTTTTTCCACTGGAAGGGTTGTAAAGTATTGGAACAAGCTGCCCAGAAAAGCAGTTAAGTCACTGTTGAGGGATTTTTGAAACAGCAAAGATCCCATGGCTTGCTGCAGCTGAGCAAACCAAGCTACTAGGACAACTATGAGAAGTTCCCATGATGGTGTTCCCACATCACCCAATTGAGGAATTTAGAAAAATATTGTTGCCAGCAGCTGACTTCAAGGACGGGATATACGTGACTGCTAATCACAAGGGGGTTGTTTTCTTGCAGGTGGGGTTGTTTTCGTGCAGTTGTTTGTCTGAGTGCTTTTGACCAATAATCTTGTGTGAGACACTATCCGCCTGTGTTAAGTTTACTATAAAAGTCAGGCTATTCAGGTAATAAAGAGAGAGCATGATCTGACCATGTCTGTTGTGTTTTCGGCCGTTCTTCCTGCAACATATGGCTGAGACCTGGACACACTGAGAGACGCTGAGAGACCTGAGAGATGTTGAGATACTCCACGCACAGACCCGAATATAGAGATTGCGGTGAGACACGGAGATTGATTGATAGAGATCGCAGTGAGATGCGGAGATTGATTGATTGATACAGATTGCAGTAAGACGCGGTAAGACGTGGGAACAGAGGAATTGTGGCAAGACGCAGAAAAGTGACGTATTGTGGTGAGACGCAGGACATCCGGAGTTGAGTTGCTACGGGAGATCAGAGACGTCCATGGAAACGGCAGCTGGCTATGGTGGCGGTGCAAGCTTTCTCAGTACCATCTGGGACTGACAGACTGCCGAGTACGAAACCTGAGACCTCAGGAATGCGGCTGACACGATCTTTATCGTCAGTTCCTGCACCCACCCTGGTTTGGGGTATGACCTCTCCAATAAATCAATCATCAGCAGAAATAACTAAGGGACTATCGGAGCAGAGTGCTGATGGGGAGTGGGGGCTGCCCTTCCCACCCCCCGCGCTGGAAAATCTTGATAAAGCTGTGCTGCCAGCATTTGTGCCTCTACCAGGCAACAATAAATCCACTCGGGATGCTTCTCCAATGAGAGGTGCAGCAGCAGCTTGCAAAAATCGACTTTCACTGGAGGAGTTGTTCCAATATCTGCTAGTGAAATTCGAGAACTTAAAAATTACGGATTCAACGGAGCTTCCTCTCTCGTCTGCCCCACTGGAGCTGACTCCCTCATTATCCATTGCTACAACACCATCGGCGCCAAGGAGGGACAGGTGCTCCTATGTCATACGTGATGCTTGTCAATACGTGTCGACCCTGTGCAAGGCACTGGGTTGTGGCATCCACATGACTGCAAGCTTTTACAACAAGATCGAAAAATGGTTTTGGACAATGGATTACAATCCAAGGTGGCTCAACAGATAATTCAATGAATTTTTCAGGCAAAACCAATGCGTCCACTTGACTGCTGAAACTTGGTGCACTTATTGTTAACTCCTTCCCCATTGTTATTGTTTGAAAGGGAATGGTTGCAATTATCACAGGGGGAAGTGGGTCAATTGCATCAACTGGAGGACCCTCTGTATGGGATTACCGCAGAGATGTTAAAGGGAATGGGTCCTTATCTCAATACTCAGATTCAGTTGCAGTTCCCTGCGATTATTCACCAAACAGCTGCGCAGCTCGCACTGAAGGCTCTTCTTAGTCTCCCAGGGGAAAAGAAAGCACCTCCATTTGCATCTGTAGAACAGGCCCCTGGGGAACCATATGCTAAATTTATTGATCAGTCCAGGCAACCAGATTTGGTGGCACAGGACTGTCAGAGATTTGCTTTTACGGTACACTCCATTAACAAACAGGCCCTGGCAAAGTGCTATGAATGGCTAGTGCTTCTACAGGGGATGAGGAATTCCCCTACATTATGTCAATTCTATGTGGCCTGGGCATTACAACCAATTCGGACAGTGTGGTGTGACATAATTATTTACCATTATGTGGATAACATTCAGTTTGGTAGACCAGAATGCTGCCAGGATTCAGATTTAAAGTTTATTCAGGATACTTTGGAAGCAAAAGGGTTGAAGACAGCCCCAAAGAAGGTTCAACAGAAACAGCCATGGCTATACTTGGGATGGAAAATATCAGACTCTACTATTCATCCACAGAAAGGTAATATAACTACGGTGTTACATACTTTGACAGATGTACAAATGTTCCTGGATAATATTCAGTGGGGTTGCCACATTGTACGGATTACTAATGATGACTTAGCTATATTACTACCTTTATTGCAGTGCCGGAGTGCAGAGCCACAGATTACACTAACAAATGACCACTGGCAGGCTCTTTCACAAATAACTTCTAAGGTTGCAGCCGACACTGCCTGCAGCCGTATAGCAGACGTTGCACTCTCTTTCCTAATTAGCAATCATGTGTCTCATCCATTCGTGGTGATTGGTCAGTGGCAAAAAGAAAAGGGGGAGAGTAAAGGGCGACAAAGACAGAAACGGTATCAGGAGGATGCCACTGACACTAACAGCATGGGTAATATGAGTAGTATAAGTGACACAGGTGATGGCAAGGGTGGAATGATAGGGCAGCATTTTCAATTTCTGGAATGGATTTTCCTACAGATTCAGCCAAAAACAAGTGTTCAGACACAGGCAGAAGCTATCGTAGTGTTAGTACGTGAGGGTTGCTCTCAGAGTATTGAGATCAGCGGGCAGGAACCAGGAGATCTGCCAGGATCTACTCAGGATCATTTGGAATGGTGTTTACAACAATCCATACCACTACAAGAAGCTGTTAGATTACCTGGGATTGGTACATTCCTGAACTCCAAAGGGGCCTCACTGGGAAGTTATAAGATCATATAAATGGCAGATAGTACCATGGCTTTCATCCCGACCAGTGGTGGGTCGTACTCTATACACTGATGCAGGTGCAGCAAGTAGGAAGGCTGTGTGTGTGTGGTACGAGAACGGAAGTTGGGAGAAATACATAATTCCGGAGGAGACAGGGGATTCATTACAAACATTGGCATTGTCTGCAGTTGTTTGGGCTTGTCAGTGCTGGATGCATGAGACGATTAATTTAGTCTCAGGCTTTCTGTATGTTGTCAACATGGTAAAATGGATAGAGGATGCCTTGATACGGCAAACTAAGAGGGACAGATTGTTATTATTTCTGCAGCTGCGAGATGCCATTCAGGGGAGAACTGCACCTTACTGTGTTATCCATATGCATAGTCATCAGTTCTCAATTGGGTTAGCAGAAAGTAATTCACAAGCAGACAAATTGGTGAGTATTGATACTTTTTCAAGATTCATATGGGCAACAGCACAGGGGGGAGAAAAAGCACACCTTGTGTGTAGACATCTGATGGTATGTTTTGCCATTATGATAGAATCATAGAATCATACAATATCCTGAGTTGGAAGGGACCCTTAAGGATCATCAAGTCCAACTCTTGACACCGCACAGGTCTACCCAAAAGTTCAGACCATGTGACTAAGTGCACAGTCCAATCTCTTCTTAAATTCAGACAGGCTCGGTGCAGTGACCACTTCCCTGGGGAGCCTGTTCCAGTGTGCAACCACCCTCTCTGTGAAGAACCCCTTCCTGATGTCAAGCCTAAATTTCCCCTGCCTCAGCTTAACCCCGTTCCCGCGGGTCCTGTCACTGGTGTTAATGGAGAAAAGGTCTCCTGCCTCTCGACACCCCCTTACGAGGAAGTTGTAGACTGCGATGAGGTCTCCCCTCAGCCTCCTCTTCTCCAGGCTGAACAGGCCCAGTGCCCTCAGCCGTTCCTCGTACGTCTTCCCCTCCAGGCCTTTCACCATCTTCGTAGCCCTCCTCTGGACACTCTCCAACAGTTTCATGTCCTTTTTATACTGTGGTGCCCTGAACTGCACACAGTACTCGAGGTGAGGCCGCACCAGCGCAGAGTAGAGCGGGACAATCACCTCCCTTGACCTACTAGCGATGCCGTGCTTGATGCACCCCAGGACACGGTTGGCCCTCCAGGCTGCCAGGGCACACTGCTGGCTCATATTCAACTTGCTGTCTACCACGACCCCCAGATCCCTCTCTTCTAGGCTGCTCTCCAGCGTCTCATTGCCCAGTCTGTACGTGCAGCCAGGGTTTCCCCGTCCCACGTGCAGGACCCGGCACTTGCTCTTATTGAACTTAATGCGGTTGGTGATCGCCCAGCTCTCCAACCTATCCAGATCCCTCTGCAAGGCCTTTCCACCCTCAACAGAGTCCACAACTCCTCCAAGTTTGGTGTCATCAGCAAACTTGCTCAAAATACCTTCTATTCCTACATCCAGATCGTTAATAAAAATATTGAAAAGTACCGGCCCTAAAATGGAGACTTGAGGGACCCCACTCGTGACCGCCCACCAGCCTGACACAGCCCCATTTACCATAACCCTTTGGGCCCTGCCCGTTAGCCAATTGCTCACCCATCGTATGATGTTTTTATTTAGCTGTATGGTGGACATTTTGTCCAGTAGGATCCTATGGGAAACCATGTCAAAAGCCTTGCTGAAGTCCAAAAAAATCACATCAGCTTGTTTCCCTTGGTCCACCATACGGGTGATCTTATCATAAAAGGAAATCAGGTTAGTTAGGCAGGACCTACCCTTCACAAACCCATGCTGGCTGGGACCAATGACTGCTTTGTCCCCCAGGTGCGCCTCAATAAGTTCGAGAACCATCTTCTCCATGATTTTACCAGGCACTGACGTGAGACTGACAGGCCTGTAATTGCTAGGGTCTTCTTTCTGACCCTTCTTGAAAATCGGCACAACATTTGCCAGCTTCCAGTCTACCGGGACCTCTCCAAATTCCCAGGATCGTTGAAAAATAATTGAGAGAGGTTCCACGATGATGTCTGCCAGCTCTTTCAGCACCTGGGGATGAATCCCATCCGGACCCATGGACTTGTAGGGATCCAGATAGTGCCACAGGAGATCAAGATGGATCATGGTCCAGCGTATGTCAGCAAAAGGGTTAGAAAATTTATGAAAATGGGGGGATTAAAGCATATCACAGGTGTTCCATATTCTCCCACGGGCCAAGCGATGGTTGAACGATCACATCAGGTTTTAAAGGAACTATTAGTGAGATTAAAAGAGATCAAGAACATTGATGAGCGATTGTCCAAGTCATTGGTTGTCTTGAATCACTTATGTTTGACTAGGGACCGAGAAGACCCTCCTGCAAGTATTCATTTTCAAACAATAAATATAGCAGCACCAAATGTGTTACCACAAATAAGAATGAATTACCGAGATCCTGCTACAGGAACTTGGAATGGGCCATACGGGTACAGAAATACAAATAACACTTATGATTACAATGACACTGCTAGGCAGGGTTTAGGGGTTTATGGCATGGAGACAAGGGGTAACAACTATAGTGTTTGGAACAATCGTACATCTATGGCCTTACCTCCTGATGTTTTTCTGATTTGTGGGGATAGGGTCTGGCAAGGTATCCCTGCAAATGCTATCGGAGGTCCATGTTACTTAGATAAACTTACTATATTCGCTCCTAGCTTGTCGCGGTTGCAAGAGATCACCAGACATAAATGGGCATTGCTCGCACCAAATTGCAATGATAATGTTGAATTGCTTGGTGTAGCAGCTAGAGCGGCATTGGCAAGTTTAGTGCCAGCAGTGGCATCTGTGGCTGCACTTAACAACTTAGAAAAATTGGTATCCTGGGCCAAGAAGCAAGCCCATGCCACGACAGAGATAACTGAGATGTTACCAGATCAAAACAGTCTGCGACATGTGCTCTTACAGGATCGAGCTGCTATTGACTTCTTGCTTTTGGCTCAAGGGCATGGGTGTGAGGACTTCAAGGGAATGTACCGTTTAAACCTTTCTGATCATAATGAGTCAATTCACAAATCCATTACTTTCCTGAAAGAGCACGTGAGAAAGATTCAATATGATATCAATCTTTTCAATCAACGGCTCACTGATTTGTTTGAAATGATGCATAGATGGTTACTTGGATTAATCAAAGAGGGATTAAGGATTCTGTTTGTTGTGGTGTTAATCATCATTGCATGTTGTACTGTAGTAAATGTGGTTAATGGTTACTTGCAAAACTTACATCAGGCTTGGTTTTACCAAAAAGAAAAAGGGGGAACTGATGAGGGATTTTTGAAACAGCAAAGATCCCATGGCTTGCTGCAGCTGAGCAAACCAAGCTACTAGGACAACTATGAGAAGTTCCCATGATGGTGTTCCCACATCACCCAATTGAGGAATTTAGAAAAATATTGTTGCCAGCAGCTGACTTCAAGGACGGGATATACGTGACTGCTAATCACAAGGGGGTTGTTTTCTTGCAGGTGGGGTTGTTTTCGTGCAGTTGTTTGTCTGAGTGCTTTTGACCAATAATCTTGTGTGAGACACTATCCGCCTGTGTTAAGTTTACTATAAAAGTCAGGTTATTCAGGTAATAAAGAGAGAGCATGATCTGACCATGTCTGTTGTGTTTTCGGCCATTCTTCCTGCAACAAGTCACCATCCCTGGAGTTATTTAAAAGACGTGTGGATGTGGTGCTTAGGGACCTGGTTTAGTGGTAGACTTGGCAGTGCTAGCTTAACATTTGGAATTGATGATCTTAGAGGTCTTTTCCAACCTAAATATTCTGTGACTCTATGATTCTAACTACTGTCCTAACACAATTGCTTTCAGGCCACCTGCTTAGTTTCAGATCCATTTTCCAATATGTCAGTATTGTCTTCACATGCCTGGCCACTGAAGAACAAGTCCTGCCTCATTTCTGCCAAAAATGTAAGAACTGTGTTTGACTACATTAACTCACTTTAACGTCTGTGAACAAAATCATGAAGAATTCTACCTCCTTTATTTTCTGGATAGAATAATCTATTCAGAATCAATCAACCTTTCCTTTACATATCTGGTAATTTAGTTTCTCAGTAGAGCAGCACTTCTGCTATTAGCAGCATGTTTTCCCTCTAGGTTTGGCAACTGTGATCAACCAAAAATCATGCAGGTTTTCCTGGCACATCTGTGTCTGGAAGTTAGCATGAAAACAGAAACTACTTTCATTAGCTGCAGTGGCTATTAGAAACCTCATTTCATTCAAAGGCTAGACAAAAATGAGCAATGCTCAGTGACCTAAATATCTCACATATTTACAAAAAGCATTTTTTTTTTTTTTTTTTTCAGAAGCCAGTATTCTTAGAAGGCTAGATTTGCAAAAGGAACAGAAAAGGGGACAAAAACAATGTCTTAAGTAAAAACACCCATGCTATTCCTTCCATCCCCCTGTTATCACCTCTTCCCCCTCTTCCCATGTCTTATTCTATGTACCAGAATAATTTTAGGAATAATTGCAAGATTCTCATTACTTCAGTTTCTCAGTTGCATTATATGATACACAGAGTCAGCTACAGATCTGTATTCCTTTCACAAATTCTATTTTCAAAGCTTCATAGTATATTTGGATACTAGAGCCTTGTAGGACCCAGGGATCTCCCATTTATAACAAAAGTTGTATAGTAAATGAAACTCTTACGCTCTTAAAAATGTCTTCAACAAGCAGTACATAAGAACTAGCAAGAAAATATAACCTGTTTAATGTGAATTTGACAAAAGAGTAAATGTTTCTGAAATAGGATTTCTCAAAACTTATGTATTCATTATTCTATCATCTACTTGAATGAGACCTAATAATGGCTGATATGAAAAGCATAGTGTATGCACATTCTATTTTCATTCACTTCAGTGCAAATGCAGCAAATTCATCTGAAGCTGAAAGTTGTAGAAACAGGTCCTTCTATATATATGTTGCTGGATCCAAGTTATTTTTAAAAAATTGCACAGGTATGGGGAAATAATGGGGAAATAGAGACAAGAAAGGATATATAGTAGAGGTTCGTAGTCATTTAGGAGATGGTGAGTATACTAATAAAGAAAAGAACAACAGTAAAATATGGAAATTAAATTAAAGTACTTGAATGTACTTTATGTACAATGGGCCAGTCCTCCTTAATATCTTCATCAATGATCTGGACGAGGGCATTGAGTGCACCCTTAGTAAGTTTGCATATGACACCAAGTTAGGTGCGTGTGTCGATCTGCTTGAGGGTAGGAAAGCTCTGCAGGAGGATCTGGATAGGTTGCACCGATGAGCTGAGGTCAACTGTATGAAGTTCAACAAGGCCAAGTGCCGGGTCCTGCACCTGGGGCGCAATAACCCCAAGCAGAGCTACAGGCTGGGAGATGAGTGATTGGAGAGCTGCCAGGCAGAGAAGGACCTGGGAGTGATGGTGGACAGTCGGCTGAATATGAGCCAGCTGTGTGCTCAGGTGGCCAAGAAGGCCAACGGCATCCTGGCTTGTATCAGAAACAGTGCGACCAGCAGGGCTAGGGAGGTGATCGTCCTCCTGTACTCGGCTCTGGTGAGGCCGCACCTTGAGTACTGTGTTCAGTTTGGGCCCCTCGCTACAAGAAGGACATCGAGGTGCTTGAGCGGGTCCAGAGAAGGGCGACGAAGCTGGTGAGGGGCCCAGAGAACAAGTCCTACGAGGAGCGGCTGAAGGAGCTGGGCTTGTTCAGCCTGGAGAAGAGGAGGCTCAGGGGTGACCTTATCTCTCTCTACAGATACCTTAAAGGAGGCTATAGTGAGGTGGGGGTTGGCCTGTTCTCCCACGTGCCTGGTGACAGGGCAAGGGGGAATGGGCTTAAGTTGCGCCAGGGGAGTTTTAGGTTAGATGTTAGGAAGAACTTCTTTACTGAAAGGGTTGTTAGGCACTGGAACAGGCTGCCCAGGGAGGTGGTGGAGTCACCATCTCTGGAAGTCTTTAAAAGACGTTTAGATGTAGAACTTAGGGATATGGTTTAGTGGGGACTGTTAGTGTTAGGTTAGAGGTTGGACTCGATGATCTTGAGGTCTCTTCCAACCTAGAAATTCTGTGATTCTGTGATTCTGTAATGTTTAATATTTTACAGACACTTCTGAAAAGGCAACCTCCACATACATTCACATAACTTGCTTCATATCTATTTAGAATAGAAAACCACTTGGAAGATAAATCCCCATTAAGAAACTAACAAACAAATACAACAACTAAAATAATCACAGTTATGAGATGGCTGTCTACAGTTGTCTACTGTAAAGTTACTTGAAAAATGCCAGCGGATAGAAACTAGAAAGTGGATTTCTTCAAGATTTGATCAAGGTACACAAAATGAGTAATTGATATAATATAATTAATATAAGAAGATACTGAGTGTGTTGTTTATAATCAAAATGAAAAACAGCAGGTATTTTTAGGGAAAATTGATATTTCTTCCTTGAGGTAGAGGGTGAAACACTCTCATTATTCAGACCTCCATTCAATGAATATTTATTTTCCTTTAAAATAAAAATTATTTAGACTAGTTATTTGGTGAGACACTAATCACCCTTAGGTCTGCAACTAAGAGAGCTCAATGACGCCGTTTATTTTTTTTTCAAAATGACTACTGCATCTTCACATGATTGTAAGTCAGTTCCTGTCTTTGCTATCTGTGCTCCTGCTAGGAGCTGCCTCTCATTCTTGGGAACTCTCTGAGCCTCAAAATGGGAGAAAGTACACCAAGGTTGCTGTCTTATTCTCCTATGTCAGTTTTCCTTTAGAGCTCTTTCCTTGCAAGACTCTAGGAATGCTACAGAAATACTGCCCTAACAACTGAAGAATATTTTGATTGTAAATGTAAAGGAATACTATTATTTTTTTGTCCTACATGTTGAAAGGATACTGATTTGGCAAATAATCCATTTCATTTCATATAATTTACTAATTAATCCTAATGGATTACAGACTAAACATGGATTTTCCAGAAACTCAAGAAAGAGATTGGGAAAATGACAATTGAAATTTGAATAAAATCATGGTATTATTCATATCGTATTAAAGCAACTATAAAAGCAAAATAGTGAGTTGTATTAAACCTATATCAAATATATACTCAATCTGGGATATGTAACTAACTTTTCTTTTACTTTTTGTTTTGTTTTGCATTTCCTATTTATTAAAACTTCTTTATGCAAATACATTTTAAACTATGAATAGTATGTATAAAATAAAATGAAAGAAAACATAAAAGTGATAAAAATCAATATCATAACTTCATAATTAAAACAAAAAATATATAGGTGTTTATCAACATGTTAGAAAGGACAAGCCTGGTGCATAAGAGATTTGTTTACTCAGCGGAAAAAAAATGTCCACAGTAATCTTTGTATAACACAAATCTGTTTAATTACTACAGCTTCAGACAAGCAGTTACATTCTTGTATAAAATCTGCCCTTTCAATTTCTGCACAGATATCTGAAATTTCTCAAAACAGCAGTGCTGATAACAGACGGATGACCTTTTTTTTTTTTTTTTTTTTTTTTTTTTTTTTTAATTAAATTGCTCTTGCAGTTTGGCTTAGATTACTGAAAGAAAATTTTATAAAATTTTCCAGACACCTTTTTTATATGTCTCTTCCACACAAACTTTCCAGTATTTTTTCCCTTTCCCTGATCCTACAATCAGATCACAAACTTTCTTAGCACACTAAGAGAGTGTGCTAATGAAATAATATCTGAAGAGCAAACAAATCCCCCACAAATGTATCTTTTTTTTACACAGTTATCCTTTTGCATTTTCAATTCATAATCCCCTTTGGAACTATATTTGAGTTTATGCAGAAAAACAAACAAACAAACAACAAACAAACAAAAAACAACCAAACTAACAACAACAAAAAAACATAATTACAAAATAAAAGATTTCTTTACTGTTTGACAAGCTACCTGTTCTGCCAAATCACCAATATAGACCTGATTGTTTTAGGTTTTCAGCTAGCAACCAATCAGAAGATAGAATATAGAACCAACCATTAGATATAAAGGAAAGGGTATATTAGATGACTATTTAGCATATAATAGCCATATCCAAACTACGGAAGAACTCTTATCTTGCTGAATAGTGATTTAGAGTGACAGATCAGGTCATCAAATAGGGTAGAACTTCCAAATAGCAAATCCTGTGATGACTCTTCTGTGAAGTTCTACCAGTGACTGCTCAGGAGAAAGCATCACTTACCCTAAGACTGTCACCTTGTCAAAGCAGTTAGAAAAAAATATGGCTGTCAGAGGTGGACAGCATGCTACAGTTGTGTTAGTCCAATCAGTCAATCAATCACTCAAACAATCAAAAAGGCTAAACATCAATAACTTGAAGTGGACCATGATTTTTCTAAAATTTAGAGATATATGCAATTCCAGGTTTTGTGGAGAAGGTATCCCGCACCACATTCAGTGGTATACTACCATTTCTTGATGAGATTGTTTGATTTCACTATTTTATATGCTGAAAAGAAAGCCATGCTCACACATAAGTTTCTTGGGATTGAAGAGCTGTTGAATTATGCTTACTTGTTAATAAGGATTTTTTAATGGTTTATAAGCCTGGAAACCAAAGCAAAGCAAACCAACCAACCAAACAGAAAAAAAAAAAAAAAAAAAAAAAAAAAAAGGAAATTTAAAATAAACAAACAAAACAAAACAAAACAAAACATGCACTATGTAGCCTTTTGTTTATCATTGTTTTATAATCAGCATGTCACTGATGTGATAAATCAATAATTGGTCCTTCAGATATGCTGTATATATAAACTACAGATGTGGGTTTAGTTTGATAGATCCTTTATGAAAAACAAAGACACTCCCGTTATAATCAGAATAATGTCTAGATTTGGCCACAGTTTTGGACATAATAAAGAGTGTATGATATTGCTTCTTCTATATAGCAATTCCATTAGTTTCCTAATTCATGTACTTACATAGTCTCTGGTCTTATTGTTGATGAATGATTTTTCTTTCTTTCCTACTAGAGTCTGTAGCAGACTTTTATAACTTGATATAGGTAATATTTTCCATTAGTTCAATCAATTTCCACATGGACTTTTGTTGGACCATGTTCATAAGTCTTACTTATTTTCACATTCCAGAACTTCTCGATGCTTGAAGATGCAAGCTTAGTGTCATAATTTTATTTGGTCTCAATAATATGTCTTCTGCTGTAATTTCAGTTGCCACACTTTAGAGTATAAAGAAATACAAGAACTCCAATTTGGTAATTATGTAATTTATTTTCTCATTTACTATTCTCTCAGCAACACAAAAACACCAAAACAAACTGAAGATGCTTTGATTCAAGTACAAAGGAAATCACACTGTTTGCAGATTTATTTATAGATTATACTGGCTGTTGGGTAATTAATGCATAGAAGCCTGAGAATTTGTTAGTCTTCCAAATACTGTTACACCACTGAATTTCTGATCTATACATCACTCTGTACATTTGCAATTTTTCATTGCTTTTTCTGCATTTTGAATTTTGAGTGCTATTATTTCACTAATTCCAGAAGCTAAGCCATAAGTATTCCAGAAATATTAAATCCAATTTTAGGAGAAATTCCATTGTCACAGGCTCAGGCTTCTGAAGCCATCAGCTGTACATACATGATCTAGATATTAGAGGAGGAGCCCCAGTAGTGACCCCTGGGGAACACCACTTTTGACCAGCTGTAGTTTCCAGCTGTATTTCACTCCGCTCACCACCACTCTCTGGGCTCAGCCGTCCAGACAGTTTTTAACCCAGCAAAAGTCACTTCTGTTGCTGTAATTTCAAAGACAAAAGATAAAAGAGAAAGAGGAATTTTCATTTCTGCAGCTACTATAAGAGAGAAAAATCAGCAAAGATAGGTTACCTCTTCACTTTGTTTATTATGTGCTACAGCAATGTGAGACATTCCACTAAATATTCTTTGTTTAACACAATGGCAACTAGATACATAAGGTAATTCTTCAGCTGATGTAATCTTTCTTGAGCTATTATAGTATGCATGTGTGTATGCATTTATGTATGTATGTATGGTACAGGCCTTTCCAAATCCTCCGAGAATTTTAGAGATTATAAATGCAAAACTAGGATTTGCAAGTACTGATGTAATAATGCTGGTTACAAGACAGATTATGCATGTCCACCCTTCGGCAGACACAACTCAGATGTACACTTCATATTTTCAATATGTATTTCCTCTCCCTTTGACACATTAATCTGTTGCTGGAAGAGTTAGACGTTTCTTCCCCCTTCTTTGGCTCATGCCTTTGCCCTCTTGGACAGTGGACAATCAAACAGTGCAGCTGAGTTGGAGAAAATTATACATCTCTTTCAGCTCAATTAGTGAAAAGAATGCACACCATGGAAATTATACTTCACCAGTATTGTTGCACAGAAACATCCTTACCTTCAAGGTACAAATGCTTTAATATAGTCTTTTATGAAAGCTGCTTTTGGGTTGTGTAGTGACTGAATTGTTTCACCCTTCAGATGATGAGGTATTGGGCAAAGTGATATTTTATTTACTTTTGTACTATCCAGAAAACAAAACAAACAAACAAAAAACAGTGGTTCAGCAGAGCATTCCTATTATCACTCTGTTCTATAGCAGGACAAAGTCTTTGGGCAGCTGCAGCAAAAGAGGTAGTGTGCTGGCCATAGAATTTCACATTAAATTACTTCATGTCATAAAATGTCCTTTATCCATCCTCCATTTTTCAAACAGAAGCAAGTACCATACGTACAGGCTTTGCTTTTATGAAGTGCTTTACAGAAAGGAGTGGGAATTTACATTTTTACCTTAATAATTCAGTTTCTTACCATGACAAGCCAGTTGTTCCAACACCAAAAGTTGTTCCATCATCCCCATGGAACAGAGACACTGGAAAAGTCTCTAGGAATGCAATAAATACAATTATTTCATCTTCACTTGAAAACCACCTAAAAGTAGTTGGTGGAACATGTGAATAAAATGTGTCTTATTTCTCAGGGCTTTAGCTCCAACAGACTTGGAGTTTCTTAATATTTAAACCTTGAACTTTTGTATTTATTATATCTATAGACAGACATTTTTGGTAGTAGATAGAGCTAGTGTAAGATTTCTGTTTTCTAAAGGTTTTGTTAAAAAGGGCACACATCACAGATGTACTCTGTTGTAGAGGTAGCAGTTTTACTGCAAATTACTGCAACAAGGAGTGAGTGAAATCAAGAGTAGGATACTTTGGGAACCCTGCTTCCCTTTGGACTTATTCTCAAAATTAATGCACCATGGAAGTTTTACCTGAAACTTTTCTGGTAAGTGGTCACACTGGAGTAGGCCTTTTACCTTTTGATTTTCTGTGTCGGGGGATGTCAGTGCAGACTGTGATTTCTCCTGTGGTCTAACTGTTGTGGGAAATTTCTTTCCTTTATCCAGCCAGCTCTCCATGAAATTTCTAAGTTAATTCTGTTCATTTATATTGGCACTTAGAAAGCTCTGTCTGCTCATTTTCAACAATAATCTTTCTGCTAAGTTTACCAGTGTTCTGATTAACTTCACAGTCAAAGGAGCCCCAAGGTTTTGGAAGGATCACCAGAACCACTTGCATCTTTCAATATACTGGCAGACAAAAGGAGCATCTGGGCAACTGACAAAGGAAGGGAGCACACCAAGCACTTCAATTCCAGTTGACTCTAAAATATGTCTCAAATGTCAAGTCTAACACCTTCCTGACCACCATTAAGAAATTTGACATAGTGCTTTCCATTGCCTCAGGGGGTAGCCTTTTGGATGTTGTTCTCCATCAGAGGAAATAATACCGAAATCAAAGAAGCTAGTGCTAGAGCAAATCCAGATGGCAGCATTTGACACATATATACATATACAGATTAGGGCTGTGTTATCAGGTGATAGACTAGAGAAGGTAGAAAGAATTTCAAGACCTGGAATCAGAGAACTTTAATATCACCTTTCTTTCCTAATCATGGCAGATGTGATGAGAACAGTTTGTCTTTTTTGGTGAGAGTGAAATAAGTTTCATTTTTTTCCTACACATTCCCATAATCACAAAAAGTACAAGGATGATTAGGCAAAGTGAGGGGAAGTAGCTAACAATTCCTAATTACCAAACATATGCCTAGGTTAAAGATAAGATCAAGATTTGAGATTAGCAGTCTGACTGGCAGTTCTGGCATTTACCATTCTTTGTGTTTTGGTCATATTGACACATGATTGTCTGATAGAATTCAGTAGTTTCTGGGATTACAAATCCCAGTGGTTGTGGTTGATGAAATGTTTCCCTGGAGATGGTAGAATTTGGCCTCTCTGCCTCTTGCCTGGTCTCTGCACATATAGAAACCCAGACAGAGCTGTGTTCTACAGTCTAGACCAGCCATTAGGATGTGGGTTCCTTAGGGAAAAATTACAACTCCTGCATTTTCTGTAAGGCACTATACAGCATGTTTCTGAATACCGTGAAAAAATCCAGCTGTCCTCCACTGAGTTCAGCAGCACTAATACACTAGTGGTAAGGATTAGACAGTTTTCACTGGCAAGAACCATGGTTTGTGAAGATGATAACTGAATGGGTTCAGGCAAATTTTGTTAGCTTTCAGCAGATCTTGGGATATTGTATTGATCCACTCCTTTTCACTTTTTAATGGAAGATTTATATACCTGTAAAATACATTGGCTGATGACACCAATAGATAGACTGGTGCTATAATTCTACCAGAACATCTTTAGTTGTTGAAAATTCTGAGCTGAAGAAAGGGGTGAAACAGAACAATGTGCTTTATTGCAGTGGTCTGCATTTGTTTAATGAAAAGACATTGCATTGTAAGATAAGTTGGATAAAAATAGCAAAATATGCAGAAAGTCAAAGATGTACTTTATATCACTGTGACATCAATTATCCTGTTCCTCTCACACAGCAGTTTTCTGTATACTTACGTAAACCTGGGACATATCCAGATTAAACACATTCTTGCCTGTGTCACCTTTTTTTTTTTTTTTTTTTTCCAGATTGTTCCACTGGAACTGGCCCAATCCAATTTATGCTAGCTAACTTAGAAGTTTCCCCTCATGATATTTCTTCTGGAAATACAGATTTTTTTTTTTATTTTTTTTTTTTAAAAAGTTCATGGTTGT
This sequence comes from Anas acuta, assembly GCF_963932015.1. Classification (NCBI taxonomy): domain Eukaryota; kingdom Metazoa; phylum Chordata; class Aves; order Anseriformes; family Anatidae; genus Anas; species Anas acuta. The sequence continues at coordinate 97,611,732 of NC_088979.1, read as the reverse complement.
CATGGTTTACATGCCATTTTTCTCCAATAACTGCTTCCCTTCCTGTTTTTTCAAATGCAAATAAATATTTTTTCAGTATATTTGCTGGGAAAAACAAAACAAAACAAAGCAAAACAAAAAACTATGCATAGTGTTCTCTGACTGCAGAACTATATTGAAAAAAAGGAAAAAAATAAGAAGCAATAGGAAAATACAATTGAAAAGGAAGGGACAAGTAGGTTTTATTAAACTCAGTCTCCTTCTTATTAATGCCATGGAGTCCAAACAAGGACCTTTACTTTGTGATGGTTCTGAAGCTTTTCTGGAAGGAATTGTGTTGAATGAAAGATAGACAGTAAGCAAGGGGATGTAGAGTTAGAGGTCTTCAATCCCTTGGAAGCTAACGTGTTTCTTCATGTGTCCAAATCATTTCCATTTGAATAGTCCCTACATTGTACTTTCTGGGCAGAGTTAAGGTTATGGGGATTTGCTGTCTCTATCACTGGTTGCTCTGAACTGGTCACAAGATAAATCAGGCATGAGCCCTTTCAACATATGTCCTGGTTTCAGTTAGGACAGAGTTAACTTTCCTCCTAGTAGCTGGTAGGGTGTTATGTTTTGGATTATGATGAGAAGAGTGCTGATAACATACTGATGTTTTAATTTTTACAGAGCAGTGCTTACACAAAACCAAGGACTTTTCAGCTTCTTGATTTGTCCTGCCAGCGGGCAGGCTAGGGGTACAGGAAATGGGAGGGGACAGACCCAGGACAGCTGACCCAAACTGGCCAAAGACGTATTCCATACCATATGGCATCATGCTAGACAATATATAGGGGTGGCTAGCCAGGCTGGGGGGGCCGTCTGCTCGGGGATAGGCTGGGCAGTGAACAATTTCATTGTGCATCACCTGTTTCGTACACATTATTATTATTAACACTGTGATTACTATTATTGCTGTTGTTATTTTCCTGTCTTAATAAACTGTCTTTATCTCAACTCACAGGCTTAATTTTCCCATTTCCCTCTCCTATCCCAGAGAAGGAGGGGGGAGGGTGAACGAACAGGTGTGTGGTGTTTAGCTGCCCACCGGGTTAAACCACAACACCATAACACATTGGAGCAATTTTGTTTGTTTGTTTGTTTGTTTGTTTGGTGCCACTGTATGAATGAAATTAAAGTCACAGGCACAAGCATTCCTACAAGAGTTCATACAAACTTCAGAAACTGCAATACAGATGGATATTTCTGCAGAAGACATTAAAATGAAGTCCTGCAAATTACTTGTGGGTCAAAAACAGGAGCTCTGATTGAACTATGAGTAGTTGGATAAAGGAAAAATAATGTATGTATTTTTACATATAAAATGAAAAAGTGAAAGACTACTTTTTTAGCATCCTTTACTACGGTTTGATCTCAAAATCTTACACAGGGATCTTTGTACCTACTGAGTAAGCTGCAGGTGCCAAAGGATTTAATTTGTTCCTTATACCTGCTATAAAAGTTGCAGAAACATTATCTGAGATTTGGATTGCCAATTCAATTAAAGAATATTATAGGATCTTTGTAAACAAAGAAGTTCTGTGTTTCTATTTTGAGAATTTAATTGGCAGATGCATTTCTGCATGTCCTCTAGACAACACTGAATTCAGAGGATGAGCATGTCTATTGCACCCAACAAATAATCCACTAAGAACACCTTTGCCATCTGACCTTGGGATAGAAGAACTGGATTTTGTTTTCAGTTCACAGTGGTATTCATTATCTGCATTGTTTCTAAGTGTTATTCTCTTTAAATTGATCTGAAAAGGAAATACTGAAAAAGACTATCTGACTGGGCCTTCCAGAATGAGAAAAATAAAATCAAATGAAAGGGAAATGTCCTTGTGTTACATCTGACAAGTGTCTAAACTGAAATATTCTGACTTAGAAACTCTTATTTATCACATCAGAGATGCTGACATTCTTGAAATTATAAATCTATTAACACAGCAATCATCAGTAGGCTTTCTCTCTACATTCTTATGGTGTTTTTTTTTTTTTTCCTCACAAAGTTCCCCAGCAGCTCAAAGAGAGGAATTTTGAGTTTCTTCTTCTCAGTGTCATATTTTAGTGAAAAGCCCAACCTGAAGCTGTCTTGAGTTCATGCAAACAGCTAGACCTACCTAGACAGCATGAAATAACTAACATTTGAACTAATAGATGAAGGACTAATTTATTCAAGTTCATTTCACACTGAAGTTACTAGATGAAGACTAAATTCTTCATTTTCATAATTAAGTACAATAAATTAGAGAAATATAGTTGTATCAGCACAAATATAAAATACATGTATGTTTCTGCTCTTAGCCCTTTTGAGTGATTTGGATCAAATGAAGACAGTGAGCGTCAACTGGAATGATTCTTGGTACTTAGTGCAAATTGGTGAGAACAAGGACATTACTTTGTCAATAGGACTAAGGAGAAGAGTTTCATTAAAACAACAGTGATTTATTTGTTGAGAATTTCATAGTAACGAAGTTAATCTGAAAAATACAGACAGTTCACAATGCACAGGGGCATTCATTGCATAAGTGAAGACAAACCACAGTATGATGCGTTATATTTCAATCTTTAACCACAAAGTGATGTAATAGAAGGGCTTGATATGTTATCTGACTACAGACCTATAATCTGCGCAAATATTAAATTTATTAACAATAAAATTGTTGACAGGGCTATTCCTGCTTTTTGTATTATTAAAAAAAAATCAGTGGGAGAGAAGCATATCTGTAGGTCTGAAGATTCATAGCAAAAACAATCAAACAAACAAACACAAAAGCTCCAAAACCAACAAATAATCAAAACTCTGTTATTGTCTATTGATACATACACACATATAACTTTGTAAGTATTTCATTTATCCATTTAATGTTTTGCTTTTGCAGGACAAGAGTATATATAAACATCTATATATTAAATGTATATATGTATATAAAGGAAATTTCAGTAGTTTTTTTTTCTTTTTTTTTTTTTTATGTATATATAATGAAGAGGAACTTTAAATATTTTTTGTTGTTGTTGTTGGTTTTTTTACCAGAAAAATTACTGAACTCAGAACATCAGAAGTGGAAGATCTGTATCCATCTGTATCCATTTCAAATGCAAATGTTCATCTATTTATGCTCAAATACTACTTATGCTCTTATGTTTGTACACACAAAACAAACAAACAAACAATAAAAACAAACAAAAACACACAAAAATGTACTTATGTTGATGTTTTATTAGATTAAGCTGAGAGCAGTGGCTCCACCTTTTTTTCTTTTTAAGAATGCTTTTTTAAGAATGTTTTTGAATGATCATTTATAGACATAGGATTCTTGGCCCTAGTAGACCTTTGATGATGATCTAAACACCTTTTTCTCCAGCTTCCCCCTTCCTCACTTTTCTTGTCTTCTGTCCCTTTAAAGAAAGGGAAGCTAATTGGAAATGATCCAGCTGAGTTCTACTGAAATTACAGGCGTTTGTTGTTATACAATAGATTTGTAACAATATGGTTTACAGTCTGTTCTCCCTTTGTTCCATGGGATTAATCCCATTGAGATCTCAAGAACTGTTTTGAGTTACACCTATAAAATTAAAACTGTGGATTTTACAGACTAAATCACATGACCATTTGCTGTTAGAACTTTCTACATACAGGCTTTGAAAGTCAAAAACCTAGCATAAAAACAAAGATTTTGGGCCATTTTTGATCATCTTTTAATTCCAGATGTTCTTGGTCTGAAATGAACATGATCTAACATATGGTTTTGTATCAAGGGAACACAAAAATATGTGACTTTGCTCTGTTTGGATGCAAAACTATGTGACGTTGGATGAACTTGAGGAAAATCTGTTTTATGACAATCAACTGTATGAGAATTTGAAATCTATATTTTTTCAATATTTAGAAGCAGCAGCACTGATTTGACTCAGATCCATGAAGAAAGTCAAAGTGATCGAAGGGCTTTTTATTATTTATATATTTATTTTCTTATTAAGAGGGGGTGGGGATGAGGGTGGAATACCTTATATACAACAATGTATCATATGGCAGAAAAATAAAATGAAAGTCTTGTAGTCACTATCTGTTTAGACTGTAGTGCTTGACGTTCCAAAGCTTTGATTGTACTAAGCTGTTGTTTGGAAGGTACAGTGACTTCTTTATACCTGACCCATATATTTTACTTCATTTGATGGCACCTGTTCTGGGAATTCAACTAACAAGATATATCAAGTTTTTGACACTCCCTATTCCTCAGAAAATATTCTGGTTTCTTTGGGAAGAGATGATTGTAAGTGATCAGAGGGTTTGTGCAGATTTTGACAGATCAGATTGGGAAGAATTTGATACACCACAAGTTAAAATATCCCCCACAAACATTTTATCTGACTCCCTGGACTGGTTCTGCAGCTTTGGGTACAACTTATTATAAGCAACACTTAATACAGGAAGGGGTAAGACTTGAAGCTGAAGGAAATCTAGTGACTTCTCAATTATTTGTCTTTACCTACAACAAAGGACATTTTATTTCCAGCCTTTTGCACAGTCTTTTTAGCACAGGAAAAAGCTGAAATATTTCAGTAATCCTTAGTCATACCAGCCTCATACCAGCTGAAATATCAACAGCAATGTTAGTATTCACCTGTGATATTGAGTTGTTGCAGTCTTGTCATTCTCTTTTGTTGCAGTTTCCAACATCCTGTATTTTCTAGTATATCTAAAGAAGAGTATATCTGAAGTTACCAAAAGATAGGAATCACTCTCTCACTACTGAGACTACATAAAAAGGTTCTGAGTATTTAAATATACTCAGCAACATACATCAGAAACCTTAAAGTCTAAGGAGAAGCTCAACTTCCTTAGAGATTTTTAATAATGTATAGCACTCCTGAGTCTTATCTGCCATCATTAAGAGCAACAGTTTAGAAGAAATGTGGTAGTACTTTAAGGACTGAATAAAGGGAACATGATCTAAGCTGTTGCCCTTTGTGGGATGAGTGGGCAAAAACGACATTGGCCATCTGAAAGACAGGGCTATTCATGCAGCATTCAACATTGTGAATGTTCAAATTTAAATGTATGGTGAAGTCCTTCAGCGGGGCTTTGTGTGATATTCTATTTCAGTAATAAACATCCTGTCTTCTGAGTAAAATGTAGCAAATATTTTTACAAAGTTACAGTAGCCTTTTACTAAAACTAAATTACAGGAAAATATGTATTACCTGATCTGATGCAAACAATCTTTTGCAAAACTCAAGGTATTATAGAGCATGTTATGTACTTCCTTTGCAGTTTCACTATCAAATATATTATCATAGTATTAACCCTCTCTCAAGCGGTTGCTTGATGATTTTTGACTACTAAAGTCACTTTCAGGTTCAGTTACACTGAAGCAATACAGAATTTTGAGAAGTAAAGCTCCCTCTTTTGAGAAGAAATTACTGATTTTAACTGAAAAAAAAATATATTTCAGACTTACGACACAAACCTGAGAAGTAAATGGTCCTATACTTCCAATTCTATACTTTCAATTCATTCTTGTACAATTTTTGTGGTTGTTGTTTTGTTTGTTTGTTTGTTTTTTTAACTTCTAAGCCAATATCAAACCAGAATTTTGTAAGAGGGCATATTGATTTATGTTCATACTAAGATATGGGTTCATTTCATTTACACAAAACACTAAAAACAAAAACAATAGACCAGAGTGGTCTGCATGTGCCCATAAAATAAGACAGAGATGAACTTGAATTCACACTCATCCATCATTCGCAGTCATCCATACCCAACCGTGAGGCCTTCAGAGTACCTTTTAGAATTCCATTGGAATTGGAATATTGGTTCCTTTGGAACTTCATCTTTAGCTTTTGACTGTTGCAAGTAGCTAATAGTGATTTTTAAATGTAGCTTTCCAAGTTTAGAAGTAGAAGACATAAGTCTTCTACTTCTACTTTAACTTATGTTAAATGTAGAAGGCTACATTTAGAAGACTACACTTTTTCTACATTTAGAAGATATTTTGGGGGGACCCAAAACACAAAGATTTACTCCAACTCTGTGCATTTCCACACCCTGTGTATTTCCACACCCCTTTTAAGTTATTTAATGCATGAATATATTGCATGAATATAATGTTTAGAGATTCCTAGTAGAGATTCCTAGTGACACCAGAACTGTAGAAATGTAATAATTGTGACAGATTGTTCTTAAACTTTTTTTTTTTTTTTTTTTTTTTTTTTTTTCCTGTTTACAAGGTGGGTGGAATTGCATGGCTTTGCTAGACTTTTCCTTCTGGCTGCAAATATGCATTTTCAGATTTTACCCATAAATGTCTGGATTGCTGTAACTTTGTTTCAAGTATCCATAATTGCATTGGCAAAGACTAATCTAACTAGCCAAGATTCTGAGGTGCTCAAGTATTATAAATGGAAACTACAGAAGAGAAACTATTTTTTCTGTTTGTGTTCAGAATATGTCTCTGAGGATAATCATTATTACTATTTTAAGTCTCTAACTTCTAGTTTCCTTTTCTGTTGGTCTTAATTTGAAAGAGCAGTAGCTGAGGTTCATTGCACTTCTGTTGGCAAGAAGAGATAATGCTTAACATCATGTGAACTAGCTAGTCTTGTCCAGACAAAATAAAATAATAAAATAAAATAAAATAAAATAAAATAAAATAAAATAAAAATATTTTTGTAGACTGGAGAGATCAAAATCATACTAATCCTGAAAACCTCTTCCAAACCTGAATGTCCTCCACTCCTACCTAGCTCATGTAGTTGTTTTCCTCAAAAAAATACAGCTAAAAGTACTAACTTTTCCCTCCTGAAACCTAATCTATTTTTTTTTTGAAGCCTTTATGCCTTTTGAGCTGTAGGCATCATAGTTTGATGAGCAGGCACTTATGTTTATTTTCAAGGGGAAGAAGATACAGAAATCTATCACCATTTTCATGAGAGAATGCTGTTGTACTCAATAAATCAAAGCTGGTCAACTTTGACAGTTACAACATTAGAAACATTTAAAAAAACCAATGTATCCATAAAGCAAGGATTGATTTCTTTGTGTATCTAAGGAATAGAAAGCAAGAAAAAAATAAATGTTGGTGCACTTGTGCTTGTTGCAGTGTAGGAAACAGGAAGTAATGGCATTTTTGTTTTCATTAAATAGAGAACAGACTATTTTTTACAGAGCCTTACTAGAACATACCCACAAAAGATCAGATGCAAATGTGTATGCAATCCCTTACTCTCTAGCTAAGTCTTTAGGGAGCACGTTCTGTTTTGGAATCCAGCAACTGAGACAGAAACATTTAATAGGTTAACAGTTGCTGAGAAATATCAGTTCATCTATATTGCCCAAACCAATGGGATATAGATAGATAGATAGATAGATAGATAGATAGATAGATAGATTTCAAAACAAGTAGGATCTTTCAAACCAGATGATTTCTTTGAAGTGACTATGCAATATACCAAAACCCTAAAATGTCTCCTTTTTTTTTTTTTTTCTTTTTTTTTTTTTTTTTTTTTCCTGTAGTGACCATATTAGAGGTGGGAAGAGAGTTCTACAACTGTAGTTCATAGCTCATGTGTAATATTATAATTAAGGATAGTAATTAGTCCCCACTGTGTTGTTTTATAAAACGTATATTTTAGAAATGTACAGTGCCATTGTAAAGAAGGCAGAGTAAGAGTATTAACCCATTTCAGCTACACTATCACTGACTCATCACACACTAAAAAGCCTTTTAAGCTGACATAAGCAATACTGGAATTGAAATGTTGCTAGGCTGCATATAGCACAGATATAAACCAGAGCTCTGAACTTCCCTTCTGCTTAGTAATTAAGAAAATTATGTTAAAACAAATTTAGAAGTTTAAAGTTCTGGACAACTTGCCATCTCACCTCCAGCAGAGCTGGTCTTCTTAAGTAATTATTAATGCTGGTAGGTGATAAAACACCATGATGATGAAGTGCTATGGAAATATTGGCTTACAGTGTGAGGTGTTATAAAGATTCCAAGAAGATCATCATGAACAATCCTATAAAATGACTCCTTGCTTGTAATATGGGGAGGCAAATGATGTGTAATTGAAATGAGAGTTTTACATGAAAGATACATTTCTTATTCCAGAATGATTCAGCAGATGAAGTGTAAGTGTTAAACAACCACAGTGATGTCATCCCCTGCATATAAATCTGGAACAAGACCCTGGCAACACAGGTAATGATGTTACTGTACTATGAGTAAGCCAAATATTGTTTAAGCAGTTGTAGAACAGATTTCCCTACTGTAAGCCAAATAAACTTGCCAAAAAGTCCTCCTAAGGCTTAATAAATAATAAGTTAACCATGATCCATATGTCAATAAAACAGCTGAATCAGCCTTTATAACTCTAGAGAGGATGCAATAATACAACAAATGTTCAGGTGACCTACCTAGCAACGCTATGCCAATGAATCTTTGTGTTTGCATGATTCAAGTAAAAACAAGTCCCCATCCCAACAGCATCCCAACATCCCCATCCCAACACATCCCCATCCGAACAGCGATAGTAAGAGACAAGATACTTACTCCAGATCTTATTAAATTATTTCCATATCATTTTATTGATATAGTTATGTCCAGATTGGCTAGTAGGAAGAGTCTTCATCATTCTGATATTTTTTAAGAGAAAACACAGATGTAAATTAAATTTTCCCTAGCAGCCTTTAAGAGAAAACCCCACAATCTCAGAGAGGAGAGACTTTCCAGTGAGACATGTATCCCCAAGGCACAAAACTCTGTGGAACATGCTCTACCTCCAAATATTTTACATCAGATTTGAAAACCTCATTCCCAAGTTAGTATTTCCTTTCTAGATAGCTGTTACCTTGCTAGCTTAAAAAGTGTAGATATTTCAAAAGAAAGAGCATGACAAATAATGCCATGCCAGGTGATAGAAGGTCATTCTCCTATGTTTTCATTGCCTTCCTTAGCCCCATCTAAAAGGTGCTCTGTGATAACCATAGCTGTACTGCAGGTTGTGTTTTTAATGAATCAAAAATAATGTCTCTGGACAGCTCTCTCATCAGCTGTGCTTCAAAGGTCTAATTTAAATGTGAAACCAAAGCTCACTTTGAAGAAGTTTTTCTTTGTATATATATATATTTAATTAATGCAAACTGAAGTTATAATAAGAAGGCATAAAATTTAACCAGTCTATAAATTTAGTTTCAGTCCTTCACTTTTTCAATGTCTTAGATATAGCATGAGTTTAAAATATCAAGATTAGCCATTAAAAATATGTCCCCATCCCAACAGCAATGGTAACAGACAAAATACTTACTCTAGATCTTATTAAAATTCATGTTTATGCATATTTCTACCATGGTTATAAACAGAACATATTTCTGCAGGGGGGTTGGACTAGATATCTTCCTTGTGACTTTCTGGTCACTTCAGAAATGTAACAGGAATAGAGAATGTATCTCAACAATTTTAACTTCCTGTAGAAATTAGAAAGCAGAGAGTTGCACAGCCATTGCAAACAGCAAGGATAAAAGATGTGCACACCTCACTGTGAATTTTCAGAGAAAATCTACAGCAATTACAGAATCAGAATGTTACAGATTGGAAGGGACCTTGAAAGATCATCTAGTCCAATCTCTCTGCTGGAGCAGGAATATCTAGATCATGTCACAGAGGAACACATCCAGGTCAGTTTTGAATGTCTCCACAACCCCCCTGAGCAGTCTGTTCCAGTGTTCTGGAATCTTTATTCACCCTTCAATCTCTATTCGCCCTTCTACAAAAACCATGTGTTTGGCTTTTAGTCTGTAAAGTTATAGTGTTCCAAATATTCTGATAAAGCTTTCCGTGGAATTTGACTGAGTTCCCCAGTTACCAAGAGAAGAGGTATGTTAGCACCATTTGGCTAAAAAACACTTCCTTCTCCAATAATAGAGTTTATTTGTGGTATAAATCATATTTAAGACTGTACAGTATCAAATTTGTGCCTTATTTTCAAGTGGACAAATACAATTCATTTAAACTTCAAAGATCAGGTGTACAAACAATGTATTACAGGGACAGACTTACGATGTTAATAGGAGAGACCTGGTTTATCCCAGAAGAGCAAATGGCCATGAACTTCTAAAAGAATATATGTGTACATTCCATTGCTGGCAGTAAAACAGTCTGATTCAGATTAGTGGTTTGTTTCTGCTTTTAATAACTCTGTAGCTTTCCATTAGGCTTCTCTTTAAATAGTCTTAGTTTCTTAGTTTTGTTCTCACGGTAAATACAAATACTGTTATAAGCTAGTTTATAGTCCTGCTCCCTTCCATTCTCTGCTCCCGTTTTTATTTCATTTTTTTTTTTTTTTTTGTGGGTTTTGTTAGAAGTTTAACTTAAAGGTTTAATTTATGATTACTTATAAGCACATACATTCTGTATGAACTAGGACAATGGTCTACAATATGACCACCAGAAGTATTCCTTAACTTTTTAAATAATTAATAGCCAACTAATAATCAGCAGTCCTTACACATAAAACAAACATCATTTGCCATTAAAATATATATATATATATATATTGTCATCTTAAAGTTTAGAAAATTCAGGATAAGCCCAGAGATATTACAGTAGGTCTGTGGGGAAAAAAAGTCACACACATCTACACAAAATAAAGAAAGAAATCAGATTTATTACAAGTTTATGTGCTTGGCAACCTTTGACGCCCCACCTCCCTTTTTTATCACAGCAATAATTAATTTCAGCTTATATCATTCATAGATGAAGGACAGCTTTCAGAACAAAAACTGCTGTACCTGTGACCTGTTAAAGGAACCTGTTTGTGTATGTTATTATGTTATTATGATGGTGTCAGAGACATTTTTGGGGGTGTTTTTGGTGCAGTAATTATTTAACAAGCACATAGTCTAAGCAATTTAAGAAAATAGATTAGGTTACTAAAATTTTACTAGAGATAGTTATATTTTCTGTCCGAACAGACTTTCAAAAATACCAATTTATGTAATATTGTGATAAAGTACTTATTTTTCAGTCAAAAAACAGAAAGTGTAAAAGATTCAGATGTTCTTATCTGATTATTTCAACTATTAAGAACAATAATTTCAACATTCCAATTGAAATATATGTTTATTTTTCTTGTCTTTGGTCATATACAAACAAACAAAAACAAACAAACAAACAAACATAAAACCACAATTAAGCATCTGGGATCCCACGTTTAATTTATTTTTTTTTAATGAACCTTTTTTTTTTTTTAAAACATCACTTATCTTTCATGGAGTCAGCCTTTTGAATATATGTTTTATATACAAGCAGAAACAAGTAAAATTCTATAAGTATTAGAATGTCTTGCAAAATGAAACAAAAATAGTTCTTACTCCTTAGTAGGCTTGCCAGACTACAGCTTGTTTTATTTGAAAATACGATTAAATCAATTACACATGACATGCTGCTAATATCACAGGCAATGGTGACCTTTCTTTAAACAAAAATATTTCTCATTCTTGTCAAACTTCATGTGGTATATTTAACTTATTCCCTGTCAGGATATGAATGGCCACTTCCAGTGGTTTCAGCTGGGAAACAGAAGAGTAGAAACAGATATTGTGGTCACAGCAAGTAGAATTCATATGTAAAGAAGACAAGAAATGCCTCTTGTGTGTTCATTTAAAGGGTAGCCGTCAGGAATTAGAAAACTCCCTGCTCCCAGTTGGAGCCTGAGCAGGGAACAGCTGGGGCTGGAGCAAAAACATGAAGGCAAAACATGAAGAACAAGAACATTACTGGTTACATCATGGATCCACAAAGGCAAGTAACACTTTGTCAACTTGATAATTTGCCATGATGAAATGGCTGGCTTGGTAAATGAGGGGAAAGCAGTGGATATTATCTACCTAGATCTCAGTAATGCTTTTGACAACATCTCCAATAACATCCATATAAAGAAGCTAATGGGATGGACAAGCAGGTAGTGATTGAAAACTGGCTGATCAGCTGAGCTCAGTGTTGTAGAAAGTGGCTTGAAGTCTATCTGGAGGCCAGTACCTCAGGTGTAACCCAGGGATCAATTCTGGCATCAGTGCTCCACCTCCATTAGTGATCCAGATGATGGGGTTGAGCATACCATTTTGTTGGTATACATTTTGAGCATACACGTCTGTTGATGACACCAAATGAACAGGAGTAGATGATAAGCCAGATGGTCATGCAGCCATCCAGAAGGATTTTGACAGGCTGACACAAACCTCATGATATTCAAAAAAAAGAAAATGCAAAGCCCTGTAGATGGTGAAGAATAAAGGAAATTGCCTATGCTAAGTGCTATACTGACATCTTATTTTCATTTTCTTTGATAACAAACCATTACCATACAGAACAAGAGCAACATTTTGATGTTTGCTCTGCTCTTCAAAAACCCTTGGAGGGTGTGTATGGGGTGTCTAAGAGATAAAAAGTCACAGTGCAATAAGCACTAACTAAGTTTTCTACGGTATTAACCACAGGTTAGAAAGCAGAGATGAAAAATAAGCATGGATAGCAAAATCTCATCTAGTGGGCATACTGGGAATATTGTTTGCTTCCCAAAAGTGATTTTGTGCTTAGTAAAAGGTGAAAGAATGGCAGAACAGAGGGGAAACAGGGTTGTACTAAACAATATAAAAATTGCCACATCAGTTTAGAATGTGATGATGGTATGGCTGTGATATTTTGGGAATCTCAATTTGCAAGAGTTGAAAACTCTCCAATCATTTAGCAGTACTATGGTCATATTTAGCATCTCTTTGCTTGGATTAAGGATGTACAAGAGCTTTAGGTGTGGTTTATTTGCCAGATTTTAATCACACAGAATCACAGAATTTCTAGGTTGGAAGAGACCTCAAGATCATCGAGTCCAACCTCTAACCTAACACTAACAGTCCCCACTAAACCATATCCCTAAGCTCTACATCTAAATGTCTTTTAAAGACTTACAGGGATGGTGACTCCACCACTTCCCTGGGCAGCCTGTTCCAGTGTCTAACAACCCTTTCAGTAAAGAAGATCTTCCTAATATCCAACCTAAACCAGCCGCTTATCAATCCACCTCACTGTCTACTCATCTAAGGCTGCACATCCTCAGCTTGTCTGTGAGGATGTTATGGGAGACAGTGTCAACAGCCTTGCTGAAGTCAAGGTAGACCTCATCATAGAAGGCTATTAAATTGGTTAGCATGATTTTCCCCCAGTGAATCTGTGCTGACTATTCCTGGTCACCATCTTATCTTTCACATGCTTGGAGATGACCTCCAGAATGAACTGTTCCTTCACTCTTCCAGGGATGGAGGTGAGGCTGACTGGCATGTGGTTTCCTGGGTCCTCCTTGCCCTTTTTGATGACTGACATGACATTGGCTTTCTTCCAGTCCTCAGGCAGCCTCTCCTGATTTCCATGACCTTTCAAAGATGATGGAGAGTGGCCTAGAAATAACATCAGCCAGTTCCCTAAGCACCTGTGGATATATTTCATCAGGGCCCATGGATTTGTGGATGTCAATTCTGCTTAGATGATCTCTTTCTCTTTGACCAAGGGAAAGTCTTCATTTCTCCCAACTTCCTCTCTTGTCTCCACGGTTTGAGATTCCTGAGGGTTGATCTTAGCAGTAAAGACTGAAGCAAAAAAGGCATTCAGGCATTCTGCCTTCTCTGTATCCTTTGTCACCAGGGCACACATCCCGCTCAGCAGTGGGTCAACATTTCCCCAGTCTTCCTTTTTCTACTGATGTATTTGAAGAAGCCCTTCTTGTTGCCTTTGACATTCCTTGCCAGATCCAATTCCAAATGGGCCTTGGCCTACCTTGTTGTATCCCTGCATACTCTGACAGTGTTCCTATATTCCTCCCAAATGGCCTGTCCATTTTTCCACATGCTGTAAACTTTATTCTTCCATCTGAGCTTTACCAGATCTTCCTGCTCTCCATGCAAGCCTCCTGCACCCTTTACTTGTCTTCTTACTCATAGGGATGCACCAATCTTGAACTTGAAGGAAGTGATGTTTGAATATTGACCAGCTGTCTTGGACCCCCTTCCTTCCAGGGCCCTAACCCATGGGTTTCTTCCAAGTAGATCCCTGAATAGGCCAAAGCTTGTTCTTCTGAAGTCTAGGGTCGCAATCCTGCTTTTTGCCCTGCTTCCTCCTCTCAGGATCCTGAACTCCACCATATCATGGTCACTGCATCCAAGGCTGCCCCTCACCCTCACATCTCCAACTAGTCCTTCCTCATTTGTTAATACAAGGTCTAGCAGTACACCTTTCCTTGTTGGCTTCTCCACCACCTGTGTCAAAAAGTTGTCATCAATGCACTGCAGGAACCTCCTGGACTTTTTGTGCCCAGCTGTTTGGTCTTCACAGCAGATATCAGGGTGGTTGAAGTTCCCTATGAGAACCAGGACTTGTGACTGAGAGGCTACTTTGAGCTGTCTGAAGAAGGCTTCATCTACCTCCTCTTCCTGATCAGGCAGCCTGTAGCAAACACAGTAGTGTCAGCCATGGTAGCCTGCCCTTTAATCCTTACCCATAAGCTCTCAACTCCCTCTACATTCACCCCTAGGCAGAACTCCACACATTCTATTTGCCTTCTCATATAAGAGCAACTCAACCACCTCACCTCCCTGGCCAGTCTTTTCTAAAAAGCACGTAGCATTCCATGACATCATTCCAGTCATGTGAGCTGTCCCACCACATCTCTGTGATTGCATTAAGAACATTGCCTTGCAACTGCACACAGATCTCCAGTTCTTCCTGTTTGTTTCCTATACTACATGCATGAGTGTACAAACACTTCAGGGAGCTGAAATGCTTATTTCTCATGCTGTGTGTGTATGTATAGAAACACCTCAGATGTCTTTCATTCAACTCAGCCCCTAAGAGGCAGACTGAAGGGCCTCACTAGCATGCAGTTCCCCAAAAAATGACATAGCTTATAGTGGGCATGATTTTGTACCCTTCCCCCTTCAAATCTAGTTTAAAGCCCTGTCAATCAGCCCTGATAACTCCTGGGCAAAAATCCTTTTCCTGCTCCGAGAAAGTTGCTCCCTATCAGGACTCAGTAGGCCCAGTGTCATGTAGACCTTCCATGATCAAGAAATCTGAAACTGTGTCAGTGGCACCAGCCTCGGAGCCACATATTGATCAACTGGGTTTGCCCATTTTTTTCAATATTGATCCCCACTACTGGAAGGATGGAGGAAAACACTACCTGTGCACCCAAACCTTCAACCAATTGCCCTAAAGTCCCTTTTGATAGCTCTTTAGTTTCTCTTTGCCACTTCATCATTACCAACTTGAAAAACCAATAAAGGGTAATAATCAGAGGGATGTAAGTGTTGGATTGTGCAACTGAGAAGGGGCAACCCTGGCTATATGTACAGTCTGGGGAAGAGAGGCTGGAGATCAGCCCAGCAGAAAGGGATCTGGGTGTTTTGGTCAACATCAAGATGAACACGAGCCAGCAGTGTGCCTTGACAGCCAGGAGGACCAACCATATCTTGGGGTGCATCAAGCACAGCATTGCTAGCCAGCTGAGGGAAGTGATTGTTTTGCTCTACTCTGCACTGATGCAACTTCACCCTGAGTATTGTGTGCAGTTTTGGGTGCCACAGTATAAGAAATATATAAAATGCAAGAGAGTGTCTAAAGGAGGGTTACAAAGATAGTGAAGGGTCTGGAGGGCAAGACATATGAGGAGTGGCTGAAGTCACTTGGTTTGTTCAGCCTGGAGAACAGAAGACTGAGGGTGAGAATGAGAAAACCAAGGAGAGACCTCATCACAGTCTACAGCTTCCTCATGAGGGGGAGTGAAGGGCAGGCACCAGTTGCTTCTCTCTGGTGACCAGCTATAGGACACAACGGAATGGCATGGAGCTGTGACAGGGGAGGGTCAGGCTGGATATCATTAAAAGGTGCTTCACTGAGAGGGAAGTTGGGCACTGGAACAGTCTTCCCAGAGAAGTAGTCACAGCACCGAGCCTGCTGGAGTTCAAGAAGCATTTGGACAATGCTCTCAGAAACATGGTCTAATTTTTTGGGTGGTACTTGGGGGACCCAGAGATTGGACACGTTAATCCTTGTGGGTCCCTGGGTCCCTTCCAACTCGGGATGTTCAATGATTCTATGAAATACATGTACAGTACTAGATCTCACATTAGAATCAATATAGCTTTGAAATTTGCCACACATTTTTAAGGTCATATTTTTTTCTTCTTCCTTTTTTTTTTTTTTTTTTTCTTCTTCTTCTTTTCCCCAAAGGAGATGCACACTACAGCATAGAAAATTGTATATCTCTATGTGATTAACATATTAAGAACAGCATGTTCTCTTAATAATTCTGGAATTGACATACCTCAGCAAATAAACATTTAATTGATCTTCACTTAAAGAATTGGAGAAAATACTCTTTGGAATCAAGGTTTCAGTAGGTTCTCTGAAGTTAAAGAACAAACAACCAAACAAGCTATGGGATGAAAAGGCCAGGATTTCTGTGGAGAAAACAAAACAAAATAAAACAAACAAACAAAAAAAACACAAAAAACAAACTATAACAATGTTAAGATAACTACCAAGTGAAGACATCACAGTGATTTAGACTGTAGGTAACACTACTACTACTAATAAATAAATCAACCTGGGAATCCCTATTATTTGTGAACAGTAATAAAGACTCAAGTAAAGACATAGACACACACACACAAAAGAAACTATGGCATGGACTTAGGCTGCCTTGACTAAGGGAGAGGAATTGTTGAACAATTTCACTATGAACTAATAAATCAAAATTTTCAATACAGGCTTACTAACTTTCTAGTAGACCAAGCCAAGAATGCTGACAAGAACAGTCTGTAGGTAGACAGAACTTTCACAAATCAGAAAGGAACAAGAATCCACAGAAAATGTACAAGAAGGGCAGGGACAATTAAAAATATTAGGACAATCCGGGGAGAGCTTTCAAGTCTCTACACTAATGCTCACAATATGGAGAATACATAGGATAGAACACAAGGATATGGAAACTGTATATATTAGAAAACGTATTATTTAATTGGCTGTAATTCACAACATACTAATTCTATTATAGCAAATAAAAATAATAACTTAAAAATTAGAGGTATGTAGTTGTACTAGAGGTATGTATGATGAAGTACTTAATGAGTACTTAATGATTATTTTGCCTCAGTCTTCACTGACAAGAGCTCCATCCAAATGGCCCAGGCCCCAAAAGACAAAGGCAGGGACTGGAAGAATGATGAACTGCCCAGTGTAGGAGAAGATGAGGTTCAAGACCATCTTAGGAACTTGAAGGTGCACAACTCCATAGGACCAGATGAGATACATCAGTGGGTCCTGAGGGAACTGGCAGATGTAGTTGATAAGCCACTATTCATCATATTTGACAAGTTGTGGCAGTCTGGTGAAGCACTGACTGGAAGAGAGGAAAGATAACCTCCATTTTTAAAAAGGGAAAATAGGAAGACGTGGGGACTGTCAGTCTTACCTCTGTGCCTAGCAAGATCATGGAGCAAGATCATCTTCCTCGAAACTATGCAGAGGCACATTTGAAATAAGGAGGTGATTGGTGACATCTGACATGGCTTCACCAAGGGCAGATCATGTCTGACAAATCTGGTGGCCTTCTATGATGTGGTTACAGCATTGCTGGATGGGGGAAGAGCAAATCACGTCATCTACCTGGATTTGTGCAAAGTGTTCCTAATGATATCCTTGTCTCTAAATTGGAGAGCCATGGATTTGACAGATGGACCACTCAGTGCATAAGGAATTAGCTGCATGGTCACACTCAAAGGGTTGCAGTCAACGGCTTGATGGCTAGGTAGAGAGTGGTAATGAGTGGTGTTCCTTAGAGGTCAGTATTGGGACCGTCACTATTTAACATCTTTGTTGGTGACATAGACAGTGAAATGAGCGTGCCACCAGCAAGTTTGTTCATGACACTGTCATGGTTTTGGCTAGGATAGAGTTCATTTTAAATATGTTAATAAATAAGTTCATTTTAAAATATTTATGCCAGTTCATCTGTTTTACTAACAGCTGATTTTTCCGGGCACCTTCTAGCACCACTCAAACGGAACTTTCAAATCAGAAACCCTACAAAGACATTTCAAAATACACATCTGCCTTTGGAAGACAACACCCAAATCTAAGAGACATCCTTGGCTGAAGTCAAAACTCAATCCACCTCACCCAATTTGCTTGTTAACAAAAATTCTGAAAGCAAATATTGCTATTAGCTATGAAATGTAACTCCAAAATACAGTCAGATCTGTGTTTTTTATGGTTATCTTTGAAATACCTGAATGTCTACTACCCCAGTCTGGATAAGTCAACCCAAGATTGGATGAATTTACCAAACACATGCTTCCTTAACATAATGCTAGCCTTCATGTCATACAAGACATACAACAGTTCCCTTGGTTTAATCAACTATTACTGTGCATGAAATCATAGAATCATAGAATCATAGAATATCCTGAGTTGGAAGGGACCCTTAAGGATCATCAAGTCCAACTCTTGACACCGCATAGGTCTACCCAAAAGTTCAGACCATGTGACTAAGTGCACAGTCCAATCTCTTCTTAAATTCAGACAGGCTCGGTACAGTGACCACTTCCCTGGGGAGCCTGTTCCAGTGTGCAACCACCCTCTCTGTGAAGAACCCCTTCCTGATGTCAAGCCTAAATTTCCCCTGCCTCAGCTTAACCCCATTCCCGCGGGTCCTGTCACTGGTGTTAATGGAGAAAAGGTCTCCTGCCTCTCGACACCCCCTTACGAGGAAGTTGTAGACTGCGATGAGGTCTCCCCTCAGCCTCCTCTTCTCCAGGCTGAACAGGCCCAGTGCCCTCAGCCGTTCCTCGTACGTCTTCCCCTCCAGGCCTTTCACCATCTTCGTAGCCCTCCTCTGGACACTCTCCAACAGTTTCATGTCCTTTTTATACTGTGGTGCCCCGAACTGCACACAGTACTCGAGGTGAGGCCGCACCAGCGCAGAGTAGAGTGGGACAATCACCTCCCTTGACCTACTAGCGATGCCGTGCTTGATGCACCCCAGGACACGGTTGGCCCTCCTGGCTGCCAGGGCACACTGCTGGCTCATATTCAACTTGCTGTCTACCACGACCCCCAGATCCCTCTCTTCTAGGCTGCTCTCCAGCGTCTCATTGCCCAGTCTGTACGTGCAGCCAGGGTTTCCCCGTCCCAGGTGCAGGACCCGGCACTTGCTCTTATTGAACTTCATGCGTTTGGCAATCGCCCAGCTCTCCAACCTATCCAGATCCCTCTGCAAGGCCTTTCCACCCTCAACAGAGTCCACAACTCCTCCAAGTTTGGTGTCATCAGCAAACTTGCTCAAAATATCTTCTATAAGGTAAATGAAAGTTCCACATCTAAAATTTACCTTTACCAGATTCTTAATGAGAGAGGAAGGAGCCCCGTGTTTAATAGTTTCTAAAGTAATAGCTGCTACTCTTTAGCACTTAGAGATTATGGAAGCACATGCTGCAATAAAGAAAAAATCATCATAGCAAACCACATTACAACAAAATCATAATTTCCATTTCCTCTCACTGGAAAATTGCAGGGTCTTTTTTCAGACCACATTTTCAGAGCTGACAATCTTTTTCGGTACAGGTTTGCAGAAGTAAACCCTTTTGAGAGGAAACAATGTCTCAAACTTTCTTTGAAAGACTGTGTTCAACCACAAAGAGCTAACACTGCAGAATGTGATTTTCCCTGTCTATTCTAGGAAGTCAATCAGATATTCAGCATTCAGATTCAGAATTCCAGAATTTTGAAGATTATAGTTAAATGCTTACAGAACTGTCTACTTACTTGATTTATTTAAAAAGGAGGATACAGTAAGGCAAAGCTATGAGAAACTGAGTCCTGTTTTTCTGTAGGTTTCCATAGGTTTTGCCATAGGTTTTCATTATTCATTCTTGTAAGTTTATATGTATATAAAGCAACCAATTAATATTTTGCATGAACAGCTAGTTTCTAGGAAGTTGACTTGATACTATCAATGCCAAAATATTTTAGGAAATCATTTTCAAAAGCTTGCTGGACTGAAATATTCCCCACATCAGACATACATTTAATAAAGTGGTGCTTGCTTTTCTTTGTAATCTATATCCATCAAATCAGGTTTATGCTATTTCAACCTGACATCATACATTTCTTATTGTCTGTCTCCGCTTGCTAACATTAACAAGCTGCTTAGCTTTA
The DNA here is from genome assembly GCF_963932015.1 of Anas acuta. Classification (NCBI taxonomy): domain Eukaryota; kingdom Metazoa; phylum Chordata; class Aves; order Anseriformes; family Anatidae; genus Anas; species Anas acuta. Next base: position 97,591,438 of record NC_088979.1, on the reverse strand, counting down.
TTGTCAGTGCTTTTGACAGCTATGATTTCTCTTACAAATTCAAGCTTACTCTTGAAATGTTCCGACAAGGGCCTCCTAAATGAACAAAGATTTGAATTAAATGAAAAACAAAACAAAACATACAAACAAACACACAAACACCAAAATCAGAGATCTATTGTTTCTTTCCTACTACTGTGCTAAGCTGGGACGCCTGCTTATGTCATAAAGATCCCATAGGAGGCTGGGCTAAGACAGTTCTCATGTACAGTACTGTAAACCTGAAACATTCCATTAAATCAAGAGCTAATTTACTTTTTTATTTTTCCTTTTCCCTTCCCTTCCTTCCCTTCCTTCCTTCCCTTCCCTTCCCTCCTTCCTTCCCTTCCCTTCCCTTCCCTTCCCTTCCCTTCCCTTCCCTTCCCTTCCCTTCTTCCCTTCCCTTCCCTTCCCTTCCCTTCCCTCCCTTCCCCTTCCCTTCCCTTCCCTTCCCTTCCCTTCCCTTCCCTTCCCTTCCCTTCCCTTCCCTTCCCTTCCCTTCCCTTCCCTTCCCTTCCCTTCCTTCCCTTCCTTCCCTTCCCTTCCCTTCCCTTCCTTCCCTTCCCTTCCCTTCCCTTCCCTTCCTTCCCTCCCTTCCCTTCCCTTCCCTTCCCCCTTTCCCTTCCCCTTTCCTTTCCCTTTCCCCTTTCCCTTTCCCTTTCCCTTTCCCTTTCCCTTTCCCTTTCCCTTTCCCTTTCCCTTTCCCTTTCCCTTTCCCTTTCCCTTTCCTTTCCTTTTCCTTTTCCTTTTTCCTTTTCCTTTTCCTTTTCCTTTTCCTTTTCCTTTTCCTTTCTCCTTTTCCTTTTCCTTTCCTTTTCCTTTTCCTTTTCCTTTTCCTTTCCTTTTCCTTTTCCTTTTCCTTTTTTACCCCTTTATATCTGTTACTCCACTGAGAAGGCATAAAGAAAACAGAAAATGCTTTTATAAATAATAAAGTACTCTCCTAGAAAAAAATAAACAAACAACAACAAAAAAAAAAAAACAGTCAGAATATCTGTATGCCAGCTATGGCCAAGGGAAGAGAAAGAATGGAATCCTAAACAGACTGTCGTGGTTTAACCTGGCCGGCAGCTAAACACCACACAGCCATTCGCTCACCCTCCCTCCCCACCCCGGGATGGGGAAAGAAATGGAAAGTGAAGCCTGTGAGTTGAGATAAAGACAGTTTAATAAGACAGGAAAATAATAATAACAATAATAATAATAATAACGATGATAATAGAACTACTACTAATAATGTGTACAAACAAGTGATGCACAATGCAATTGCTCACCACACGCTGACCGATGCCCAGCCTATCCCCGAGAAGTCCGGCCCCCTCCCCCCAGCTAGCCTATATATTGTTTAGCATGATGTCAGATGGTATGGAATACCCCTTTGGCTAGTTTGGGTCACCTGTCCTGGGTCTGTCCCCTCCCAGCTCCTGCTGCACCCCCACTGCCCGTTGGCAGGACAGAGCAAGAAGCTGAGACGTCCTTGGCTTAGTATAAGCACTGCTCTGCAACAATTAAAACATCGGGGTATTATCAGCACTCTTCTCATCCTAAGCCAAAACATAGCATTCTACCAGCTACTAGGAAGAAAATTAACTCTGTTCTAACTGAAACCAGGACACTGTTCAAGTTTATTTTTAACCTTTGGATTGCATCTAGGCACTGGAACCAGATTGTAAATTACAGAATTGCTGAGATAGTCACTAAGTACCATTGAGCCAATGGCCTGGGCTGATATTCAAATGGAATATAATCTGAGCTAAAGAATCAGAGAATCAGGGTCAGCAAATTTATACCACTACAACACATATTTATTCATACTAATTTTGCTACCCTCTCCTTTTTCCCATGTTAAGTCCACATATTTTCCAGATTATCATAATGGTTGTGAAAAGTTTCTTTGAGATTTTACTGAAATCTTACCACTACATACATGCTTATCTGGATAGCAATATTAAAGATGAAATAGGTATTCAGGCTTGGGTTCCTCTTATTTAGCTTTTTCCAATCAAATGGTCATAAATACCATTACAATCAGAACACAGTGTTTCCAGAGCCTCATTTTACTGTTATGATTTTTAAGGTTATTTAGATTTAGATATATACTTTTTCCCCAGTTACCACATCATCAGCAAGGTACCACTCAGATCTCTTCAGAATTCACCTTCTCCACCTCACTACAATCTGTTATTGACAGCATAATGAATCACAGTAACCCTTAGCAAATCTTTCAGCATTTTCTCATGAAAAATAGCCTGATACAATTAAAAGAGTTCCACCATTTGTTATTTCTCCCATAGCAATAGAACTGCTGCTTTGTGTGTACGTGTGTGTCATTCCCCTCCCCTCCGCAGCAGAGTTATGGAATAGATTATGGGATAGCAGAGTACCTCCTGTCTTGAGAAGAAAAGCAAAGTACACAGACTACAACTAGACTGTTTTTCTTTCCATTCTGTCTTTCTATCCATCTCCTCATTACTGAAGTTATTCAGAACTTACACAGATTTATATGCCTTGGTTTGTTGGCCTTCGGGAGATTTTTTATTTATGACGTCTGGCAGTTGCTTATGCCAATGTCAGAAAGGTATCATTCATCAGTAGGTGTTTCTTTTTCAGCTACACTAAGGCAGGGGTGTTGGAACTAGATGATCTGTAAAGTCCCTTCCAAATCAACCCATTCTATGACTCTGTGATTGTGTCATTTCAGAGAATGTTCTTAGCGTCAAAAATTACTCCAAAGAGAGAGGTATTATAAATGTAATAAATCAAGTGGGAGTTAAGTACATCTTTTTCTTTGAGTGAAAAACTATGTAAGCTGCTGTATACCTTATAATAAATAATTCATTAATTTCATTTAAAAGGCCTCAATGTACTAGAGGGAACTATTTCTAGATTTAACAGCCTTGGGCATGACAGACAGAATAGAATTAACTTTAACTAGCATGAAAGGTATGTTACATACACTTTGTATTTGCATTGGTTTTCCTCTCACTCCCCTCAGTTTGAATCCCTGTTATTCAATACTGTACTTCTATGCCTTGTATCTGGAATGATAGCTGCTAGGCTGACCCCTGGACTGCAAAGTTCCATAGACAAATGAACTCACAATTGTGCCATTGAACATCTGCTTTTTACAAGACTTAAAATGAAATTAGAGGAAATGACATGTCCCCTTGCAAGTGTTAATACACATTTCATTAGTCATTTTTGCTTCCATGTGAACAATTTCCTCTCTACTTTTTTCTAAAATGGAGAGAAGAAGGTTAAAAACAATGCTCACAAGAGTGACAGGAACATAAGACTAGCTTTTCTCTTGCCACCAGTAAATGTTTCTTGTATAAATACCAGTGATATGCTATTGTAGCCCCATTTCCTCTTAGGTGTCTTGCTGCATTAAGGTCACTGAATTGTGATTCTGATATCTATGCATTTCAGATTTTTACAACATGAAAAACTCACAAGATAAGTTTTCAGTGCCAATGTGGTAGAAATCTTTGGCTACTAGGAATGGCTTCCCAAGATGTAGCACAATGTTCTTCTCAGTAGTGAATCAATAGTGGCCAAGTAATTTCCTGATGACTGAGCACTGCAGTTTAACATCTGAGTCAAACGGTCACCACTCAGTCCCCTGTGGACAGCTAATGAAGTACAAAACAAGTTACAAAACTATTCATAATCCAACCATTACTGTGCTAAGAAAACTCTGATAATAAAAGTATCTCAACACAGTCACATATACATTCTTTCTAATATTGCATAGCTTCTTGGTTTAGATATTTTTCTACAGAAACATGCCTAAAATTAGATATATCCATAAGTCTAGCAGTCTTTCATATTATCTGGCATGTATTTACAACAAAATATAAATTTATGTGTTTCCTAGAATCTGGGATGAAATGAATAATTCACTATAATTCCAAATTATTCCAACATTAAAATCCCAAATAGTAGCATTTTTTGATATTATCCATTTCTGAATAGATGTAAGCTTGCTTTTTTGTTTGCATTCAGGCAAGAAAAACAGCATATGAGAAGTCAACAACATTTGGTCACAAAATTTTTTCTTTGCCTTTTGCTCAGTTTTCTGGAGAGTTTAAAAGAGAAAACAAGAAAATCTAAAGAATATAACCAGCAAATTAAAGCTGTTGGACTAGCTGGATTATATTATAGTCCCAGAAATCTAAACATTTTGATTTGGAGGTGCAAGAAGGAATTCTAGATGAAAAAATCAGCATTGGTTAGAAATAGATGAAGCTATTGTGTATTTCAGAAAGAGGGAAAAAAAATTGTTTGGATATCTCGTGATTTATTCTTAGTTTCTGTTTGTATCTTTTATAGTTAAGTTTAAAACAAAATTTTTGTATAACACACCAAAGGTATTTCAAATGGCATCAAGAGATATATATGAAAATCGAAGTTGGAGATCTTTTTGCTTGCCATGTACTAAAAATATATTTCACAACTAGAGCAGTAAGTGTCACTGCATTGCTATGCAAGATGTAATATCAGGTGGGAAAGTGAAATCACATAAAATGTTTCTGATTGTGAAGAAAATTAATAAATAATAAAGCTTTAATAAATACCACTGAAAGAAATTGGAAACTATTTCTGAAGGGATACTAAGGATTTTCTCCCTTTGAGTTCTTTGGATTGATAAAATTCTGCTTATTACATAAATAAATAAGCATATAATCCAATCTAATTAGAATAATATTAAAATGGCTTGCTCATATTTATATTATGAAATGGCAAGGAACTGTACAGTATTTTTGTGTACTGTAAGAGAGCTGTATTAGCTACTAGTCTGGTTTTTTTTTTTTTTTTTTTTTTTTTTTTTTTAATCTATGAAGAAGACTGTTTTTATCCAGGACTTAGAATTCAAAGTCATATTGTAACAGACTTTCCCATCGATGCAGTGTGCAAGACCAAACCTTTCAGCATAATTGCAAGAAACTGGACCAGCATAAGAAAGCTGCTCATTGATCTCAGGAGTACTAAGGACCCTCTCAACTGCTTTAAAAGCATGTTGGCCTCAAGGAGAAACATCTTTTCTCCACATATCAGATAGATAAGATATTCAGTTACTCTGGGTGAATGGACCTTTCAGTCTGTCATGATAGACCTTGGCATTCTGACATCAACAACAAAGCACAAAACAAGACAAAAAGTCTATAGTGGACAAATAGAGTTCCAAAGGGAGTTACATGTCACAGTATCACAAATAAATACATGATTCTGGAGAGGTTTTACATAAATGATGACAATGTCTACCAATTTCAGATAATTATGGCAATCTAGATGCATGGCAGTCACTGTTGTCAGCCTGACTCTTGCAAAAGTTGGGAAACAATGCTTGCTTCAAATTTACTTCCAGTTGCCTACTGCATTCCAGCTGTTGGCTTTGTCTGCTTTTAACACTCTTTATTTTATGAGAATATGATCTACTATCACTGTTGCATAAACACTTTTTGATATTCAGTAATATATTTTTAGAATTATGAAAAATATTTTATATATATCAGATGGTGTATAGATACATTGCAGGTACTGTAAAAGTGATTTCTGGTCCTTGGGTGAAAGAGAAAAAGTAATAAGGATTTACCACCCATTAAGTCAGCTTTCTTTCTAGAACATGCTGACGATTCCAAAATACAGGTTCCTTATCACTGAAAATTGTATATATAGGAATTCAGCAGACTCTACTGATCTATTGCATTCTCTGAGAGTACAGAATTTCACTTAACATATTGTTGCAGAAAAAAATCCTGAAGAAAGATATTTGAAATCCTATGCAAAAGCTTTGTGTCACAATATGAATAGTAACAATTTAAAGAATCTCTACACGTACAGCTGAACTTCTGCCCTTCCTACATCTTCATATAGTGCCAAATAAAGGTTTATGGTAGGAAAGATCCTGATTTTCCTGTTGCTCACCTGGCTGTAGGAAAGTCCTGCAATATTTTAATATATTAACAAACCTGATGTCTTTATTTTCTGTGTATGAGTTTTTTAGTCACTGTATTCAGTACAAGTGTAGCACTAAGACATTTGTCCTTAGGTCAAAGATAAGAGATGTGATGCTTTTTGCTTGTATTTGATTTAAGATGTCACTCTTTTGCTTGAATATGGACAATTTGAAAAGTCTATTAATTTGATTTATGCCACTTTTGGTCCAATACAGAAAAAGGCAATTAAATGTACAGTGCTACCCTCATTTTTAATTTGTTAAGTGAGTGCAAAATTCTGAGTCACTAGCTTCAGGAAGAGCCGTAGGAAAAATAAAATTAAAAACATTCAGTCATGTCATCTCATGGAACAAATAAAATATTTCCTGTAATGACGTGACAATCCATGACAAACCCTTTATGAACCGAAGAATCCACTTATCTGTGGAATGGCAGCTTAAAACCTATAAAGTAACTCAATTTTGGAAACAGATTCTGGCTGAGTGGAATTGAATGTTGAAACATGCATCAATAAATAGGCTTTCTGAAGCAGAAAAAATTTACTTCTCTTGAATCAAACAAGGGTGTGGACAGACCGTCCAGCTGTTTTTGTTGTTATTCCTGTGTTTGTGTGTGTGCGTGTGTACTCTAGGATATTTTCTTGAAATATGAAGCAGGATCTCAGACTGCTGCAAACTTTCAGGATTCAATGAACTGCCAGAAACTGGTAATCAAGAAAATCTGCTATGCTCTTCTAGCACATTTCATCAAAATAAATAATAATGACAAAATATATATATATATATATATAAAATCAATCAATCTTGAGAAAGACAATGAATTTGTCCACAGGCAAAGGAGATAATATAATCACATTATTTGTCACATTCATGGATAAAGCTTTAGATTGCTGAACCACAGTAGTACAGGACTGATTAAGCTGATTAAACCAATGTTTGCTTCTTCCCATATTACAAAATAGGTAACAACTCTTGACAGTGCAGTTCCTTTATCTTTTCAGAACTCCTTTCAACTCTTCAGTTGCAGAATAGACAGAAAGATTAGAGTAGACTACATAGAAAGCAACTTTGCAGAAGAGAACTTGAGAGTTCTAATAGTGCAAAAGCCAGAAGTGTGCTCTTCTCATGAAGATCAAATACATGGTTAGTTACTTTCAAAGTGAGCAGATACGAGGCTACAACAATAACTTCAAAGGAAGTTGATTCTTCTTTTCTATTCAGCTTTTGTGCGACCATTATTTTGGGTTTCCCAGTGCAGGAGGACACTGCAAATCACAGTATCACAGAATCATCTAGGTTGGAAAAGACCTCCAGGATCACCGAGTCCAACCTCTGACCTAACACTAACAAGTCCTCCACTAAACCATATCACTAAGCTCTACATCTAAACGTCTTTTAAAGACCTCCAGGGATGGTGACTCAACCACTTCCCTGGGCAGCCCATTCCAGTGCCTCACAACCCTCTCAGTAAAGAAGTACTAATATCCAACCTAAACTTCCCCTGGCACAACTTTAGCCCATTCCCCCTCGTCCTGTCACCAGGCACGTGGGAGAACAGATCAACCCCCACCTCGCTACACCCTCCTTTAAGGTACCTGTAGAGTGCGATAAGGTCACCCCTGAGCCTCCTCTTTTCCAGACTGAACAATCCCAGCTCCCTCTGCCGCTCCTCATAAGACTTGTTCTCCAGACCCCTCACCAGCTTCGTTGCCCTTCTCTGGACTTGCTCAAGCACCTCCATGTTCTTCTTGTAGTGAGGGGCCCAAAACTGAACACAGTACTCGAGGTGCGGCCTCACCAGAGCCAAGTAGAGGGGGACAATCACTTCCCTAGCCCTGCTGGCCACGCTATTTCTTATACAAGCCAGGATGCTGTTGGCCACAAATCTTTCAAACAAACTTTCTAATACATATTAATATTCTGAAGAGAAATCATCTGACATCAGATTTTACTGTTAAGCTCTAGAAAAAAAATAATAAAAAAGAAAAGATATCAACAAACAATCGTACATTTACAGATGACTATTTTCTTTTAGTTGATGTCAAAAATTTGTATATTAAAGCTGTGTTTCGAATTCACCACACTGAGTGCTGAATGCTGGAGTTACCCTTCAATGTACTGCACTGATGAGGTAGTAGTTTCGATTGCTTCACATCAAGAGGTTAGTAAGAGCTTCCAAGAGGATACTGATGTATCAGCTGGAGAGAAGAATGACCTTAAAAGTGATTACATTCCCAGTAATATCTCTAAAGAGAAAAGAGAATATAGATGTATATATATATATATATAAGTATTTGAAAATGGAAGGAAGCAACCACAGTCAAGTGAAGAAAGACTGACTTCACAACAGAAAATTGTAAAAAGAATGACTAAAAGCAAACAATTTCTAATGTAACATTTTTATGACACTGTATTGTCTGTTATGTAGTGACAATTTCTGAAGTATCACTTCCTCAAGTAAAGTATACTGAGGTCCTTTTTATATTCCTGTTACTGTATAATATATTGTAGACTATACAAAAGCATCTCATCCTATTCTGTGGCATTTTAATTGGTGGTATTATACATTTTAAGTATTAAAATGAAAATTCTTAGACGTTTACTGAAATAAAGTAACATTTTGTTATTTGAGACCACTTAAAGCCTTTATATATAAAGTATAAGGCAAGGAATCTTCTTGTTTCTAAGTTACAACTTTCAAACATACTAAAGAAGTACAATTTATCATGACAAACAAAAGGTCTCCTTAGGAACAAACAGAACAGATTGTATAGTTCTGGTTCCAGATTTCCATTCTTTTCATTCCTAACTCCTAGTCATTCTGCAAGTAGTATAATTCATAATTCATTCAAGCAGTGGTGAAGCAAGATGAACTGTATGTGCTTTGAGTGCTTCTGTTTGTTTCAGTTGATCTAAACTAGGGAAAGACTTGGCAACAATAAATAAAAGAAAAACACAGAAAGAATAAATCAATTAAAAGAAAATGAGCTCTCTACATTTTGTTTATCTATTTATTTATTTATTTATTTTAAATAACCTTACAACAAGAATCTTATTCCTCCAGCTTCCTAACTGTATTCATAGTGAAATCTTACCATTTTGTTTTTCTAAAACAATCTGTTACTTCCTTTTCCACACCAAGGCATAGCTTGGTTTCTGCACTGAGAAACAAATAACTTTTCTTTGCATGGACAAAATCACAACATAATAATAATAATTATTATTATTTTTTTGGAAGTGTTGAGAGTACAGGAGAGGATAAGAAAGATTAAATAGTCATTCTTCTGCCATCCAAGTACAAGTACTAAGTAGCCTGTAAGACACAGATTCATGCAACAGAAATAAATAAACTACATAGTAACAGTAGTGTAAACTGGACGCCTTCTACAAGAGGAAAAGAATAGTCATTTCTATTGATTAGTCATTAGATTACTAACTTAATAAAGTGCAGATATCTCTGAATTGCATTAAGTACGAAGATATAAGAAAAATGGATTTACAGTTCATGTATTGGAATAAGCTTTGAAGATACTGATTCAATGTCTTCTGTCAGCCTTCTTGCAGAAGATTTGCTCAGAAGGTAATCTTCCTCGGAAGGTAATCAGAGAATTTCAGTTTCTTTCTCTAAAATAGGTATGTTTATTTTATTTTATTTTATTTTTTTGCTGTCTGTCTGTGATGCTTGTTTAGCAATTCTGCAAACATATGGTGAAGTCAGTAAGTTTTCTCACTGAATCATTTTTCAAGCCTGTACTAGATCACTAAGTTCTCCATAAGAAGACTGTTTCATCTTACTGACAGTTTCTTCTTCAACATGACTGTTTCTTATCATACTCATGTAGTACTTTGCACTTTAAATGAAGAAGCACACATTTGTCATTAATACAGAAACACCTGAAAATAACTGGTTGTTGATATCAGTCTCTTTAACATGCCATTTGAATCTGAAGCATCCCAGAAAGCTTCCAAAGTTTCTCTTAGCATCTGTGGCAGTTGAGAAAATCATTTAAAATCACCAGGATATGCTAAATTTTTGACAACCACACAAATCTAAAAATACTACTTCCAACCTTCTGTAATGAAGAGACTACATTAGAAAGGAATAGCCATCTTCTGACCACCCTGAGTGGCTGCAAAACAGTCACTCATTGTGGCATCTGAAAAGTTTAAAATGTATTTAACATGCATTTAATGCTCTATGTAGAGCTTTATTATAGTTTAAAGTGTATGTTTTATTTCACTGATAGAGGACACTGATTTTTATGGATTTATTTATATTTTTTTCCAAAGAGCTCACTGAAATTGTCTAATTATTATGAAATCTGAGGCTTCCAGAGGCATGTGAGACAAGAGAGATGTCTTAGAGTCATGAGCCTTAAGCTCAAACAGAAAGGTCTCAGTAAGGAGGAGGAAGTGGATAACCAAGTCATAGAAGGAATGGAAAGCACTTCTTTGGGGACTAGAAGTGATTCTAAAGTCTGTTTTAAAGAAAACCCCTACCTCTAGGGAAACAGGGGACAGGGACTTTTGTAGACTCTTTGTAGACCATTTTACCTTATTCACACTTTATTTAAAATTCCATCTTTTATTTATTTTTTTTCAAATTCACCAGACACATTGACTTCAAGGAACCATCCAACTGGGAATGATAGAATGTTTCTGAACTTCACTGGAATTTTACTTTTTCTGGCGAGCTCAAGATGGGTGGGAGTCTATTACAGACTGCCTGGCCAGGATGATAGCGCCAATAAATTATTCTTTGCAGAACTAAGAGAGGCCTCAAGATTAACTCCCCTTGTCCTTATGGTGGACTTCAACTTGCCAGACGTTAACTGGGAGTGCCACACGGCTGACACGAGCAAGTCCAGGAGGTTCATGAAGCACCTAGATGATAACTTCTTGGTGCAGGTGCTAACGGAGCCAACTAGAAAAGGTGAAAAGGTGCCCTCCTAGACCTTTTGCTAGAAAATAGAGAGGGTCTGGTGGGAGATGTGGTGATTGGTGGCCGCCTTGGTCATAGCGACCATTAAGTGGTTGAGTTCAAAATTTATGGTGACAGAAGGAAAATTGCCACCAAAACCTCATCCCTAGATATGGGGAAAGCGGACTTCAGGCTGCTCAGGGAAATAGTCAGCAAGGTCCCCTGGGAAACTGCTCTTGAAGGCCTCGATGTCCACCAGTGCTGGTCATTCTTTAAGCGATGCCTCCTAGAAGCACAAGATCAGGCAATTCCTAAATATCGCAAGTCAGGCAGGCGGGGTAGGAGGCCGGCGTGGCTGACCAGGAACATTCTAATGGAGATTAGGCGGAAACAGAGAATGTTTCGCTATTGGAAGGAGGGCCAGGTGTCATGGAAAGAATACAGGGATGCTGTTCGTGTTTGTAGGGAGAAAATTCGTGTGGCTAAAGCACACCTAGAGTTGAAGCTGGCTGTGTCTGTGAGAGAAAATAAAAAGGTTTTTTTTAGATATGTGAATGGAAAAAGGAGAACTAAAGAATACATAGGGCCACTCCTTGATAGGGAAGGTCTTCTCACAGACAATGACATAGGCAAAGCAGAGACGCTTAACGCCTTCTTTGCCTCTGTCTTCAATGCCAATGATGGGCTTCGGGACCCAGGGTGCCCTGAGCTGGAGGACTGGGACGGTGGGGATGACAAATTCCCAACCGACCCTGAACGTGTGCGGGATTTGCTACTCCACCTGGATCCCTACAAGTCCGTGGGTCCGGGATTCATCCCCGGGTGCTGAAAGAGCTGGTGGACGTCATCGCGGAACCTCTCTCAATTATTTTTCAACGATCGTGGAAATCTGGAGAGGTCCCGGTAGACTGGAAGCTGGCAAATGTGCCGATTTTCAAGAAGGGTCAGAAAGAAGACCCTAGCAATTACAGGCCTGTCAGTCTCACGTCAGTGCCTGGTAAAATCATGGAGAAGATGGTTCTCGAACTTATTGAGGCGCACCTGGGGGACAAAGCAGTCATTGGTCCCAGCCAGCATGGGTTTGTGAAGGGTAGGTCCTGCCTAACTAACCTGATTTCCTTTTATGATAAGATCACCCGTATGGTGGACCAAGGGAAACCAGCTGATGTGATTTTTTTGGACTTCAGCAAGGCTTTTGACACGGTTTCCCATAGGATCCTACTGGACAAAATGTCCACCATACAGCTAAATAAAAACATCATACGATGGGTGAGCAATTGGCTAACGGGCAGGGCCCAAAGGGTTATGGTAAATGGGGCTGTGTCAGGCGGGTGGGCGGTCACGAGTGGGGTCCCTCAAGTCTCCATTTTAGGGCCGGTACTTTTCAATATTTTTATAAACGATCTGGATGTAGGAATAGAAGGTATTTTGAGCAAGTTTGCTGATGACACCAAACTTGGAGGAGTTGTGGACTCTGTTGAGGGTGGAAAGGCCTTGCAGAGGGATCTGGATAGGTTGGAGAGCTGGGCGGTTGCCAACCGCATGAAGTTCAATAAGAGCAAGTGCCGGGTCCTGCACCTGGGACGGGGAAACCCTGGCTGCACGTACAGACTGGGCGATGAGACGCTGGAGAGCAGCCTAGAAGAGAGGGATCTGGGGGTCGTGGTAGACAGCAAGTTGAATATGAGCCAGCAGTGTGCCCTGGCAGCCTGGAGGGCCAACTGTGTCCTGGGGTGCATCAAGCACGGCATCGCTAGTAGGTCAAGGGAGGTGATTGTCCCGCTCTACTCTGCGCTGGTGCGGCCTCACCTCGAGTACTGTGTGCAGTTCTGGGCACCACAGTATAAAAAGGACATGAAACTGTTGGAGAGTGTCCAGAGGAGGGCTACGAAGATGGTGAAAGGCCTGGAGGGGAAGACGTACGAGGAACGGCTGAGGGCACTGGGCCTGTTCAGCCTGGAGGAGGCTGAGGGGAGACCTCATCGCAGTCTACAACTTCCTCGTAAGGGGGTGTCGAGAGGCAGGAGACCTTTTCTCCATTAACACCAGTGACAGGACCCGCGGGAACGGGGTTAAGCTGAGGCAGGGGAAATTTAGGCTTGACATCAGGAGGGGGTTCTTCACAGAGAGGGTGGTTGCACACTGGAACAGGCTCCCCAGGGAAGTGGTCACTGTACCGAGCCTGTCTGAATTTAAGAAGAGATTGGACTGTGCACTTAGTCACATGGTCTGAACTTTTGGGTAGACCTGTGCGGTGTCAAGAGTTGGACTTGATGATCCTTGGGGGTCCCTTCCAACTCAGGATATTCTATGATTCTATGATTCTATGGGTGTCAGCTGGTCAATTTGACAAAATTTCTCACTATCATTTCCTCTCTACACATAGAAACCTTTTCTATTAGGACCATGTGAACACCAGCTCTAGCTGTTCCTGGATTCTCATTTCATATTTCTGATCCTCAGTTATATATAGCAAATATATATGGCAAATATATATTCTGGAGTACTCTGCATCATTTAAAAGCTTAGCAAGTCAAGAACAGACTAAGACCTTGCAGATAAGATCCCTTATGCTCTTCACTGAAGTGAGAAAGGAGGAAAACCAAATGAAAATTCATTTCAACAAGAAATCACAGGTCAGTAGGACCAACAGCTGCTGCCAAGTCTAACAAAAGGAGCAGATCACTAGTAAAATTAGGTAGATAAAGATTAGGTATTATAAATCACAAATAACTCCTAGTGTAAATCATTTGATAAATTGTATGATCTTATCCTCTCAAAAAGACTGTTTTGACCTTCAACACTGACTGTTATTCTAAAACTTCAGATGTTTTTAGTATCATCTTCCTAATGAATTACAGTTTAAGAACATTTTTGTGAACATCATTAGTGTCAAATGCATATGCTGCTGATCTAAGAAAAAAAATATATTTTCCTTGTGCTATCTGAAGTCACCTTTACATGTTTCTTAATAAAAAGATACTTCATTTTATTCTTTGTAGTTTATTTTCATGAAACTACTTACACTAAGTAATGTAGTAATCCATATTTATTTTTTTTTTTTAATCAGAATTTGATATAATGAGTTTGTGTGCAAAGAATGCATTCTAATTTCTGTTGTGGCTCATAGCCGTTCATCCTCTGAGGCTCACGTTTGTGTTTTGTTGTGGGTACAGTTTTTGTGCATACAAATGCTTGGAATAAATTTGTTGCAAATCATAGAAAGCATATGACTGGGTGGAACATGGCTGAAGTATTAATAGTAGGATTTGAAATATTCTCTTCTACCTCCAAAGATGGGCTATGTTTCAAACGTGGTTATAAAGCAATTATTTTATGATTTATTTGTTATGCATTTGTTAACAGAACAAAATATTTCTTAATGAGGTGAAAAGTAACTGTCTCAAATTTGAAAGTTAAATTATAAACAAGATTATCAAATCTAAAAACTATTTATTAAACTAATTATTAAACTAAAAACTAATTATTAAACTAAAAACTAATTATTAAAATTGTATTGGTCTGACTGTTATTACCACATCATATATGGTAAAGTAATATTGTTTAGAAAGCTCCATGAAATGAACTTTATTAATTACCTGTAAGGTTCTCTCATATATAAAAATTTAATCCCAAACTGAACAGGCATATATTTCTTAAACTGATTAATTCAGATTCTCAGATGTAGCTCCTCATGGTTATTAATGGTAATTCTCACTGAAGAAGAAAAAACCCTGCTACTGTTACTTTACATTTCCCATTTCTGTGTTGGATTAGTAAACAAGGAAAAATAAAATAAAATAAAATAAAATAAAATAAAATAAAATAAAATAAAATAAAATAAAATAAAATAAAATAAAATAAAATAAAATAAAATATAAAATAAAATAAAATAAAATAAAATAAAATAAAATAAAATAAAATAAAATAAAATAAAATAATTAAAAGTGAAGGAAATAAACCCCAGAAATCCTCATAAACAACTCTGCTAACTTCAGGTATTATAACCTTCTGTCAAAAAGGCTGTGAAATCCATTTATATACAAATAAAAATCCAATTAAAAAAATAATCCCACTGACAAGAAAATCTACTTGAGGAACTACTTCAAAATCCCCTCAAAAATAATAAACTACATCTTTTTTTTGCATATGTTCCTTAAACATCTTAATGAATCTCAAATGTAAAGATAGAAAACTAAAAAAAAAAAAAAAAGCAACAACTAAAAATAATAAAATAAAATGAAATAATAATAATAAAAAAAGAACATAAGCCAAACAGCCACCACACAGGAGGAAAATTATACTGAGAAAGGACAACGGTATGTGCATCATGAAGTCTGTATAACCATGTATAACCAGAAAACCTATTTTTAAAAAACACTTACTCAGTTTTCTCCAAAGTATAAAAACTATTGATCAGGATCAGGTCTTTGCTATCACTGTGCTACACAGTTCAGTGTTTTATGGAATACCAGCTAAAGTTGAGATTAGATCTTCAAGTTACTGTTTATAGTAGTTGCTAAAATACTTCAGAACACAGTAGTCCGAGAAATGCTGACAGGAGTAGCAGTTAAATTAGTTTAGTGTAAAAAGACACTAAAACTCTTACACATACCTCATTATCAGATAACAAATTGGACTATATTCAGTTAATGGAAATGTTCATCTGCCTTCTTTCATCACCCTCAACAGAAGAAATTTTAATGATGACTGCTAGTAACAGTAATGATATTTCAGGGAGAAGTATTCACATGCCAATGTCTGTTCTCCAGAACGAGTTACCTCCTAGTAACATATAGGTGAGTTGAAATTCTTTAGATTATTAACATTTTTTTCCTTTTGCTTAGTCTTCATTGTATTTGCTGCAAATTTATTTAAAAATTAAAAAAAAAAAAACAACAAAACAAAACACAACAAAGCATTTCTTGTTAAATTATATTTTAAAAACAACAACAAAAACATACATGAAAAAATCCTTGATATAGTTAAGTATTGTGTCTGCATATCCCTTGTCCAGTCTGCATTAGAGAGTTGTACTCATTTTGACAAAAATAAAAGTTGACTTCACTTCTTCGGGCTGAAGAGAAAAAAATAAAAATAAAATCAAAACAAACAAACAAATAAAACCACCTTTGGTGGAATAATAAGTAATGCTTCAAGTTTTGGCAATTGCTAACATTTCTTGATTTAATTTTTTTTTTTCTTTGACCCCTCAGTTGAACAGACAGGTGTTCAGGAGAAAGTATTTAACTTTTGTTTAGAATTCATTGGCTTTGTGTTTCCCAAAACTTTATGATTGTTTGAAGAAGTATTCTATGGATGATCAACCACTTGAATGTACCTGTTTCTCTAAAATAATGTGAAGGTTAAGAGAAGGTTAAAAATGTTTTATGGTTTCACTGTGCCAACTGAAACAAAAACAAATTTGAGCCATTAGCAAGTTAAAAGGAGGCTATCCATAGAGCTTTCACAATACTCCCATCTATGGAAAAATGTTTGTTTTTCCCTGTGTTTCATGTGTGATCACCAGTCAGTGACAGACATTCAAAACAGATGTCCACAATTAGCAAACCCACAATTCTTGGTTGGTGTCTCTTGATGTGTTTATATTGACATGCAGCCTTAAAAAAGTATTCCAGGTTAAATTTACCAATTGTATAAACTGTTCACCAAATAGTGTTAAGGCTTGCTTGGGCAATTAGCATTCCTGGGAAAATATAAGATTTTTTTTAGAACCTCATCATCTTCCTTGATGCCTAGCCTGTTATCTTTCTGTTAGACTATTTTCCATTGCAGCTCCCGTATTGAATCTGTATCTAGCAGACAAAACAGATTGGTCTTTTTCTTAGGAAGACCTTGACTTCATCAATCAAGATAATATGTGATCAGCCTGACTTTTGTTTACCTACTCATTGAAAAGAAATAGTAAAATCTTCAGAATACTAAGAACTCCAAATCTCTCAGGTAACGTATTTGTTTAGAAAATCTGATTCAATGATATCTGAGTTAACCAGTTCAAAACTAGTTTAAGCAGCCTATGAATAAACATATTCTTAGAGTACACCACTAAAATGTTTGTGGGGTAAGAACCTTAAGGTAAAAAATTGATATCATGGACTTGATTGCATCTCATGACTATTGATATAACTTATGGTTTGGGAGTGAGCGGCTGTTTTTTTAAGGTTCTGAATAAGACTATAACATTGTAAGTGCTTCAGCAGAACAGAGGATTAACTTCTGCAATTTGCAGAAGTATACTCTTGCAGAATTATACCATCCCGCCTTCCCAGTGTTCTTCTGCTTCCACATTTTCACACTGACATTTATTGTCAAGACAAATTAAGGGAAATTTTATTTTGAATTCTTACTAGTAAGAATATAATGCTATCTCTAGACAATGCCTTGAAAAGGTATCAGTGAATATACCAGTGAATATACATTTAAAAACAGTTCCTAACAAGTTAGAAACGTACCTTTAGAAACATTACCTCATCTGTTTTATCAGCCTTTATCTTATCCTTACACTATATTGAATTCAGTTTCCTCTGCTTTCTCTTACTCTCCTCTGGCGGTGAATGGCCTCTGGAAAATACTGGGTGTGGATAGACTTCCTTGCTCACTAGGGAAGAAAGGAGTTTTCCCATCCCAAGATGTGTTAGTTGTTATTGTTCCTCACACCCTTCTGAAACACATAAAGAAACTCTGTGCAATATCACTGTTTTCAACATAGGACTAATGGGGGAAAAATAATTTAAATCATGAAATCACAAGTAGAGTTAGTAGAGTTTAAAATACTAAAATATACAGAAAATATATTTTATCAGGCACATGAACTTACACCATTCTTAACATCTGACCATAGATCGTTGATTTCTTTGTGAATTAGTTAGGACTGTTATTGACAGTAGATATAGAGAGCATAACTTTTCTGACTCAGCAAAGTAAGTTTACTGGGAAAATATTGTCTCTTCATGCTTTTGATTAAATTCTAAATATTCATCCTTGTTACTCAGTGGGACTCATCAGTTGTAATGAAAAAATACATTAAAACTGATCAATGCAGAGCTTTTTGTGTGATAAAATGGTCAAAATGCTAGCTATCCAATATAAAACATACATGGGTGTACTGTATATTTTCATGTGTACAAAGGGGACTTCACTTATTCCCACATGGAACTTATCATTAGCCCCTCATATACTCATCCTGAAGATGGAAAAAAGTAACATTACATGAAACTCATAAGAGTTGCTGTTAAAATATTTTGTTGGGTTTTCTTCATATCATGGAGTTAGCACAAATGTACTGGAGGGAATGTCAATACAATGTTTAGTTGTCTAAAGTTTTAAAAGATAGTCATCATATTTTGATAGTAAAAGCAGTTGTGATTTGAGCTGAACAACAGAGACATTATTTCTGTAAGTAACATATTGTACCCTTCCTATTGTTAATAAACAAACCCGTTTCTTACCTTTCTTGAATAGGACTTTTCTTCCAAAAATTATTTCCCATATATTTGACACTTGCAATATGTTAAACATATAGCAGGAGGTGTGAAGTAAGTGGAACAAAAAATATTGATGCAACTAATCCTCCCCCCCCCAACTTTTTTTTTTTCCCTTCCCCTTTTTTCTGAAATACCTGCACAGTCGGGAGGGACTGGAAACAGTGTAAGAATGTTATAACTAGAATTTCTATCCAAACACCTGCTTTATTCATGCTTACAAAGTGAAAGCATGACATGAACATATTTTATTTGAACTTCGCCTCCAAGCATGCCATAAAATGTAAGAGTTTCTCAAAGAAGTCACTATAAACAGGGATATATATTTGTCTTCACTTTTAAGCAAGTCTCTTTTTGTAAAGTTTCAGCTATACCACAGTCTCAATGAGAGTGAGAACATTACTAAATTCAATATTTATAACATCATCAATATTAAAATGTCTGCATTTTAAAGATATATATATATATATATCCTGATAGAGATTGAAAGAAATTCTGGATGGGCTCTTTCTAGTATATATTTAGTTCTTTACACCTAATTATTGTTCTGTACAGTTCACCAATATTTTCACATAAAATATACCTAATTCTTGCAACAGCCAAATCTTCTATATGAAAGTTAATACTCTTACCTTCTTTAACATGTTGTCCATCACATCAACGTATATTATGAAAGTACTTGCATTGTACTTGTACAAAGTACTTGCATTTAACAAGTGGAAACTATGATAAATCTTCAAAGATTTGACTGTGAATGATTATCAGGAATTGGGCAGATGGAGTGAATCCCACAACTGGGATTAAAAGTAGCTTGCTCAGAATTTACACATCAAATAATTAATTTACATCATGCAAAATATTTTGAATACTGAACAAAAACTGTTGTTACATACATACCATGAAATAATAGATTATAATTAACATGAGAAAACCAAGTGTGATCTTATTCAAACATCAAAGTTTTGCTATTATCCTCATAAAAGGCAGTTTTATTTTACCAAAAAGCTTTTGATTGTAGGCTATGCTACAATTTCCAATACTTGGAAATATGTTTTCAAGTTATGTTTTATAAAGCTCTCCCACAGTCAAAAGACAGCCTACCATTCCTTCAAATCCCCATTTAATAATTCAAATTATCTGCCCCCTCTGATTCTGTTCACATTTTCCCCACTTTCACATACTTAATATTAACTGAAGCTGGCTTACAGAAAATGAATGCTTTGATCACTGACTCAGCTAATTTGATCAACAAACAAGATTTTGGATAGTTAAAGTGAAAAATATCACAGTAAGTGAAACCGACCCTTTGAACTTTAGCACACATTGCTAGTTGCTCACTTTTATTTTCCCAGGCTTCTGTAGACCTTTTTGTTGTGACGAAAGCAATATTGAAGAAATGTGACTTCCACTTATTATTTCAAAAGGCGTGCCGGGACAAAGAGGGAAATGGAAACTAATGGAAACTTCTGCTTATTGGGGAGGAAGGCCAGGGAGGAGTGTTTTTTTTTTTTTTCTAAGGTGAGAAGCAGGTCTCAGACAATAAACTTCACACAGGAAAATTTATTAATCTCTGATACTATTCTGGGGAAAGGGAATGAAAAGCATGAACACATTAGAGGAAGTTTTACACATTTCATTGGCCTTCAATGCTCTTATAAGAAAGCATCATTCAAAAATCTTGCTTGCTGGTTCATTTAATCTCTCTCTCTCTCTCTCTCTCTTTTTTCTCTTTTTTTTTTTTTTAAAGGCACTTGGAAAAAGATCCATCTTCATTCTTTATTAGGAAGCATTTTATTCCAAATGAAGAGAGACAAATCAAATTTTTTGCAGTGAAATTTCCTTTGCCAGAAAATCGTATCCTGACTTGCCATGTTGCCTCAGAGGAGATAGAAATTGTCCTATTTATGTACAGGTGAGTACATATGTAGTTACATGGAAACTTCTATCTAACACTGTTCCACTGTTCCACTGTTCCACTGTTCCACTGACATAACATCCAAGCTCTTCATAATTTCTATTGAAAATATTTTTTTAATGAAAAATAATATTTTCATTAAATAATTTTTATTTCATTCCTCTTTATTTTGTAAGGTTTTATGGATATTAAAGAGTCTATGTACAGAGTCATATTAGTATTTAGTCTTCTAACTTCCATTAAAATCCATGGCAACTAGGTGCTGAAATAACTGTCAGTCCGAGTCTAAGTAATTTACCAAATAGATGCAAAGGAATTCTGAACAGTTTAAAGAAGGGGGAATCAAATTCAAGTATCCCAAAAAAAGTATTTCACATTCATTTCTTTCAGCAGCAGTATCAGTCTAAACAGCTTCTGAGCACAATTGTTACTTTCCTATCTTCCTTCCCTGCAACTGTCACCCTTTTTAGTTATGCGAGTCCAAATACTGGTGTTTGGTAAAACAGATCAGGGAACAGACACCTGACATCAAGAGACATATATGATCCAGGACCAGACAAAATCAAAAGGAATCAAAGCTATTCTAAGAAAGTGTAATACATATACATTCTTTTAAAAGATAAAGACACATTAGAAAAACAAACAAACAAACAAACAACACAACCAACCAACCAACCAAAAAAAAACCAAAACCAACATGTTTCCATGAGTAGATTACAGATTTAGCAGAGTTGCAAGATCACGATCTATATTTATTATGTTGGGACAATAGTAAAAATGCCTCCCAAAACTATTTTCAGAAGTTCTAACCACTCTTTCCAGTTTATATTGTCCCCTTTAAAAGTCAGTATAATTATATTCATCCTATTTCTAACTGAAGAAATAACAACTTCTACAACTGTGATAATACTAGATCTAGAACTGAAGACAAAGACAGCATTTGTGTGTATTAGAATTTTTTATTTTTTTTTATTTTTTTTAATATTTTGACTCATTTTTTATTTTCAACTGCTTGGTCTCTTGGTCTACTCCCCACTTTGTATTCATCAGTTCCTTTCTTTAAATCTTTTTTCTACCTTCCTTCAGCATTCTCTCCATCCTTCCCAGGAACTAATGACTTTACTGGAAAGTGAAACAAGGTTTTTGCTCAGAATTAGGAACCTTCTATTCACCAGACTGTGGACAAGAAAATATGTTTTAACAACATTCCCAAACTACCTGCACCCTCTGCAATAGTTTTGCAGGATCTAGAGCTAGAAATATCTAGGCTAAGCAGAATTAATAATAAACAAATCACAGGAGATACAGTACCTCAGTCAGCAATAGAGAACTGTATTTTTTCCATGAAGAAAAAAGGATAGAACTGCTACAAAAGACACAACTTGAAAGATGTGCAGATTTTACTCTCAAAACAGGGAGGGGAAAGACAGAACCGTTGATTCAGGACCGTTGATGTTCACACAGCAATTAATTGCCAGTTCATATAGCATTTAATGAAATCCACTGTAGATTAATTCCAAAACTGATTTTAAATTGAACAACATTGTGATGATAACTAAATTTTGGACTACATAAGATGTAGGCTTAGATCCACATTCAGCTCAGTACCTTCAGAAAACAATTAATTTCATAATTGCTTTCTATTGCAAATTCTGGAAAACATATGTGTAAGAAAAAGATTGTAGAGCACACTGAATATTTTGTTTTCTAAACACAGTTATGCAGATTTGAAGAAGAGGTTTGGCCATACTGTTAAATGTTTGCACATCTATTTGTGCGGCTTCTAGTTATTTGTCACAAGCAATACCTCTAACCATTCAAAGCCAGAAACAACCCTCCCTAAACTGGATTTTCTCTTTCCCTTCCTGGTCACAGCATATAAGATTCTTAAATTCAGCTCATTTCGCTGTGTAACTTTCCCACAGAAAAAAAAAGCTGTTTGTTTACTATGCCCTTAAATAATAATTATTATTATTATTTTTTCCCACTCCTTGTTTTTCTCCCCATATCCAATCATTACTGAAATTAGTTGCTTACTTTGGCTTTATATATGACACACTGTGAAGTGTCTTAATTAAGAGTTGACTCAACCATAACTGACTCAACTTTCCAAACAGTAGTTTTGTTATGTGAACGGCTTGGTAAGTCAAAGTTAATAAGTAATAAAATTGACTTTGGTATGATGAATTATCATAAAATGAAGAGTCACAATTAAACAAAATTACACCTCTGACAAAACAGCTATCAAATGCTGATTAGCTGTCAGTGTAATTCTTCTAAATCCAAACAGAACATATGATAGCAGCTTTCTAGACTGCATTATTTCATTTCATTCCATCTACAAGAAGGGTCAGAGGGTAGACCCAAGGAGCTCTAGGCCTGTTAGTTTGACCTTAGTGCCAGGGAAGCTCATGGAGCAGATTATCTTGTGTTATCACATGGCACTTGCAGGGCAACCAGGCAATCAGGCCCAGTTAGCATCGGTTTATGAAAGGCAGGTCCTGCTTGATGAACCTGATCTCCTTCTATGATAAAGTGACACTCTGGGTGGATGAGGGATAGGCTGTGGATGTGGTCTACCTTGACTTCAGTAAGGCTTTTGACACCCTTTCCCACAGCATTCTCCTCAAGAAACTGTCTGCTCATGGCTTGGACTGCCGTACGCTTCATTGGGTTAAAAACTGGCTGGATAGCCAGGCCCTAAGAGTTGTGGTGAATGGAGTCAAATCCAGCTGAAGGCAAGTCACTAGTGGCATCCCCCAGGGCTCAGTACTGGTGCCAGTCCTCTTTAATATCTTTACTGATGATCTGGACGAGGGGATCGAGTGCACCCTCAGTAAATTTGCAGATGACACCAAGTTAGGTGCGTATGTTGATCTGCTTGAAGGTAGGAAGGCTCTGCAGGAGGATATGCATAGGTTGGACCGATGGGCTGAGGTCAACTGTATGAAGTTCAACTAGGCCAAGTGCCAGGTCCTGCACCTGGGATGCAACTACCCCAAGCAGAGCTACAGGCTGGGAAATGAGTGGTTGGAAAGCTGCCTGTCAAAGAAGGAACTGGGAGTTTATAGTCGGCTGAATATGAGCCAGCAGTGTGCTCAGGTGGCCAAGAAGGCCAACGGCATCCTGGCTTGTATAAGAAATAGTGTGGTCAGCAGGGCTAGGGAAGTGATTGTCCCCCTGTACTCGGCTCTGGTGAGGCCGCACCTCGAGTACTGTGTTCAGTTTTGGGCCCCTCACTACAAGAAGAACATAGAGGTGCTTGAGCAAGTCCAGAGAAGGGCAACGAAGCTGGTGAGGGGTCCAGAGAACAAATCTTATGAGGAGAGGCAGAGGGAGCTGGGATTGTTCAGCCTGGAGAAGAGGAGGCTCAGGGGCGACCTTATTGCTCTCTATAGGTACGTTAAAGGAGGGTGTAGCGAGGTGGGGGTTGGTCTATTCTCCTATGTGCCTGGTGACAGGACGAGGGGGAATGGGCTAAAGTTGTGCCAGGGGAGGTTTAGGTTGGATATTAGGAAGAACTTCTTTACTGAGAGGGTTGTGAGGCACTGGAATGGGCTGCCCAGGGAAGTGGTTGAGTCACCATCCCTGGAGGTCTTTAAAAGACGTTTAGATGTAGAGCTTAGTGATATGGTTTAGTGGAGGGCTTGTTAGTGTTAGGTCAGAGGTTGGACTCGGTGATCCTGGAGGTCTTTTCCAACCTAGATGATTCTGTGATCTGTGATTCTGTGATTTGTAGAAGGAAATTGTTATAAAGTCTACTGGAGAGAGAGAGAGGGAGGGAATTTTATTCCCATTTGATTTGTAATCACTGACAGTTAATTGCATTACTGTGAATATTATGACCACACTTTTCTTCTGTGCCAGGCAGGCTTTGCAAGGAAGTAGAACTGTAAAAGAGTCATCCCTAATATCTTTAATAAAAACATTAATATTTAGCTCAATTTCTTCCAAGGAATAATTATTCTCTCTTTATATATTCTGACATCTTTCAGCATATAACATTCAATCATCTCAGAGGCTGATGCACTTTCTTTCCTACTTCATTTGCAGGATGCACATTTAATGACGATAAAACAAATATTTTAAAAGAAAAACAAAAAAATACCTTCACACCTGCTTAGTGCAAATGGTAAGAATCACCAGGAAAATATTGATAGATGAGAGCTTAGTGGCAAGAATCTGAACCATGGTATAGACTAAGATACTGAACATTTCTAATCTTCATTTTACAGAAAATTAAGAAAAGATAGCAGCCAGCTGGAGGTAAGAGCATGACATATTTCTAAAAATGACCCAATGTTTTGCCAACCCAAGCTAAAGCACAGTGTGTGAGGATATATGAGGTATCTAGGGAATAGTCTGCTAGATAGATCTCACTTCCTGATACCTCCCCAGAGTATTTCAAACACGCATGAACATGAAATAATCTGGTTTACTGTACATGCAGTGACCGTATCCACAGTTAAATAACAGAGGGTATAAAAATGTAACTCAGGTTTTCTGCCAGCTAAAAACTGACATATTATTCCATCTTGCATTTTCCTGAGGGCATTGGCACTTCATTTTTCAAAGGCAGCCTCATTTTATAACCAATATGTTTTATGTTTAAACTTTTCTATACATATATCCTAGAAAACAAAGAAGAGGCTGCCTATTGGTAAACTCTTTTAAATGAATAAACTAAACTGATGTAACACACAAGAGTTTGAACTCATAGTTAGGTATCAACCTGTAGAGACCAGAAAATAAGAAATATTTTATATTAGACTTGGTAAAGAAGCAGAAGATAATTTCTGGCCCCAAGAAACTCAGTCAGAGTGCTCAGATCACAATGAGACAAATAGAGGGGATAATTTAGGATAGTAAGAAAACATTGAAGCAAAGCTAGAAGAAAGAAGAAAAAATACAGGTCACCATTTACCTGAAAGAAGAGCTCCTGACTGTTGAATAATTGTTTTGTTTTGGTTTGGTTTTGGTAGTGATTTAGATGGTGGAAGGAGGTGGGGAGTGGGGTGGGGGCAGGTTTAAAAATAAGTAAAGGCAGTGGCTTTATGACTTGAAGACAGTGCTTTACAAGAGCCCACAATATGTGATAGATTATCTGTTGGGCACGAACCAGATGTATTAAGAACCAGATGTATTAAGATTTGTAAATTTACATGTATTGAATGAAAAGGCATACATCTTTCCTATTTAGATGCTACTTAAATTCTTACTGCTCCTGAAAAATTGTTGCCTCTCCCAGTTGATGCTGTGTGCATTACAAAGATGTGCAATACTTTGCTATTACTTAGGGATTAAAATATTTAAGTTCAGACATGATTTGGCTTCCTCCACAGCTGCAAGTAAGATTTTTCCGTTAGTTTTTTGCTGTGCAAGTGATGGTTTTAATATTCTTAGACTGTAAACACCCAGCTTACAAAACAGACAGATGACTAAAATGATGACAACAGTTCTTTGCAATGAGAGGTAAAGAAAATACTACATCTGGGAGAATGTGATGAAAATGCTTATCTTAGGGAATTCTCAAACAAAGAGCTAACTCACCTAAGATAAAAGAAAATCTAGTTATGAAGTGTGAGTTTTTTGTTGTTGTTTTGGTTTTTGTTTCATGCCTTTTTTAAAGGGTGTTTTTGAAGTGATTTTTTTCTCTCTCTCTTAACAAATGGATCAATGCCTCCTTTTTTGTTTAAAAATAAACCTTATTTATTTATTTATTTATTTATCTTTTTTTGATATTCAACAAATGAAAACTGAGAACAAGGTTAAATATTGACTTCAGAGACTTTTGTTAAAAATCTCACATTTTCAGAACAAATCCATGTAGAATTTAAAAGACAGAGGATTAGTTTTCTTTCATAGCACACCAATACTAACACTTAAAAAGAACAATATATACATATATCAAAAAATAACTGTCACACATCTTACCCAAGCCAATGTTCCTCCTACACTTACACCTTTGAAACCATGACATATTAAGGAGTTAAATTTATTTTCAGACAAGTATTAGGGCTAACACTTGCTAGCTTGTGACTTTTGTAAAAGCAGTAGAAATGCTCTGCAGATCCATACATGAAGTATGATACATGGCAGCTTTACAAGAAACTAGTGGTCAGAGCACAAGCTTCCTCTTCTGAGTGAAAATCTGAGAGGGGGGAAAATGGTTGCACACTGGAAAAAGACTTCAACATTTCTTCAGGCAGGAATCCTTAAATGTTGTTTACAGAAATTGAAGCAATATTTTCGCTTTGGCTCTTCAAAACAAACTCAAGATGACTTTCCTCAAGTTCTCTGAACCCTGACAGCCCTAGGAGCCAAGCAGCTTAGACTCATCCCATGGCTGGAAATCTGGCTCCAGACAGGCAAATTGTTGGTGAAGTAGGCAAGTTTCCATGGAAACCTGCCTAGTTTCTGTCAAGAGTAAGTAAGAAAAACGAACTTGTTCCCACAGAATGTTTTGATGATACTGAATCAGCATTTTTTTCAAACAGTTCTATTAATAAACTACCTAGACTTGTATCTGCAGGCTAGTTTTGAAAGACTGCCTTAATGCAGGGTAACACATTGTGATCTCAAAGAAAGCAAATGAGTCTCTAATGACTTTCTTATCAGGAGCTAATCTTCCAAGGCATTATTCCTTCCATCTGGCCAAAACGCTGACACTCTTTTATATATAACATATATAGATATATAAAATAATACATATATATTGTGTACACACTTGTGTAAAGTTGCATAAACTCAAATTCCCCCCCTTAAAAGTAAACTCTGTTCCTTAGTTTAGGCATTGTTTGCTCATGTATTTCTACTAATTCAAGTGTCTGTAAAAAGGCTTCTGAACCTAGATGAAATAAGACATTAAAATGTTATTATTTTATTAACTAGTTATTTGGAGAGCCTTCATACTGACTAAATACCAAAGACTCCAACATACTGTTCCATGACAGAGCTTTTAAACAGCATAACAAACTAGATACACAGTTGATCAGTTGATAAAGCCAAATAATAATAATAATAATAGATCTCAATGTTTCAGGAAAACATTAATAAATTCAGGATTATACATTATGAGGTGGAGGTGAGTGCATAGAATGTGATAACAGGTTAATACATGAGCACTTAGTGACTAGACTTTACTGTGATAAAACACAGGACAGCAACAGATGATAGCCCATATTAATCACTAGAAGACACAAGAACTACATTTTGTCATCTGAAACTGTAGGCTGTGTTTATCATACCCTTTAAAAGGAAAGCATATAGTCAGGAAACATGCAATATGCCTTTCGCTGTAATAGCAGTAATATGATATGTGCCTCATTTGAAAGTAATTTATACCCTTGAATATCACAGATGGAGAGCCCTGGAAGTAGAGTTTCTGTCACAGTTAGGGTTCCCTACATTCAAACATTTTGCTTGCAGAAGGGATTACAGAATGATTATCCTGACACAATTTCTCACAACTCTGCAATGCCCAGATTTTTATCTTTCAGTGTCTTTAAAGGAAATATGTGTATGTATGTATGTATGAGTATGGGTTTCTTTCCACAATGTTTTTTGTTTGTTTCTCTTTGTGGGTGGGGTGATGGGATGTAAAATTGGATTTTATCACCATGCAATTTACTCATTTTACACCTGAGAACCTCCAGGGCATGTTCTATAACATTCTGCATTCTAGGCTGCTAGCTTTAGTTTAGATGAAAAACAGGAGGCACTTGCATGGCCTACAGTCTTTGTATACTAATAATCATGAAAGAATGCAAGTTAACTTTAATATTACAAATTGTGGGTTTTTCTTTTTCTTTTTCTTTTTTTCTTCTGCTAGTAAATTTCTGTTGACATTCTACTTTTGAAAAAACTGAAAGTATTTGTACTTTTGTCTGAATTGAGAACTATTCACAAATTTTGCTTTTGTCGGGGTTTTAATATAAACTCATCTGACATCATACAATTAGATCAGAATTCATACATGATGTTTCTCAAAAATACTTAGGAATTTGTGGAAATAACAACCTATGTAGAAGTTTCAAAACTATATATAGTTTTATATACTTTTCAAAAAATGTGAATAGCAATGCTAGAATTGCTATAGCAAATACCAGAACTAAAATATCTTTGAAAGATAATTTGCATAGTGGTGTAGTATACGTAATTAATGTAGACCTAATTACAAGTTAATTGCAATCACTAACAGTCATAGATCAATTATACACAGTAAAAGCATATATAACAGTACAAGATAATATAAATAAACATGCTGGACAGCTGTTGTATTGCAAATGAATTGTTGCACCATTACAAACTAACATGCAAACTGGAACAGAGGACATTTTCTCAGAGTGTGTACCTAAGGACTTAGCACTACATTAATTTCAATTCATCACTATTCTCAATCACATAAACATCCAGAACAGAAGGATATAATCTTTATTATATCTGACATCAGTAATTTAAGAGAGATAAAGAGATTTTTCTTGATATTTCATCCCGTTATGGCCTTCTCTGTTCAGAGCAAAGGATTCTTTGGAATATAAAACCTAACAAAGACTTAGTTAAGACTTGTGCTGGAAATGAAGTTGTCATTTTTTAACCAGGGGAATTACAATTTTTCCTATGTGAAAATAAGGTTTTAAGTTCACAGGCAAAGTAACAAGATTACCTTGCTGCATAGGATTATAAACCTGTTCCTTCTTTTTCTGATTTAGACACTAAAACTTTTATATGTGTTACGATATTCCCTAGTAATTTATTTCTCCTATCAATGTTCATCATGTTAACTACCCTCTCATGATAAATAGTCCATATACCCAAGAAATAGTCCAGGTCACTCTACATCAACACATTACATCTTTGGGATGATTTTAAGGTCAGAAATTCCTATGTAGCTCATTCTACTGTAGTCTGTCCTACAATAATAAGCCTTCAATTTTTAATCTTCCCATACCTTTTTCTACTTGCTGACATATCTAGCTGTCTCCCTACTGGGCTCTAACACTTCTACTATTACAAAGGACTTAGCACAGTCCCTCTTCTATCTTTCATTCCTCTAAAAATTTCAGCAAGCTCACTATGTTAAGTAAAAGCGAAAACAAAGCAAACCAAAAACCCTTAAAAACCTGCCTATCAACTAGGGAAAGACAACTACATAGGCACAGGCTTGTTTGATTCCTAGCCCTTTGATGAGCCAGACTTAAGGTCATAAGATAATTTGTGTTCAAATGGGATGGATTTCTGCACAATGAATACAGGACACAAATTAATAAACGGCTTATTAAATCTAGGCATCAATTTCATACTTTCTATGATGAAAGTAACATGGAAAACAATTATCTAGTGATAAGATTTCGTTCAGGATCAGGGAATTGGACATGAGATTATTTATAATATATTATTATAATTGGACAATTGATTTCTAGTTTCAAGTTGATGTTAGTTTTTCTACACTAGACAAAGCTTCCTTCCCTAATCTAAGTGAGTTTTGGTGTAATGTTTGGTCAATAACACACATGAACTGATCTTATTCAGGGTGCTAATGTTGGCTATGATGATATTTTCTTTAATTTTAGTGATTTCATCTATAGGAACTGCAATTATATAACAGTCACACTTGTATCTTCTAGCTGCCCCTCTTTCTCACTCTTTTAATTGTTTAACTAAATGTTTGAACAAACCAGCAAGTGCTATAAAGTTCTTAAGATATAAGCTCTGCAAAATAGAGAAGGGATCCTTCTATTAATCTTGCAACCTCCTGCTGGCATCTGGGCTAGTTAAAATCTTTGTCAGGCTGTAGCCTACTACAATCCAACTAATATCACCTAAAGCATGAAAACCATTCTATTAAAAAGAGGGAAGACAAGAGGAAGAAAACAGGAAAATCCTTTACAAAAGGCCTGCCCTTTGTGTGCAACCTTTTCTGTAGCACCACTGCTGAAAGTAAAAAAAAAAAAAAAAAAAAAAAAAAAAAAAAAAAAGTCTTATGCTCTTTATACCTTACGGGAGCTGCCTGTATTTTCTTCATTTTCTTCTAAATCTTCCAGCTAAAAAACGCTGGTGATTCAAATTAAAACAAACTTACTATACTTAAATACTCTTAAATATTTTTAAATACTGTGACTGTGCAAAAAATAGCAATTGTTCCCACTATTTTAACATTTGGAAATAAGCAACAAATACATAACTTTTTTATTATTATTGTTTATGATCATCAAATGGTGATGTTGAATTTTTATTTGCAACTTGGTGAGAATCTGTCCTATTAGAAAAGGACAGATATTCAGTACTTGAAGGGGGCTTATGAAAAAGATGGAGAGCAACTCTTTGCTCAATCATGTATTGACAAGATGAGGAGAATGGTTTAAACTAAAATGATGAGGAGAATGGTTTAAACTAAAATAAGGGAGATTTAGATAAGAGGTTAGGAGGGAATTTTTCATTCAGAGGATGGTGAGGCACTGGAACAGGTTGCCCAGAGAAACTGTGGATGTCCCATCCCTGGAATTGTTCAAAACCAGGTTAGATGAGGCCCTGGGCAACATGGTCTAGTGGGTGACATCCCTGCTTATGGCAGTGGGGTTCAAACGAGTTGATCTTTGAGGTCCCTTCCAACCCAAGCTATTCTATGATTCTATGACATACTAATCAGTGAGGTAATTTTGATGAGGAGGATTAATTCAGATACTTAAACATGATGAAGAAAACAGTCATATTAAATATCTGTTAATGTGTTATATTTAGTTAGGCCTTCCCCTTCACATTCAGAATACATTCACAATCTTTTAATATATCATATTTTTATATTGCACTTGGAAAAGGGGATAGATGCTGACCAGTTCTTGTATTCATAGCTTGAAACCTCAAAAAAACTCTGAAGAAAAATTCTGTAGGTAGAAAATTCTGGATTAGGTTTTCCTAGTTAATGAACTTTCTTTGGGGCAGAACTATAGGTATGCAGTGGTATCAAATATCTTCAGTACTGAAAATCTAGAAAACTGAAAACTTAACTTTTCCTCTAAGGAAACAAGCTGATCTATTTTCCTTTATTTATTTTTTTATTTATCAGGCCTAGCCTTTTTGATCCCAAAAGCAGACAGATGATACATCGTTTGATGGGAATTCTCTGACATAGTTACCCTACAAATGGAGTGCAAACACACACACCCTCATTTAAAACTTCATCTATTTGAATTCGCTAAAATATTGATCTAAACTTCATAAAGCCCATTTGGATAACTTTTCCAATTTAAAAAGACTAACACAGAATACACTGAAATGTGAAGAAAAAAATAAATAAATCTTGTTTTCCTGTGTATATCCATCTTCCCTTCCCCAACCCTCTGACTTCCACTACTCACAATGGCCAGTAAGTTCAGGTGTGTCAAAGGACCTGCCTGGGTTCTGGAACAGGACTGCAGTGTATGCTAGTGTATTGATAAAAATCAACTAATTCCTGCACAGAATCTGATAGTTAAAAGATGACAAGGACCATGCCCACCTGCATGCCCAATACCCACTCTTTTGAAAGAATACTGTTGGCATAAATATAGGCTGTTTTTATCCAGTTGCAGCCAGCATACCTCAAGATCCTCAACCTCTTGAGTTATAGAAGGCTTCTCTGCTTATTGTGAAATTACAGCAACGTGATCTCTTTCCAAACCAAGCATGATAGGTAAGTAGTAGTTCCCAAGAACAGTTTTTACCTACAGACACAGCTTTTCAGCCAGCTGGCAATCTTCTCTCTTGCAGTGACAGTGCGGCTGTGATAACTCTACATTTAGGCTGAGATTGATGATGTATCCAATGCTAGACCATAGGTTGTCTCCTGATGCATTGGCCCTTAAGCTCTTGCTTGAAGATGTTTTGGAAACTGGAATATTAATGCCAGGATATAGAAAATTAGTCATCTGAACTGGGAAAATGGAAAGTAACTACATACAGTCATTTTATTTTGAAGATTAACTTATTTAAACTTTGGGTACCTGAGTTACAGTAGGTAGATCCTAGTGTAACAGTCTTCAATAAAATTTTACTTCCTTATCAGATTACTTTTTTTTTTCTTTTTAGGAAGAGTCAGATGTGCTTTCTGATTCTAAACCAGAAAGTTACATGTTTAGAAGGTTAGAAGGAGTGACAAATACAAACTGTACAGGAGAAAAAAAAAAAAAAAAAAAAAAAGGAAAAGAAAAATCATTGGAAAAGAATGGTAGATGGAGTTCTGTAATACTTATTATGAAGTCTTTGCAGTTGTGTTGTCTACCTAGATATTGATGTCTCTCAAGCACTGTTTGCTTAGTAGCAGATTCTAAATAAATAAAACATGAAAAATAAGTTATATAAACATTCTGACATACTTTGCTCAAAAAGTAGGATTAACAGACATTTGTACAATAAAATATAAAGTTTACTAATTCTTACAAATAATACAAAATAATTTTTATTTATCTTTGTACTGCGTCACAAAAGCAAGCAAAAATAATTTCTTGGTGTAGAGATTAGAAGAGAACAAACACAGTTCTGACTACTAAATGTTAATGACAAATAAAATCAGAAATTAATTTTAAAAATATTAACGATTAAGAGCTTCATAGCATGCTAAAATCACACACACGATCTTCTACACCTAGTTCTCCTTCCCCTCCCCCCCAAAACAAACAAACAAACAAACAAAAACAAACAAACAAACAAAAAAACAGTTGCCAACATGATTCTTTCATTCTTACACTTGGAGGTACCATAGCTGAGTACTTAGCACTTTGGAAAGAGCCTATTACTCAGGCACCTACCAGCTCTTTGACAAATAACACATTACCACAGATACCTTGCTCTTGAAAGAACTTTAAAAACACAGCTATTTGCACACCTAACACAAATTTCTTCAGCAGCTATTTCTAAGCAACCCCTCAAGTGGTACCTCAGGAGTAGGGTGTCAGATGGGAGCTGCATTAGGCTTTACTGAGCACAGAAAGGAGAAAGGCACAGAGCTCTAGGAGAAGTCACACACATGCACACCTATGTCACCATGGAAGGGCTTTTAGGAAGGTTCCGGGCTCTCCCCAGACGAGGCTCAGTAAATCAGCTTTGTGCTGGCACTGCCTTCCTTAAACTGTACATTCAAGTTCCTCCAACAGCCACTGGCTGCCTGCGTGCAGCCCACTCCTCCCTGACATGGGGTGCTGCAGGGCTGCCCCTGGAGCAAACAATGAGATATGGGTCTTGGCTGAAGCACCCACATGGGTCGCTCTGGGACCTCTGTCTGCATGCAGGCAGGACTGCCCAAGTGCAAGTGAGGCCCCAGCACTCTGGTGATCACTGGAGCACATGTGACACCAGTTGTAGCTGCAAAAGCCCTCAGGCTCCCATAACCAGGCACATAAATCACACTGCTTGGACATTAGCAGGTGCTGGGTTATTGCGAGTGCACAGGTGTTAAAGCATAGGCAGATGTTTGTAATGTCAAGATTGCCTGAAAGTGTCAGCACTAAAAGCTCATCTTTGATTAACAGGTCATCAGTGCCAAACAAGTATGCAAAATGATGAATGTTCATGAAAACCAAAATCGTGGGAAATTATGTCTGCCTATACATGTAATTGTAATCTGTATTTCACACACCCCCATAATATGAGCGTTGGCTTGGTAAAGAAAAAAAGCAGGAAAACATTGCCCAGTTGTTAAAACCACTCCTATGGTTGTGATACATTACCCTCTGCCCTCCATACAGAGCTGTCTTTCAGATGAGAGGCCAGGGTACTCAGCCAGACCCCGTAATTTGGCCTGTGTAAGCTCCCATAATACATGCAAAGAGGGAGACAAACAATCCAAGCGGCTGTGAACTACTCTGAAAGATAAATGTAGGCAGTGGATTTATTAACTGTCTTTTCCCCTCTGAAAATGGTTGGCCTGTCATGATCAGCCAAAATATGAACCCTAAGAGCTAGTGTTCCATTACAGAGAAATTTTTGGTATGCTGGCATTTATTCCAAATAGAGTTTTCCCTTATGAATTCATAGCCTCCTGAATTTTCACTTCTAGGGAGAACTGTGCTCTGTAAAATGTTTGCCTTTCTTCTTACTGTACTGTATTTCAAGCTCATTTTGCACCATCAAATATCTCAAATAGGTCACCAGGAGAACAAGGACCAAGCACTAAAAATTACAAATATCTTGAGATTTCAACTACAAAGAACTTTATCTCATTCCCGTCTCCTCTCCTGCAGAAAGAAACACTGCTTTTTCTAGCAGTTTCTAAGACCAATCCCTAAAGTGGTATGTCCAATTGAGCCAACTTGCTTATAGTTTGGGATTGTTATTGGATTTAGCTGAAGAATTGTATAAATTCAAAGTGAAAGTGTGAGTTTACAAACTTGTATGTGTTGTATAACCCTTTAAAAAAAAAAAAAAAAAAAAAAAAAACTTTAAAACACAACTAACTCGTGCATCCACAAGTCTAAAAGTCATTGTACCAAAAGATGAATAAATCATAACATATTATGAAGTAATTAAATATAGAATCATAGAATATCTCGAGTTGGAAGGGACCCATAAGGATCATCGAGTCCAACTCCTGGCACCACACAAGTCTACCCAAAAGTTTATACCATGTGACTAAGTACACTGTCCAATCACTTCTTAAGCTCCAGCAGGCTTTGTACAGTGACTACTTCCCTGGGGAGCCTGTTCCAGTGTGCAACAACCCTCTCAGTGAAAAACTTCTTCCTGATGTTTAGCCTAAACCTCCCCTGCCACAGCTTGACACCATTACCGTGGGTCCTATCACTGGTGACTAAAGAGAATAGATCAGTGCCTGTCCCTCCACTCCCCCTCGTGAGGAAGCTATAGACCGCTATGAGGTCTTCCCTCAGCCTCCTCTTTTCCAGGCTGAAGAGGTCAAGTGACCTCAGCCATTCCTCATATGTTTTCCCCCCTAGGCCCTTCACCATCTTTGTTGCCCTCCTCTGGACACTCTCCAACAGTTTCAAGTCCTTTTTGTGCTGTGGTGTCCAGAACTGCACACAGTACTTGAGGTGAGGCCACACCAGCGCAGAGTAGAGCAATCACTTCCCTCGACCGACTAGCGATGCTGTGCTTGATGCACCTCAGGATACGGTTGGCCCTCTTGGCTGCCAGGACACACTGCTGGCTCATATTCAACTTGCTGTCAAACACAACTCCCAGATCCCTCTTCGTGGGGCTGCTCTCCAGCATCTCGTCGCCCAGTCTGTACATTTATGTATAGCCAGGGCTGCCCCAACCCAGGTGCAGGACCTGGCACTTTCTTTTATTAAACTTCATGCAATCGCTGATTTCCCAGCTCTCCAGTCTGCCTTTCTGCAAGGCCTTTCCACCAACAGAGTCCACAACTCCTCCAAGTTTGGTGTCAGCGGATTTGCTCAAAACACCTTCTAGTCCTACATCCAAATTGTTTACAAAAACATTGAAGAAGAATATGGAAGTTTCTGAACTTTTCTGGCCTGAAGTTTGTATTTAAACATACAAATTTCCCCTTGAATTGGCACTCCAAATACAGTTCTGACTTGGGGAGGGGTGGGGGTGAGGGAGGGATTGAAGGAGAAGCAGCAGTGCTTTGTATATGACAGCTTATCCCAAGCTTACCATGTGAAAACAAACAAACAAACATATTGTGTAACTATCACATGAAACACTAAATAGCTGATTGCCTGGCTTTCAGTTTGGATGGAAAGATCAGAGATTTGGGTAAGTCCCGTTTACATCTTATTTATACATTTTGTCATTACTCCAAAACCAAGTTTATTATT
Organism: Anas acuta; assembly: GCF_963932015.1. Taxonomy (NCBI): domain Eukaryota; kingdom Metazoa; phylum Chordata; class Aves; order Anseriformes; family Anatidae; genus Anas; species Anas acuta. The sequence continues at coordinate 97,555,347 of NC_088979.1, read as the reverse complement.
GGAATTTCGCTTCTCTTCTTCAAATGTATATGTCTTCTGTTTCATTTGTATTCATAAAGGCCACTGCTCTCTTAACAGAGGGTGTTACTAGGACGACTAGCAGGAACATTGAGTTTTATCAGATTTTCTCTTCTTATTGTACTTAATTTTCCTAACATGAATGACAACGCAGTTCCAGCTGAACCTTAATGAGGTTTGAAAAGATGTCAAAAATTCTTGACAGCAGTTTTTCAGATACTTGTTCCTGGCACCCAGTTCAGACACTGGACGTAATTAGAATAGGAAGTAAAGAAATCACAGAAATGGTGATTATTTTTCAGGCATAAGAGAGGGTTGGGAGGAAGAGCATCAACAAGTAAAAAATGATTCACTACTGACACTATGTCTCCCCAAAAAGCAATACAGAAATTCCAGGAGTTCTCCAATGAGTTAGTAAAACTAATTCAGTCACAAAAATCCTAATAGCGTGTAAGCGATGCTACTGTGTCTGGTACAGAGATGAAGCTGGTGGGGTCAGCTCATAGAAAAGCCTATTACAGGCTTGGAAATGACTAAATACAGATGAAATCTGGAAAGAGATTGAAATCAATTTTTTTTTTTCTTTATTTAAAAATATAATGTATTTAAGCTCTGTGAATAATTACATTTTAAAAGATCTTAATGAAACCTTCCAAAACATTTATTCATGCAAACATTAAAAACAGTACAATTACTTCTTCTACTGTTTCTCTTAGATTTTCATGATCAAAATCCGATTATGATTATTCCTGACTGCCACCTACTCTGAGTCTTTAGAGATTTATCTGTATTACTGTATGGAAAGTAATTTTTTCCACTGCACTGTATCAGAAAATGATTTCTTAGAATTTTTTCATTTTTAACTGTTATGTTCAGGGCAAATATATCTGCTTGTTTTTTATTTTTGTTGATGAGAGTAATGAGTAATAATTAGTTTGCAGGTAGCTTTCAGCTCCTTCCTATATTATATTTCAAATCAACAAAGTAATCACCAGGCATAATGTCACCATTTGTCTCCATTCAGGCTCTTGACCTTTAGATTGCCCATTAAAGAGAGGAAGACCAGTTCCTATCCATGATTTGGCAACAGAAGAGATTTTCCTGTTTGTAGGTACACATTTATTCATCAGAAGTTACAGCCCAATTGACGTCCATTTGATTTGAAAGTTTCCTTCCTCTTTACTGGAATAGGAAGCACATATCATTATGGGTTGGTCCATTAATTAATGTTAAGGGAGGACATTATAAGAGAGGAAAACTCTTTCTACATAGATAGAAGAACTGAACTCTAGATAACAACCAAGTGAAGAGAGAATGTTGTGTTGCATATTTATAGTTTTTGAATGGAAGCATTACCAAAATTAATTCAAATCTACTAACAGAAATAAGTAATACACTATATAGTTCTTGTGGCACCATGTCTTATTTTAAAATTGCACACTGCAAAGCTAGGCAAAGAAAAGGTAACTGGATGGGATGAGAATAATAAAATAATTTTAACTTTGAAAGTATCCATGATGGATTGATCTTATTACTTATTTGGTAAGCTCAGTTGCCAACACATAAATATGAAGAAAAAAAAGAAAAAAGTTCCACAAATATGGAATCATAGGATATCCTGAATTGGAAGAACCCATGAGGATCATCGAGTCCAACTCCTGACTCCACACAGGACCACCCAAAAATCAAACTAAATGACAGAGAGCATTGTCTAAACACTTCTTGAACTCCAGCATGTCATGGCCACTTCCTTGGGAAACTTGTTCCAGTGCCCAACCAGCCTCTTGGTGAAGAACCTTTTCATAATATCCAACCTGAACCTCCTCAGTTGCAGCTTCATGCCATTCCCTTGGGTTCTATTGCTGGTCACCAGAGAGAAGAGATATATCAGAACTATTGTAGAAACTACAATATCTATACAAAGGAAGGAAAAGAAGAACATGCTTCACTTCTCTTTAAGTGGAAATAAAAGTCTATAGCAAGCCACACTCGTCAGCACATATTCTCACATAGGTGGAAGACAGTGCTCTCCTTCCCATAGTATCATTAAAAGAACTGAAATGAATGTATTTGTGTATCAGTACTGAACAAAATTTCATAGTGTAATATTTGCATTAAATTTCTAATAAAGGACAGCTCACTGCCTTCCATAAAGTAGTGAAGTCTGTCTCAGATTATACATGTAGAGTTCTTCATTGCCAAAAAAATTAAATGCCAATTGTTTAGCTGGCATTTCCCAATAGTAACTGCATGTGCAAGACCCCAAAAGTGGAGCAAATTTGGCAGTCAAGCTTAAATACTGTGCAGCAGAAGTATGCAAAAGAACAGTTGTAGTCTAAGCTGTTTAGAGATTTCTGGACAAACTGTTACTCAGAGCAAATAGTAAGTGAGCTGCAGAAAAACCCTGCTTTTTCTTTGACAGGTGGACCAGAGATATGTAATAGAAGTTGCTCTACAGTTTTACTGTTTCACAGAAAGCCCTGCATGCAGGAAATTGAAGATTCAAAAGAGCAAAACATAAACCTCAGATAACACTAAGGATGCTTGTTTATATACAAAGCAGGACTGCAGTGGCGTGTTTTATGAATTCTGCATTTTCTCTGTGTGTGAGTTTTGAGGAAAAGACTGAAGATGAGTAGGAAGTTACACCTCTCTACTTCCTTGGATTGGGAGGTACATAGGAAGGCACTTTGCAGTTCTTTGTTGAGTACAGGTCTTAATTTTAACAAGTAAATGACACAAAATTTGGTCTGTTGTTCAGTGTGAGTCAATAGAAACTACATCAGCTTTAGCTTCCTGTTTCCTCCCCTGACTGCCTTTACAAGAAGATCCCACTTTAGTTGAAACACATTCAGTACCAGAAGTTAAACTCTATACACCCTAGATATGTGTATAAATATATATATATTCTATAAACTATATTGGTGGTCCTCTTGGTTTTAGTTACATTTTGGTCTGATAGTAAAACAAGAAAAATTCTTTTGAAGCATAATTAAGTATAAATGAAATCTACAGAGAGCACAGGAAAGTGGCTGTGGCTCTGATTATGCACATGAAAAAGTGAAAGGACTGCACTAGTTGAACGAAGTGTAGAATAAATGAAAGTGGTAGAATCTGTGGTGGAATCCAGCCCACATCAGGCTTTGTTTTTGCTTTGGTGAAGAAAAGTATTTCAGATTGAAGAATGTTTATAAGTAAATTGAGCGACTACGAAGAAAGACCCATGTACTCATTTTCAATCAGCTTTATGCCTTCAGTGCTTAGCTCTTTTTTTTTTTTTTTGATAACCTAGAAGGTTTTTAAGTCTTCCATCTCTCTCTCTGGAAAAGCGTCAGTATTTCAGTATTTAGGAACTCTTTTAAATGTAGTTGGATATTGGATATTAGGAGAAATTTCTTTACTGAAAGGGTGTGGCATTGGAATAGGCTGCCCAAGGAAGTGAAGGACCTGGAGGTCTTTGAGAAACGTGTAGACATAGAACTTAGTAGCATGTGGTGGAATGCTAGTACTAGGTTAAAGGTTGGATTAGATTATTTTAGAGGTCTTTTCCAACCTGAGTGATTCTATGATTCTATGAAAAGGGTGAGAAGAGTAGCTTGATCAATGGACTGATCACTTGCCACTCACCTTTTGAAAGGGAGCAACTGCTCAGAACTATGGCAGGAGCAATACAAACCTCTTCCTTTTTCTCCCTTTGCAAATTATGTGAAGATCTGGTCCTTCTGATACTGAACAAGTAGGTCACTCTGACATACACATTTTTATGCATGTATTCATTTTGTTTAAATTTGATGATCACATCCATCACAGAAGAAGAAAGTGTTTTTAATATTGATATATTAATTGGCATGTTTTCCATACTTTCCTCCTGAATACCAAAAATGTGTCAGTATATACAGGCTGTTGTGTAAAGAAGTTACAGACAAACAATAGATATAAATTATGCTTTTTTTTTTTTTAACCATTACAGATGATAGCAGAATGGAAATATCTGTACATTTTTTTGCACAAGGTTAAGAATACAGTAAAAAGTACATGCAGAGAGTAAGAAGAACAAGGTGTATAAGAGAGGAAGGAAGAGGAGGAAATTAATCACAACTGATTTTGAAATAGTAAAAGACAGTAAGATGTCCTCTATGTCCAAAGAAATGGGATTTGGATACCAGACACAAACTAGTGAGATATTCAACATAGACATAAGGGACAAAAAAAAAGCAAAAAGAGGGTATTTTCAAAGTAATTATTATGAAATAGTGGAACAGATTCACTGGAGAGGATGTAAAGTCTGTTTTATAGCATCTTTAAATACAATCCAAATACCTCTTAAACCCAGACTTAGGCAAGGCAATGGGATGGACCAAAAGACACCATGAGATCCCTTCAAATCTTGCAATTCAGTGATTTTCAGAACACTTGCTGATACTTCTTTCACTTTATTAAACTCACATTAAACAGCGCTGAAATTTTCTTAAATTACTACTTTATTTATTAATTCCTTTATTTATTACTACTTTATTCATTAAAAATGGCACTCACTAGCATCTCTTCTTAAAATGGAAAAAAACATATCCTTCGTATATATCCTAGTCTTACTTTAGTTCTTCACTAAATAAAAATTTTCCAGGATATGTTTTTCAACCTGTTTCACCTAAGATCGAATGATAACCTGAATCCTACAGTTTGACATACTTGGGTCTGCCTTTGCATCTCACAACTGAATTTCTGAATTGCATGTGAATTTTTCTGTCACATATTATACACTTAAGCATAACTTAGATATTTAGATGTATAAAATATACTTTAAGTTACAGATAAAAAATTAGAAACCGCATTTTAGAATACACCTACAAAAGAAAGTAAATTTTTATAAGGAGATAATTCTACGTGAGACCATGCTAAAACTTTGAATGGGCTGTTAATTTATCCTGTTTCAAAATAAAGGCTTAGAAACTCCTGACAGACGCAAGACTTAATGACTTTAAGTTACAAAACAATTGAAAGAAGACTACTGTTTGAACATAAGGGTTGTCATTTAAGACTTCTCTCTCTCGTGGATATTTCAATTGCCCAATTACCACTTAAAAAAAATCAGTAAAAGTTTGTAATCTTTGTATTTAGTAAATTCTCTTGCTTGTTTTAAGCAGTGGGCAAGATGTTTTACAATTTATAGTGTCCAACCTCTGGAAACCATTTATAGAGTTTATCATTGAAAACCAAACAAATCCACCCACTTCTCTTCTATTAAATTTCCTGGTGTTTAAAAGTAGTATAGTCTGAGGGCAGAAAAAACACAAATATTTTTCCTCCTGGTCTGTTAACATTTTTGTTGTTTGTACACTGATCCCTACATGTTTGTACCCTACATGTGACCTCAAAGTCAAAGATAAATTTGCTTCTTTTTCTATCAAAGACTAAAACGTCTGTCGTCTATACAAATATATGCATCTGGGTGATAGCTGAGATCTGTACTTTATGTGCCTGCAGTTTGCATGGCTCAATTTTCAACTGTAACTGCTAGACTTATTGCAGTCTAGCAGGATTTTGGATCTAAATATGATCTCATTACAGAGTAAATTTATGGTTGTATAAGTAAAATCAGATTTGAGACTTACATGATATTATAATAACATTATAAGAAACAGTTATTTACCTTATAGTGACCATTGTTCTGAAATATGTTGTGCACTCTTGGCATGTGTGCATATAATGAGCTCAAAAATATCACAGTGAAAATATTTTGGCCAGCCTTTTTTGAGGCCATAGCTGTTAGCCAATGAACTACTGCTGCTTCCCAAGTGCATACGGAGATGATCACAACACCCCTCTTTTTGACAAAGCACAGACCAAGTAAATTCTGCATTCTGAAGTGGGAAAGGGGATATTCTGTAGTGGTTTATGTGATACAGTAATGCGTATGAGCTTTAAAGAACAGAGGTTTTCTGTTCTTTAGTTGTACCAACCCTGAACTATTGGAAAAGGCCATGCTGAATTCTTGCATTACGTTACAAGAATTTAAGTAGTAACACCTTCAAAATACGTTTTATTAAGCTTTGGACTGTATATAGCACTAGGAAAATCACAGAATCATCTAGGTTGAAAGTGACCTGCAGGATCACCTAGTCCAACCTCTGACCTAATGCTAACAAGTCCTCCACTAAACCTAAGCACTACACCTAAACTAAGCAGTACACTAAACATCTTTTAAAGACCTCCAGGGATGGTGACTCAACCACTTACTTCCCTGGGCAGCCCATTCCAATGCCTAACAACACTTTTGGTAAAGAAGTACTTCCTAATATCCAACCTAAACCTCCTCTGGCGCAACTTTAGCCATTCCCCCTCATCCTGTCACCACGCATGTGGGAGAATAGACCAACCCACACCTCACTACAGCCTCCTTTAAGGTATCTATGGAGTGCAATAAGGTCAACCCTGAGCCTCCTCTTCTCCAGGCTGAACAATCCCAGCTCCCTTAACCTTTCTTTGTAAGACTTATAAAATCTAACAAACCTGAAGATATTTTCAAAAGCAGTCTTCATAATTTGTCAAGTTATCTCAAAATTTCATTTTTTCACTAGAATTAGTGTTACTAGAGAATAGGTCAACAATACATTAGAAGTTAATTCCAAGAAAAAAGATTTCAATGTTGACAGATATCTTCTACTGCTGACAGAATAATTACCAAAGGCAAATATGATACACAATTTGTTAATATTAATCTAAACTAACACATTTTTAAAGTGTTCCTTCACTTGGGTATAATCTTCAAATGTGTATACAAACTTTACAAACATGCTTTTGGTTCAAAAGAACACAGTGCTAAATGATATTGGAAATGATATCTGGAAACCTCTGAAACACAAACTCACAACAGTTTCCCAGTTCCTTGCAAATTAGTTCAGAAACTGTGAGAGGAAGAATCAACATTAGTATGAGTTATAAGGACTTCAGCTGCCAGAGTAGTCAAATGTTGCTATTACAATATTTCTATACACCAACTAACTATGTACAGGCCACAGATGCAGTGACATCTGCTAGTCTACCTACACACTGGAAAGAAAGAAGGAAATTTTATAACAAGTCATTTTTAGGTTGAACCTTTATTTAATGAAGAATAAAAATCTGAGTTGTGAGTTCTGTATCTTTAAGCTCTTCTTTGCTTTGTTTGCTTTTGTGGAACATCTTGTGTGTAAACCAAAATCATAGAAAAATAAACTGCTGAACAAGTTCTTCCCTTTTCCAGAGTATGGTCCTAATCAATATCTTGTGTTTATGTCATCATAGAATTGTGCTGTTCTAAGAGGAATAAACAGTTCTAAAATAAAGTTACACAACAGTGCACTGCATCTTCTGATTTTGTAGTTCAAAATACAAAATATATTAGAAGCCTCTATCATAGATTTTTCATTATTTTGCATTGAATTAAATATTGAAACTACTTTTTCTGAAAAAAAAAAAAAAGAAAAAAAAAAAAGCAAAGCATTTCTCAAACATTCCTTTTCTGCTTCTTAAAGTATATGCACAAATGTTTGATGAAATAGGCATAATATGATCACTTTAAGTCTCATAATTTACCAAGAAGCTCTAGCACAGGTGAGAAATACTATTACCTTTATAGCACCTACACAGAGGAGAACAAATGACATTAATATCTGGATTTCAATCACTCTGTCATGTACCCCTTTGTTTTTAATAGATTTAGAATTTGGCCTCAGGTTCTCCATATCCTAGCTATATACAGAAAATAATGAAACTAAGGAGTTATAAAGTTGTACCTATATAGTTAAGAATGCATTAAAAAATGTGAATACCTATTTTGTCAATACTGACAGATCTCACCTCCAGGTCAAATTACAATCCCTTTTCCTCTGTTTATACTACCTACACAGTAGTAGCCAGTTAAGCCTTCTTAAAGTAATAGATCTGATTAACTTTTGTAGGGAGCATTTCTGTTGCCAGTGCAAGAACTTTGAAATAAGATCACATAGAAATGTTAAGTAGTAATGATTACAGCTGGTGAAAGTAGCCAGAGGCCCTGTCTACAGAAGCTGTCTTGTATTCAATGTGTGTTAGAAACACAAGAATTTTCAAATCATTATCAACATAGAAAAAAAATAAAAATAATAAAAAAAGTGATCTCACCGGGAACGCTGCCTCCTGTTTTTAGACATGGGTCAATGTTTTTTCTTAGAAAGGAGAAAAATTGTGCTTATTAAGATGTCACTTTAAATGTAAATGAGAGATCAGCAAAACAAGATCAGCAATATCCTGTTTACTACCTGTGACTCAACAAGTCCCAGTGAGTCACAGTCTTAAGAAAGTTTCTTTTGCAACTTCCAGCTAACTGAAAAACAACATTCTATAAATAATCAAGTCACAAGTTCTTTCTTTCTTTTTCTTTCTTTCTTTCTTTCTTTCTTTCTTTTTCTTTCTTTCTTTCTTTCTTTCTTTCTTTCTTTCTTTCTTTCTTTCTTTCTTTCTTTCTTTCTTTCTTTCTTTCTTTCTTTCTTTCTTTCTTTCTTTCTTTCTTTCTTTCTTTCTTTCTTTCTTTCCCTTTCCTTCCTTCCTTCTTTCTTCCTTTCTTTCCAGATAGATAATAGTAAAGCACATTCAAAGACTTCAATTGAGTTTGGGACTTTGTATATATACCTGTGAAAGGATTTACATTACAACATGAGCTGTTGTAATGTAAATAAAAGACAAAGCACATATTTGTCTCACAAAATTTGGAAAATGACTACAAAGAAGACAGTCACTTAATTTAGGAAATTCTTCAGTGTCATACCCTGGATAAGCATTAATAAGCATTAGTATTAACATATAAGCAATGTCAGGCTACTGTCATTAATTATGTTGTTAAAAAAATTGCACATAAATCTATGTTATATCTGCTGTGTCACTTCTTCCCTTTTCAAGGACACTTGGTCTGCTATGCATCAAGTTTCAGAATGACTTTGAGTTTATTTTGGAATACTCTTTGTCTTCAAAGCAAATGAAATTAGGAATGGAAAGGGGATTTTATGTGGGTATAGAATATACCTTTAGCCTGGAAATTATAGGAAGAAAAAGCTGAAAAGAATACAGATACCTTTGGTACTTCATTGGCATATATATCACATAATGATACATATTTTATCACATTTAAAAAAAAATGCATTATCTGTCTCTTCAAGTCTATGCAAAAGCTATTAAGTACCCTGCATTGCTCAGAAATATTTGTGGCACTGACCTGAGTTCTAAATTTCCATCTGAGTTGAGTATTAAATTTTTTATTCTTTTTTTTTTTTTTTTTGCTTCCTTCATTGTCTCCAGATATTATTCCTGAGAAATGAGGTGAACTTTTTTTCTGTTAAAAAAAAAGAAGTTTAAAAACAAAACCAAGTGTGACAATTACTTTATACTAACATCTGTGTCTCTTAGATTTTTCTCTGTGCAATGCCACATCTCACCAGAGTAGACTTAACAAAAGTCTTCAAGTGCTTTCCACTAGCTGCTGGATTTTGAAGAATTATCCAGTTTTCATTTCCATACCAGCCCTGAGGTAAATGTAAGTGCAGCAAAGAAATAAACAAACAAAACATGCTTTCTTATGCTTTTCTTATATTAAAAGAAAAAAATAAATACAGGCTCAATACTTTGAACTTTAAGAGATAGGAATCCGTCTCGTGATGTGTAAACTGAATAATGAATAATAAGGTACTTATAATGTACCACTGCTCTTCATTGCAAAGTTGTAAGCATTTTGGTTCTATTTACAGTGGAAAGTCTTTAAAGGTTATAACAGTAAATGCTGCTTGGGATACTCATTAACATGAGTATCCCAATATAAACAAAGATTTTCCACTGTATCAGAAGTTATCTAGCTATTGAGAAATAATGAAATGTTGGATGCTCCATAGTAAGTGTTATTATTTATATTGTAGTAGTTCTTAGGGGTCTCGGGTGTAAGTCATTATCCTACAGTGATAATTCCATACAAAACAGAATAAAAAAGGCCCTCTAACCATTTTTGCAGACAATGTGACTGCAATATAATATTCTCATCACTGAATCTGGGCTTAAACAACTTAATAAACTACTGAAATCAGTCTTTCCACACTAAAACACAGACCTTTTCCTGTTAACTAATTTCACATCTAGAGTGTAATGGTCCAAATTAAAACTCCACAACCTCCCTCAAAATCAGGCTGCAGTATTTGAACCCCAATAATGAAACCTACAACAAATTTTAGTGTGCAAATCATCACAATGCAATTGTCTCAATCTAGATTTTTTTTTATATATATTTATACATATAATAGAAGATGATTACCAGTACCTGCCTTTCATTACACTATGAAAGATAGTTGGGGTTTAATATTCTCTTCTTTGACTGTCGCAAGTATTTTCTACTATCAAGGTCTTTTGCTTCATATGATTGCTAGCACAAGACCTGACTTTACTGTTCAGTGAAACAGGATTACGTTGATAAAAGTTAACTGTCTGAAGTTCAGTCATTAGGTAATTGAAAGGAACGATGTCCATGAAGCTTTGAGTCACCATGAGCACTTATGGGATATCCAGTTCTGGAATGGTTCCCTGAGTTTTCCAAGGCCTATGACTCTACACCAACCCAGGCGTGCCCAGGGGACCCATTTGCACTGGCATAGAGCTGTGGGAACCCCACCTCTCCCTGCTACAGAGTACTGACACAGCAGTAGGAAGGCAGGCTGTTGACCCCAGTATTTCCAGACGTTTGGTTAGCTAGCCAGTGCTGTGGGATTTCCCTGGAACACATTCAGGCTGGAACAATTTTTTTTTGATGTTTACAGTTAATGAAAGGATTTAAATCTTGTCTTTCAGCTGCTTCAATGACTGGTTTCACTCACAGGTTATCCACTGAATTCAGTAGGGCCACCCTTACATTTTAAGTGATTACATTTTATGAGATTAATAATTATAAGATTTGTGAAGTTTACATTAGTTTAAATGAAATCAAATTCACTCTTCAGGACTGAAAAATAGCAATGTAGCAATGTGTGTCTGAATGTCACAAAGTCCACCACATCAATCAACAAGCAGAAAATTAAACTTTTCTTCTGGTTGCAAGCAGAAACAAATGCGGCAACATAGATATCTAAACCCCGAGGCTTTATGAAGTGTATTATGTATTACAGAAAGCTATTAGCACAAGCACTGGAAGTGAGTGAAGCTACCAAAAAAAAAAAAAAAAAAAAGAGAGAGAGAGAGAAAAGAGAGAGAGATTTAAACTTACACTGTCGATGTGGTCAATTAGTTACAGTATGAACTGTTTATCACTAACAACAAATTCATGTACAAATAGTTCAAAACACTTATCCTGACCCTAATGGGGAGGAATTCTTATTTCCTGGATGCAATTACATTTTTTTTTTTTTTTCTCTGAGTAATGTAGATTTATTTTCTTTGGATCCCTATTGTGGTGTGAGTTACATCTTTTCAGAAGAATAAGAGAATGTGCAAAACAAAATATTACATGTTATTTCAACAAGGTACTGGGAAGTTTCAAGGTTTCTAAAGCTCCATTGCTGAAATATATTGTGCAGTAAGTAATGTTGACAATATTTCTCATAAATGAAAAAAAATGTATTAAAATCTGAAACTGTTACTTCAGAAGTCATGAGTGCCTAAAAACTTTCCTAAATGAACTCTTCTCAGCTGCTGATAAAAGGAAGTATGGTTTTTAATTTGTGGCCACCATCACTAGTACAACAAAAGGAAGTGAGTTGGTTTGGATTTTCTTGTCATTGCAGCAGTTTTTTTTTTTTTTAAAAAACTGGTGTGCTGTTTTGACAGGAAGAGTAGGTGGATTTTGCTGGGAAACAGTATCCCTTGGTCATCTTGAATTTAAGTACATCAATATATTATTTTCACCTACTTTCATGAAGAAAAAATAGTAAAATTATTATAAATTCTATTTGAATAAAAGTTGTTTTCTTGTTCTCATTTTTTAATCTCGGTTTTAGCTGTGGTGAAAGAATACAGACAAACAACATCAGAAACTGAAGCCATATGGTCACACAGCAAGACAACATAGGACAAACTGTGCAAATTGTTTCACATTGTACAGTCTTACCACAGATCTCAGGTGAGCAATTCTGGGTAATATGGTAGCTTATTTGCTATATTATTTCTATTTTTTAAGACTCTGATGGATAAAGACATGTAGACGAGGCCAGATTTGACACATACGTCATTATCTACAACTGTATGCCTTTTGGAATCTGCATCTACTTTCAGGAACCTAGTTGCCTAATCATATGAAGGAAAAGGCAATAGTTTTGAAAAAAAAATAAATAATACTATATATATATAGAAACTGCAGGGAAAAAAATGCAGAAGACAATTATCCAAACCAATCAGAACAACTGTGTTTCATTTTACAAAAGGGTTGTGGATTCTTGAATGTTAAGTAGCCTGGACCTCACTTTTCACATACTTGTTCACCTGACTGCACAATATTTGGATATTTGTCCAAGGTAGAGGTGGACAAAAGAGTGGAAGCCTATGAAATTAATTTATGTAGTATTTAAGGCTAATGATTGTAATCTGGACATCAATCAAGGCAGAGAAGGATGGAACAGGCAAGACAAAATTCTAATAAATTACCTAAATGTTTAACTAGTTTGTACTCATACTTGCACTTATTTGGAACTACATCAACTCCACTCTCAGATGTGATATATGACTTTTGAAGTTGCTTGTAGCTGGTGTTTTGGAACAGCTACCATAGAACTGATATAATTCTGCCACAGGCAGTGGGATCTTCAGTCTTGCTTCATAGAGAAGAGTTTTGTCCTGACTGTAAACTGTATTTCAAGATGGGAATAACTTAGTAACTTATGGTTTCTAGAAATGGTGTTTTCTCAGAAGTATAACAATATTTTTGGGCCTTTGAAAATGAGATTCCAAAGCAGATATTGGGATTTCCTTGACTGATAAATATTTGTTTCCCAATATATATGCACACTAAAGTGATTCTAACAGATTGCTAAAATACAAAGGTGAAAAAAAAAATCTTTCAAGTTTTTTGAACACAAAGCAGTTTACTAATAGGATGCAAAAGAAAAGAATCCATAGAAAGGTGTTGTGGTTTAACCTGGCAGACAGCAACACAGCAATTTGTTCACCACCCAATGTGAGAGGGGAAATAACTGAAAAGGGTAAAAGTGTGAGAACTTTTTGGGTTGAGATAAAGACAGTTTAATAAGAAAGGAAAAACAAACAAAATAACAAGAGATGCACAATACAACTGCTCATCACCAGCTGATTCATGCCCATGCCCAGGGCAACCCACCCTGGGCAACTACCCCAGCTTTTATTGCTGAGCACAGTCATATGGTAAGGCATATCCCTTTAATCAGTTTGAGTCATCTGTTCTGGTTGTGTCCCCTCTCATGTTCTTGTACGCTTCCCAGTCACTGACAGGGCAGCATAAGACACTGAAAATCCTTGACTTACTGTAAGCAGTGCTCAGCAACAAAACAAAACATTGGTGTGCTATCAACATTATTTTATCTTCACCCTAAATCCAAAACACAGCACCATGCTAGCTACTAGGAAGAAAAATATCTACTTTTTTTTTTTTTTAACTTACAAAAGTTTGTTTTTTTTTTTTTTTTTAAAAAAAAGTTTTCCCTATATTAGAAGCAACTTTCAAAATCTTATGAAACAAAACAAAACAAACCAACCAACCAAAACCCAATCACTTTAAGTGCCAAGATAAAACACAGCTTAGTGACTAAAGCACTTGCATGCAAGGAAGGTGAGAAGTTGGTGAAGGGCTTATCTCTCAGTTTTTGTATTTCTAAGTAAATGACATTCCTCAATATTTTCTCCTTAACTCTACCAACCTGTCATGGAATTGGTAGCATTCAATAATGCTTTAAATGTCTCAGATTGGTCTTCTCTTTAATCATTTCATGGCAGAATTGTCACATGAGAACAAAAAGAAACCAACATGTAAACAATACATGTCCTCTCCACTGATTTTTTATTTTTATTTTTAGTTTTTGCAACCTAGAAAGACAAATTGCGAGTCCATGGCATGAGCTTCTGCTTGTGAGAGTAGCAACACTAATATCCAGGGGGTCACGTGTGATGAATATTGCTAGAAGCAACACTAGATTTCTCTCCTTTGAATAGGGCCTATATTATTTGTATACATTTGTTTTGAAGGACTCTTTTGTTTATTTATGTGTTTACATATTTATATAGAGGTGCGAATGTGCTTAAACATATTCATCTGCCAGGTATTTTTTACTTAAGTTGTACACAACATAGATAAAAGCAGTTGTGATCTAATATTCCCCTGAAACATATAAAGGCTGGTATAAGTTGCATCTTCTTCCTGCCTAGGAGGTTCAGAAGGAAAAATGCTGTCAAGGGTCCAAAATGACTCTCCTACATAAGACAGAAAAGCCATGGGGGCTATCTGAAAAGAACCAGTAATGTATGCTGTAAAGTTCTTATTGATCCTTTATCAATAATCAACATGTTAAAAACATATCTGAAAGTTTATTAATAATAAAACATATTAATAATAAAACAATAAAAACAATGTCATAGAATCATAGAATATCCTGAGTTGGAAGGAACCCTTAAGGATCATCAAGTCCAACTCTTGACACCGCACAGGTCTACCCAAAAGTTCAGACCATGTGACTAAGTGCACAGTCCAATCTCTTCTTAAATTCAGACATGCTATAAAAGCAATAATATAAAAACAATAAAACCAATTAATAATAAAACAATAAAAGATCCATTAACGTGGATCTAAATTACTCAGAAATTATTATTTATTTTATATTATTACTCAGAAATTAATATTTATTCCACAAAAGCACTGTGTTTGAAAGTTGCAAATTTCAAATGTTTCTCCATTCAATCGAATGTGAACGTTTTGCATATTTGGTAGTAATTTAGACATTTAGACTGTTTCTTTTACTCTTCTGTATGATTAATTATAAAATACCTAAAAAAATCTGATTTCTCTGCAGGCATCTCTCCTACCAATGTCTGGAAGCTCTCTAAAACTTTCAGATGTGATGTCCAGGCACCTAACTCAATTCTAAACCTGCTAGTTTTATCTTGAATTTGGTATATAGCTGGATGCATACACCTTGGTGACAGTGCCAGCAGCAATCCCACAGCGTTGTTTCTTACTTAGCAGCCACACTCTTTAGAGACCACTGAGCATACATTGATTCTTGTGAGGAGCTCCAACCTCCATTTGAATAGTTTGGTGATTTTCAAAAGGATTTTATCAAGCTGAGCAAGGGAAGGATGTCTAGTGAAAAGAGTCCTTCCTATCAGCATAGCTGTAAGCCCTGTGGGCCTTACGAAAGCAAGAAGAGGAGGAAAGCACAAACACCTTTCTAAATGTTCATGGTAGTGTTTCAGCTGCTTCACACTCTCCATACTCCAGATCTACTGAGGGGGCATGTAGTATAGAGCAAACCTGTAAGTGCAAAAAGGCATCACACAGAAGGGATACTTCTGAATGCCTTCACAGATACTAGTCAGATAAACTGCATGGTAACATATACACAATCAGTGCTGATTCAACACATTTTTGATTCTCTCTTTTATTCTTACACACTGAGAAAAGATCAAGCTTTGCAGAAAAGCAGAACATTTCTGAAAGGTCAGCAAATAATATATGTGTAATGGTCTACTGAAGAATTATCATACCCATAATTTGTGCAAAGGAGCTACAATGAAAAGTTATGTGTTTTTTTTTGCATAATAATTTAAATCAACACTGTTGATTTAAAT
Source organism: Anas acuta (assembly GCF_963932015.1). Classification (NCBI taxonomy): domain Eukaryota; kingdom Metazoa; phylum Chordata; class Aves; order Anseriformes; family Anatidae; genus Anas; species Anas acuta. Next base: position 97,539,534 of record NC_088979.1, on the reverse strand, counting down.
TTGAACAATGATTATTTTTCCAAATAAATAAGTATTAATAGAATCAAACAGCAGTGGCAATGACTTCCCAGACTCTGCTAAAGTCCAAGGAAATAGGTATTTTCAATTCCTCTCCAAAATAAAAACGTTAAAAAATATTGAAACATTAAAAATTCAGACCTGAGGCAGGACACAAGAAATACTAAAATGAAAGACTTAAAAACAAACAAACAAACAAACCCAATGAATAATGTCAAATAGATCTGATTTTCAGTGTTCTACTTCAGATACAAACAGGTAGATCAACATGGGGTTTTAGCATTCATAGTGTTCTTTCTCTGGTTTCTACAATACTGAAAGCAAACACAGTTGAAGGAGCAGCTGGCCTCTTTACATGAAACCTGATTCAGTAAGGACAAGAGGTCTTATTCTGGTAATGTTCATGTCCTATGAATAGCCCTCCTTCCTCTACCTCCCATTTACATCTGGAGAACGCTTCTTTCTGGCTGCAAGTGTCAGCTCTGAGGGGAACCACCCACACACTTGAGATGATCCCTAGCTTGTGAAGGATGATTCCTCCACAAGCAACAAAACAGGTCAAATTATTTTTCCACTATTTAAGAAAATTCAGTAAAAGCTTCCATATTTTAAAGACATGATTTATTTATTTATTTATTTATTTATTTATCTATTTGAGATTCTTTTACTTACCAGTTCTGAATCTGTTTCAGTTAATTAAATTTCACAGTGCTTCTGATGAATTTACAGTACAAAACTGATGAGGAAGGAATCCAATGGGAAGTTTTATATTAAAATTTTCATCTTTTCTCAAAAGTAAGTTGTGTGCCCAAGATCTCTGTTTTCCTGAAGTTAGTAAACATTGCAGCAGTATTTACAAATGTGTATTAAACATGTACATTCTAATGTACATGTTTAAATTAATTAAACATGTACATTCATTCCAAAGAAACAGATGGCCATATGATTAACTCTGATGCCAGATTGTCTTGACATGTGTAAGAAGCATTCTGCTGCCTTTACTCCCTCTTTCCAGTAACTTTTCTGTAGATTTTAACTTCTTCATTGAAAATTCAGACTTAACCCTACAAAGATGTTTACACCCTCAGGCCTTTCTCGTGGTAAAATATCTCTCTGAAAGTACAAGGACTCTCTTGCATGATCTTCTGAGAAAAAAAATGCATTCAGTTTTATCTGTTGACATTGAAAATGAAAGAGGATCCAGTTTTTTATTGATTTACTTATTTTGAAGAAACAGAACATAGAAATACTTAAAACTTCTCTCTTGACTCTTTCTTTTCTAGGCTCTCATTATTAGAAAGCACCGTTGAAGACTGCCAGTACTAGGGAATGGAATCATTTACTAAGTAACAGATGACTCACAAGTAGATTTGAAGTACAGCTGGGTTATAAATGAATTACTTAACATTAGGGAAAATTACTTTACCGTGAGGGTGGTCAAACACTGGAATAGGCTTTCTAGAGAGGTGGGTGATGCCCCATGCTTGTCAGCATTCAAGAGGTATTTGGACAATGCATTCAATAACATGCTTTAACTTTTGGTTAGTTCTGACATGGTCAGGCAGTTGGACTAAATCTCTGAAGATCTGTTCCAACTGAACTATTTTATTCTATTTTAATATTACAGGCCACAGTCTAATGTTAATTTTCACTTTCCTAGAAGATTTGGAGAGACAGATATGAAAATAAAACTTGGGGAAAACAAGAAAAAATTGAATTAAAACATGGCCTTAACACTATACCAGAGAGACAGGTTGCACCTTTACATTTGGGGCAGATTTGTAATGAATTGAGGTAGTATAATACCAGTTATTCAAGTTAAATAATTTGAATTCAGTTAAGAATGAAGATTATCTGAAGTACCTGTATCTGAAGTACCAGTAACTTGTGACGATCCTTTCTTTAATCTGCTGTTCAATGCAAGTGTCACATACTTCAGTGTAGCTTGGATCAGGTTCTTAAAATAATTCTAAGAACTAGCTCAATGCAAGTTTAGCCTAACTTTATTAGAAAAGAAGTCTATGAGTCTATGTTGTCTCTCTATTTTTGTGTGGCCCAAACAACTATCCTTACTGGCCCTAACAACTTCACATCATCTGACAAAACTACAGCCAAGTTTCACAGAAAGCTCAAGTTTCAAGGCTAACTTTAGTCTTTTGAGTTCACGGAATCACAGAATCTGTAAGGTATATGAGAACATCTGACTGCTTATTCTACCTACAAAAGGCTTGGTGGAAAGAATTGCTGCAAAGTGAGGTGACATTTAATCCTGGAAAACCAGTACAGGAATAGCCTTCAAATTTCACAGAGTATTTAAAACCCTAAGACTAAATGACCAGTCATGTAGTCAGAAATCACAGCCACGAGACAAATTTGAGAGAAAAAATGTTCCAGTGCACATATAACCTCCAGTTTTATTGTTTTATCTGTTTATAATAAGCAATGTAATGCTTCAAATTCATCAGAATCATTTAACTAAACAGGAAATAGTCCATGCTGCTTGTTCTGTTTTACCCTTATTAGCTGTACCACACAGGTTAGATGTTGAATTGAAAAAGATACCTTAACTGCAATCAGACTGGCTTTGGCTTTGCACCTAAACTCACTGTGCTCATGCTTCTTGATGTGCACTTGAACATAGTTACAAGAGATGAGGAAAAGGCGGAGGTGCTTAATGCCTTCTTTGCCTCAGTCTTTAGCGGCAAAACCAGTTGCTCTCTGGATACCCAGTACCCAGAACTGGTGGAAGGGGACGGGGAGCAGGATGTGGCCCTCACCATCCACGAAGAACTGGTTGGTGACCTGCTACGGCACTTGGATGTGCACAAATCGATGGGGCCAGATGGGATCCACCCAAGGGTACTGAGAGAACTGGCAGAGGAGCTGGCCAAGCCCCTATCCATCATTTATCAGAAGTCCTGGCTATCGGGGGAGGTCCCAGTCAACCGGCGGCTAGCAAACGTGACGCCCATCTACAAGAAGGGCCGGAGGGCAGACCCGGGGAACTACAGGCCGGTCAGTTTGACCTCAGTACCAGGGAAGCTCATGGAGCAGATCCTCTTGGGAGTCATCATGCAGCACTTGAAGGGCAAGCAGGCGATCAGGCCCAGTCAGCATGGGTTTATGGAAGGCAGGTCCTGCTTGACGAACCTGATCTCCTTCTACGACAAAGTGACGCGCTGGGTGGACGAGGGAAAGGCTGTGGATGTGGTCTACCTTGACTTCAGCAAGGCTTTTGACACCGTTTCCCACAGCATTCTCCTCAAGAAACTGGCTGCTCTTGGCTTGGACTGGCGCACGCTTCGTTGGGTTAGAAACTGGCTGGATAGCCGGGCCCAAAGAGTTGTGGTAAATGGAGCCAAGTCCAGTTGGAGGCCAGCCACTAGTGGCGTCCCCCAGGGCTCGGTGCTGGGGCCGGTCCTCTTCAATATCTTCATCAATGATCTGGATGAGGGGATTGAGTGCACCCTCAGTAAGTTTGCAGATGACACCAAGTTAGGTGCGTGTGTCGATCTGCTCAAGGGTAGGAAGGCTCTGCAGGAGGATCTGGATAGGCTGCACCGATGGGCTGAGGTCAACTGTATGAAGTTCAACAAGGCCAAGTGCCGGGTCCTGCACCTGGGGCGCAATAACCCCAAGCAGAGCTACAGGCTGGGAGAGGAATGGTTGGAGAGCTGCCAGGCAGAGAAGGACCTGGGAGTGATGGTGGACAGTCGGCTGAATATGAGCCAGCAGTGTGCTCAGGTGGCCAAGAAGGCCAACGGCATCCTGGCTTGTATCAGAAACACTGTGACCAGCAGGGCTAGGGAGGTGATCGTCCCCCTGTACTCGGCTCTGGTGAGGCCGCACCTCGAGTACTGTGTTCAGTTTTGGGCCCCTCGCTACAAGAAGGACATCGAGGTGCTTGAGCGGGTCCAAAGAAGGGCGACGAAGCTGGTGAGGGGCCTGGAGAGCAAGTCCTATGAGGAGTGGCTGAAGGAGCTGGGCTTGTTCAGCCTGGAGAAGAGGAGGCTAAGGGGTGACCTTATTGCTCTGTATAAGTACATTAAAGGAGGCTGTAGCGAGGTGGGGGTTGGCCTGTTCTCCCACGTGCCTGGTGACAGGAGGAGGGGGAATGGGCTAAAGTTACGCCAGGGGAGTTTTAGGTTAGATGTTAGGAAGAATTTCTTTACTGAAAGGGTTGTTAGGCACTGGAACGGGCTGCCCAGGGAGGTGGTGGAGTCACCATCCCTGGAAGTCTTCAAAAGACGTTTAGATGTAGAACTTAGGGATATGGTTTAGTGGGTACTGTTAGTGTTAGGTTAGAGGTTGGACTCGATGATCTTGAGGTCTCTTCCAACCTAGAGATTCTGTGATTCTGTGATATTGGTGCGTTTTGTGGAGCCTCATCCCCAGTACAAATCACAGCATTGCAAAGCTTATCACAGCAGAAACTGTCACACTATTTGTTCAGCTGGAGATCCTGGAGAAAATAAAGTGCAGGCACATACCCTATCCAAAGGACATGTCCCCTTTGGTCCCCTGTGTCTTTTCACAAAGGGGGTTTCAAGAATGGAAGATTTTTTTGCTGTACCCGTTGCTTTGCCTGCCACTATGGTATGAAGTAAATGAAGCATCACAATGAAAATGAGTAAAGCCCAAGCTTTTTTTGCCAACCCATAAGTTAAATTAGTTTCCCTAGTGATAACACCAAAGTTATGATGTCACTTTGCATCTGCTACTGTTTGCAATGTTGCTAACCAGTGATCTATGACAATGATCTGCTCACTTTGTGGAACAGTGACCAAAGAGAGATGTCTAGTCTGACATAAATCCTCACCCCAGGCACAGAGGAACTCTGTGGGTATTGGGTTTAGACCAGGTACCAAGATGTACTGGAAATGAGCCTTTTTCTCTCTAACTGACAGCCATTCACATATTTCAACACTTTGGCTTCCACTCTGAATCTAAACAATGAAATGCAGCTATAACATCCGCTAGCTCTGCCAGTACTGTGAGGTGAATCCCATGAGGCTCCATAGACTTAGAAACATTGAGCTGATACAACTGTTCCCTTACAATTTTGATGACCACAAATGGAAAGTCACTGCTCCCCATCATGGTCCTCCAACTCTGAGGACTGGGCAGCACGAGACCGGTCATTACTGTTAAATACTGTGGCAAAAAAAAGGCAATAAATGCTCTGCCTTTTCCTCAGCCTTACTTGTTATCCACTCCAAGTATCAGTCCAATGTTTTCCTTTGACTTCCTCTTGCTGTTGACATATTAGAAAACAAAACAGAACGAAACACAAAAACAAAAACAAAACAAAACAAAACAAACAAACAAACAACAAACAACAAAAACACATTCTTGCCTGACAACACCACACTGGCCAGTTTCAATTCAAGCTTGGTTTTGGATTTTCTCATTTTCTTGCTGCAAATGTGAACTGCAGCTCTGTACTCTCCCCGTAAAACCAGACCTTGCTTTCAGAGGTCATGTATTTTTTTTCTTCTGCCCTAGTTCAAGGCAGAGTTCTCTGTTCAGCCAGGCTGTTCTTCTGCTCCACTTGCATGACTTGCAGTACAGTGAGACTGCCTGCTCCTGGGCTTTTAAAAGATGGTTCTTGAAAAGTGACCAGCACTCATGGGTCCCTAAACCCTTTAGAGCAGATTCCCAGAGATGCTGCTAACTAGCTCCCTGAGAAGCTTAAGTCTGGTCTCTTAAACACATGGTGTACTCTGCTGAACTTTTTCTCCTTACACCAACAATTTCAAACTCAATGTTCACTGTGGCCAAGAAAGACACCTACCATCACCTCTCCCACAAGGTCTTCCAAATTCTCAAGCAGATCCAGGAGGGTTCCTTTCCTAGTTTGCTCACTCGGTACTTGTGACAGAAAGTTATCACACTTTAGGGATTTCACAATTGTACGTGTTGCAACTTTCTCAGTTTATGTCTGGGAAGCTGATGTCTCCCATAAAGATAAGGACAACCATTCCTGAGATTTCCCCCAGCTGCCAGTAGAACAGCTTACCCATGCCATCATTCTGGGTGGGTGGTCAATAGTAGACACCCACAACATGTGCTTTGCTATCTGTCCCCTTAATCCTCAACCAGAGGTTCTCTGCCACATCATCCATAACGGCAATAGCTGCACAGTCTAATCTCTTCCTTATGTATAGCGCAACACCTCCACCTTGCCTGCCCTTAATGTCCCTCCTGAACAGCTGCAGTCCAGCTGTGGGACTCATCCCACCAAGTCTTACTAAAACTATTGATATTGCAAATCATTGAAAGGACCAAAGCTTCCAGTTCATCCCATTTGTTATTCATACTGCACGTGTTGGTATGTAAGCATTTCAGATGTGCTCCTGAATCCACAGTACTCCTTGGAACAGCATAGATGCTCCCATTAGCCTTGTCACCCTAAGATGGTGCCATATCATCTTTTGGCCTAACCTCATGTGCTTGTTCTATGAATATTCTGGTCATAAGGATTTTAAATAGGTAAAACAACATATTTAAAATAACATTTTAACCAGAAAAAAGATCCTTGTTTCCATTCCTCCTTATTCGTGTAATATCAGCAGTGCTGATTACGTGATAAATTCATAGAACACTAAATTATGGCAGGCAGCTAAAGATTGGGTCACTGTAATCCCATATTTTTCTTTAAAAATATTTATTATTCATGTAGCCATATTTGTACATCTACCTGGATATGCCTGTTGTTTATTATGTCATTTTCTTTTTATCTCTGCCACTTTTAACTTTTGTACCTTCTCTTCTCCTGGAAATCCCCATATGTGGTAGTGGACATCTTTTCTGGTTCAGGAGTGAGAACAGCTGATTCCATTGCTATTCAGAGACATAAACTATTATTTTACTACCTTTACCTTTAAAATAGGACCTTGTATATACATGCAAGTAGGTGAATTAAGTATACAAGGATTTATGTGAAGAAGTCTCTCTTGTGCATCACAGTATTGCTTTGATTGTAAACATCGTTTTACTTTTTCTTTTTAAAAAAATAATAAATCTATGGCTGGCAAAGGCATGTCCTCACACTTAACATGAAGCCACTTTTTCCAGCTGAAGCAAGGTAAAAGTGGATGAATATATTCCAAAAATATTGTATATGCAGTTATTGAACCAAGAATACTGTGGAAGTCATCACTGACAATTGGAGCAAAACTTGTTTAAAATCCTACCCATGACATCTGGAATCACACATTTTTAAATTTACTTTGGCTTTGATATTGATTACAAGCCCCTGATGTTATGTTATTAATGAATGCCTGGATCTATTACAGTCCCTGAAGACTACGCTTTTTAACACTGTGGTGCTAGGATACTCCCCTCAGTATATAATGATACATACAGCATCAACTTTATTCCATCTCACAGCTCATTGCCATCACATTAATGCTAATATGCTACAGAAATATCTTTCAGGTGAAATGTACTTCTTACATACGGAAGATGCTTCTCTACATTATACCAAAAGAGGATCTAATTAAAGTAATGGGAAAAATGACCCATCTTTCTCTTTTGGGTGGAGGCTAGACTGGAGAAAAGGGATGGGAGAAGGGGAGGAAGTTCAAATATAAATGGGCCTATAACTGTACATGTAACAAATCAATGTCAGACTTGTAAAAAATGAACCATAACTGAAATGCTACTGTACATCTCTCTATTTTTTTTCCCAGTATTTTATTTTCTTTGTAAAATCAATATTTAAACAGTTGTATACCTAACTTCCCCTTTGTTATATTAACTCAATAATTAAAAATGTATTTCACAACAAGCTTTCTGATTTTGATTGGTTGTTTTTTATCATCTGTTTTTGTTTTGTTTTGTTTTTTGGTCTTCTAAGAGCTGGAAATTTTTCTTATTGTTTACTTAGGGACAGAGTATAGTGATACACCAGAAGCAGTGTCCAGTTATCACAACTGTTTCTATGGAGTACCCAATGCAGAATATCAGAAGACAAAAGTGTCACAAGAATTAATCAAAATGAAAATGGAATACAAGTTTCACAGTGTTCTCATTACTGAAGTCAAACTTTTTAGCAGAGCTTTCCTAATCATAGACAGTTTATTTGATTTCTCTTACCATTTTACATCCAAACAGAGAATTAGGATGACACAGAAATTAAATAAAAATGAGAGTAAGCTTCAAAATCACAAGCAGCATCTTTGTCCTGGCCACACCTAAAGCAAATAATGCAGGAAAAAACAGTGGTGTGTCAGGAACTAAGATGTAGGCCATCTAAATGAGAGCTTTTGGAACCCATACTTCTAGTGTGGATTTCATAAAGCCCTTCAAGATGCCCTAATGTTTTACAACGAATGAATGAAGCAAAAGAGGCACTGTGAAATGGGCTCCACAGTTAAAAAAAAGGACATATAAACAGCCTAATAAGCAACACTGAAGAGAAAATTCTTCTAAATTTTCACCTATTCCCCCAGACATGTAAATACAGATTCACACTGCTTGTAGACTCCAACTAAAATTTTGAGGCTAGAGATACTGTTAGGTATACCACCGATCTCCTCCAGTTTCCTAGCAGGTGGCAGCTGTTTCATCATGTCCTAAAGTGCAAAATTAGCTCAAATAGTTAGAATAGCCAAACAAAAATGTAGTAACTCTGCATATAGCTGGGAATCCAGTGGGCAAACTGCTTTCTTTGGCTTGCAGGCAGAGAGATGTTTTTTTGTAGAACAGTTTCACAGAGGAATTCATGATGAGGTTCCCTGCAGGATACAGTGAAAGAAAACAAGTCCCAGAGCCAAAAGGGATGTAAATGGTGGCATGAATACATGTTTCTGCAGAAGAATATAGAGTGTTAACATCTGTCTGAGAATCTGTAGGAAAATAACAAGTGGGTAGCCTTTGGCAAAGAAAAGACTTTATTTCGGATTGTTTGATACATTTGTTTAAAAGGGTAATAACAATAAAATATCCTGAAATAATCACTACTAAGCAATGATGTGGGAGAGAGAAGGGATGGTAAATAACACATTTTAATAACCACTTAAAGTATAAAGAACATTAATGGACAAGAATGTATTTTATTTAAAACATTCTTTGAAAGTACTCTGAGTTGAAGGATAGATTAGTATGAGTACTAATGTAACATTTTCCCTATTTAGAACCCTTGTTTAAAGAGATCTCAAAGTATAGAGATTTAGAAGTGTACAAGAATGACAACTTACAGACACTAAGATAAAGTACAGGATTTTATAGTCCTTGTTATATTTTATACCACCCATCTGAAGTACTGTGGTATGCCTGTCCATGTGCTCCAGTAGTTCCTGATTACCCCAGTTTAAATAAAGCATCTGTCACTATTGCCATTAAAGTCTCCATCAGCTCTGAGCAAAAACACAGCTCCAGCTGGAGTTCAGCATGGCTGCCTTCAGTTAGGACCCTTTTTCCCACTTCTAGTGCTAACAGATTACATATGGCCCAGTTTAAAAGTCATGTGGGGTTTCTGTGGGAACTGCCTCCACACTGGCTGCGTCCCACTGCAGCTGCCTAGTAACAATCATTAATGGAACACAGAGGGAAATAATACAACTTCCAGATTTAATTTCCATAGCGGCATCCAAGTCCGGCACAGAGCAATACCTCTTTCCCTCCCACCCTGGCCTTTGGTTTGCAGAGTTCACGGGACTCTGCTGCTGAAGCTCCAAGGAGAGGCAGGGAAGCCAGGTTCTCCTGACAGCAGCATGTCTTCCCCACCAGCTCCTGATGGAGGCTGCCAGCACTATCTTTAATGTCAATTGTAAAGTCAGTTCACTTTGTCATACAAAAGGTCTGTTTTGACACTTAGACAAGCATCCAAGCACTGCCCTTCCCTATGTCAAAATGAAAGGAACATGTCATCCTCAGTTAATATGGTGGAATCAGCTGCTGTCGTGGTTCCGCTCGAGTGGGCAGCTGAGCTCCACCACAGCCGCCCTCTCACTCCCCCTCCTCAAAGAGGAATGGGGAGAAAATATGTGAAAAGGGCTCAAAGGTTGAGATAAGGATGAGAAAATCACGCAGTAATTATTGTAATAGGCAAAACAGACTCGGCATAGGGAGATAGTAAGATTTATTGCTTATTACTAACAAGCTAGAGAAGTGAGAAACAAAGGAAAGAAACCAAAAGCACCTTCCCCCCCATCCACCCTCTTCTACCTTCTCCCCCCAAGCGGCGCAGGGGAACGGGGGAATGGGGGTTATGGTCAGTCTACAGCGCTTCTTCTCTGCCGCTCCTTCTCGGTCACTCTCGTCCCCTGTGCTGTGGGGTCCCACCCACGGGATGCAGTCCTTGATGAACTGATCTGGCGTGGGCTTCCCACAGGCAGCAGCTCTTCCAGAACTGCTCCAGATATGGGTCCTTACCACGGGGTCCATCCCTCAGGAGAAAACTGCTCCAACCTGGCTCCCCCACGGGCAGCAGCTCCTGCCAGGCCACCTGCTCCTGCGTGGTCTCCTCTCCACGGGCTACAGGTCCGGCCCGGAATCTGCTCCGGCAGGGGTCTTCCACAGGCGGCAGCCTCTGTCGGTGCAGGGCCACCTGCTCCACCGTGGTCTCCTCCACGGGCTGCAGCGTGGAACCCTGCTCCACTGTGGTACTCCATGGGCTGCAGGGGGACATCCTGCTTCACCATGGTCCTCACCACAGGCCGCAGGGGACTTCTGCTCCGGTGCCTGGAGCACCTCTCCCCCTCCTTCTGCACTGACCTTCACGCCTGCAAGGCCGTTCCTCACTCCTCTCACTCTCCCAGCTGCTGTGTGACGCAGCATTTTTTTCCCTGTCTTAAATATGCTCTCACAGAGGTGCAAAACAACATCGCTTATTGGCTCAGCTTGGGTCAACAGTGGGGCCCTTACCAAACATGGGGCAGCTTCTAGATCCTTCTCACAGAAACCACCTCTATGGCCCCCTGCTACCAAAACCTTGCCACACAAATCCACTACAGCTGCTCAGATATACCTGCCAGATTTAGGCATTTGTACTTACTATCATCACCCATCACCTCCTAGCCAAGGTTGGGGAAACCAAGAAAATGAAAATGGTGCAAGGGATAAACTCCCTGAACTCCTAAGTGTATTAGGACTGTGGTTGTCACTTTGTCTTTGCACAGATTACATGCAACACAAAAGAAGCAGTATCCTTTCACACAGTAAAATAGTAAAGTCTATACAAACATTGGTGGTGTAGGAGGTAAGGGTGAGAATGTCTTTGTAAGTGACTGATGGGATACAGTTTTTAAAGAGGAATCTCAGTGTGCATATCAGATGATTTCATTCTGCAGTTTCTCCTTCTCTCATCTGTGTATGTGTGTGTGGCTTTTGTTACACCCCCCTGGTTTAGTTTTCACAGCAGAATTCAGTATTTTTTGTTTGTTTGTTTGTCTGTTCTGCATTGCAAGTTTTCTTCACTTATGTCATTAACAAAAACACAAGCTATGGGCAAGCAATTACAGAAGGCAGTAGTTTAATAGGGGAAATTGCAATAAGGCTGTGTGTGACTGCTGGACAAGCTCCCCAGCAGTGGGATTATGGAGCTCATATGGTCACATGAAGTACAGAAGCCACTTGACATTTTGTGGAAAATTCTCTAATTGCCACATGCTCACAATGTATATTAGCACCTTTAAAACCCTTATGTGCTTCAGGTGAAATTTATCCATGTAGACTGCAAGCATGAAAACTATGTCATATTTAAACACACAGTAGGAGATTAGGCTGAACATGTTTTACACTACCTTTCTTGAATGGGAACCTCAGGATTTAAGACCGGTGTTCAAAGAAATTGAGGTGTAGAGAAGAGGCATCAGAATTATCCCGGGCATAAAACATTGTGATCAAAGGCCTGATGTACTAAGGTGTGATATTTAAAACAGCAACTACAATCTTAAGACCTTTGAAAGGTGTTTCTTTAAGGAAAAGTGCTTTTTTTGCACCAGTAACTTTTCCACAAGTTTCAGCTGTGTTAAATTTTTGCAACAGCTTTCAAAATCCCCTGTAAATAAGAAGTCATATTGGAAACAATGAGATTTGAATTATACTGTGATGCCATCACATGTCATTATAATAAACAAATGCTTATTTCAGGAAATATGCATCTGACTTGGGGGTAAAGACAGAAGGAGTTTGTTTTTTTTTGTTTGTTTGTTTTGTTTTGTTTTTGCCAGCAGCTATTGCTTTCAGTTAACATAGAATAGAAACAAGCAAGCACTTAGTTTGTGATAGAGATTTTGTTTCTGGGCATCTGATTTTTATGTGTGAAACTCCAGCTTCCTGTAGGGTGTGCAACTTTGTTTTCCATTTTCATTCCCCTAGACAATAATTTGACATACAATGTGGTGTTTTACATTCCAGTATCATGTATTGTCATAACCCTGATGTGCAAACAATTCAGCACTATCACCCTGAAGTCAGTTTACTTCTCATATTTATCAAGATTAGCTGCTTGTTTGTTCAGAACTAATTTTGATAATTGGTTCAGAATTAATTTCCACAGTTACAGAGCCAACCCTCTCATGATGTGCATATGCTAAGGGCAGACATCAGAAATACAGTTTTATTTGTCTCTTAGTATAAGTATCAAATATATTCTTGTTCAGAAATATGATTCCTCCCCAAACCAACTAACAAACCAACCAAACAACCAACAAAATAAATAAATAAATACAAAGACTGATAGTTTTAAGAACCTCTTACTGGATCTGAGAGGATTCCCTCAATTCCACATAAATGTTTACCTGTGCATTTGATAGAGTAGTGTAGAACCACAGCACATAATTATCAGAAACCACAATTCAGACAATATTCTGCAGTCACTGCTACTATGCTATGAATTACTACATTTACTGTCTTTGTTATAGACATGGAATATTTATACTCTCAAATATCCGAATTAATCAGCGAGAGAATAAATATATATATATATATATTATTTCCTTATTCTGAGTGTCTTGTTGCAAGATTGAAATGAAGAAAAGCAATAAACTCCTGCTTTTCTAAAACTGAGAATCTTTTTTTTTGCAGTAAAATCCTTCATACTGTTTCCAGCTGGACACTCTTTTGAGGGACTTCTTTTACTTCAATTTTTCACAATTCTGGCTAATATCTGAGATTTCACATCTCTTTTAACAATACCAATTTCTATTACAATGTTTAATTTCTGAAGACCATTAATAGAACAATCATTTTCTGGTATAGATTTGTTTATAACAACAACAACAGCAATTCTGGCTCATTCTCAGTTAGAGCGAGGCTCAACTATGCTAATGTAACAAGCATGTGAATACCTCTTCAGAATAACAAACTCTCACTGAGAACCAACACACACCTCCTACATGGCCAATCCATTGTTGCTGCCAAAGCAAGAATAGCTAGGAAATACTATGAACACACTAGTTTCTGAAGCATCTTCTCAGTCTTTTACAGTTGACATAAATTCATCTGCCCTTAGGTATTTGAACCCAATTAACCTATCTACTTTTCTTTTTCCATACTGGTGAATACAGGGGAGTAGGGACCAGCTTCTCAAGTTAAATGTTTATATGGTATGCAATCACTTTAGAAGTGGACACACTATAGCCTCTGTGCAGAATATTGGTAACAGTGTCATATGATAAACATGTTATAGATCACATAAGAGTATAAAAGTATGCGTTAAGAAAAGGTATAGATACTTGTTAGAGTTGACATTACATGTTTACTTTGTGTAAACACAAATCATAGCAGACAGAAAAAAAAAAATCCATCCATCATGGAGGTTAATTGCCACAGCATACCTCATGCAGACTAAGTCATGCATGACAGCATTTATAAAAAATCTGCTGCTTTATTTTTGTTTAGCACTACCTTTGACACATTGTCAGTGCTAGTACAAGAACTGATTGCTTCGCTTTTGTATGTTCTATCTTCATAATAGAGCACAAATAAAATTGGATTCAATGTTCCCTAGAAAAGCATGTGTCATTGTTTGGACTAGATAAGGTCTGCATTGCTATTTCTGCCAAATCAGGAAATAAAATGGAACATTCAGATCCTCCTCACTAAAGCTACCATGGGACAAGTCTTGCAGCATGATATAGTAGACACTCAGTCATATAGTGAATTATATTCAACCTGCTCTGGCTCCAGAGAGAGAGCAATGCTGCAGCTAACCCAAGGTGAAATTTTGGATGATGTCATGATTATATGCAGCCTGTTAGAAGTCTCACTCTTGCACTGTGTCCAAACTAAATAGAAATGAGTTGTATACAAACAAATCAGGTCACAGATTCAAGAAGGACTAGATATAAACAGTTCCAAATAGTTTTATATAAAATAAAAGTCTTCTGACATTAACATGTGCTGAAGTTTCCTTCCATTTTAATACAGATGAGTAAATCATGAATAACTAAATGCAACCTTCAACACAGGAATGTTCCTGTAGTACCTATGAACGTGTATGAGCTTACTGATATTCACAGCTTACAATTTACAAGCAGTAAAGAAGGGAAGAATATACAAGTTACACCATTACTCATCATTTCTAGCAGTTGCACAATCACTGCTACTGTATGCTAGCATGGATCCTTTTGCATGGTCCCTTTCCATGGCTTAGAATCTGACTGGACATTGTAGTCTCTCAATGAGTTCAAGGCAGGGGCTTCAGGTGAAACACAGCCTGAAGGACTGCTTAAGGGAGCAATTAATTTATTTATTTTTTCCCAGCATTTCATATATTCTCCTTGAATACCCAAATACGAGGAAGCTGAAAAAAGTACTCTTTCTCCCCTAGAAAAGAGGAAGCCTACAGCCATTTTACCCTTGATTTTGTGGGACAGCATACTCACAGTAAACAGATTCCTACTCTCTTTCCCTGCTGTACTAGAGATGACGTTTGTCTCCTTACCTAAAATGAAACAAAACAAATTAAAACCCCATTTAAATTATGGTTTTCATCTAGCAATTTCTGCCATCCCATCTCCTTCAACAATGGGTTGGAAAGGATGGGATCACACAACTGCCTACAGATACTACAGGCTCGTTTAGTTAATGACCTTTTGTAGTGGATTTGTGTGGCAAGGTTTTGGTAGCAGGGGGCCATATAGGTGGTTTCTGTGAGAACGATCTAGAAGCTGTCCCATGTTTGGTAAGGGCCCCACTGTTGACCCAAGCTGAGCCAATAAGCGATGTTGTTTTGCACCTCTGTGAGAGCATATTTAAGACAGGGAAAAAAAATGCTGCGCCACACAGAAGCTGGGAGAGTGAGAGGAGTGAGGAACAGCCTTGCAGGTGCCAAGGTCAGCGTAGAAGGAGGGGGAGAGGTGCTCCAGGCACCGGAGCAGAAGTCATTGCTGCCTGTGGTGAGGACCATGGTGAAGCAGGATGTCCCCCTGCAGCCCATGGAGTACCACAGTGGAGCAGGGTTCCACGCTGCAGCCCGTGGAGGAGACCACGGTGGAGCAGGTGGCCCTGCACCGACAGAGGCTGCCGCCTGTGGAAGACCCCTGCCGGAGCAGATTCCGGGCCGGACCTGTAGCCCGTGGAGAGGAGACCACGCAGGAGCAGGTGGCCTGGCAGGAGCTGCTGCCCGTGGGGGAGCCAGGTTGGAGCAGTTTTCTCCTGAGGGATGGACCCCGTGGTAAGGACCCATATCTGGAGCAGTTCTGGAAGAGCTGCTGCCTGTGGGAAGCCCACGCCAGATCAGTTCATCAAGACTATATCCCGTGGGTGGGACCCCACAGCACAGGGGATGAGAGTGACCGAGAAGGAGCGGCAGAGAAGAAGTGCTGTAGACTGACCATAATCCCCATTCCCCCGTTCCCCTGCGCCGCTCGGGGGGAGGAGGTAGAAGAGGGTGGATGGGGGGGAAGGTGCTTTTGGTTTCTTTCCTTTGTTTCTCACTTCTCTAGCTTGTAGTAATAAGCAATAAATCTTACTATCTCCCTATGCCGAGTCTGTTTTGCCCATTACAATAATTACTGCATGGTTTTCTCGTCCTTATCTCAATCTTTGAGCCCTTTTCACATATTTTCTCCCCATTCCTCTTTGAGGAGGGGGAGTGAGAGGGCGGCTGTGGTGGAGCTCGGCTGCCCACTCGAGCGGAACCACGACACCTTTTCCCTTCAACAGCTAGTGAATAAATCGAAAATTTCACTCTCTGGTGTTAACTTAATCCCCAAACCTTTAACTGAAGTCTAAATAAGTACTACGCCATTGTCCAACCACTGTGGTGCCCCAGTTCTTATCCAGCCCCTATATTTAAAATATTGTAAAAATAATACAGGAAGCATTGCATTCCAGAGCATATGTGTGATAGTTTCTGTGTGACTTACTGAATTTGCCATCAACTGGTTATCTTTAACCATTTATTGTGATCCTTGAAACACAAATTATTTCTAGAATACTTTCAACTTTGATGTTCTGTGCTTACTGGACACATGACAGAGTTATTTAATTTAGAGATTCAGCAAGAATTCGTCTTGTTGTGGGTAATATATAGAAGTAGATCAGCTTTTAGTTGATCTATTTACAGTCCTGTTTCCCTTAGTTATTTGTTCAGTTCTATAATAAATATTATTTTAAAACTGTATTATATTAATCATGTAATCTGATACCAACTGAAATCACATAAATATTTTATAAGAAAATTTGTGTTAAGACTGAAACAGAACACCATATATGAACACTCTAAAACATTTCTTTGTCTCCTGTCCCAGTTACTACATTCTATACTTATATTTTGCTGAAGTACAGATTCCTCTCAGTAAAAAAGGAGACAAGAACAGCATATGTTCTTTCAAGACTTTCCATATTTTGTTGCAGCTGCTGTAGGAATCTTCCAATGTAACAACTAATAGATAGTACAGTGTCCACAGAAAAAAGATCTGTGGTCATACAGACTCCATGTGAAATTATATACAGAAAGACATCACAGCTAAGCCATAGACTCTTACACATTTTTAGTAAGATTATGCACCAGGGAAGCCAAGACACTGAATGGGATGGGGCATGAATCACTAAGTCCCCAGGGGTTACTAATGAAGTCAAGCCAAAGTGTGAAGTTGACACTGGCATTGAATTTACTTGGTAGAAGTTTTGTTATGCTGCTGAAAAGATAAAGATTTTGCCAGGAAACTACAGAGACTATAAAGTGTTCCTTGGGTAGGACTTCCGAGAATGCAATTGATAGATTGCCTCTGCAGAAATACAGCCTTGTCAGTCCTTTATACCAGGAACCTGGGGAACTTCTCTGGCATCTAGTACTCCATCACAAACAAAGTTGAGACCTTTTACTCATTGTAGGTATACTCAAATTGGCATAAATGCCACCAAAATATTCAGAGGTTTCCACTGATCCTTTAAAGGAGCTGCCCTGTAGACACTAGCTCAGAATTTGGCATTTCTGCGAATACTTCTGACTTGCTCCAAGCTTCTGATTGCCAGTATGCAGCTACTGGTTGTTAATGTTCTTATGTGCTTTTATATTTTTGTTTTTCTTAATTCAAGGCAGTTCTAATGAAGGTTTGCACAACAGTCTTATTGATAAGATTAGGAACATGTGGAATTAAGACCAAATCCTCATTGGTATCTTTTGTTATAACTAATGTAAACTGCCACCAATTCCATGTTTTTTTCAGAAGGGCACCTAGTCATATGTTTCCAAGGCTGTCTCCTGTTAAAGGTTGAGGCCAAGCTTTTTAGTAATTCTTTCCTCTCTACTTTGCCAGAGATCTCAGTTCGGCTACAAAATTCTCTGCCAGAGCTAAGGAAAATTTCTTTCTAAACAGCGACTGAAAAACAAGACTGTTTGCAATTTAGCTATTTGAAGAGCTGATGATAGACAAAAAAATATATGCCAGTAAAGGATACTGAACATTTTTCTTCAATGATTCTTAACTTTGGAGGAGCTGGCATCACTCTCAACCAGCAGATTTATACATAATATTCTGTACGGTTTGTAACAAAATTCTCATTTGCAATCTGCCAAGTGCTGGGTGACAGACAAACCTCAAATGTTTTTTCACAATATTTCTAAATCTGTTCTTGATTTAGTTATGTTTACAAGATAAAATTTTGTAAGTTCTCATTCCGTGCTGGAGTTTCTGCATATCAAAGTGTGAAAATACGGACTAATGACAGTTCCCTATGTTGCATTATAGCACTATATACTAATACGATGCTCACTTAAAAAATTGAGTGATTTAGCAACGAGGCAGAAGACTCAATTATACATGCACATTTATGTAAGAATACATTAGCCTTACAAACCATTTTACATGTCATTGAGAAAAAAACAACAACAAAAATGTACTGAATTTCACAGTTTGAAAAGTTTGGTTTGGTTTTAGTTTAATAAAGAGTCCCAGATAAACAACCTTATAGAGAAAACAGCTTTAACATTACACACAAAATTGATATGTAATTAATACACTGTTCAGATAGAACTATGTATCCTCTTTCACTCTCTGTTCAACACCTGTTCAGTCCTTTCAGAGTGGATAACATATAGGGGAAACTGTGCTGCAAACTAAGATGAGGAGGCCAACGTTCCTGTAATGTCCTTGTAATGGACTCCTACTATGGCCAGCTTTTAAGGCCACCGCTACCCACAGCATAAAAATTCAACAGTTGCAGGGCAGAACTATAAAACATTTCCCAGAAGTACAGCTGGAACAAGACCCTCATATTTCATCAAGGCCTATGGCATGCACTACCAAAATGACAGAATTCTGAAAGTGGCTATCTTCTGATATTTCTAGGCTGATTGGAAATACAAAAGTGATGAAACATGACCAAATTGGAGAAAAGTGGACAGACTCGATTCGATCTCCAACTGCTAAAGTTTAAATTAAATATATATATAATATATAAAATATATATATATATATCTTTCCGCTGAGTGCTGGGTTTAAGTACTTCACATCAGAATTAGTGAAGACAAGATCTGTGCAATGCTATTGCTTCTTAATTTTAAAAATGGTTACTTTTTGCATTTAAAGCAGAACTTTGAATGTTCTAGATATATAATACCTTCAGCTAGTATGGGTGTTCATATATATGCATGTCTGTTTTTGTGAAGGAGTCTAACACTGCTGTATATTTCATAATCAGGATCAAACCTATATAGAGAGTAAACCTTTAGAGCAGTGTTTTGAAGACTAGTAACTTGAGAACAATCTGTATCATCCTTAATACTATTTCTATTTGAAGAGAGAAAAAGCATTTTAAATATGTGGATAGATTGATTGAAAATAGTATAATTACAAATACAGTTGTGAAAGCTTGTGTGGTGTTATCAACAGTGAGGTCAAGTACAGTATCCATTAGACACAGAAAATAAACAGAAACTGCTTAAATAGCAAATAAAACATAGGCATAGATTTCCCTAGCTGCAAGCTCATTTCAAACCAAATATTTTTACAACAACTGACCTCACTATTCTTGGTCATGGATGATTCAGAGACACCACATTAAATATACAAATGTGCACAGTAGTGTAGTTTGAAATAGTACTATTAAATAAAATGGACAGTTATAATTTGAACTAGAAATGCAATGAAAATCTAAATACTTCCTGCCTCAGAATGAGAAAGGTCAAAAGGATCAATATCTTGCAGTGCTATGTAACATTAAGTTTCTTTCTAACACAAAGAAAGAGCTGGTAAAGGCATCACTGCAATCAAATCAGGTCCTTCTTTTTTGGCTGATATCAAAATTTATTCTGCTATCTTTTAATTCTGAAGCTCTTATCTAGTAGCGAGTCACAGAGGACTCATAGGTCTAAATAAAAGAAAGAGCAATAATTTGGGATACAAATATCTCTAGACTTTTCCCCAAACAAAATGTGCATGTTCATTGTAAAAAGAAATCCATTTGCTTTAAATTAAAACCATTGACATTTTTATTATCACATATGAGAAATATTATTTTTCAAGGAAATGTTAAAAAAAAAAAGTAATTTAATAGAGAAGTATTTCTCATCTTTTGATGTTTTATCCAGAAAAAACATGACAATGATCATCTTCACCCATTTTGCCTGTAGAAGAACCTAACAGTATCTCAAGGCCACAACAATACTGGAGGATTTTTTTCCTCTGATCTTCTAATCCCACAAGATACAAACAAATTGGACAAGTCCACATTTAGTATCACGGTAATCCAGAACCATCCACTAAATATGGATATGGAAAAGGAGGATGGTGGCTCATTGTAAAGAATGACGTCTCTGAAAAGAAATTCAGTTATGGAAGGCAGGAAACAGAAAGCCCCACACATCAGAAAGACAGTCAGAGACATACGGTAAGTTGCTTCTACATTGTGGAGCTGATGATTTGCATTACTGACAAAGGTTCTTCTGGTGTTTCATAAAGATCTTTCACCAGACAAACTCTCAGCATTTTTTATTTACAGCAGCTGCACCCCATCTTCTCCCAGGTGTGCTGAACTACTTTCCATCTAGAAAAAGGGAAAAGCTCAATTTTGAATGGCTTAGATACCACAAGTGGCGCACCAATATCTTGAGACAAGTGTATTTTACTTTCCATGTGGCAACTTTCTCTTTATTTATATTATTTCTTGTTTGAACACATTAGGTACTTCTTCTGTTCTACTTCCATGCAAATCTCATCTTTGTTTCTTTTCAATGGCATAATGTGTTTGGAAAGCTAGTTTTTCTTCAGGTATTTCTTCCTCACCCATCTATCACTATGTAAACAAGGTAAAATGACAGATTTATGGAACAAAAGGAATTAAGTCAGGACAAGAGAAAGAATAATGATCTCTTTTTACTTAGTATACATGACTGTTCTCCGATAATAAAAATAATGTGTTTTGGGGGGATTCACGGTTCAGAATGACTGAGCTTTTAATTGTGAAGATCTGAAATGAGGAAATAAAATGAGTTATTCCATAAATTTGTGTTTAAATTATGCTTCACTTTTTTTTTCAGAATGAACATTAACACAAAATAAACTAACAAGGCCTGCACTCAATAAACAGAATGTGGGATTTTTGTAGGGAGTTCAACTCCCACTAGAAGGTACATCACTTTCATGTGAGATTACATTTCTGAGTAAGTCATAGTAGGTGTAGATTCATTTCCAAGGAAATCTGAGTCAAATATTTACACTCTGAGATTTTATATTACTTAACTGTCTATGTGAACTCAGACAAATGCATCTGCAGTTCAGTTTCTCATTTATAAATGAGAGGAGAAAACGGTGCTTCCCTGTCTCACAGTGGTGTCAAACACACATTTTTAAGTGTTCAAAACTGGTCCAACAGTCAGGTTATCATTAATAATATGGGCTATATGCCATCCACAGGGAACTTGACAGGCTTGAGAGGTGGACCTGTGTGAACTTCATGAAGTTCAACAAGGCCAAGTGCAAAGTCCTTCATTTGGGCTGGGGCAATCCAAGCAAAAATGCAGGCTGGGTGGAGAATGGATTGAGAGCAGCTCTGGAGAGAAAGACTTTGGGGTGTTACTTGATGAGAAGCTTGACATGAGCCAGCAATGTGCACTTGCAGCCCAGAAATCCAACCTTATCCTGGGCTGCATCCAAAGAAGTGTGGCCAGCAGGGTGTGAGAGGTGATTTTCCCCCTCTGTTCTGCTCTCGTGAGACCCCACCTGGAGTACTGTGTTCAGCTCTGTGGCCCCCAGCACGAGAAGGACATTAGATTAGGACATTAGGATTATTAGAACAAATCCAGAGGAGGGCCGCAAGGGAGCACCTCTTCTGTGAATACAGGCTGAGAGAACTAAGGTTGTTCAGCCTGGAGAAGAGAAGGCTCCAGGAAGACGATCCAGAACCTAAAGGATTCCTATGAGAAAGCTGGTGGGGGGACTCTTTGTCAGAGAGTGTAGTGATAGGACAAAGAATAATGGTTTTAAACTAAAAAAGGTAGATACAGATTCTATATTTGGAAGAAATTCTTTGCTATGAGGGTAGTGAGGCACTGGCACAGATTGTCCAGAGAAGTTGTGGATGCTGCATCCTTGAAGTGTTTTAGCCCTGGTTGGATGAGCTCTGGTTGGATGAGCTTTGAGCAGCCTGTTCTAGTGGAAGGTGCCCATGGCAGGGGATTTGGAACTAGATGATATTTAAGGTCCCTTCTAACCCAAACCATTCTATGATTATATGATTCTATGTAAATAAAATAGCTGTGCAGTGAGAATGAGAAGATGTAGCACAATGCATCAGGATGGGGAGGTGACATTAGATCGGTAATAAATGTAAAAATATAGCAAAGCCTCTGAACTGAGGCTATGAATTCATATTTCTGTTCTTCATATTTGAAAATATGCTCACTTAGGAAAAAAAAAAAGATTGGAAAAGATGCTTGGTAACAAGGACAATTTAAAACCTACATTTCACTGAACACTTAACATTTTACTCCATTTGGAATATCAGTTTTCATAGTATTTCCAGCTAGTGTACATTTTTATTTAAATTGAATTAAACTGTTTAGCCACATGTGCATGCCAGTTTAAATAGTGCTGTTTGGAGAACATTATTTTCACCTTTATTGGACAAAAAGTATCATAGGAAGTTGCCTTCCCCTGGAAATTGAACCCAGTTGGAAATAAATGAACTGGTATACAGCCAGGCCTGGAAACTGTATAAAATAAAAATCTACTTAGCGGAGAGGTGCACATCTTTAATGCTTCAAAGTTGTTATCTTTTAAGAGGATGGAATGCTTTCTGGGACTGTATCCCATGAAAATAGCTGAACTTTACAGAATTCATGTTATAACTCTGCATGATTCCATAGATAAAACTGTTTTCTAACAGTATCCATTTGATTTTTATGGGTTTAAAATATTACTGTATCTCCTACAGTCTCCAGCCACTGTCAATGTCCCACTACAACACATTCTGTGTACCAAGAATGTAATAGTCCTGGTCTCATGCTTTTCAAACTATACACAGAGACAATGAGGAAAAGATACTTATCGTCACTGTTCATGTTTTGTTTGTGAATCAACTTCAGAGGGATTTTGATAAAGTCCTAGTTGGTTGGCTAAAAACACAACACAACTATTAAGATAGTATAGATCTCTTGACTTCCAGAGGTATTTACGTATCACATACTCCATGGAAATTTCCAAATAGCAGAAGCCACAGATTTCCCTGCAGAGTCTTATGAACAGGTCAGATGAAAAATATGGCTGACATTTGAGGAATTTGATGCTTGACAAATAGCCCTTAAGACTATTTCTCTGAAAGTTTGGAGAAACATGGAACACATATAGCAGAAATACATGTGCTGAAAAAGAGAAACATTTTCTTTATAAATGATGGGAAGTGCTTCACACTAAGAAATATTCCCCTCTGTTCTTCATGGTATTCCCTGTGCAGATTTCAGCTCAAGAACACCACAGGCTCTAAAACTGTCTGGTTAAATATATTTGTGTGGAATGTAATTAACAGCCTTCTAAATGTCTTCAGCTCAAGCTAATTTTATTAAATGTATTAACAGACTGTTCTCTCAGCCCTCAAAGTCCTCTGGAACACCCACCAAAAATTACATCCATCTGAACGCAAAACATGACTAGACCTTTAATATTTACTACTACTTCTTCAAGTAATCATAAAACAAAGAAACAAAAATGTTGCCTGGTGACCCTTTGGTTCCTGCATTTTCACATTTTCTAAATCTCTAGATACTCCCATTTGAAGTACCTGATTGTTTTACATAGGGCTGTCTGATGTTGCCAGAAACAAGTTTTTTAATTGACAAAGGAGAAAGGCAAGCAATTCAAAACACAGCAAAACCCATGAGTTGCCTGCATTCATTTGAGAAGAAGGAACAAATAAGTGCAAGTGACATTAATTATATCAGATCATTATAAACAGAGACAATACTAATTTCTATTGTTGAGTTGTTTGTTTGTTTGTTTGTTTGTTTTTTACTCAGTAACTAGCAGACAGAAGGTGAAAGGAAAAAAGTTATAGGAACTCTCAGTGTGGCTCCACAGTTTCTATCTGAGTAAAATTTAATTTAGATAGCCCACTCATTTTGTTAATAATGTATCATAAAAGAAAAGTTTATTAGATATTATACATGCATACAGTCTTCTGGAAAAAGACTTTGTCCCAAGGACTGTCTGTGGCAGAGAAAGGCTTTGCTTTTAACTTCTAAACTTATTCAAAGAAAAACATTACTTGCATTTAATGGTATGAGGAAAACATTTGCTTATTTTAGAAAATAAATTTGGATTAGCAGTTCATAAAGGCTTCCAATCAACATTTTGTAAAACTCATATCTTTATCTTTAAAATATTATATCTTTAAAATTCAGAGTTGAGGTTTTTCAAGAACAGATTCATTGGCAAAATGCTCTCACCCAGACACAAAAATGTGAGCGAAATTCTGATTCTGTTGAAATCAAGGGATTCCCATGATTTTTATCAAATTTCAGGAGGTAAGGGAAATTAGCCTTTCTCTGTAAATTCTCCCAACCCAGCCGAAATGGATGTAACACGCAGAAGTCACAAGTACTAGTGAAAAGCATATCAAAACTAAGCAAAACAGAAGAAATGGTACTCTACAACAAAACAGAGATGTGGAATACTGGCAAAGGAGGACCATCTGCTGTTTGCTTCAGATATTAATACATAGTTGGAAAATATAAAACCCATAGAATGATCATCTCTGTAGCCTAAGGCAGGAAATAACAAATAAATAAAAAAAGTTGCAAAGAAAGAATGGAATAAATGTCTCTCTCTCAAAAAGTTTCCTTCCTTTTTTTCTTCCTTTCTTATTTTTTAGAGACATAAGTAGCTGCTACAGATATCGGACAGTTGCCACTTGCTGCTATTACGCAGTAGCTTTTCCAACTGCTGTGCATAAGAACAGTGCTTATTGAACTGAATTTCAAAAATCATCTGGTGATAGTCCTCAGAGAAATCATAAGAAATCACTACATTATATATAACAGCTATAACAGCTGTTACATATATACATATATATAGTATATATACACGTACATATACTATATATATGTATACATATATATAGTGTGTATATATATAGCATACATATATGTAGTATAACAGCTACATCCACTAATATTTGAATTGAAACCAAATGTTTGTTAGTCAGTCCAGAAGTAATAGCATATAGCATGAATAAAATATTTTAATGATACTATGACTCTTGTTCTGCTGAGACCTACACTGTTTGTATTTTTTTTTCTGTATTCAATACTACTCAAGTGTTATAAGATGTGTCTCTAAGTATCTGAAAAGAGTTTTTTTTTTTCTCCCGAGGCTTTAAAAAAAATAAAATAAAAAAAAAAAGTAAAAACAAACAAACTATTGCCAACCACAGACAGATAAGCAAATGTTCAAATGTTTCATATTTCCATTCTATGTGGAGAGCTCTGCACTTATTAACACGTGGTATTTAATACTTGGGATTGACAAGGATCATCTGCATGAATACAAGGTCATTTTGCTTGTTTCTTTGCTTGTTTTGTCAGAATAAACTTAAACTGTATGCCACTAATATAGAGTATCATTGACAAGATTTCCAGGGGTGATTTTCTTTCTTGTATTGTCAGAAACAAACAAACAAACAAACAAAAAAAACACATTAGTTCAACACCCTTTACTGAAACAGCTGTAGAAAATCAGGCCAAATCCCTGCACAGCAAGCTAGAGATGTACACAAGCTATTGTAGGAAAAATAGCTGCAGACAATTTCCTATGTTATCTAACAGCCACGGAAATCTGGTACTTTTGTTTCTGAAGGTAACATGAAGATGATCACAAGCAAGAGAAATGCTGCAAATGAAGGAGGGATGCTGTTGGACTGCATGTTAAAATTACTTTAGATATTAATAAAGTGGGACAATGAGTCTCAAGCCAAGATTGTCAACATAAAACTGTGTTAATTTGTTTAAAAAAAAAATAATTATCAAATTCAACTGAAAGAAAACAGAGCAATGCAGTTGTTACTGGAGTTGCACTGCTATTTAGTGGCAAATAGCACACTACCTTTCTTATACTGTTATAATTAAGGCCTTATGACAGGCAAAAGGCACAAGTAAGTTAGAAATTGTATTTCAAAGTACTTCCAATATTTCAGGGATTATATGCTTCATATTTATTGAGAAGATTTTTGGTAGATTTTTTTTTTTCTTTAATACTCCTCCCCACTAAAACCAGACTGTCTTTTTTGGTCCAACTGTACAGACTTCAGAGAGGATCATAAACTATTTGAAAAATAAGGTGTTATATGTACAGGTTTTGTTTTCTCATATCCAGAGATTTCAGTGTTCTGGTCTACTGGACAATTAGTAATGTGCCCTTCCTAGTAGTAAACATTGTTTACATCTTTCCTACAGGGAACATGTTCTCACCTGTTTCTTCTGAAAACAACATACACATGCTTAAAATAAGTATCTTTATTTTCTTTTTAGTGTAAGGTAGAGTATATTGCAGGGAAAAAAACATCATGGTACAGGAGAACAGTGAATGACCTTGCTTTTTCTGATTGGGAGTCGTATTAGTTTTCAATAAAAAATAAGAAAAAAACAAGTCTGGCTGTACAAAGCCATGTACCTGGAAGATCAAAGTGCTCTGAAAAAGGTGACATGCTGAGAAAGGAGCTGGTCAAGAGACCACAAAACACTTCTCAGGTGAATCTATGATTTGTAACAAATATCATTTCTGAAATAGTGGTCGATGTCCCATGTAATTTTATTACACTCAGAGCAACAGCCTTCTTCCTTGTTTTCTTCTTTTACAGAATTATTTTCTTAGTACAGCATTATTCCATTTTTATTTAAGGGACAATTGTGCAGAATCTTTGGAGTTCATGGGTCAACAAATACCATAGGACTCATATGATCTTTCAGACCTCAGTGGAAGAGAAAACAGTGGTGGAAGTGCAAATACTGTGTGGCTGTACCACAACATTCTAGATGAGTCACATGAAAGTGTTTGCAGGTTGTATGAAGTTTGAAGCTTTCATTTCAATTTCTAATATGTTCAGATGAAAAGGCTAACTCTGAAGTTGAATATCCCTTTTTTATGTATGAATTCCAGATTTCTTAACATCAAATATATACACATATATCAGGCTAATAAAAAAATAAGAGAGAGAAATTTAGATTTTGAGAAAACTGAGAATATTTAGGTTTATCAAGAAACCACTTGAAAATACATGTAAGCCTGTGTTTGAAAAACACAATGCTTAGTTTCTGAAAGCAACTTTCAGACATCAGTGTGAAGATTTGTAGATGACTTTGAAAAAGTCCTTGGAGTTGACTTCCTAAGTGGTACACAGGAAATACTGTCAAGAAATATTGTCAGCCTACTCAGAAGAGACAGTGGAGAAATCCATCTTCAGACAATAGTTTATATTCTTAATACCTCCATTGTAACTGCATTCCTCCTGAAGATGTATATGGATGAAAGTAAACATGGACATTCATGTGTTTAATGTATGAGGTATCTGGAAAGTGTGAGGTATCTGGAAAGTGTTTTAAGATTAGTTTTTGAATGTTTTTCTACCCCAGCAGGAAATTTGTGCATGTTGTTTCTGTTTACATGTGGGCCTTCAAGCAGGATGCAACTGAATAATTACTCAGTCTTTATGAATGCCTCAGTGGCACTGCCTTCAGTAGAACTGTTTTACATTCCCCGCTTCACTTGGTATTTTACATAATTATATCAAATAGATATATTTGTTCTAAATTAAAAAAATAAATAAAATTGATTTTCTGTTCACCTCTTTGATATCTTTAATCAGCTTACTGAAGCACCATTAAAAATTAGAAAAACCTTAGGTTAAGACAGAGAGAAACAAATGTGGATGCTGTTTATAGACACACAACCAACAAGAACAAAAGATCTAGGGACTGTGAAAAAAACAACAACACAACAACAAAACTATTCCGTGACTCTCTCAACTCATAATTATTGAAAAATAACCCTCCAGTATGCCTCAACAGTAGAGGCCCAGAGAACAAACATTCCTCCTCCATTTCAACATCTCAGTCAGGTGATGTTAATAGTTAGAAGATTTAAGTTGTTTTAAGCATGCCTTTGAAAAATGATAACTAGCCCAGCAAAATACAGAAAGTGAGAAGTAGTACAGGAAATCTCTATGGACAATACTATTAAATAAATGAACAGATTAATAGTGTAACCAGCAGCAACATGAGAACTAAAGTACAGAGCAATTACAAATGATAACAAGAAACAATGCCATTAAATAATCCCTCTCTGTCGTCACACTTCAAAGTGTTTGTACAACGAGATTCATCAGTGTTTTATATGGGTTTCTAAGGAATTGTAATTTCAATAGGCTTGGGTGTTTATCTCCAGCTCCTTGAAAAATCTAGAAGTACAAGAAATATCATCTGAAGGTGAGCTGAACACAATTAAATAATGCCTAATCTCAGATTTTAGTTAGACTTCAATTTTTCTGATTTCAGGCAAAAGCTTGCATGAATGTAAAACGTGGTCTGTTTTATTTACAGATAAAACATTTGTTTTCAAATCAAGACATGTCATTTTCCTTTAAATCCTTGTATACAATCGAATTAATAATTCTCTGCTCATAAGAGTTCATCCAAACTCATTGTCAGAGCCCAAAATTTAGGAGAAAAGCCTAGTAGAGTCAATTTTCTCATCTGAGTAGAATCACTTGGAGTTTTCTTTGCTTCATCTTCTGCTATTGACTAGACCCAACAACACAGAAAAACTCTACATCACAACCAGGCCATGTCTGAAAAATGGCCATCCTTGCAGCTGAAAGGATTAGGGGAAAGGCAGACATTATTTTTACCCACTTCTTTAAGCTGTTATATGAATTGATGTAGTCTTTCCCAAAGACATCTCAGGTCTTGAGCAAAAGTTTGAAATAGATTGAATAGAAAGAATAGAATGAATAGTTTGAATAGAAAGTGGTGTGAAGAAATTTCTGTCAGAAATGTACATAGCTGTATCAACAGAAATAATTGGTACCCTAATTACTTTAATCATATGACATTTACAGTACTGTGGAAGAAACAATCAGGTTGTCTAGAATACTGATTTAAACTATCACATTGTACCGTCTTAATTACAACCTGTTTTTTTTTTCTTTCTTCCTAAGTCCCTCCCTATCCCCACATCACCCCCAAATTATATGCACTAAGAAATAGCTATCTCAAAGAACTGACTTCACCCACCCCCAGAGTTTCTCTGTTACTACAATAGAAGAAACGAACAGATTAAAAAGTATTATTTTAACAGGTCACTTTCAAATTGTACTCCAGAGGGCACACAAGGAAGAATGGCAAATGGCCATCCAAAGAGTTGCCAAATATCATTAATCAATGCAATGATGTGGCAACACTGAGAACTGTGACAGGCATGATTTAATCTATTGTTTGGTAATCAACCTCATCTATGGACATTCTTTAATTGTTATAAATTCAAGAATCATTGTTAGTCTTTTAGAGCAGAACAGTAAGAGTGTCTCACTCAATAATCACAAATTGCTCTTTTCTTCAGTCAAAGAGGTAACCATTTCATGATTAGTTGAGAGAACAGATTATGTCAGCTGGACTTAACAGTGCATGCTTTGTTTCAATGAATACTACTTTCCTCCAATTTACCCTCACAAATCTCGATGCAGTCTTCACATTGGGACTTGCTCACTAGAAGCAATAGATAATAACGTCATTCATCCACTGTCTGATTCTGATTTAATAATTAGAATGGCTTACCCCCCAGTTAAAGGGCAATGTTACTTCCACTGTTTATTGTTCTTATGATTTATAGCCTAGTACTATAAAATACCCAAAGTTAAATACAAAACAAAACAAAACCTTTCTCAACAGTATGCAATAGTTAGTAGATTACTTCATACTTGACCTTATCTTCTGAATGAAAGCAAGTTATCCATGTGAAGGAGTGAATCATTTTGTCTGTTTTAGAATGTGCACACTCAGAAGTTTTACATTATTCTGAATTTATCTTAAAAGTAGCTTTAAGGTAACTCTCATTTATAACATTTCAGATTGCAAATTAGAAACCTATAAAACTAGATAATTTCAAAGACTGAAAAGCTAACTCCCAAATAAAATGGGAACACCAGTAAGAAATACTAGCACTTGTTCAGATAATTCAGATGCAGTTATATATGTGTAAGTTAGAAGACCCAATGAAACCATCTTTTGTTGGCAAAATAAAATGTTTTCCTCTGTTTTCAGTAGCACAGCATATCTATTCAGCTTCTAAATACCATTTTTTTTTTTCATAATTGTTGCATTATCTGAAATATTTGTATTACTTCTCAAATCACTCGTAAAAGTAAATCAAAATTGTTATCTGCCTCTGAGGCAAATTAGGATTGGAAAACTATATCACCTTTCTTTAAACTCTTGCTAGTTAAAATATCCCTGTAGTCATTCTGTGTTCCTACTTTGAGACTTGAGGTTTGAGGAGATTAAAATGAAGAGAGAAGAAAAGATCTCTGCCTCATGAAAACTTGAGCTAGTAAGGCTGGCTGCTACAGTGAGATGCTGGTGACTTCAGGTTAGATACTGAAGGGTCATACTGTTATTTAAAGAGTTGCACTACAATTTAGAAAACATTCCCTCCTGCCTATCATCTTTGCCCAAGATGCACAGTTTGGGTCCTGTGCTGTACACTTGCAATTTTTCCATTTCTGGACACAACCTATAATGCACACAGCTTTGTAAAACCTTTGTTTTAAGGTTTGTAAAAAGGTTTTACAAAAAGTTTTTTTGTTTGTTTTTAATGTAATTACCTGTAAATCTCTACAGGAACAACAATTTCTCCACTTTTGCACTTGTACACTCCCACCCACAATACCTCATATTTGAACCATATTGCTTATCAATCCTAATCAGGGTTACAGGATATTTCTGTGAAATTCCATGTGTTAAGTCACAATCATTAGTATGTTTTCTGGTCTGGTTAACAAAATCCTGCATGTGCCAAAAATTTATAGGATTTTTTTTGTATAATTTTCTAAAACAGCCTATAATCTGTGTTTACACTGTAGAATAGATGTGCTCCCTGGTATGCCCTGAAACTTGAACTTACACTGGGCATATCCGCAAGAGACTGGGGATGTGTACATTCTGCAGCATTTCTTGAGTTCTGATACATTTCTATAGGCCTGCCAGTCCAAACAGCTGAGTGTATCTGTGGACTACAAAGTTTACTTGTTTTTTTGTAAGATGGAATAATTTTTTCAGGGCTTCACAGTGCTGCTGAGTGAACTTTTTCAAAGTCATTTTAAATCTGTCCTATTATAATCAACGCTGGGTTTTTAAAACTAGAAGTAACTGCACTGATACACACACACACACACACACACACATATATATATAAACAAACAAAATCCCACAACAAACCAAAATGAACAAACAAATAAATAAACAAAAACACAAGAGACAAATATAGTAGAATGAGGCCTTACTGTCATATGCCAAAGGAGGATCAATTCATTTGCCTAAATATTGGTATTTAGCTCTCCTTGAGATGCTCTGGTATACCTGAGACATCCTAGGGCAATCAGACATAGCACAGAATCTGCAGAAAATCTGCCCTTTGCAGCAGCAGCTGAGATCCAATAGGGATAGCCTAAGCCATGATGTGAATATATTTAGGGAACAAAATCAAGCCTCAAGTGTTGATAGTCTGTCAAATACAGACAGAATAAAAGACAAACTTTACGAATCATATTGTGTCATTAGAGAAGCAAATGGGAAATAGGGGCTGATTTATTCTTTGAAAACAATGTGAATTGCATGGAAAGAGGTAAAAAGCCAAAAGAATTCAGCTTCTGAAATTTGTCAGTTTGTCAGTTATTGGAGAAAACAGAAAAAAAAATAAGGCACATAGGCTTTTTGTTTTCTTGATATATCTTGATATATATATTTTTTTAAGAGATTAGTGAGACAGTAGGACATTCTCTGTGACAAGCATTTCTGATAAATACATTAATCAAATTAGCTGTTTACATCTGTTGGATGAAAATGTAACAAAATCCAGAGTTGTTGCCAATTGTAAGGAGCACATCACAGACTTGGAACTTTTATTTCTTTTAAAGTTGTATACAGTTTTAAACTACTATTCTGATTGGTTTGGTGCTTTCTCGAAGCCGTATACCTCCACTGTTCTGTCAAGGAAGTGTATGAATATAGATGCTGAATACTACATATATATATTACCATCCTATAGGAAACTTTTTATGGTAGCTTAGATATTCACAACTTGCATATAAAGATTTTGGAGAGCAGAAACAAATACAACTTCTACCGTTTTATGTTGCTGAGATCCAAGTATATTCCTGAAACAAATTGAAAAATTTATT
Organism: Anas acuta; assembly: GCF_963932015.1. Lineage (NCBI taxonomy): Eukaryota > Metazoa > Chordata > Aves > Anseriformes > Anatidae > Anas > Anas acuta. The sequence continues at coordinate 97,507,176 of NC_088979.1, read as the reverse complement.
GATCCACAGACTAGGTAAATTTGATGTTTGTCAGAAGATGGTTATACACATTGGACAGTGACACAATACATTGTTTTTGTCCCCAGACAATGGCATGGCTAATAAGACTATGTGTTGCTTTTCATTCTAGAACTTTTAAGCCTCAAAATTATTGTATAGTTTTTATTATGTATTACTTCTCCTCCCTGGCTCAATTTCAAAGGTACATTTAATACAAGTCCTTGGATTTGTGATTAGAAAATGTTAAAAACCTAAGAAGAGAATTGGCAATATATAGGGAAGGAAAATAATAGTATTAATCACAGAATCGTTGGGATTGCAAAGGGTCTCTCTCTCCCACCTACTCTAGAAGAGTCAGATAGACCAGGTTCATGTCCAGTCAGGTTTTGAATATCTCCAGGAATGCATACTCTCAGCAACATGTTCCAATGTTTGACCAAATTCACAGTAACAAATAAGTGCTTTTTTTGTGTTCAGATAGAATTTCATGTGTTTTGGTTTGTGCCCATTATCTCCAGTCCTATCACTAGGCATCACTGAGAAAAGTCTCTCATCTTCATTTTCCTCAAGTAGGTTTTTATACACATAGATAAAATCTTCCTGAGCCTTCTCTGTTCCAGACTGAACAGTCCTAGTGCTATTAGCTTCATAGCAGAAATGCTCCATTTCCTTATTCACCTTTATGGCTCTTTGTGATACTCTCTCCAATACGTCACTGTCTTTCTTACAAGGGGCAGCCCAGAACTGGACCCAGCATTCCAGGTGTGGCTTCAACTGGGCTCAGCAAATGGGAAGGATCACCCACCTTGATCTTCTGTCTAATGCAAACAAGAATACTGCTGGCTTTCTTTACCTTGAGGACACATGGCTAGTTCATGGTCAGATTGCTGTCCACCAAAACACCAAGGTCCACCTCTGCAGAAATACTTTTCAGCTGGTCAGTCCTGAGCCTGTACGGGAGCATGGGGTCATTTGTCCCTAGGGGCAGGACTGAGCACTTCCTGTTCTTGCATTTTATGAGATTGCTGCCAAACCATTTTTCAAGCCTGTTGAGGTCTGCCCAAAGGACAGCACAGCACTGTAGTGTATTGGCCACTTCTGCTTTTCCATCATCTACAAAATTGCTGAGGGTGTACTCTGCCCCATCCTCCAGTCCATCAGTAAAAGTATTAAAAACATTTGCTTGACTCTCAATCCCTAGAGTGCGCCACTAATGACTGGTCTCCAGCTGGTCTTTTTGCCACTGGATACAACCCTCTGGACTCAGCTATTCAGCCAGGCCTCACTCCTTCTCATGCACTTACCTAACTCGCACATTGTCAGTTTATCTATCAGGATAATAATAGAAACAATGTCAAAAGCCTTACTAAAATCAAGGTGAACAGCATCCTATGCTCTTCTCATATCCATCAAGCTAGTCATCTTATTGTAAAAGGTTATCTTATTGTAAAAGGTCATCTTATTGTAAAAGGTTATTGGTTTGGAAAAGCACAATTTCCCCAATGTAAATCCATGCTGATTACTCCCAATCACCTTCTTGTCATTTATGTATTTGGAAACACGTACCAGGATTAGTTACTTCATCACCTTCTCAGGGCTTTCAGACTTGCAGTGTACAGAAGTGTTGGAAAAACAAACAAACAAAAACACAGAAAACCAATGATATAATTTAGGATATACAAAATGCAAAATATAACTAAATTTTGAGACTACCATCTTGTTTTTTTTTGTTTTTTTTTTTTTAATTTATTCTGAGTTGTATATTATTACCTTCCTTTAACCTAACTTTCTTAGTTCTTTTTGGTTCAGATCAGCTTATTACCAAGAAAGAGTTTTTAAATTTTTATTTTTTAGTTTTTTAAGGTGGCCAATTATCTGCAAATGGACTGTGAAAACCTCGATGCAAAGCATTGGATAATTGCCATTGTGCAAAATTCACATCAATATACATTGTATATGTACATCAATATACATGTATACATCATGAATGTCAATATACAAAATAACATTAAGCTGTAACCTATTGCATGATTCTGAAACATCAGTAGATGAGAAAATCTTTTATCAGATCATGTTTCCTTGAACATATAATTCAGTCAACTAATGTTATCAAACTTCAGCAGAAGCATGCCAAGGAAGAAAAAATCTTCTCTCAGTATTATCATATTAGTTTTAAATGGCTAAAAATTACAGTGTCAAGGAGGATGATCTGCCAGATGGATCTGCCAGATCTAAAACTGTACTCTGTCTGGTAAGATAGGAATGGTTTCTAACTTAGATAATTTAATTATAGCAGTATATATATATTTGAGAAAGCAGAAAAAAAAAAAAAAAAGCATAATATGTAATGGCATTAATATTTATAATGGGAATTATTTATAATTCCCTCAGCATTACAGCCTGAAGATAATTTAGTAATGAGTCAAACTGTCTCTAGTGTAAATCAGGAATCAAATGGCAGATGAACTGTTTTTGAAGAACTGGAAAACTTGACATATCTGAAAAGTGCTACAAGGCCTGAATGGTGTGAATAATGTTTAGTTTGCAGCTGTTGTGAATCCAGTTGGACTGGCAACACATCTAGTGCTAGCGTTACCACCCTCTTGTGATCTAATTTATTTACCATCTGATGAATATCATTATAATGGGCCCCTCGAGACATTTCTGTTTTCACTTAATCAAGAAAAAGCAATAAAATATTTCTCAGTGGACCCCAGTTATGCATTACCACCCATTTTTTTGTTTTTGAGGTATTATTGAAGTTCAGAAATTCCCATCATATTTGCATCCCACAGAGGTACACAGACGGTTGGATCTAGTTTTCTGTGAACAGTCGCAACTAAAAACTGTGGCTTTAACACTTCAAGAAGATCCACTGCCTTCCATGTTTAATGTTGCATCAATGATCGCTGGCTGCTAATGATGACTGTATGCTCCATTCTAGTAATGTGAGAGGAAGAAAAGAATGTGTGCATCCCACTATTATCCTGGTCCATCATCTGTAAGTAACACAGCTATGACAAGTACACCTGGCGTTACATCTGAGCTAGGGCAATCCCAAACAGAATTACAGGGTAGGTGGAGAATGGATTGAGAGCAGCCCTGAGAAGAAGGACCTGGTGGTGTTTGTTGATGAGAAACTTGACAAGATCCAGCTATGGGCACTTGCAGCCCAGAAGGACAACTGCATAATGGGCTGCAAAACAAAAAAAACAACAACAACAACAACAACAACAAAAAAAAACAACAGAGAAACAACAGAGTGGCCAACATGTCAAGGGAGGCAATTCTCACCCTCTCCTCTGCTCTCATGAGACCCCACCTGGAATACTGTGTTCAGCTCTGGGGCTACTAGCACGAGAAGGACATGGAAGTATTAGAACGAATCCAGAGAGCACCGAGGGAGAACCTCTTCTGTGAAGACAGGCTGAGAGAACTAGGATTGTTCAGCTTGGAGAAGAGAAGAGTCCAGGGAGACCTTATAGAAGTCTTGCAATACCTAAAGGAGACCTATGAGATGAGAAAGCTGGGGGAACAATGGTTTAAAGAATAACAATAACAATAACAATAATAATAAAAAAATAAAATAGATTTAGATTAAATATTTGAAGAAATTCTTTGCTATGAGAGTAGTGAGGCACTGGCACAGGTTGTCCAGAGAAGCTGGACATCTCTGGAAGTGTTTTAGGCCAGGTTGGATGGGGCTTTAAGCAACCTGGTCTAGTGGAAGGTGTCCCTGCCCATGGCAGCGGATTTGGAACTAGAGATATTTAAGGTCCCTTCTAACCCAAACCATTCTATGACTCTATGATTCTATTATTCTAAGTGCAATCTTTTGGGTTGTTTCGGGTCATCTAAGTGCTGACACTTCAGAGAGTGTTAAAGAGCCCTCTAGATGGCACCCAGATTGACAGGAGGTGTTTTAGCACACCTTGGCATTCAACTCACCCAAGCAACCAAGGAATAGGACAGCATATATCTCAGGCCATGGAAATCAAGCCATCAGATGGAAATCTTTGGTGAATAAAGAATGCAGCTAGAAGGGGATATCTGAAGTAATAACCCTCAAAGGATGTGCTGCAGACCAGAAGACTTTAAAAACAGGGAACACATTCCAGCAAAACAGGCAAGACTGGGGAAGCAGCTGTGTTCTACCTATTTATTAAAAGTTGTCTATTTGTTAAAATATTTAACTGAAGAAATTGCATTGAGAAAACTGCAATGTCTCCCATTCCCCAAAATACCATGCTTGTATGTGTCAGTATATTCAATGGAGCTTTGATATGTAGTGAAAGAGGAAGAAAATTATATGCATAATTAATAAGCTATTACCAATTAATTTCATCCAAAACCATAGGCATTTAGCTTACTGGCTTGATTAGAAATATTTAAATAATCCCCATATATACCCCAAACTGAGTAATTGCAATTTTAGTAGGTCTAGAAAAAATAAGACCTTAACTGAATAGGCATAGACATTACTTTTGAGGTTAACATGTTTTATGCTTAACGACCCTACACTTCCTTTAATGACACTCCTTCCACTACCTCCAATTCTCAAATTATGCAAAAGTTCCACTACCTTCATGATTTAGGGGAAGACATCAGTACTTGTCATGACACCACCACCAAATCAGAAAAACACTTAGTCCTGTTCCTATAAAATTCTGTCTCAAATGTTGCTACCATGCAAACTTAGGAAATAACTGTTCCCAGATAAGTTATTAAAAAGTTGTTAATTAGTTTGATATGTTTTCTAGGTGTTCTTTGCTGAATCAGCTGCGTGTAACACTATAACTCCAGAGACACACAAACTTAGAGCACAAATAGGAATATCATTAGCTAAAAATGTTACTCAGTTTAGCAAAGGAAGGAGTGAAAAGTCAAGGGTCAAGGTGCTTATGCTTATTTTGTTGAAAGGACACTGAGAAAAGGAATCACTGGGAAAAGGAGACTGGAAGACAAAAAAAGACGGAAAAGTGAAACAGACTGATGCAGCTGATCTTGGGTTTAGTGTTTACTAAATTCTGAATATTTGACTTGCAATCCTAATATACTGTTTGGATAAATAATAATAATAGTAAGGATAATAATAATAATAGTAAAGATACATTTAAACACTAACAACTGAATGAATTTCTTCTGTATCCTATGAAAGAGTTACAGCATTTGTAAGTAGTATAAGAACTGTTACCATAGGGTTGGACAAGGTCGACTTTTCAGTATAAAAATTATTATTATAGCTTGTTGATTCTGTTGCATCAATGATGATTCTGTTTTTCCAAGGAAGAGAGCATTAGACAGACATTTTTGTTAAAATTCAGCAGAAGTTAAAGAGGACTATACGGGACTAAGAAAAAATATATAAACCAATCCACCTCATTTAGTGTGAGGAAAAATCATCACATAGTAGATGTTAAAAGATGCCTATCGAAGATGTTAAAAAAAAATAGAGTACACTAAATAAAGTACAGTTCTTAAACATAGAATAGTACCAGCTCATTAAACTACAGGCTTGAATTAGTTATGCTGCTTTCAAATCTGTGATTTTACTTATTTATTTATTTATTTATTTATTTTAAGGGGTATTCTGAAAAAAAAAAATCATGAATATTACTTCTGTATCAGAAAAATAAAAGTTTTGAATGGTGATTACATAATGAGTACGTGTGATTATATAATGATAACCTGAACATATAAATTCTTCATATAAATTCACTTCTTTCATCTGTGAGATACAGGTTTCTCACCCTGTAGCTTGAAGAAGTACATCAGGGTTCTTTACTCATTACTTTCCTTTAATGAAATGACTTCAGTGTCATCCGGCATCTGAATGGGCTCTGACATACAATTTATTTATTGTATTTTTTTTTCTGAATTCATGGAGAATATCTCAAATACTTATAATAAAACCCATTTTCTCATAAATATCTTTTTAAATGTTTTTAACTGTGACTCACCACAGATACTGAAACATCGATTAAGAAGGGATGAATGAATTCCTCTTTCATTCCTTCCCATTTAGAAAGAAGTTTCTGGGATTGTTTGAATCAGGATCCCTCCAAATTAAGAACTTCCCTTTAAAAAGGAAATTATCCTTTTGTAACTAAATTATGACTTAATGAACAGTTATTGGCAAGCTTTTACTGTAGCTAAAAGTCATATTTTCCTCTGAACACAGGAAGAGAACTATTAGACTTTCTGCTTATATAAAATGCCCCATAAAAACAAAAGCCATCTAGAGCTGTCTAAAAAGTCCTAAGCATTGGTCCATACTTGGAAATTAAATTATTCAACAGATGCTGCAGTTGTACTTATTTCTTACAGCAGAGCTATAGAGTTTCTGGGACAACCTGATAACATTTTAAAGCATTTTTTATTCACTGTATCTTCGAGTAAAAGAGGAAGGGGTGCTTTTTTTTTTTTTTTTTTTCTTTTTTCTTTTTTTCATCCAAGTGGTAGCTTTGTTTGAAAATGTGGATGCCTTCTTATTTCTTTCCTTCAGCATTACAAGCTATACTTTGCTGTGGATACAGAGATTTGTTATAATTTTCATTACTATATCATGAACGGGCAAACTTCTCAAGGAGACAAGGATGGTGAATTTTAGCTAGTTCCATCAATAAACAGTTCTTCAGAGAAAGAAAGAGAGAGAGAGAGAGAGAGAGAAGTGGTTTGTTTGTTTATTTCTTTGTTTCTTTTTCAAATAATTTATGTCATTTTTAATTTTTTCATGGAGATCTCTTTGGTTTAAAAGTATTTCTTTCCTTTATTACTTCTGTTGAAGACATTAAGTGTTGGAGAACACAATCTGAATGCTTTCCCTAACATATTTGTTGATGAGTTCAAGTTCTAGTATACTATGTTACTGTCCTGGTACATTTCTAAATGCAATAAAAGTAATTTTAGTAGAGGTAAGGATTAAATATTTACAATAATAATATATATCCTCATATCAGAAAGAAACTGATGATGGTGTCACTCACAATGAAAACTAAATTCAAGCATTTTGATATACGTATAAGAAAGTAATGGAAATCTATTTAGAAAGCCTGGATGCTGCATTAGGACAAAAATATTGCAAATTTTTATCACCACAGAATTGAATTTACATGGTAGCACAGCTTTATACATTTTAACTGCAGCCTGTAGTTTCTGGGAAATCAAACTGAATACATAGAGTATGATAAACAGGGAGGTATTTACAGTGTAGACCACATTCAAGACCAAACGTGTACAGAAGGAGAATGACGTAGACAGATGACCTGATAGATCACATTCAAAGTCACAACAGTAAGTCCTAGGAAAAAGAGGCTTTTAATTTTAGGGGAAAGTTACTGCCAGAAACTTCAGTTCTAAGTGATGCTTTAAAGTCAGATGCTTATGAATTTGCTGTATAAGTTCTGTGTCCTGATGTTTCATTCTGCACAACTACAAGACATTTAAGTGGTTTTGAAAAAAAGCAGCTACAGAAATTTTTGATGGCTGCTGAGGTTTTGTAAAACTGCTTACATCGATCTGCTGCCCAAAATGTTAAATCACTGAAGTTGTGTTAGAGATGATTCACATCTTCAGAGAAAACATATAGTGGGCCAAAGTCACACTTTGTGCTACTCAAATGAAATTCTTGAAGTTACATGGGGAATTATTTTTTGTTAATCTTGGATAAAACTATTCATTTACATTAAATGTTAATTCAAAAATAATAAAGGAGAAGGATAACATTATAGCTTGAAACCTTTGGGCCCACAGGCCTGATTCCTTCAAGAACATCATGAGATCATCTGTACAGTTGGTTTATAGAAATTAAACAAATTGACTTCAACCTATTGCCTTGGAAACTACAGTGCAGTGGAATCCTCCTCATCATAGCCATCAGTGATGAGTGACTTTGGAGACTGGTCACTACTGTGGGAAGTTGATCTTAAACATATCTTGTGCTTTTAGGAAAAAGGAGGCAGATAACACAGGAAGGTGATAGAACAACTGTCTTAATGAAACATAGGTTTCTGAGGCATTCAGTGTCTCTGTGTATGCTGTAGGATACACTGGCTGCCAATCACTAGCTTGCACAGTGTTAGGAATTAATTAGTCTTGCTCTGGTAGAAAACTTCACCTTTTGACCAGAGCAAATATATTGAAAGTGAAATATAAAAAGTAATTCACTTTTAGCACTAAGGAAGACTCATTGCCCCTTATGCAAAATAAAGGGTTTCCTCCTGCAAGCATACTTCTTGAAGAAATCCACACAATGTGCAGAATCACTTCTTAGATGGTGCTTCCCACACCAGTGTTTGGTTTTATAACAAAGCAGTTTGAAGATGCTTTATGGAAAAAAAGTTACCCTGCTGAACATAGCAGCTTGTTCAGGCCCAACATTACACATCAAACAGGGGTCAGCACCTGGAGAAAAGAGTCCAGGGAAAGTTCTTTTGCTCTTGTCATGTGGTTATTACCAGAAATGTGAAGATTGTAAAATGCCGTAAGTGTTTGGTTCCACTCCCTAATCTCCAACTAATCTTTGCAGGCATTCAAGTAACACATTTAAATAACAAAACCTTAAAAGAGTGCATTTTGATTTTTATTTTCAATCAACTATGTAGATACTGACAGGATGAGACAAAATGATAGCTATGGTGTATCTGGTACAAAATAAGAGTTAATTGGGGTAATTGGGGTGGTTGTTAAACCAAAACATACTGCAGCCTTTAACAGGCACTTTGGTCACCCCATGGCAGGCCAAACCTGAAACATTCACGTCAGTTCTTAGCATTTCAAACATCTTCACTGGGTTGCCTCCCTGGTTTAAGAAGAACATGGATTTTATTATCTTTTTTTTTTTTTTTTTTTTTTTTTTCTTCTCATCATTCACAAGCCCACACAAGCAGTAAGTAATTCACCCAGACAGGAAACATTCTATTGTGTGGGTCAGGTCATTTAGAAATGATTCATTTGTACCTGAGTTCAAAGCTTCTGGCTTAGACCTATGGTGCATTTTAGTCTGTATTCATTCTTGCCTCAGACTTCTGTGCTCAGTGCAAATAAGCTGCTAGAGCAAATATTACAAAAGTTCAAGTGCCTGCAAACTTACTTGAATTTAAAAGTCTCATCTGGGATATATGAAACAGAAAGATTTATGTATTTATTTATTTTGGGGGGGAGGCATTATTAATGGGTTATTAATGCATGCAATAAAGACTCCTGTGAGAAAACTTCTTTCTGCCTGGAAACAAGGAGGAAAAAGACTTTCCCACTGCATGAAAATATTTGAGATCACTCCTTCTCTCCTCCCATCTCATATTATTGTGCATCATGTTAAAAATAATAATAAAAATAATAATCCCTTGGAAGTGGAATGTAAGAGAAAGGTAAGAAAAGTAAAGGAGAGAAATCTGTACTCCCTAATGACCCAAAGGTTATAATATTACATCTAGTTTCTGATGTAACTCTCTAAGAAAAAGCAAAAGCAAAATGCTCAAACCCAAATTCATCTATGTATTATTCATATTAGTGCTTTTCTGGATCAATAAATATATAATTTATCCAGGCATAACATTTTGAACACAAGAGACTGAAGAAAAGTCCTCAGTCCTCAAACCACAGTACCTTGGTTGTCTCACCTACTAAGAAACAAGACAACATAGTCTACACCAAACTTGCTTTGCTGTTATTAATTACCTGAGTTAATTATTTTATAGAACACTCTGCAGCAACCTGAGCTGCTGTAAAAGTGTCCATATAAAAGTGCCTTTTTGACCATTTTGTTAACAACTTCAAAAATTGTCAGTAAATGATAAAACAAGACGGAAATCTTGCAATACTGAATACATTACATAGAACAAACTAATCCTCCTGGATCATTAATTAACTAATCCTCCAGGTCATTAAAGTTGTAAGAATTCACATGAAAGATCACCATCAGGTGGACAATTAGTATCAGTAAATGGTATAGGACTTGGAAGTGACAAATATGGAACATCATCCTCTATCCCTGTTCCCAATTTCCAACATTATTTTGCAAAGCAGTATGAAAAGAGCTGAAATCAGCTGGAATTGGAAGGCCTGTGGTCAGACCATGGGGTCATTTCATGCTTCTTCTTGGCTGGTCACTCAGCCAAACACACAAGGTTGGGAAGCAGAGCTCAAGACAAAAGACCTTACTTGAAATGCCATGCAAACTCTGAAGGGCAGAAACAAGATCCTCTCTGGAAAATTAGTATAGGACCATCAGAGAAGAATGAATGGAAAGAATATCTCTGAGGAGAGTCAGAAAAATGTATTTGCTCAGGCAGATGATGTGGTGATCAGGCCCAGTCAGCATGGGTTCATGAAAAGCAAGTCCTGCCTGACCAAGCTCATTGCCTTCTATGACCGGGTGACTCACCTGTTAGATTAGGGAAAGGCTGTTGAGGTAGTCTACCTAAACTTCAGAAAGGCCTTTGGCACGATCTTCTACAGTATTCTCCTGAAGAAGCTGGCAGCCCATGGCCATTGGATAGGCACACACTTCACTGAGTTAAAAATGGGCTGGATGGCCAGGCCCAGAGGGTAGTGGTGAATGGAGTGAAATCCAGATGGCAACCACTCACCAGTGGTGTTCCCCAGAGATATATTTTGGAGATATATTTTGGGGCCCATCCTCTTTAATATCTTTATTGGATGAGGGAATTGAGTGGGCCCTCAGTAAGCTTGCAGATGATACCAAGCTTGTGGGAAGTGTCTTCCTGCCACAGTATAGGAAGGCCCTGCAGAGAAACCTGGACAGGATGGCTTGATGGGCAGAGACCAATGGGATGAGGTTCAACATGTCTAAGTGCCGGGTCCTGCACTTTGACCACAACAACCCCATGCAACTCTACAGGCTTGGGGAATAGTAGCTTGAAAGCTGTGCAGAGGCAGAACAATGTCGCAGCCTCCTCCGTGTTTCCTCAAATACTGGCTGTATTACCTTTTTTGCACAGCCTGCACAACCTTTGATTCATTTCCAATTATTACCGAGTTTGGATCCCTTTGCATTATAGATTTCACAAAAAACGGACAAAAATGCTCAAGTATTAAAACTGAAGTGCATTATGGTAACACTATATCTGCACTCCATTCCTGCCATATAAAAGAAGTGTACCTCAAACCGACTAGTGAACTAAGCGAAGAAGAAAGCTTCCTTGTCACTCACCACCCACAAGTCTCTATGGCACCGATAATATTGATAAGGACAAACTGATTGAGAAATAAGCATGTTAGAGGAGTCAGATAACTGAGGATGAGCAGATAAGAGACAAAAGCAAGCAATATTTATTTTTCAGACAGTTTTTCTCTAAGAAACTAGGCTGGGTCATGGGGGTATGTATTAAGTTTCTGCCTCATCAGGCAACTTCTGGTGTACTCTCCATAAGTAAACATAAACTTCAGGTTTCTACCATGTGACATCTAAAAAAGGAATCCTGATATTGATAGGATTTATTTATTTATTTATTTATTTATCTAAAAAAAACAACATAACAGACCTCCAGACCTCCAGACCTACTATTGAGGATTGGTGATCCCAGAAATCTCACAACAAAACTGGAAACGCAAGGGCTACATGAAGTTAAGCAAAAGAGAAGCACTTTCTCAAGGTCAAAAAGCCTTAAGCCAACAACAGGTAGATCCAGAGTTTGAGCATGGCCATTCTGGCTCCAATCCATGGACAACACTTCCCCCAGCCTGAGGATTTAAAGCACCAGAAAGGAGGTTCTACATCCCCACTGAACATCTGTTAGTGCTAAAAGGTGGTACAGTCAGAGGAGACTTGAGGTTTTACCTCCAAGAACTGCTATTGTGAAGTTTCTCCATGATGGGCTCTTCCAGTCTTCAATGTGTGCAACTGTTTGAAGCCACAGAGTGTGGGTCTAAATACAAGTTACTGAAATCCCAAGAAAAGGTCAGAGTGTTTTACTCACAGATGTTGTTCTGGAAAAGGTGTTTCATTGGTTAAGTGTTTGAGCCAAATAAAAAAAAAAAATCCATTTGGCTAAACTTTTAATGAATATTACCAAGGGATTTCATATGTTCTCCTGTAAAATGATATATCCAGCTGTTACCTGCTAACTATAAATATAGCTTTCAGTGCTGAACTTTGAAAAAATATTTCCTGGGTGGCAAATTTGACCTTCCAAACTGGGGAGCATCTGGGGAGTAAACAACCCACTTTTCTGAGCTCGACCATCAAAAAAACTTTCCTTATCAACTATCACAAACTGAGAATATTCACTTTAGATTCAAATTTGTGTAGTTAATGGAGTAAATATGCACCTCATGTATGCTTACTTAAAAGTTTGATGGGAAAGTAATGTTTTTCCTGATTGCAGGAAAAGAGCAGTCAACCATGGTGTGGGGGAGGAAACGGCTGATCTGGTAAAAAACAAACTGATATTTAAGAGCACTTTGTATTGACCTCAGTTTCCATCCAAAATACATGAGTACTGGCAAGAGTGTACTGAAGTGTCCACTTACTGCACCATAGGATAAAATCAGTTCATTCTGAAGTAACTATTTCATTCCTCTAATAAGCTGTGTTATAGTGTTTTGTCTTTTATAGATTAAAGACATCTGAATTTGCTGTAGAAAATCCATCTCAGTATTTCCCTTTGCATTCAATTCCTTCTTCGCTTCATTTTTGATGACAAGCAGACTGACGAAAAAGAAAGCAACAAGTACAAAAGGTCTTTAAAACACACTGTTCTGATTATGGATGTGCTTGTGACTATGGTAATTATCCGAAACTCAGGTTCTGGTTCGGTTCTCAGCTCTGTTGCATGCCTTCTTTATGAAATTTCCTAATTCACAGAGTTTATCCACAGAGTTCATCTGAGTTTCTTAACCTCAGAAATTGAGGTAAGCTTAATTTGATATTGTTGGGATAGCTTCATGTATAGTTGTAGACATCATACACATACCTAGATGAAAAGCAGTATTCCTTGTCTCATGACCATGCGGAATGTGTTTACTCTCAGCATTGTTTACATTAAGTTTTTAAGAAAGTCTTTTCTAATTCCTGTAAGTCTTGTGCTGGTTATGGACATCACGTTTAATATATATAAACTAAAGTGCTTGATTTATGACTTTAATCAGTAGACAAACAACATGTGGCAATAAACTAGCAATCAGAATTCTTCTGGCAAATTCTTGAAATAGCATATGCATTTAAGAAAAAAGAAAAAAAAAAGTATAGCCATTTGTAACTGGACAGCAAATAAAAAGAAAAACAATATAAACACTTCCTGTGATGAATATTACCTCAGCAAGATTGTTTTTATCTTCAGCTGCAGGCGGCTGTATGTTGCATACTTCTGCAGGAGATCTCAGGGCTGAGCGCCCGTTTCCTAGCCTAGGAAATATACTAGTAAGTAAAACCCTCTGTACTCTTAACATTCTCTTTGTTCTTCTGAAAGAACAGAGGTGTTCTGAGTTGAGTTTTTACTCAATGTGAGCCACTCAGGCCCAGTTACTATGCCATGCTAAACAGATTCAAGGATACTTACTGTGATCTCAGAAACGAATGTTTCAAGAGAATTAAAATTTAGGGCTAACAAACAACTAAAAGACCAGGAGATGAAATCAGTTCTAAATTAATGTTCTCACAGTGGGATGTTATGGATAGATAGTGCCAGTTGTGACACTTTACAGGGATTATACAAGAAAAAATACTGCAAGTGTCAGATTTTGATGCTTAAATTAGGTCTCCTGATGCATGTTCATTTAAGTACAGATTTTTAGATTTGAAACTGCTTTGTACAAAAACCTCATCATTTATCATTTAATTTTATGCATGTGCATCAAAACATGTTTGTATAGATAACTCTGTCCTTCTGATTTCAAGGCTGCACATTAGCTTTCATTTGTTTAAGCAAGCTGCACATTTTTGTCAAGCATACCTTCAAATTAATGGCTGTCTAGAGAGACAGGCTTTATACTGATTGGAATTTCATTTAAGACAACAATCTAAGTGCCTAATCCTTCTGCCTCCAAAACATACATGCTGAGGTGGGAAAAATATCTGTAAATGTTCTGAAAGGAAATTGTAGAATGCTTTTTCCCCGCCTCCTCCTCCTCAATGCCTCATTCTGCAGCACTATGGTAAATACCAGCAAGACAGTCTGGGAAATTCCTGAGAAATGTTAACACATGAATCTCATACAATACACTATCACTGGTCATTACCAGTGAATGCCACTGGGAACTGTACTGCTGCGAGAAAATTCCCGGAACCCTGGTTTATTACAATGACAATTGTAAAGGGCACATTGTAATGCAGCTTATCTCTCAAATTTGGAAACCAGGAGACATGCTAGTACTAATACTTGGTGTCTTTGTGTGTGTGTGTATATGTGTGTTAAAGGACAATGTTTGTGGAAAAGTTGGCAGAATATACAATAATTTTTAATTATTTTACTTGGTACACCAATACTGTGATACACAAGAAGCTCTGTTCAAAGTGTTTATAGGGAAGATGAATGATCTTCACTGCAAGTAGGAAGTTTTCTAAAATCTTAAATGGAAATCCACTGTTCATTTTTGGTTTAAGCTGCCAGTGATACAAGTTCTCTTCCTCTTTAAGAATTACTTCGTATATTCTTATGATCAAAGTAATTAAATTATTGAAGTGTTACAATATTGGAATACAAATCCATTTTTCCATAGTTATGGAAATAACACTTAAAGCACTACTGTGTATAACATGCAGTTATGCTTTTCTATACTAATTACCAGATCTGATTGCCTTTCACAGTATTTTCTAGTATTTCTGAATACCTTATATTTCAAAAAAAAGAAAGTAAGGTAATATTTTTATTTTCACCTTCCTGTAGCAGTAATCATTGTTTCTTCTATCAAGGCAAAAATCACTGCACACCAATCATTTTCCAGTACAGGTACAACTGTAGGTACAACTAAGGTTCTTAGTTGTAAGATACAACTAAGTTATCAGACTTCAATTAATATAAGCTCTAAACAAGATATAGGAAAATAAATACCAGCTGTGTTGCTAGATGTCCTTTTTATTATTTTTTGTTTTATTTTTATTTATTTATTTATTTATTAATGAAGAATGCTTAGACTCTTGTACAGCTATTAGACAGATAAAGCTGCAAAAACAGTTTCCATAAAACATTTAAAACCTTCAGTATTTCATTTCTTCCAGAATCAGGACAATGACTTCCCCTCCGTTTTACTTTCAGACTTAATTAGAAATATTAACTTTTATTAAACACCCTTCCAAATAGAGCAGTTATGTTGAAAAATTATTAGATCTATTACATAGCTCAGCTTTAAATCAGCTAGTGAAAGCATTTGACAGGGTATTCCATAAACTTTATGCTTATTTAAAAATTAGCCACATTTAGAAGTTATTATTTAAAAAAAAAATAAAAATAGGATTGGAGAGAATAAGGGTGATATTCACATTTTATGTATAAAGACATTTTATGGATTATTTGTTCTAGAGTGCTGCTAAGCACATGTTGGAAAAAAAGTTTGAAGATGACCCATACAGATAACAAAACAAATGTTTTTGTGGTAATTTTCTGAGGATGTGAGATGAGGTCCACAGGAGGAAGGAAGATTAATTTTTTAAATCATATATTTTAATTCATTTTACTCTTTACTTGGAAAAAAAAAAAAAAAAAAAGGCAAAAAAAAGCTGTTTGGTTTCAGAATTTAGATTGATATCATTTAAAGAAAACTGTCTTAAGTCACATATCAAAGACAAAATTTCCCTAATGCCATTTACCAAGGGCAAAATAAATAAATAAATAAATAAATAAATAAAATACTACAACTATAAAAGCTTTACAGCATATTGTTATTTCCAGGAAACATTTCATGTGTGTTAACTCTACAGACAAAACCAGAGGGAGTACATAAACAAACTTAGAGGAGAGTGTTCCTGGCAGCAGAAGAGCACATCAGAGACTCTACACATATCTTTAGGATCCTAACATCTTTAGGATCTCTAGTTAGAGGCTTTCTTTATTTTTATAGACAGTTTACAGATGGCTGTGACACTGAATAAAAGCTAACATGGAGAATAAGAAACACATCTTTCCTAACTGTTCTTTGGGAAAACAAAATACCGATTCCAAGAATAAATAATGTGAGTTTCTGCTTTACTTATGTCTTCAATTGAGTTGTAAATATTAACAATGTAGTGGGGAGAATATCACAGCCAGTTGCAACATACATACACACCACCTTTTACTGTGATTTCAGATCCCTGAGGATAGCTGCTTATAATTGGCAGTCAGGGTTGGAGACTTAATATTTCACAAAAAGGCCCTCGTATCAGTTTGCTTCAGGTTACTCATCATTGGTGACTCATACTCATACTGGTGACTCCAACAGGTACCATCCATCACACAGGTATAGCAGAAGGTTTATATTAACCTTGGAGGCATTGGAGAAAGGTCTTGGAGAAAGCTGTAAATGTGGCTGAAAAGTTTGAGGGATCAAGGGATGATGGGAAATTATTTTTATTGAAAAGGTGGAAACAAGCTTTGTGTCATTTTCTTCTCCTATTCAATGCCACTCAGTTAAAATTATCTAACCCCTGCACTTCACCAAATTACCTGTCTTCACAAATCTATTTTTCTGCTGTAGACACAGTGTAAGAAAAGATGGTATGGGGAGGGAGGAGTCTTCATGGAAAATATCTTCTATCAGAGGCAAAATTTGCCTATTCAGGCAAATATTTCCTTCCTTGGTAAAATTTATGACAGCATTGAGAATATCCAGGCATTCTCATTAGAAATTAGATCTACTTTTAGATAAAGGCTAAGATCCACCACCAAGTGAATTCATACAAGAAGAAAAAGTAAAAACAAGTTTTCTTGTTAATGTGAGTATGGTGGCTTGTAGCCAAGAATATGTGAAGTCCAGCCCCAAATTCTCCCTTATTTCAAAGACAGGTGAAAACTCCAGTACTCCATAGTAGTGGATACTCAATACTCCATACTCCATAGTATGATTCACAGAATCACAGAATCATCTAGGTTGGAACAGACCTCCAAGATCATCTAGTCCAACCTAACACTAACAAGTCTTCCACTAAACCATATCACTAAGCTCTAAATCTAAACGTCTTTTAAAGACCTCCAGGGATGGTGACTCAACCACTTCCCTGAGCAGCCTATTCCAATGCCTAACAACCCTTTTGGTAAAGATGTTCTTCCTAATATCCAACCTAAACCTTCCCTGGCGCAACTTATTCACCCTTTACTGTTCTCTTCCTGGCTTTCTGTTTTCAAGAAACTTTTAGGAATTGACTGTCCTTGTAAACATCATTCATCTAACAAATTTGGTTAAAAAAATCAAGTTGGCTCAGGCAGATGAAACAAAGACATGCTCACATAATTCTTTTCCTCACAAATGACTAGGGCAACAATGTGGTCCCAAGACTCATTTTTCCTTCAGAAACAACTTCCTTCAGAAACAACTTCTAGTTGTTTCTAGTTGTTGTTTTTGTTGTTGTTGGCAGTGGTTGGTTGTTTTTCTTAATCCAGTTATAAGAGGTTCTTTGTCATACAGTCTGATCATATGTGATTGCCTTTTTTAAGTCTAACCACATATTTACCTTTTTTTCACTCAAGGGCAAGCTATTTCAAGAGTTATTAAGGGACTTCAAAATTAACTAATCAGAGGAAACTGTTAATCAAAATGTAGCTTCATCATGACATAATATTGTATATCTCACTAGATGCTGATGCTATCTGCTGTCAGATGTTAAGATATAAGAAGTTATACCTAGTTCCAGAACTCTGAGCTTAAATTTGAGTGGCTGCTTCATAGAACATGCCTCAAGCTCTCAAGTCTTCTTGTCAAATTGATCCACGAAAGTTGTGTCTCATCCAACTTCTTTGAGTATGGGGAGTCATCTGACAATGGAGAGGGCTCATCGTAAGTGTGGGGATAAGAAGGTGACAAGACATCCACCATATTACTCGAGGTCTGTAAATTGCGAATGAGCCCTCTTTCAAAAGATTTTGAAATCTGCAGACTCCTCTAAACTAAGTTATGGAGAAACAAAGATTACTACAAACAATAAATTACAATTCACTTGTTTAGCAGATGATCTGAATTTGGCCTTAACTCTCTGAAAAAGTTGAATTTAAAATATTCATGCTAGTCCGTGCTCACACAGATTTTTTTTTCCCATTAAATTCCCAAGAAAGATGGAAGAAAATGTACCCATCTTCTTAGTAATAAAAGATTTCTGATAGCCAATTTGCACTGAAATGCATAGAAACATTTCAGAAAAGAATGAAAAAAAAAAAAACAACTCATAAACAAAATAAACAGAAATAAGTACTAAAAATTGGTATTTAATACACTTTTTTTTTTTTTTTTTTGGTCCTTTTCCTAATTTTAAGAGCATAAAATTGTAATTTCTTTAAATAAAAAAAGGATGCTAAATATCTAAATGTCCCTAATATTGTCAGAAGAAACTACTTGAATTGCCAGCTTTCCATAAAATGTATAGAACAAGGTTTTAAATCTATCCTGGAGCTAAAAGGAGGTTAATATAGCACCGAATATCCACACATCTCTCTAATGAGACTTTTTTACTGCATAATAAATCTTTGCACAGTATGTATATGCACTGCAATTGCAGTATGACTCAAACAGCATTAATCAAGTGTTATGGTAACCTCATTTTAAAGTACAAATCCAGTCAGACATTTCTATCACTGTACTTCATTTCTTAACAAGATTCTTTTAATAGGTAGGAATTTAGGATGTCCCATGCATTTACTTTCCTTGTAAAAATGTCAAATCTCAGTGTTCCTACATACCCAGAATTCTTCACTGTGTTTTCTCCCGTGTGCCAGTAGTTGACATCATTTCTGCTTTGTTTGAACAGCTGGTCTTCACCCAGCCTCGGGAGTTCAGAGGTACAATCAAGGCCAAGACTTCACTCTTCATAAAGAAGAAATACAGAGCACAAGGAAATAGGATGTATCACCAACCATCCACATCCATTCCCTCAAGGGATAAGCTTGTTATGATAAAAGTTATCTTATGCTTTGGTAATGCAGGTTTCATCCTATACCTCCAAATTCCAGTGTATTATCATGAAGTTAGGATTTTCAATGACTCAAGCATACATGTATTTTTTGATTTTCTACACCACAATCCTGACTCTATTACAAATTACAGATGGCCATCACATCCTGTCTCAAGACCTTATCTCACATTTCAGCTTACACTGTAACAGTGAAGAACACAAGAGGGTTTCAGAAGTTACTTTCCAAGGAGATGGGAAGGCTGAAAATAGATTTTAGCATAGTCAGCAGTGAGGGAGCAGTGAAAGCGGGTCTGTTTCACAAGGAGACCAAGCCAAGTAGGATGCCACACAGGTCCCCAGTGTGGTGGCAGCAGACAGCTCCATGTCTAGACAGAGCAATCAGATAGCCTTAAATCTCCCTTTCCTTCAGAAGCCCAGAAGAATCATCTGTAATATTTTCTGTAAAAATAAGCTTCCCTTTAAATTTATTGGTTTCAGCATCAAAACAAAATGCAAACCTTTTTCATCTTGTCAAAAGACATCTAAGTTCCTGAAGTTAATTTCTGCCTGAATCAGAGTGAACTAGTAGAGCAAGGACTTGAAGACAAACCAGAAGTCTACCTGCAGTTATGTATCATCTTAGCATATCAGGTTTTAGAGGGGGGGGGGGGTGTATAACATACCGAGGCTCCAGTGTCATTTGAAAATTTCTGAATGTCAGGAGTTGTACAACAGAATCCTCCTCCTACATTCAGGTTCAAAGCACACCCAGTCTGCCACAAAGCAGGTCTATGTCTGCATTCACAAATAGTATCTCTGTTGAATGAAAGAACTGGTACGGCTGAAAAGAAACCTGTATTATTTACACTACAGGGAGGTTCTAGTTTGGATTAGTTTGAATCTGTAGCATGTACTGAATGTCCATTTATGGCTTGAATGTATCAAGTGCCTTTTCAGCTTAATTTTATCTCAAAGGCATCATTCTCACACACTTGAGACTGCTCCATGATCCAAATGAAAAATGTGGAGTTCTCCTTAAAAGCATACTTCTGATTTGAACTAAGGGAGTAATGTAGTTGGGTGCAGGAAGACCCTTAATACAGAGGTAAACAGAAAGACACTCATGTCCCCATTCCTTTGGAAGCAGGGAGCTTGTTGTTTGTGACAGAACATCAAGAGCACAGACACAAATATTCAACATGTTTTTTGTCTTCACGTTCTTCCACAAGATATAGTAATGTTGCATTCTTCATTAGCTGAATAAAATTATGAAAGAAGTTACAGAAAGTGTATGCACCACTTTATCTTTTTAACTTTTCTTATCCAATAAAATGCAATGCACTCATCGAAGAAAAAAAATAAAATCCTTCTAATCCTATGCATTTGAATGTGTCCATGAAAATGAAGCTCATGAAGCCTAAAGAAGTTGAGATGGCGTTGTAAGGTTTGAATTAAAATAAAAAAAAATTAAATACGGTATGGATGAAGCATGCAATTCATTTTCAGCTCATAAATCCTGATTTTCAAGTGGAAAGGGTACACAGAGGATGTATAAAAATTTAGTGGCTACAGTCCTTCTAGTGTCAAAAACACATATTGACATAAGAACACACACTTCAGTGGAAAAAAAATGTGAAGCCATTAAATTGTAAGATGTTAGTAAATCAGCTTTGGTTATACTCGGCTCCTATTGTGCACCTGTATATGTATTTCACCATGTTCCAAGCCTTCTTTACTACGTCACTCAGTAAATCAAGCTATGATTTACTGAAGCAAGAAATTTTGAGCAAGGAATGAGTCACAATATTTATTTGAATTTCATTGACCCCTGGTGGGAATGAGGGAAAGGGTGGCACTGCCCATTTCTGTGAATGCAATGATTTCTTGTCTAATTCCAAGACACTTTATTTTTACTGGGACAGCTTCTGAGTTGGAAACATAAATAACAAAGCCAGTTTTCCTGTTGGCCACCTTCTCAAATAAGTGAGGTTTGTAGGAAAAGGAAAGAGATTTAATTCAAACTTGACAGTCACCAAGCAACCAAAGACTAAACAAATAGACACAAGGCCAAGGTAAAATAAAATAAGAATGCGTTGTGTCTCTTTAAATTCTGTATTGATTACACTGGGTACGTACATAGGTATATTTGTGCATGTTTGTATAAAATCCAACAAAGGCTTACATTGCTTTATACATGAATACTTTATATATGTTTTTTTAACATCATAGGTGATTAATTTGATGAAAGAGTAGAGCTGAAGACCAGCCCTTTGTTTTGACAAATCTTTGCTCAATTCTGAACACAACAAACATGACAACAATCAAGCTGGCTGAATTCCGCATCACAGTTCTTATGTACACTAGCACACAAAAGTAACACAGCTACTCCACTGATGTCTGTTGGCTCTGTCAACAAAACAGAAGTGTACCATTAAAGACTCCAAAATTAAAGCGTCTCCATTTAAGGAAAATGACTCCCACAGTTACAACTTTTCTGTTATATTCCCTGTTGTTGAGAAAAGCAACAAATTTTTGTGATATTAGGAAACAAAAGACATTTATTTTCCCTTAACATAATTAACAAAGCAAGTATGATATTAATATTGCTGCATAACGAAAAAATCTCTTATCTGTTGACTGAGATACATCATATCTGGACTCTTAATATAATGTAGATTTTTCAATTAATCCTTAGAGCAGCAAAGCAGTTAATCTTTTGGTTTCACAGCCTATAACATTTCGGGTCCTGTGCTTGGCTCGAGATCAGACTAAATGATCTTCATAACTTTTGAAATTCTTCACTTCTTGACCTTCAAACAATGAAGCAGTCTCAATGAAATTAATTGGGCAAGATCTGCAGTGTTTGAATTGCTGCTTGTACTCTTCTGGTTAATGCACCCACCTATGCCCATTTGAGGTCATTGAAGCCTTTGTGTTATGCTTCTGCAATGGTTTGACAGGTGATATTGAAAACTTATCATCATGAATTATTCGTCTTTGGACACCTTACTACCAAACTGGTACTTCATTACAAACAGCATTGTAACATATGTCCATGTGCCAACCCCTGTTCACATGACATATGTCCTTTCATAAGTTAACAAGATTGCAGAATTCTTTAAAGTTGGTGCTGAGCTGAGATCAGTAACTAATAGAGTTCAGGACACAACTGATTCCACTTCCCTTCATTATCAGTATCCAGCCTGACAGGATGGGAACTTGGGTTGCTTGTAGAGCCCATCAGTTGTGACATATTTCCCTGTGTGTTGCAGGACATACTATCAAGACTGAAAAGCTTTTAGTTTGGCCTAGTTCTTGACAATTCTTCTACATTCTTTTCTCAAGGCAAGTTGTATATGGCCCTATGGTAGTGTAAAATACCACTTCAATCAGCTGATTCTCTAAGACTTTTTAGGCCAAGAAAGACATTGTGCAGCAAGAAAAAACAGAAGAAACAAAAACATCCTTGGCACAGAGCAAATATTAATATTTAGTTATCACAAGAGAATATATAATTTTTCTTACTCTAAGGAGGTAAAAAGAAATTGCCATTCCTGTCTAATACTCATTCCTGTTTTAAAAAATACTTTTGTTTATCCATCTCTTCTAGTAAATTGTAGTTGCTTTTAAGTATCTACAGTTAATTTTTCTATGTCAAAAGGGCCTGACTGAATCTTTTCAAAATCATTCTTACTGGTATTTTTCTTATAGTCCACTATCATTTTAATACTCTTTGATAGCTTTAATGAAAACTTGTTGCAGAACAGAGTGAAATATCTCCATCATGTTATGTGATATTTATTCTGTAATGAAACTCTGCATTCACAGTCTTTTTTTTCTCTTCTTTTTTGATTCAGTGTTTCCCCAAATCAGAGAATAGTTGACGTTGGAAGGGACTCCTGGAGGTCATCTAGCAGACCCCACTGTAGTAAGAGCAGGGTCAACTAGAGTAGTCATGTTTTGAATCTCTACAAGACTTCATAACTCTTCAGTAATCTGTTCCCATCTCTGACCACCCACACAGAAAAAAAAAATGTTTTTCTGTGTTCATATGGAATTTCATGTATTTCATTTTGTGCCAATTGCTTCTCATCCTGCCACAGGACAGCACTGGGGAGAGCCTGGTTCTGTCTACTTTATTCCCCACTCCATCAGATATTTATACACATGAATAAGACCTCCCTTGGTGCTCCAGAATTAACAATTCTAGATCTCAGCCTCTCCTTGTATGAGAGATGCTCCAGTCCCTTAATCATCATTGTGGACCTTCACTGGATTCACTCTAGTACGTCTTTGTTTCTCCAGTGATGCAGAGCCCAGAAATGGACTCCAGACATGTCTCATCAGTGCTGAGCAGAGAGGAAGGACCAGCCACTTTGACCTTCTGTAAATTCGGAGTCTAATATAACCTGGGATGTTGCTGGTCTTTTTTGCCACAAGGATGCAATGTTGACTCCTGTTCAATGTGGTGCCCATCATGACTTCCGGTTCCATCTCTATAAAGCCAGTCAGTCCTGAGCCTGTACTGGAACATGGGGTTATTCTTCACCAGTGGCAGGACTAAGCACTTACTTTTTTTAAATTACTTGAGATTGCTGACAGGCCATTTCTCTAGCTTCTCCGAATAGTGGCACAACTGTCTGTGTGTCAGCCAGTCCTCTCAGTTTTGGGTCATATGCAAACTTGCTGCGGTCCCATTGTCCAAATGATTAAAGATGTTAAACAGACCTACTGTCAACCCTTGTGGTACACCACTTCATTGATGTATATTGATTGGCCTCCAACTGGACTGCTGCAAATGGCAATCATTTGAAACTAGCTGTTCAACCGGTTCTCAATCCATTCCACAATCAACTTTCCTAGCCCATGCTTCACCAGTTTGTCAATGAGGATGTTACAGGCAAGGGTGTCAAAAGGCTTGAAAAGGTCACAATAAACAACATCTGCTGTTTTCCCTTCACCTACCAAATGTCATCTCATTTCAGTGGGCTATCAGGTTGATCACGAATGATTTCCTCTTCAAAAATCCACACTGAATTCATCATAAAGGACAACATATTAATTAATATCTAAAGATTAACTATTCTCTTTTTTAATTTTTTTTTGTTTCTTCCTGATTTCTGATAGGAAGTTAAATTCACTCTCTAGAAATTATTGCATTATTCAACGTTTGTGCTGAAGTTTTGGGGATTTGTAAGTTTGACTACCCATTTGGGTGTCTGTAGAATCCTCGACTTCAATCCCGAGACAGTGACTTTATCAGTATGAGTACACATAGATTTTATTTCCCCGTCCCATCTAATTATAGTTATTTTTTCTAGTCCCCTCTCAAAAGTCCTTCTTCAAAAGCTCTTTCCATGCTGTATTTTCTAGTATACATTTGAGCCTTTAGATTTGTTGTTGTTGTTGTTTGTAGACATGTACTCCAAACTACTAATCCAAAATTCAGTGGTACAGTTTGTCTCATCCTTGCCTCATGTGTTGATATTATGAAACATTTGAGAGAGGTCTATAGCTATTAACTCATGGCTTTCCTTCAATATTAAACATAAAATATTAAGATGAGCTCTTGCATTGATTATTCAACTTTTTTTTTAAAAAAGGACTTATGGACTTAAGCAGTACATCAGTAGTCTAAAACTACATCACATAAGGGTAAAGAATTAGAAGTCATTAATGATAATTTCATGATCATCTCTGCTCAAAAACAGTTCAAGTACCATGAAAAGAGGAGATACCATTCCGAAGTTTCCCATTCTGAATCAGATCACAGCAACTGCAAGCCAAAGTACATTTACTGGGAACACCCTTTGAGACAGGAAGGACCTTGGCTAATGAATGCATCTGGGAGATATGGGTCTAATAAACTTGGTACATATTTCCTCTATATTGAAAAAAATGTAGGATTAGGGATCAGGAAAACTCTAGTTAGTAGAAATACTCCAGCTTGTCAATGTTATACACTTAACTGGATTCCATAACTGTTATCCTATTTGCTCAACTATTTGGAATTGAATCATATAACCAATTGATTGAATAACTATTATTTGATAACAAAACAAAAAATCACAATGTAGTCATCATTTAGGCCTTGATATCTAGATACAGCTGATTTTGCAAAGTTTAGTCAATGTGAGCAATGCATTGAGGTGCAACTTAGAAGTCAACTTGTCAGAAATTAATATAAAAGACCGATGTATTGTACAAAGTGAGAACGATATGCTTTTAAGTCAAGTAGATGCTTTGCAGAAAGCACAACTTGGACACATAAATGATCTCACTGCCTTATTCTGCATGAATACTTCTTGCAGAATTCACTGCGCTATACATGCTAGGCTTCAAAGAGGAAAACAAACAAACAAACAAAAAACATTTGAAAAATAGTAACACTTCTCTCTTAGGTTTGAAAATTGATACTGGCTCAATGGTTCTGTGTCTTTGTTGTACATAATTTCATTTCTAGAGATAGTTCTCTTTCATTTTCCTGTTGAATTACCAAGGGTGTATTTGATTACAGGCATGTCTAGTAGAAAGAACATGACAACTCACGGAAGAAATATCTGGATTCTCAGATCAGTCTGATTTTCCACTCATTTAAACAGATCAATCTATGAAATATTTTTGCAAGCTCAAACCATACTCCAAACATTTGCTAGAAACAGTCTCATGACTATGTGAACTATTTACTGACAAGGAAAATGAGTCTCTTACACATTCTAAGATATATGTCTAGGGACATGTGATAAAAAGTTCTTGTAAGATTATTAGAAAAGGGATACTTCTTTTTCTGATCCTACTCACAAATTTACTTGCAGGTTGTTTGCAAATGATTTGTAAGAAATTAGAAGAAACATGTAGATTAAATAATTCATGATCTGAGCTCCAGAACTGTTCCATGCTTGGAACAGTCCACATGAGGAACTGGGATACCAGACAAAGATAAACCTGAGGAAGGTAGCTGGTGGACAAGGGAAAGCAGCTTTGGAAAGTTGACAGTCATGGTGGAGACTAATTGAAGACACATACACAAATTTGGTAAACTAAAAGTCATAGCTTTGGCTATCTTCTAAATACTAAGCTCTTACTGTCACATATAGCACTTTTGACCCTTTCAAATAGAAGAACATGCTCTGATGCACATTAAAAAAATTACTAGAGCTTAGTTACAGGCACATCTAATAATAATCCCCAGGTACAGCAGTACTTTATTTTTTGAAGGTTAATCTTTTTCTCTACAGTTTGATCTTCATCCAAAGCCAACTTTCCTAGGAACAACCAAACCATGTAGCAGATCTCTGCAGTAGACAGAGCTTTCTCAATTCTGATCTGAAATTGCAGAAGGAAAATTCAGATTTCTCTAAAAAGCACACCGTCTTTTGCAGTGAAAGGACTACCAGCATTCATTGCAGAATAACATAATATTGTGTTCAGGAGGACTGCAATATCCCAAAAAACCCTGTGCTTGTGTGTGCAATTCTTTCCTCTGGAGTAGAAAGAAAAAGGAACTGTTTATTTGGACTACATAATGCACTTCTGGAAGGCACAAAAATACCATAGTGCTGTGGATATTTTAGCAGATATTATTTAAGAGTCTTAACAGGGACACTTCCTATTACTGTTGAACATCATCATCCAAGACTATAATATGCAGTTATGTAAAGCAATAGGCAGTACTCTGAACTTTTCTGCTTTTTGTTTGTTCATGGTTTGGAAATGTTTACACTTTTCTGGGTGAAGAACTGTCTGGATGGCCTGGCTCAAGGAGTCCCGGTGAATGGAGTTCAGTCCAGTTGGTGGCCAATCACCAGTGGTGTTTCCCAGATCTCAGTACTGGGGCCAGTTTTATTTAATATTTTTTCACTGATCTGGATGACGGGTTCAACTGCACACTCAGTAAGTTTGCAGACAATATCAAGATAGGCAGAACTGCTGATCTCCTTGAGGTGAGGAAGGCTTTGTAGAGGTATCTGGGTAGGCTAGATTGGTGTGATGAGTCCAATTGCAGAACATTCAACAGGGGTAGCGGCATGGTCCTGTACCTGGGTCATAATGACTGAATGGGGGAGTATAGGTTTGGGAGAGTGTCTGGGAATTCGCCCAGGAGTAAAGGGCCTGAGGGTGCTGTTTGATGTCCAGCTGAACATGAGCCAGGAGCCAGGTGGCCAAGAAGGTCAATGGCATCCTGGCCTGTATCAGAAGTTGTGTCGCCAGCAGGATTAGGGAAGTGATTGTCCCCTTGTATGTTGCACTGGTGAGACCTCACCTTAACTGTTGTGTTCAGTTTTGGCATCTCACCACAAGACGGATTTTGAGTTGCCTGAGCATATGCAGAGAAAAGTAATGAAGCTGCTGAAAAAACTAGAAAATCTGACTTAATAATGTGTGACTGAAAGAACTGGGGTTGTTTAGTCTGGAGAAGAGAAGGCTGAGGGGAGACCTCATTGTGCTCTACAACTACCTGAAAGGAGGTTGCAGTGGGGTGGGTGTTGGTCTCTTTTCTCAGGTGAAAGTGATAGAATGAGAATAAACAGTCTCCAGTTGTGCCAGAGGGGGTTTAGATTGGACAGCAGGAAAAATTTCTTCACAGAGAGGATGAAGAACCATTGGAACAGGCTACCCAGGGAAGCGGTGGAGTCTTTGAAGATATTTAACAGACATATGGATATGATACTAAGGGACATGGTTTAATGATAAGATGTGGTAAGTCAGGTTGATGGTTAGACTTCATGATCTTGAAGGTCGTTTCCAATCTAGATGCTTCTATGATTCTGTGAATCTAAGTAAGCAGTTAAATTATCTACCCTCAATAATGAGGGGATACACAGACACCGAATCACACAGAATTTCTAGGTTGGAAGAGACCTCAAGATCATCGAGTCCAACCTCTGACCTAACGCTAACAGTCCCCACTAAACCATATCCCTAAGCTCTACATCTAAACGTCTTTTAAAGACTTCCAGGGATGGTGACTCCACCACCTCCCTGGGCAGCCTGTTCCAGTGTCTAACAACCCTTTCAGTAAAGAAGTTCTTCCTAACATCTAACCTAAAACTCCCCTGGCACAACTTCAGCCCATTCCCCCTCGCCCTGTCACCAGGCACGTGGGAGAACAGGCCAACCCCCACCTCACTACAGCCTCCTTTAAGGTATCTGTAGAGAGCGATAAGGTCACCCCTTAGCCTCCTCTTCTCCAGGCTTAACAAGCCCAGCTCCCTCAGCCGCTCCTCACAGGACTTGTTCTCCAGGTCCCTCACCAGCTTCGTCGCCCTTCTCTGGACCCGCTCAAGCACCTCGATGTCCTTCTTGTAGCGAGGGACCCAAAACTGAACACAGTACTTGAGGTGTGGCAAAATATAAAAATTGGGATAAAAGCATTATCCCAAACTGTTGAGTGGTAACTTTCTTTATCAAGCTACCATTTTCCTAGCAAGAGAAAAGAGACATCACAGATTGAGTTTGCATAGTAGATGACTATGGAACTGATTTCTGAAACCTGGGATCAGAATATGTATCACGTGTCTCACTTGTTAGGCTTAACACAATCATATTTCTTTTCCATAACCATGGACACTTCAACATATCAAAATTTGATCCACATAATAGATAGAGTATAGAAAAAGCAGTAACCTGATATTAAAAATATTTCCTTTTTTCCTTCTTTTTTTTTTTTTTTTTTTTTAGCATGTCTCATTTTAAAATCTGTGAAATGCCTTTCTTAACACCTGAATAAATAAGTGTTAAGATGATGCAACTCTTCAACTGAGATAGGCTGAAGTTAAAATTAAGTACATCAGGACCCTCTGAAAGTCAATCCCTAGATATTCTAAGTGTTTTCTGAGTGACTCTCATTGTTTTGCAGAGGACCAGTCAAGCTTTCCACAACCGTGAAATTCATGCACAACTCCCATTTTGAACAGATAAGTAAACTTGGCTTAGGCTGTTCTTTGCCTATACTGCACAGGACTAGCATTCTCTGCAGGTGGCAGATCACCACATACACTAAACAGTAATTTTGTTGACTGGTGTTTTGATCACACTTATTTCCCCCAAAACAAGGCAATTAGAAACAAGAATAAGTCCAGCAAATAGAATCTACTTCCTACTTAATATCAGAATAGAAATGGCAATTGCAAAAAAAAGAAAAAAAAGCCTTGATCCCTGCAACTCAACAGTTATGCAGCAGAATTCTGCCTTTCTAAGGAAATGTTCATAGACAGAAAACAAAACTCTAGAACTAACTCAGAATCAAATTGTTTGCTAGTATCCTCCATGCAAACTGAAATGCAACTAGTTCTCAGTGGTCAGGCAGAAAACAATACAGAGAAAGTCTCTGATTTTGGAGTACCAAATTTGTTTCCCTAAAGAAGCAAGATACTGTTGAATGACAGGAATGAGTGAGTCAAACCAGGACAGACATAGATTCATCTAGGCAATACTGAAATAAAGTGAGGAAATAGAGGAAAAGGGTGCTCAGATGAACTTACTCGAAACCGAGGAAAAGAATCCTTACCCTGTACAAAGAGCATCCACTTCACAGCAATTTGGATAACACATATTTCAAGCAATTAACAGTATCATTATCTTCTCCAGGGCAAAGATCTTATTACATGACATTTAAAGATGTCAAAAATAAATTTAAAAAAAAAAAAAGAGAGAGAGATAGAGAGGATGAGGTAGAGGGAGAGAGAGTAGAGCATAAATACAGTTCAAATTAACAAGTGTAGGCAGAAGCCCTTGCCCTATTAACCTATCCCATACTGTACACACTCTAAGATGCAATAGTAAAGGTTACCCAGATACTTCCACTCACAACACTTTTGCACCTGGCCCTATACACATGCATACCGTACAAAGCTATGGAGGGAAATGGCTCATCCTTACTGAGTCTTCTCCATTTTGACTTTCTGTAGTTGATCATGCTTTCCAATTGTTCATCCTTTTTCAAAATCAGAAGCTAATCTCTTTCACATTATGCCTGTCTAAAATAGCATAAGTATTTTCTACTAAAGCAGGCTCAAATTCACAACTGCTCTAAGATAGCTTTAGTTTATATGACAAGCATCACTTTAAAACATACTTTCATGTCTATCACAAGCATCTGCCATTACACTTTGAGTTTTATTGTTTATGTACCATTTGGAAGCTTTGAATGGAATATGTGAAGAACTGGATTTTACAAACATGAGGGTGAATACGGACACTTGTTCTTCCATTTTAAAAGAAAAGCAACCAGAGAGATTCCTTCTTAAAATCAAATTGATAATAAGAAATATTCTTGTTTACACAAGGTTATGAACACAAGTTATGAACACTCTAAAATGTTATGAGAACTCAAGAGAAAATGGTCAAATCTACATAAAAATTTTAAGATATCAAGGCAAACTCCATTTTAAAATTTTCCTTTCCTTGAAGAGATAGGACATCTAGATATTGGCTGTAGAGGTGACTCATATTGTCTTTATATTCTTCTTAGCTCAATGTAAAAATTTGGCATATAAAACGGACTGAAATTTGTTGGTTAACAGTAAAATATGAAGCCTGCTTTTCTGTCAAAGTTGAGAATGTAAAAATATATCCGACAATTCAAGTTTCAAAAATATTTCCTAAAACAACGGAATTTGAGTTATCCTGTGTTAAATAATAAATAATAAAATATCTCCCAAATTAAGGATTTTCAACTAAACGTGATTCATCTACATACACACCAGTACATTTAACTTTTTGCACCGTAGTCCCCTCAGGGAAACAATAACAAAAATCATTTGGGTGCATAGAATTAGGCACATTTTGCTAAATACCACTGATGCATTTCTAATCAGTTAAATTAAACAAAACAAAACAAAACAAAACATAATTTTATTCTGCTTGACATAGCATTATTATTATAGAGAAATCAAACCCATTGTAACTTATAGAAAGCATAGGATGTAGTATCTAGCTACGAATTCTATTATCTGTTTGGTTAATGACAAGCCATGCAGAAATATGGCAATAGGACAGGAATCCTAAAATTAAACATAATGTATGTATAACCACTACCTTGCATAACTGATATAAAGAGGGCATCACTCACCCATGTAAACAACTGAGACTATATGGAACAGCAGACAACTGGCAAGCAGACTTAAGATCAACTGTGCCATCTTTCATCCCTCAGTCATCCAAGCTGAGGAAGATCCATATAACATTAACATAATAGTACACCATTAAGTATTAAATGGGAAGTGGGAGAAGGGAGTTTATTACTACAATGTACTCCACAACCAACTCTGGAAAAATCTGCTAATGGCAAATACATTTGTATTCCACTCTCCCAGTGGGGCCCTGAGGACAGCCTGAAGGCATTAAAAAAAACCAGAGCTTACTGTTTACCCCAAACTCGAATGCCCATGGAACATTTTAGAGAGCCCAACTTAATCCAAGCAAGCAATACATGTACCCACTTATTTAAACCAGCGTGGAAACTCACCCTATTTTTTTTGCTGTTAGTGTAATCTGTGTCTTGTCCAGGATCAATCTTATAGGGCAAAAATGGCCTTTGCCCTCTTGCTCAGACAGCCCAGGGCTGCAGAATGGAGCCAGAAAGCCTGGGAAAACCCTGCCTTTGGAGTAGCACAGCACTGGAGCTTTTTGTCTATGAAGGACAACCTGATAGTGGGAACTTCATGTTCGTGATCTTGGCATGGTGTCCCTTTCAGCTGGCATAGGCCAGGGCCTCTCCAACCAGAGGGAGGTGTCTAAGCTGTAACCTTGTCCAACCCAGGGAGTCCCACAGCCAAGACCAGTTCTACATGGCATGCCAGCCTTGTTGTCACCCTCTCCATTTTCCTTTTGTTCAGGAATTTGCTCCAAGAGGGATAGAGAGTGCATGACTGTTTTCTCCCATTCAGATACCTTCATCCTAGAAAGCTCCTGGATGGCTGTGCACAAGAAACTGCACAATCCTGGCCTTGCTGCCCATGGCAAGCCTAAAGATGGCATGCATGGGCATGAGAAGTGGTGGTCAAATGAAGAGCTCAGAGTATTAGATGTTATTCAACATCAGAGGAAGTGTTTTACCTTTATGAGTATGAAGAAAAAGTTGATTAATAGAATGTGAATTGTACCTGTCTAGACCTGAAAACTATACAAAAATGAGAAAAACAAACAAACAAACAAACAAACAAAAAACCAAACAAACAACCACAAACAGAAGTGCTGATGGCTCTGTTCACCTGTATTTTGAAATCTACTCTAAACTACTTTGTCCAGCGTATGGGGATGGTGAGGCAGCATAAGGTCTCATGTCACTACAAGAAATAAATAACACTTTTAATTGAAACTGGTAGCTGAAGGTTTTCATCTGATGATTGATCATTTCCATTGTGAGCATCTGAGAAAAGTATTTTCATTTGTTCTAGGTTGAAAAGCACAGTTCAACTTGGCAATAAAATTGAATTAGGCAACTTTTACTTCAGCTAAAAGCAAAAGAAGCTGCCAGGTATCAACTTTTTTTTTTTTTTTTTTTTTTTTTAAATTGGAAAACATTCTCATATAAATAATACTGATTTTATTATTATCAGGAAAACTAAGGTAACAATTTATATTAATTTATATTAGAAATTATTTTAGTGGATAAATGATTTCATCTAACTATTGGATTTCACAAAAATGTTGAATACTGCAATATAACTCTGTCTCTTATTTGTATAATAGCTATATAAAACATGCTTTAAGTTTCTGTACATAAGCACCTTGCAAAGCTGAAAGCTAACAGAAATGTAAAGTTGATAGCAAGCTGCTGGAGCACAAAGCAACAATCAAGCACCACACCTCTCCTTAATACAGACTGCCCTCACTCATGAAGCTGGACCACAGCATGCTCAAGGAAAATTCACCTGATTATTGTGTGTATGAGCTGAGGATTCTGAATACTGAGCAACTCAATTCTCATTATTGGCTTTTATTCACCTTTCATAGCAGGTTTTCTAGAAAAGAACAATAACTGTTCTTTCCTCAGCTCCCAGTGTCCTCACTTTTCTTACACAACTTAAGTAGTGCTCTGCATGTTTATTGGAGATATGTATTGGAGAACTGTGCAGCAGTTCTTGCACAAGATTTCATCCTTAAGGCTCAACACCACGTAAAAGGAAAAGAATCTGAATAAAGGAAAATTAATGCATATATGCATACAGATTGCTCACAAATGTCAATACATCTGAAGAAAGTTACATACATAATATGTACTTAAGATAGATTATGAATGGTAGTGATAGTAGTCTCATATTATTATTACTCATATTATAGTAGTCTCAACTTTCTAAGATAAACATCTTAGAATGTGACATTTTATTCATAAATAGCTGTTGTTTGAAAGCAAAGACATATAAAACCAAGAATCTGTTGATAGCCTGTGTATCTAATGTTTTGCATTTTAGAAAAGTTATAAACACTCAATCTGATATATATAAAAGCATACATATATACATTTTTACATTATATCTCTGATACAATTATATTGAATAATTTAAAGTATTTTCCAAAAGGGAAAATATTTAAAGCAAGTAAAAATGCAGTGTCAATACTAGTTTATATACTTTTCTATGATGAAACTGAACACTTAGATGCAAAGGCAAGAGCTCCCTCTAGTTAACAGACTGTTGAATTTTCCTAGCCTGAATTTTGAAGTGAACTTTGAAGAGGAGTCAATGACTTAGGAACTACCAAAGCACAGTTGTCATTGTTCTGAGGACACTTGGAATTTGTTTCCTGGATTTATGTTTTTATGGAATATATGGTTTTTGATTGACATACATAAATAAATAGGCAAAATTAGGATTTTGAAATTATTTTTTATTGTATCACATTATTTATGTGTTTTAGTTATATCACACAAGTTATATAGACCATCTCCCAAAATTAATAACAATAGCTTAGTGGCTCCTTCTTAAGCAGATTTCAGCACAGAATCAGATATGATCAGGTCCCTCCTTAAGACTTTCTCTCTCCTCTCTCACTGAAATACTTAGGTTAGGAAACAGCAATCAACTTGGGACCGAGGGGTGCTGTATTGCAACAAAATTAAGGGCCAAAAGGAATTAAAAGATTTACAAGAATCATGATTTACAAGAATCACAGAATATGGCCTATAAAAGAAAATTAAAGAAATCAGAATTACTTTGTCCAAAGAGACAGAGAAGAAACAGGATATTTTTCTCCAAACAGTGCTGTGAGGAACAAATCTGTTGTCCATGTACTTAAAGGCTGGACAAAAGTAACAGATTTAAATTGCCTGGAGCAGTTGTTCTGGAGCAGACTTAATTTGTGTAATTTGAACTTAGATTTCCAACCCTGTTGGGAATGCTTAGATAAAGCTCATTTTGTCTCAGTGAAAGGGAAAGGTTTGCACAACAGTGTTTGGTGTCCCGCCTCTAAGCACTCTACTATATATCATACATACCTGTTACTGTCTGTGTGTAAGTTTACACCTTGAAATGTTTTACTTCTTTGTAACAATATCATTTCTGAGGACA
The DNA here is from genome assembly GCF_963932015.1 of Anas acuta. Classification (NCBI taxonomy): domain Eukaryota; kingdom Metazoa; phylum Chordata; class Aves; order Anseriformes; family Anatidae; genus Anas; species Anas acuta. The sequence goes on along the minus strand of NC_088979.1, from coordinate 97,472,628 downwards.
TTTCTAACTCCTAGATTTTTTTTTTATTTATTTTTTTTTTTCTGTAGAAATTGTACTTGGCCCCAGCAACATAAGGTAACTTATTGATTAATTCTTTCTCTGTGTAGGACATTGCATTTATGTCTAATGAATGATGGCCTTTTCTTTTCCAGAATATTGCCTGATTTTTTCTCAAGATTACTTTGGGCTTTGTTTATATCATCCAATGTGCTAGCAACCTCTCCCAATTTGCTCTCACTTGCACTTTTAATAAGAACATTCTCCATCAGCTGTTAGATTTGTCCTGTTCTTGTTTTTCAGTATTTCTACTACCTTTATGGAGACTTCAACATTAGAAATGCGAGGTACCAAGCCTGTAAGTTCTCAAGAAGACCATAACGCTCAATGAGCCCTAAATCAGCAGGTTTGTGTTCTTTTATCTTTTCTTTCCTTATTTGATACTGAAAACCTTCTCTTTAACAGTGGTACCTAATGTATAAGCTTTCTTGCATGTTTGCTTATTTCTGAAGATAAAGTGTTGTTTTACACAATTTAAACAGTTTAAAACTTTCATCAGCAACCTTCATTCTCACCAAAAATTAAGCTTTTTTTGTTTGTTTGTTTGTTTGTTTGTGGGGGTGTGGGGGTGTGGGAGAGGAGGGTAGTATTTCTTATGATTATTATGTCTAGAAATAATTTTATATCTTTTTTTACATGTGATATTGCTTACTAGTTGCATTTCTGTTTACATAACTGGGAAAATTCCAGAGAACACTTAAGTGCTGACATATTTTACCAGTAAGCAGCAGTTTCCAGAAACCAATATGACTGAAAAGAAATATTAATATCAAATTTCAATATGGTTTGGGGAATTCTAGACAAAGAAGAATTAAAGCACCCATCAACAATATTCTCAAATAGTGATTTACATGTGTTCATAAATAGTGACTGAATCTGAGCAAATCAAAGTTATGGTTTCTCCAGAAAAAAAAAATCAGTTTGTTTCTGACCACTGAAGAGATTCAGCTTTTTTTCAGTTAAGCTGCTTGTGAGCCATGTATCTACTATTCTAGCTCAATAACATGTTATAATCATAGCACAAAATTAAATAGTGTTCATCCTCTTTAATGATTTCTTCCTTATTTTCTGAAATTTTTGCAGCTTTTCTTGTTAAAAAAGTAAACATGGGGTTAAGGCTGAGATTTATGTTAATTTGTAGGAATAAAAATTCATGTTATCTGAATATTTTCGAAATACTAAAACTAAAATGTTTCTAATATCACTTCCAGAAATGTTGTTCACTGCAACAATGATTGTTAACATTTTTTCCATAATGCTCATGGTCTTATTTTACAACAGAACACATCTGGGACCTCCCGCTCAAATCTAGCTATGGAGGAAGAGTTATAAATATAGAGGGCATTTTAGACCCTGTTTATGACCCCTGGTAGACCCTAGTTCCTTAGGAATGTTTGCTAAAAGCATTTAAATGAGGAAGTAAAAATATAACGTTCAAGTGACTGTTCGTGTACCAAGCCACCTCTGTCTTGCACACATGCAAATGGTACACATAAACTAAGTCCTTTAGCTGTTGATGAAACCTTTATTTGCTTAGCCAATAGAAAGGTTTGGCAAAACACCCCAAGTACGAGTTTATCGTTCTGTTTAATAGACAGCGGGAGTGTACTGACATGCAAGCCAGCAATTACAATACAAAATATTCACGTCTGCCAAAGAATGATGTCAGTTCCAGGCTGTGGTGTTTGGTACATATCAAAATACCCTTGCTACTAGAAACAGAGGTACGTATGTGTGAGTTGTATATGAATTTCCAAGCTTAATAAGGCCACACACCTTGAAAATAGATCATTTAATGGTCAACATCAGCACATACATTTATCTGCAGTAGACTCCTTTTACACATAAAACATAGGTTAACACATGACCTTTTTATTTGTTCTTAGACACCTGGAAACAATTAAAAAAACATTTAGTTTTCCATTCTGTAAAAATATCCTATTTCTTTAAGTAAAGAGCTTGCAATGAGTTATAGAAGAGGGAATACATTTAAAAATCTAACTTTGTTAATAGAACACGTCCTTCTTGTTATGTACTAAATTTGTAGGTGGGGGGAAATTCTGTATCAATAATGTGAGAAGATTGAAAGCTTTAAAAATATAAGGAACCATCAGCACATCATTCGTGGAGGATCTCCAAGAAACTTCATTGAATTCAAACAGATATTTTAAAAATTATGTGTATTTTTCCTGTTTGCTAATGGCGTCACAGCCTCGATTTGTTCTTTCCTCCATTTTCTGATTAAGGTTGGCTTATATCAGTCATATCTTACAGTTCCTGAATGGATAACACTGCTTAATACCAGAGATCTCCCAAATATGGTTTAGATACCATAGACAGAAACCAAAACCCAATTTAATGTTTGGAAGTCTTTCTACACATTTAAAGGGATTTTAATCAGGCCTGAAAAGAATACCTTAGTAGTCTTTTTATAGGTATTTATATTTCAGTTGCCTTGAAACTGCTTTCACCTAGGAGTGATTGAAAGATAACAGAATAGGGAGGTAGGAATCAGTTCATACAAGAGACAATGGGCTGTAGACATAAGACAAACACTAATCCAAAATGCAGTAACGTAGTGGAAAGTCATAATTGATTCTGAATAACTTCCTTTTCCTCCCACACATCCAGGAGCTGAGAAAATATTGAAGGAAAGATGAGAAAATTCACATCCATTTCTCCTGAATACAGAGCCAAACCTTGGGAACTGGCTTTGCCTGTCTGCCCCTTGTCTCCCTCCTCCCATTGGAAAAAAACGCTGTGACCATCTCCTCTGGAAAACTGGTGAGCATGAATCACTTTGCTGATGAATAATTCCCTTATTAAAACATTTCTAAATTGTTGCCAGCTTTGTGATTCTTTTACCTTTATGCCTCCAGCAATTCCTGTACCTGTGAGAGAGGAGGAAACAACTGTGTTGGGTCTGTGGGTGAATTATAAAAGAATCAGTACTTTTAGCTGGGGAAATAAGAGAGCCCATTTCTGAATGGCTTATGCAGTAATTTAAGACCCCAGCTGGACACCTCTACAATAAAGAGCAATCTCATCCAAGAAAAGGAGGCATATTATCCCAAGTTCTGTCATAGTACTGTTTTCATAGAGGGTAAGCTCACAGACAGGTAGTAGTAGGGAGAATATTTTCTACCTTCCCTTGCTGCCTGTCTGATTTGTGTTTGTACTCTTAGTTGAAACATGGCACTTAACTGCGGTCAACTTCAGGTTGTGCTATAAGTCACGTAAAATAAAAATCTGATTTTCAAACACAGGATCTTGACACAAATTTTAAAAATAGAACTGGCATTTGTTAAAAGCTTTTGGCTGAGCATCTCTTTCCTAAAAGGCTTTGTAGGCAATTACACTGTGGAGCTAAGTATGGAAATACCCACAGTAGCGGTTACAGCTGTGCAAGTCTGTCTGAATCCGGTTCACACAGAAACCTGCTGATTTTCTTGTTTATGAGCTTCATTCACACATTTCAAGGCAAAATTGAGTAAACAGTGACCTCTAGGTGAAGAGTGACCTAGTCATGAGCATTACCATGATGTCCTTTATGCGTGATCCTTGAAGAGAACAGGAGGGCTGTGGTTCCAACAAGCTATGAAAGGGGAAGTCAGTGAAAACCCTAAAGGTTTTTGATCAGCTTCTATGAAAATGGTTGAGTAGCCCTTGACTGCTGGCATTGTATCTGAGATGTGGAATGATATTGCTCATTAAGGCATGCTGGAATTGACAACACCTCCTAATAGAATATAAGCTTCTAAAAGCTGGTAAAGATCATGCAGATTTTACCAAGGAACTTCTGCTCTATCTCAGGAAAAAAAATATCCTTTCAACCATGAGAGTCCTCATTCCATTGTACCTACATCTGATTTCCTCTATTCATACAAAATCACAGAATGGGAAAAGGCTGCACCTATACTAGGAAGTTAAACCATGCCAGGGCATATTCCCAGGCACTGTTTTACTATTGTGTGCTTAAACTACAAGAGCAGACCCTCATTTTTGGCCTATGGCAAGTCAGTCTCCCAAAGGATTCCTGGACATTGCTCACCCAGGCCATATGAAGCCACCCTGTTTTTAAGACTCAAAGATATTACCTTTTTCTCTTTCCAAAAATACAGAGTGGAATACATATATGAGGCTGAGGTGTAAGTAGTACATAAAAATGTATTTATTCTCTTCTGTAATTACATATTTAGGTCAAATATCTACACAACTGTATTATTATCTTCATATAACAGATGGAAAATTGATAATCTAAAAGACAGATTGTCAAAAAAACATTTCAGAATTGCAGCAGCCCTGCCAGTACTGTACAGGAAGGAAACTGATGGAGAAGGTTATTGAGCACACATCTCTTGAGTCTTTTACTGTCACTATCAACAGGCCATCCTTCCTTCCCTTTAGTGGAACAACATGCATGTTTTGTAGAAATTAATAAAATGCATGGACTCTCAGTCACTATAAACAAATGAAATGAGAACATTATTGTCAAAATATTGAGGAATGTGCTTTTGTAATTTTATTTTATTTTTTTCTGTTTCAATATACTAAAGTAATTTATCAGAATTGCAACTCAGGATATTTAGACCACTCTTCTTGCGGTGGCAGTAAAGATACATGTTTCAGTACAGTTAAGGCAAATAACAACAGTAATTGAAGAAATACTTTGTTAAACTGTTCATGTATAATTAATTACAATGTACAGCTCAGCAGGAGATGATGTCTGACATATTGTTCCAGCATGTAGCAGAGGTTTTACTTTCACATAACGGAAAATAAAAATGTAATTTTAGCAAAGTATAATATCTCTCAGATTACCTGAGCTCTACAAAAGATAATAATAGATGTCTATAAAAACATGAAACAGACTATTCAGCATTCCCAAACTTTCAGATAATGACGTTTTATAGTAAGTAAGAGAGAATGCCTAGAACATGAGAGGATTTTCCTTAACTGAACTGAACAAATCTACTGGCTTTGGAGATCATGATCTGTCTCTTTCTAAGGAAATGAGTATTGACATCAGGAGAAGGAATTAATGGGGTAATATAAATTTTCTATTAACTGCATTTATATAGGGAGCTGTGCAAAAGGAATATTCTTTTGCAATACCTACTCCTGGCTGAGGACGGCACGCTGAGCTTCACTCAGCTTTGGGATCACATAAGATACTGTATTGTAAGTTTTGTTGCTTCTTTAGTTAGTTAGAAAAGTTAGGAAAATTATCCTTTGTACAAGAATGTATACAGTCAGAACATCCCAGGATTCAGTGCTTAGAGTCTCCTAATTCAGTATTTCAAGTATAATGCCTAAGCAATTTCCATGTTCTATAATTTTAAGTCAAATTGATAGGAGGAGCAACAGCAGAGGAGCCACACTAGGATCTTAAATAGCCATGAAGATTGCCACATCTTAATGAAACACTTTAATTTTATGGCCATCTCTCTTTCCTGAATTTTAGTTCTGAATCATAGTCATTTCAGGTTATAATTCAGCAGAGGTTATAAAAGTACACTTGCTGGCAATTTTATATAACAATGAATATTTAGTAGGCATATTGAGTTTTAATTAACTGATAGACAGGTCTGACAAATTTACCAGGCACGTTGTTTTTAATTCTGAATAGCAAAGAAAAGTTAAAGGAATTCTAAGCCTTGCCAAAACACTGAAAAAAGCACATTCAAAGTGAAGGTCCAATGTGGCCACCTGATACTTTGATCAAAAGGAATTGGTGCTAGACATTTCAACAGATACAAATATGCATGCAAATCATTCCCTTTGTGACAGGACTGACATCAACCACAAGGTCATGGTATGCATAAGCTTAAAAATAAAAGTCATTTGTTACCTAAAACTATGCAAAAAGAAAACTACTGCCCAAACATATAGCACAACATGTAGTTTTATGAATGAGACAAAGAGGTTTCTAAAGAGAGGTAGGCTACAGAAGGGAGGATATTTACTATTTCAGTTTCTATACTGCCCAAAATTTATTCATATCAGTACAAGTCAGTTGCAAAGCTTTTCTTCATATCACTCAAAGTTCAGTCCCCTGAACATTTCTGTTGTTCCTTCTTTCATAGTTGTTAAAGTCTGCAAGTCTTCTGCTAGATTCTTCTGTTTCTGGAGATGTTTTTTGTTGGGATGAAAACCTCTTCTAAATTAATACTTTAAATAGCATCGTCTCCTTTTATGATTTTTTAACCAATGTTGAATTGTTTAACTAGCAAATTTTAATATATTTTTCTTAATTGCATTCTTCATTATTCCTGTTGTCTTCCTAGTATATAAATTCATATATATATGAATTCAAATATAAAATTCTTGCTAAGTAATATATTCTTAAACGACCTTGCTGTTAGATAGCTTGTATATATATACAGAACATTTGTTATCCATCTCACTTGAATTTAAAAAGTAAGGGTTTACATAAAATGGCCATATATAATGCTAAATGAATTCAAGAATCCCTTCCAAGAACTCTATGGACAAACAGATTTATAAGGTAAAAACTGGAAAGTACAATACACCTCTTACAGATGAAAAGTGTATCCTGAACCAGATGATGCAGGAACCACATTCATAACCCAATAATCTCTTTATTGTCATAGTGAAGAGTAGTTTCTTCCCAGTTTACAGGCAAAAGCTAGTTTGCTGAGTTGAAAAATTAAAATGCTCTATTTTGTTCCCCTCTTCCCTATGTTTGATTTTAGATGCCCTTATGGTTCCATCACTGCTATTATATCCAAATATTTGAACTGTTATTTTGGTTTCTACTGTAGTTGTGACTTATTAGTCCTGGCTGCAAGCCATGAAGTGATGGAAAATGCAGAGATGGCACATTTTGATGTTACTTGTATTGTTGAGTAGACTTCCTGTGGGCCAGACACAGACTTGGTAGCTGATAGCAGCAATTGTTTTTTTAAGGACAATGCTGTGTTAATATTGCTGACTTAAAGATTTTCCCAATTGTCATTCACAGAAAGTGTCCTTTGTATATCTAAGTTTATGGATATAATACACTTGTCAGTTTGTTGCTTTCAGTGTACATTAATTCTAACAAAATACTAACTCTACTTTATTCCATTCCTTTTCAATCTTCCATTCAGAATCCAAGTTTTGGCTATAGATATTTCTTATTTCATGACTGTCATTTTAAGGCTAAACTGATCTACCTAATGGTCCCCCTCAATAGACAAATCAATATAACCATAAAAATAAATGACTAAATTTGAAGATTACATAGTAAATTATTTGGACATTTGAATAATGAAATAATTTATTAATTGATATATACTGTTTTCAAATGTGCATATCACAAATCAAAACCTTGTGGTTTTACTCATAGCTTTTAATTAATATTCATACATATTCATATTACATGTCCTTGGATGCATAGCAACTGTCATTGAAGCCTAAATGACACAGACCTTCTGAATCACAGAATCACAGAATCACAGAATCTCTAGGTTGGAAGAGACCTCAAGATCATCGAGTCCAACCTCTAACCTAACACTAACAGTACCCACTAAACCATACCCCTAAGCTCTACATCTAAACGTCTTTTGAAGACTTCCAGGGATGGTGACTCCACCACCTCCCTGGGCAGCCCGTTCCAGTGCCTAACAACCCTTTCAGTAAAGAAATTCTTCCTAACATCTAACCTAAAACTCCCCTGGCGTAACTTTAGCCTGTTCCCCCTCGTCCTGTCACCAGGCACATGGGAGAACCCCCACCTCGCTACAGCCTCCTTTAATGTACTTATACAGAGCAATAAGGTCACCCCTTAGCCTCCTCTTCTCCAGGCTGAACAAGCCCAGCTCCTTCAGCCACTCCTCATAGGACTTGCTCTCCAGGCCCCTCACCAGCTTCGTTGCCCTTCTTTGGACCCGCTCAAGCACCTCGATGTCCTTCTTGTAGCGAGGGGCCCAAAACTGAACACAGTACTCGGAAACATCAGGACACTCAGGAATATGCTATTAAAGATCTTTAATTAAAGATTAAGACCTAGATTTCATGTAGAAAATTTCATTCAGTTTTATGCCTAATAACTATCTCTTTTGAATTAGTATTAGTTATTAGTGTTAATATTAGCCTCATCTGAAGACGTTTCGGTTTTGCTTTCTTCTTTTCACATAATCACAGAATGGTTGAGGTTGGAAGGCACCTCTGGATATCACCTCATGCAACCCTCTGTTCAAGGACAGTCAGACAGAGCAGGTTGTTCAGGGATATGTCCAGTCAGGTTTAGAATATCCCTGTGAATGCAGAGACTCCACAATCTCTTTGGGCAACCTGCTCCAGTGTTTGTCCATGCTCACACTAAAAAGGTGGGTTTTCCATGTCTAGATGGAATTTCATGTGTTTTATTTCGTGCCTATTGCCTCTTGCCCTGTTTCTGGCACTACTGAGAACTCTGACTTCTTCATCTTGGTTTCCTCTCATCAAGTGTTTATACTCATTAAGAAGATGTTTCTAAGCCTTCTGTGCTCCAAACTTAAACTCCCAGTTCTCACAGTTTCTCCTCATATAAGAGATACTTCAGTCCTTTAAATACCTTTGTGACCCTTTGCTAGATTCACTCCATTATGTCCATGTCTTTTTTGTTCTGGTGAGACCAGAACTGAAGGCAGTGCTCCAGATAAATCCTAACATAGATGACATTTTACTGCAGTCTAACAAAAACTCTGCACTGGGAGCAGCATAATTCTTTCCATCATAAAAGAAATTCAGTTGACAGCAGTTCCTGATTCTGATAAGGTTATTGCTTTCTTTGTATATTTGTGTATAATGGTCTTGAATAGAAAACTGATACTCAAAGGGAGAATTACACAAATATTATTAATTTAGTACATATACATTCTTACTCCTTTCTTCACCAGGATCCTCAAGTTCAATTCTCAACTTGCAAGTGTAGGCAAAATATGCTTTTATCTACAGAATAATAGGGTGTAGTCTGGAGAAGCTGAATAACTGATGATCAGTCTTGGCTACAGTGATGCATATTTATCATTTTCCTGTAATAACTATGTTTAAATAATCTTCTTCTTGCTTTTGATGATTTATATCTAAAAAGAACTCAACTGTATTTACTTCTCTTGTTAAAGATGGACAATGATTGTTTTTGAATATTTTTCTATTGCTTTGTGGAGTTTTATTGTGTTCTGATATTATAGGCACTCTGTTCATACACCTCCAATAAAATTTCCCTTTTCTCTGCAGGAGTTTTCACATGACTAGGATAAATACTTGTGAATTAGAGTTCTTCTCATTGGTTTGTTCAGTTTATGTATCACCAGTCAATAAAGGAATCATTTTAATTATATATATGCTGAAGTTTATACCATACTTTTCCAAAATTCATTCTTGCACTTAGGCATTTTTACTTCTCTCTCTCTCTCTCTATATATATATATATATACATATAATAACAGCGTATTTTCTGCAGAGCAGAAAACATTCTATATTGCCATCAGGGCTAGATAATTGGAGCTTTACTGTCAAGGACCTCAACTATGAACTTTGCAGAATGTTTGGGCTGTTTTTCACAGTGCATGTCTCTGCTATGCCGCGTTAAAATCCTCACCTACATACATGTATAGTTCCCTCACAAAATCTGTATTCTAAATTCAGAACTCAACCTCGAGTTTACTAGTTAACCTGGTATTTCAGTTTCTTTTCTCTCTAGTTAATAAATTCAGCAGAGACAACCTCATTCCAGGAGCAAAACAAGACTTCTGTCCATCAGACATTTTCACCATTTTATCCTTTTAAACTACTGGCAAATAAAGGACATTGTGTAGGGATGTGTTTCTGTACTTCAGTCTCTTCAAGAGTTATCTTTTGAAAAGGTCCCAGAAAAACAGAGCACTAGCATGGAGGAAGACCTACATTCACTGAAAACATGACTACACATTATAAGGGCATACAGCTTTATTATCTTTATTTCTTTATTTGAAATTAAACACATAAATTTCAGCAAAGATCCTTGAATTTCTCATGGGAAATAGTAGCTCTTATGGAATCTGCATGACTATGGAGCTCATTAACTCTTTACCACAGTGTTATTAATGGAAGTTCTGCTTCATTTTTCCTTCCTTCCTTCCTTCCTTCCTTCCTTCCTTGCTTCCTTCCTTCCTTCCTTATGCTAAAAAAGATATGCATCTCCTAATTTTAAGCACTCTGGCCCTTATTCAAAGAAGTCCTTAAAAATGTACTTTGTTTTAAGTAGATACTTTCAGTCTTTCTCAAATAAGATGCTTTCTTGAGTGATTAAACATATGCCAAAATAAAGTCAGCCATTTGTAAACTAGAATAATGTATTTGGTTTAACTTTTCAGTAAAGTGCATGGAATGAATAGAACATTTTACTTTTTTTTTGGCATGCAAAGACCACCTGAAGTTCCATAGCTAAGCACCTGAGGACAGAGCTTCTTTGTTTTTTTCCATCAGACACTTTTCCCAAGGTATTTTTTCTGCCCATTCCTTGTCTCCTACATTTCCCAGCATAGCTACAGTCAAAACTTCCTGTAGAATGACTGACTTGTTTCCCCAGATATGCATTCTCTCATGTCACTGTGAATCCAAAGCCATGTTAGGCATGGTTTATAGCTGCATATCTGAAGCTGCAAGTATGAAGTGAGGAGAGGATGATGAAAGAGATAGATTTTGATAAAGAGGAATGATGATTGTTATTCTCAGTCTTCACTGACTAGTTTTTCCAGGTTCCACCAGGGAGCACTGAGTGCCTGCCAGGGCTGATCAGATCATATTAGGCTGACACTGCATATCTCTACAGTTCTTTGCTAGCTAGACATCTTAATATTTAAAGCTCCTTAATGTTTTCAGAATAGGAATAGAAAAGTATGAGGAATTCTATCAGCATATATATTTTTCCTCTTTCTTTGCAGTCATGGAAATTTTGTTTCTAGAAACTGCTATGAAAGCAATGTTTCATTTGTTGTCTTTCTTTAAACTGTAGATAGGCTGGGTAAAATGCTTTCACATCTGGCCTATTCTTGACTTGCTTCAGCCTACATACAAAAGAAATCTACATGCATCCATGAAACTCCAGTCAGTGATTCAATCAGGTAACTGATTCAATCAGTTAAGACTGATGTCTTACTTCCATCAAAGCTAGAGAGAGAGAGATAATACTGTTCTATTAACCTCAATGGCCATGACTAGAAAATACTTTTTTAGTTGAGTGAATGAAATAAAAATTAAAACTATCTCCCATTATACCTTTAAATATAAAATTGTCTTTTACCACTTTTTTTGATTAAAGGTAGCCTAGCCTGAGAACCAATACTGCTCCTCAAGTGTTCATCTAAAGAAGTTGCTGTGTGCTAGATTCCAGTAATCACCTAATCAGAATGAATATAATTTTATATTTCTAAATAACAGCATATATCAAACTTCAAGTGTTCTAAGTATGCAAGGATTAAGAAGTTTAATAACATGTTAGGATTTTCCACTCCAATTTTTATCCCCTTAACTAGATATGATGAATATCTTTTAATAGCCATACAGATAAGTCATCTTTAGGAAAAAAATCTTCAGAAAAAAAAAATAAATAAAAGGATATAAAAATAAAAGAGAAAAAAAAAAAGAATTCTGATGACAATCTCTTGCAAAAGCAAAATAGAGAAAAATCATACCAACAAAATTGAGCCATAATTCCTTTAATGAATTGCATTAATTCTCTTCAGAACATCTTAATTCTGTTGTAATTCATTTATTTTGTAAAGAATTTCATTAATTTGCAAATCGTTCTATTGTAGAAAGACTTAGTCCATAGTTAGCCATAACTGTCATCATTAAGAAAATGCTTAGCAAAAATTAAAATTTATTTGTGATACTGTCTTTTGGAGTATTTTTGGAGGAAGGAAGGAAGGAAGGAAGGAAGGAAGGAAGGAAGGAAGGAGGGAAGGAAGGAAGGAAGAAAGGAAGGAAGGAAGGAAGGAAAGCATTAGAGAAGAAGGACAGATTAACATTTACAAAAACGCAGGATTCTGTCTTGTAATCTCCCTGTAACGGTGTCAAAGACATGGGATTTTATCCCTTTTAGTGAAATAGATTCCAATCTCATCAATTTAAAGTGGTATATTTTTATGCAAAAAATAATGTAGGAAAAATGTATGTCCCCACACACCTCATCTAATCCCTTTTTTGGATAACATGAAAGTTAGAAAAGTTAGTAGAAATTATTTTATATTGCATACAACTGTATTCTGTCATACCTGTGTAACCTACCACACATTGCACCAACTTTTGAGGAAACACTTTTATACACATGGGTAGGGGCCAAGAAGCATAAATGTTGGTGCTTTTCTTGGATTCCTATCCCAGGGGAGACCAACAAAACCTGAGAGAAAAGGGTAGCAAGTTCTGAGGAAAGATGAGCATTGATTTAACCTTCAAAACCTGGCATAGTTGCCTCTTTGTACAAAAGTTCTGCTTAACCTCCCAATCTTTTTATATTGATTCAGGAAAATAACTAGCACTATTAAAGCCAGTGTTTTTAATAAAGTAACAAAATAAACTAAACAGAAAAATATATAATCAAATGAAATTATTATATATGTATATTTGATTTTTTTTTGATTAATCCAGTCTTGCTGATGATATTTATGGAAACACACTCCTGCTCTTTAAGAAGAGAAACATGCATGCCCCAGATCTGAACATTAAGCTCCCTTATGTGTTGTGTGGGGAGAGATTAGGGAAAAGGAATGAGGTGGAAGAAGTGGCAACTAAAAGAGATGCTCGGTCCTGCTAAAGATGTTTTTTACATTATTTACATGTGTTTGACAAGCAAGGTGTGGGAATACTGAGAATAGGCAATGAATGAGATGGGTCTCCTCCCTCTGCTCTCCTATTCCTCTGCTTCCATACCACAGTTTTACAAAATAACTGGAAAAAACATGATACAACCTCTTCAGCCATCAGCTTCATGGCAGTTTGAGGATCACTGAGATGTGGCTTCTGCCACAAGTCTCCGTTAGGATACCTAGCATCCAGATTCATGATACATGTCAAATTCTATGTTTGAGGATTGGATCTTATTTTTCTGAACAGTCTACGGCTGTATGTCTGTAGAGTTAATGATTTTTGGAACAGCAAAAAGATTAGTCATGTTGCCAATAGTCACTATTGGACTGAATTAAAAGATAATTGAAAATATATTGGTGAAAGAAATCAACAACTGATTTTCTGGGAAATGGTAATGAACATGCACGTCAGAAGAAAAAAAAAAAAAGAACTGGGAATTCTGTCAGTCTGTTATCATGGAGAAAAGTAAAAACGTGAAAGTGGTCAAGACATCATAAAGACTATCTGGAACCATTATAGTCTACATTGGCCTATGTTTTCTTGTCAACTGCTTTTTTCCTTCCAAAACGAATGAGGTCTCCTCCCAGTTCTTAGTCTGTGGGTTTGGACCGATCCCTTTCAAAGGAAATGCTCAGCTTGCGGTGTTGCTGCTGTGAAATCCTAAAAGAAGGAGGGGACTGATTTCTCAATTTTTTTTTACTGAGCCAGAAGCCACCCTGACATCAAGTCATCAAGATCAAGTGTAAATTCAAGTAGTCTCAAAAGAGAGCTGATTTATATTCACACCCTATTTATCTGTCACATCCCCAGGAATATACAAGCAGAGGGAAAACAGCCCATGTAACTTCCATGAAACTTCCATGTATAATTCCATGTAACTTAAGTCTCCAAAACAGCTTACTTAATAATTCAAAAAGGCAAAATGTCAAAAGCCTGGCTCTTTGACCATTAACACTGTTCATTATTTCATTAAAACAAATGCCATTATTTCGCAAGAAGTTACTACTATTTCTACTAAGATGTGTACAGTAGTTTTATCCATAACATGTTGAAAAGGACTTCTAGCACATCTGGAGACTTGGAAATTTTTAAGCCACAGTTACGGAAGTGGAGAAGGGTTTCCAGTAGCACTTTGGCTGCCTCTCCAGAGAGCCCCAGATGAATCATTCATGTTACCCACTTCTGAAAATATCAGTATTTATTAACTGGGAAGTGATTTTCTGAAGAATAATTGGTTATATACCATTCAAAACTCTGAGACCAATACATTCAATAAAAAATTCCATAGTTCTGTTTCAAATTGAAATATTTCAATTCAAACATACCACGGTTGTTCCCCACTGCTCATCCAGAGTAATGCTTTGTTGCAATTCCACTGTTACACTACAGTGACATTTACAAACTAAAGCATTGATTTACATTCTTTTAATGATATTGAAAATAATATCAAATCAATACATTCATTTTAGCAGGCTTCAGTAATTCCACGAGATGAATTTATTTAAATAGTGTCTCACATCACCATATGTGATAGTTCATTTGCTCTTAATTTCCTGCATTCTTTTATGAAGAAACACTGAGAGACCTGTGCATGTTCAGCCTGGAGAAGAGAAGGCTCCAAGGAGACCTCTTTGTGGTCTTTTAATACTTAAAGGCTTAAAGGGATCTTATAAAAAGGATGGACAAGAACTTTTTACTCTGGTAGATAATAATAGGACAAGGGGGAATGGTCTTAAACTAAAAGAGGATAAATTTAGATTAGGCATTAGGAGGAAATTCTTCATTTTGGCACAGGTTGCGTGGAGAATTTGTGCCCCATCCCTGTAGGTGTTTAAGGACAGGTTGGATGGGGCTTTGTGATATAATTGCCTAAAGTGACTTAAAAATTAAACTGATACTCATATTTTAAAGGAAGGGTATAGCATTGAAGAAGCTTCCAGGGTGGAGTGTAGTTGCACTACCTAAGCATTCCATTGGCCTTCAATCTTATTTGTTAGAACATTGGGAGAACCTAGTGTGCTGACTCTAAGGAACAGTATGGAGTGTAGAGTGGAATGTAGACACTGTGGCTAGGCTCTGTGACAAGATTGTTCTTGTGCACACCGAGGCTGATAAGCTGCACATTTTCTACCTTGAGCCAATGACCTGTCATGTTTTTGACAAAATGCTGTACCCTAGTGAACTTTGCTCATTTATAAGATCATTATAATATCAAAACACATTTCCATACCAAAAGCTACCTGCCTCT
Organism: Anas acuta; assembly: GCF_963932015.1. Lineage (NCBI taxonomy): Eukaryota > Metazoa > Chordata > Aves > Anseriformes > Anatidae > Anas > Anas acuta. Next base: position 97,457,486 of record NC_088979.1, on the reverse strand, counting down.
GAGGTGCAACCACCCCTCACTGAGCATGCATTCTAAATTGCTCGGAGCCTATAACTTTATATGAAAGTGAGAAAACTTTGCACCAATAGTAACCAAGACATGCATGACTAGAGTCATTCAAGCTCTACCTAAAAGATAGAAAATAGTATAAATTGGCCTAAGAGAGAGGGATTGTGAGGGAAGGTACCATTCTGACTTCTGGGATCAGTTGGTGGGTTGAGCCTCTCTCCTCTTCCCCAGTTGGGATAGATTGGATAAGATTTGAACACTTGGTAATACTGGGTGTCTCCACGGAAACTTAGAAATCTCTGTAGAGTCCTTGTGCCTTTTAAGGTATAATAGCCAGCCAGTGTTATTCATACTGTTGGCATTTGAGTGTGCTTTGCAGACAGGGAATTTATCGCCAGCAATCCAAAGAACCTGTGTACTTGTTGCTTTAATAAATTGCACTAGAATGCACTGAACCCAGATTTGATAGTTCTAATTGAAAATGACCAAACTCTTTAAGTGTGGCCGTGGCAGTTCATGGAACATGAGGGTGTACTATGTTATTTGTAAATCCATAATCATGGTAGTTCAGTACCCTGAATGCGACTGGACTTATAACAGCTAATTGGCTATACCCCTTAACGCAACAAGCCTTGGCCAACCTGATCTAGTGGGAGGCATCCCTGCCTATGTCAGGGGGGTTGGAGTTAGATGTCTTTAAGGTCCCTTCCAACCCAAGCCACTCTGTGATTCTATGATTATGTTAGTTACTTTCTGTTAGGCAACTATGACTTTTCTCCTGTATAAAAAATGTCTTCCTCTGATACCTCTCTTCAGCCTGGATAAATTGCTAACCTCCCAGTAAGTTATGTGTGCACTAGGACTTGTCCTTACCATTTAGTAGCATTAATAAGATTATTATTGTTCTCTATTACCTTTTTTAGGCATCAAAAGTAAACATTTTTAGCCTACATTTTCTTAATCCCTATTTCCCATTCTTTGTTGTCCTTTTGAAGTCATACACTTAACTTCACAATGCAGGCAACTGAAATTAATGAGCACTCTTTTTCTGCTCACTTTCCAAACTGAGAACAAATTTTTTATGAGTCTCTTTCTAGTCTCTCAAGCAAAAATGGTCTCTGGAGGAGGGCCAAGGTTTCTACAAGGACAGAAGCCAGAAGAAGACTCAGGCATAGCCTTAATAAGATAACTAAAACCCACATTTAACATTCGGAAGTGTTCTGATTGTTGTATTGCTACCTGCACATTACAAAAGTTTATCCCCAAATGGATAAGAAGAAAATTATATTTGAAGCCAGGGAGCACAATATTTCATTTCAATTCTCAACAGGAGGGGAGTTTGGAACTGGCATACAGTTTAAGAATGAGCAAAGCACAAAACACGCTTTTTTTTTTTTATTTTTTATTTTTTTAAATGAAAACAGACAAGGAAAGCCAAAAAATAACAGAGGAATAATAATGTTTTCATTGAAGCCAATATAATCAAAATGACATTATGCACTGCAAGATGCATTGCAGTCAAGGATATATTTTAGAGACACACTTTGTAAATTAAAATAATAATAAATAAATAAATAAATAAATAAAACTACAGCAGAGTGAGCTTTTTTCGTATCAGGAAGATTCTTTTAAAAGCCCGAACATTAGGCGTTAGTTGGTACTCATGAGTACTGCACATGAGCTAATGCATTTGAAGATCATAGAATCATAGAATCATAGAATATCCTGAGTTGGAAGGGCCCCTTAAGGATCATCAAGTCCAACTCTTGACACCGCACAGGTCTACCCAAAAGTTCAGACCATGTGACTAAGTGCACAGTCCAATCTCTTCTTAAATTCAGTCAGGCTCGGTGCAGTGACCACTTCCCTGGGGAGCCTGTTCCAGTGTGCAACCACTCTCTCTGTGAAGAACCCCTTCCTGATGTCAAGCCTAAATTTCCCCTGCCTCAGCTTAACTCCGTTCCCGCGGGTCCTGTCGCTGGTGTTAATGGAGAAAAGGTCTCCTGCCTCTCGACACCCCCTTATACGAGGAAGTTGTAGACTGCGATGAGGTCTCCCCTCAGCCTCCTCTTCTCCAGGCTGAACAGGCCCAGTGCCCTCAGCCGTTCCTCGTACGTCTTCCCCTCCAGGCCTTTCACCAACTTCGTAGCCCTCCTCTGGACACTCTCCAACAGTTTCATGTCCTTTTTATACTGTGGTGCCCAGAACTGCACACAGTACTCGAGGTGAGGCCGCACCAGCGCAGAGTAGAGCGGGACAATCACCTCCCTCGACCTACTAGCGATGCCGTGCTTGATGCACCCCAGGACACGGTTGGCCCTCCTGGCTGCCAGGGCACACTGCTGGCTCATATTCAACTTGCTGTCTACCACGACCCCCAGATCCCTCTCTTCTAGGCTGCTCTCCAGCGTCTCATCGCCCAGTCTGTACGTGCAGCCAGGGTTTCCCCGTCCCAGGTGCAGGACCCGGCACTTGCTCTTATTGAACTTCATGCAGTTGGTGATCGCCCAGCTCTCCAAATATCAAATATCAAATATCAAAGATATTTTATTGAGTACTGCCATATATATTTGGTTCTGGAGAAAGATTCCTGCATCGCACCCCAAAGCAAGATGACAGCTTGCCTGGACACAGAGAGAAGATAAGGAATGATGCATATGAAGGTATAATATAAGCTAATGTCAGAGGTAGTATTTCCACCCAAGAGGACTTGAAATACTAGTAATAATGAAAAAGTTCACCAAATGATAAGCAAAAGGTAATGTTTCTAAAGGTATTTTTTCCCCTTTTTTCCTTTCATTTTCAAACTCATAGATTAGCCACTGCATTCACATAAAAAAATAATAATAATTTTAAAAATTGATGTGCTCAGTGTAATTAACTTATATGTCTGTGGTGTGCTATACACAATAGCAAAAAAATGTGTCTTTGATTCTAGTTACAGACACAGGATATGGTCTGTCTAGACTATCAAGTAACTTACCTCTAAAGTGAGTTTTACACGTGAGATTACATCTCTGAAATGGAAACTGCTTCAAGAATACTGGCCAGAGAAAGGAAAAACTAGATTCCTTTTACACTGTCCTATTTATTTTACCCACTCACTCTTCTAACCAGTCCAGAGGACTAGGATGTTTGCAGTCTGGTGGATATGCCAGTGTTTCCTGTAAGGCATTTAATCAATAGATACCACCTTCTTTCCTCTAATACCTTGGAAAATTGTGTATTCTTCATTAGAATATTATAATTCTTGTTCATAACAAAATTTAATGAGATCAGTACAGACTACAGAACCAAAAAAAAAATTATACAATTCAAAGCTTTACATTCAATCCCATGAGTTATTAATTTATAGATCTGGTTTGCATGAAATTTCAAATGACAATTTTTTTAATCACTCTTTTATCTCTATATAATTTTGGTAATCAAGAATACAAGAATACACTCAGCTATGCTGGATCTTAGGCTGGGAGGTGTAAGAAATCTTATAAAAATTTTAAGTTCAAGGGCTCATTTTTGTATTCTCCATTTTTACTGCCTTCCCACCTGATCTTTTTAAAAGTCTGCTTCTATCTTATTGGATGCAACTTCTACTTGCAGCTAACATCTCCCTCTTTTGTAGGCTCATACTTAATTTTGTAGAGAAACCAGAAGACCATCTGTAAATAAAGACAGATTTTTTTAATGACACAGCTAGCAAGGCAGTTCCCAATAGGTGTATCATCTACAAAACCTTCAATTTCGATTAGCTAACTAGCAGCTCACCCAAATTCTTCTCAGGCTCACAGACTGGTTGGTCTCTGACCTTATCCCCAACCCAAATTTTCTGTGAGTGTAGCCTCTCTAATGCTGCCAGCCCACACAGATGCTATGATGCCAGTGGGGCTGCTGACTTGCATGGACACACAGGCACCTCACAGACAGTGGAGGTGATGCCTAAATTAAGCAAAATACACCAAAAGAATAAGATAGAAAATAAAGAGACAGAAATCCTCTTAAAATGTTAATTTCCTTGAACATCCTGGTCTTTAATCTTCTATTTGAATCTTCATTTAATCTTCTATAATGAATCATGGAATCATTAAGATTGGAAAAGACCTCCAACATCATCTGGTCCAACCATCCCTCTATCATCAATATCACCCACTCAGTATCACCCATTTCCCTAATCACCACCTCCAACCTTTCCTTAAACACCTCCAGGAACGGTAACGCCACCACCTCCCTGTGCAACCTGTTCCAATACCCAATCACGCTTTCTGGAAAGAAATATCTCCTAATTACCAACCTAAAACTCCCCTGCCGTAACTTGAGGCCATTTCCTCTTGTCCTAACACTAGTTATCTGTGAGAAGAGGCCAACACCCAGTTTCCCACAATTCCCTTCAGGTAGCTGTAGAGAGCAATAAGGCCTCCCCTGAGCCTCCTCTTCTCCAGACTAAACAACTCCAGTTCTGTCAGCTGCTCTTCATAGGACTTGTTTTCCAGACACCTCACCAGCTTCATAGTCCTTCTCTGGATGCACTCTAGGGCCTCAATGTCTTTTAGTGAGGGGCCCAAAAGTGAATACAGTACTCCAGGTGTGGCCTCACCAGAGCTGAATGCAGGGGATGATCACCTATGATCACCTCCCTGGTCTTGTTGACCACACTATTGCTGATACAAGCCAGGATGCCATTGGCCTTCTTGGCCACCTGGGCACACTGTTGGCTCATGTTTGGGCAAGGGTTGACCAACACCACCAGATCCTTTTCCTCTGCACATCTTTCCAATCACTCTGCCACAAGCCTGTAGAGTTGCATGGTGTTGTTGTGGCCAAAGTGCAGGACCTGGCACTTAGCCTTGTTGAACCTCATCCCATTGGCCTCTGCAGACTGATCCAATCTGTCCAGGTCCCTCTGCAGAGCCTTTCTACCCTCCAGCAGATTGACACTTCCTCCCAATTTGTTGTTATCTGAAAATTTACTGAGGGTGCACTCAATTCCCTCATGCCAATCATCAACAAAGATATCAAAGAAGATGGGCCCCAACACTAATCCCTGGGGAAAACCACTGGTGACAGGTCTCCAGCTGGATTTAAGTCCATTCACCACCACTGTCTGGACCTGGCTATCCAGACAGTTTTTAACTCAGCAAAGTGTACCTGTCCAAATCATGGGCCTCCAGCTTCTCCAGGAGAGTATTGTGGGATAATATGAGGGAAAGAATAGCAGAGGGCTCTCAGGACATGCACAGGTATATGTAAAACAGCGAGTATAAATTGGGCTTTAATTGATCCTTTAGACTAACAATCAACCTTTTTGGAGTGGTCTGTATTGCCTACAAGAATTTTTAGCAAGTTTCTATCTATAGAGCTAACTGATACTGGTCCAATAATAAACATACCCTAAATGAAAATATTAGTTAGAGTCAAGCCTTTCATAGGTACCAAAAAAACAAAAACAAAACTGAAAAATCTGTCATGGGATCTGTATTTTAAATACCTCTAGATGTAAGGACACTCAGTTCAGCCAAGCAGGGATATAAGGAAGGGGATCTGCAGCTGTCTATATCTCTCAGCTGTGGCCTTTGAGGTGTCAAAACAGCAAGAGTGCTTTTATTTGCAGAAGACAGGTTGGGCATCTGTCTGTCAACCATATGTTTTGCTGGCAGAGACAGGGGGAAAGAAAAGGGGTAAATTTTAGGTAGGAATGCGTGAGATGGATTGTTTGGGATGAAAGGAAACAGCTTTGAGGGCTAGCGAGCAGCAGGCAGGCAGAGAACATGTGAGTGCCTGTGTGTGTCCTGGCAGCAGAGACAGGAACAACAAGGCACTTAACAGAGAAAGCCAAGTCCAGGGTCTGCCAAAGATACTGGGAGACTTGTCCAGCCAGCAGAGCTGTCAGTCTAAGTGTTCATTTAATGTGACAATGCAAAAAATTGGAACGAGTCAGTTTCAGACTGAAAGGCTTTGAATTTTTTATATTTTAAGTAATTGCTGACCTTCAATGTTTTCTGAAGGGGCTAGTGACATCTTAGGTCCTGCCTTTTGGATATCTACATGGAGCCAAAAAGATTTTTCCGCAAACTCTGTACCTCTAAATATCAAAGTGCTATATGTTTAATACAACGTGCATCCAGTGAAGATAGTACTTTCACTTGGTACAAGATTTCCAAATCCAGATTAGGAGGGAAAAAATGGAAGACAAAAAGACATTTCCCACTGCTAAAAATAAAATCTTTAGTAGATGTAGACCAATTAAGAAATAGTTTTGACACAGCTGTCTATCTTTGGGCTTATAGTTCTTTAAATATTAATAATTTCAAAAATGTAATTTTGCTTTTCATTCATTTCACCAGTTTGTTTTTCCACTTGTGACAATTCAGTTGCTTACAAAGTATGCTTTGCTAAATTTTGTAATTAAAAAAAAGAAAAAAGCATAAGAAGTTGAAATAAAGGGAAAAATATTAAAGAAATACTATCATTTTCATAATGGGAAGAGAGAAAAATTTCCTTTATCTTCCGCTGATTTACAAAGATACTTTAGCACAATATCTTCTTTGGATATCATCATTGGCAAGAGGCTGGATGTCTACTTTAGGTCCCAATTATGTCTATTTTAGAGCCCAGTGAACTTCTGGTTGATGATTTGGATCAAACACAACTAAAACATCTACAGCAAAAATCGCTATTTTCTAGTTTTGATGGGTGGAAAATTTGCAGCTTTATATGTTATTCGAGTCATACAGACACCAGTCTGTGTTCTTTAAAATTGTACTGTCTTGCTGGGAGCACGTGATTATTTCACTACTTGGTCCCAACCCTAATTGCACCCTTGGATCAGTGACCAAATCTTCACTCTTACTTAAGAGTCAAAATGTTTATTTTTCAATATAGTTTTACAAATAGTTACTCTGTAGACTTGATGGATTAGGCCTTTGCCAGGTAATTGATAAAACACTGCTGAAAATAGCAGTTTACACTTTGGAGAGGAATATGATATTTCTAAACGTTTCTCAAACAACTTCTAAGAGTCCCAATAACAAAATTAGATTTTCAATTAGATCTGAGAGTGTAACTGGAAATAATTGCTGCTCTGATTTTATGTTTATCTGTGGGTATGGGGGATACATATGTGCATTTTTGCAGAACAAAAACCTCTTGAGGCACAGCAGGTCAGCACTGGGGTTCCTCTTGTTACTTTATGATATAAGCTTCAACTGGTGTTCTGACCCTGTCTTCTGGGGTTCTACACAGTCTTGATCACACAGTCATGCACATCACAGAGATGTTGCCAGATGTCTTCCTTTCACCTCCTACCCTGTTTAAGCCTGTGATTATGATTTAAAGAAAATATTGAAAAACTCAGCAGTAGAGTTCTCACAAAACAAAACTGAGCACAAATCAGACAGATAAGGCTGTGTATGGTACCAATCACTATAGTTCAACAGAAAGCATGGCTACCTGATTTTTGCTAGTCAAGATCTCGCATAACAGGAAAAGAGGTGGACTAAACAGATGCTTCCTCTCCATGTTGTGCCAACGTATGTGAAGCAAAAAGTGAAATTTGAAACAAAGTAGGAGCAGAGTGCAATGACACATTTACAAGTACTCAAGACTTTGGCCACCTGTATAAATGGCTGGAACCACCTCATTCTCCATTATATTTGCTTTCTCTACCCACACCATCTGCATCTACATCAAGTGACTAATGGTGACAGTCATTAAAAGGTTTCTCTGTGCACATAAACTTGCCTTTGTATTTTAATTGTCCTACTTCCAAGTAAAGGAGAGCACAGGATATTTGGTGGTATTAAGTTACCCATTCTGGAAACAGTCTTTAAAGTGAATTCTGTGCCTTTTAATATGTACGATTAATCTAGAAATTCAAACCTCCTGGATTTGTAGATAGGCAGCAAGTGTTTTTTGTTTGTTTGTTAGTTGTTTTGCATTGTTTTGTGTTTGGTTGGTTGGTTGGTTTTGGTTTCATTTTGATCTTAGTACAGGGAAAACAATTCAAATGTTCCCAGCTGTGGACTGTGAGATAAGACACATTTTCAAATTTCATTCAGAGAAACCATTATTCAACAAGAAGCCACAGAAAACTTGTTGCCTCTTCAGGGGCACAGTTAAGATACCTAACTTCAGTTCCACTCTCCTTCAAAAAAATAAGTGTGTAGAAACTGATTTTCATAATCCTGCTGTGCCCTCTCCATGGAACTCACTCTGTGAAGCAAGGAATATACAATACCTCTCCATCTAACAAAAAGACCAGCTTCTGGACTCTGTTTTACTTTTACCTTCACATTGCACAGAAACATAAAAAGAATAAATGTTGATCTACAGATAAATAGAGGTTTCTGTCTGGGAAAAAGTGTTCACACTTCCATCATGACCCTCCTCAGGCCTCACATTTGCAATCTGGCACATCAGAAACAATCTTTGTGTTTCAACCAAGCCAAGTTATTTCTTGAAATATTACCCAGAACTTCAAAGAATTAAAGTCTTCTGCTACCAATTTTCAGTCATCCAAGTAGGGAAGGACTGAAAATTTTTAAAAATTTATGAATAAACCTTGTGAAAAGAAGTGTCCATCTAAACACAAATCTTCTATCCCTTACTTCTATTTCTGTTATCCTTTAGGACTGCCCTTTAGATTCTTTAAGACTGCATTTGCTACAAACAAGAGGCAGACTTCAGTTATATCAGTAAGGTAAAAATAAAATCATATTCAGAATTTTGTGTCTGAAAGATAAACACTTTAGAATGTAGCAAAAATGGGGAAAATCTGTCACCCCAAAACAACTTGTGAAGGACAAAATTACTATTTGAAGGTTGTAGGAAGAAGAAAGGCCAAAGAAGTTGTAAACTTCAATTAATCCAATAGGACGTACTCAAAAACAGATGGTCCTGACTCATGGAGTCATGTTGTGTGCCCATTTCCTGTCTCCATATAAACAAGACAAGACTAACTACATGGAAATAATTTATATAATCTTCTGAATATAGTAGAACATCAATTTTCTTTCATTTTCTTTAAAAATACCACTTAAGATGTGGAAATAAAACAGTTGATCTACAATGGCTGGCAGTTCTATTTCCTGCAACTTTTGTTGTACCAACTAGAAAAGCCTAGCAGTACATAATTAAACACATGAGTCCAAAGCATGACAGAAGTGGCAGTAAATATGGATGTTTCTACAGATACTATCTTTCTACTTAGATATTATGACTTGTGATAAAACTCAAATAGAACATATGTCTGCAAGCAGTTTTCTGATGCATTTGAAATTTGAAATTTCCCAGGAAATTTTGTTTAGTGCTTTCTGAAAATATTATTATAAAGCCACCAGATGCTATGTGATTTTGCTGTCTACTTACTATCATGCCTATTAGTTACAAAGTGCTAAGTGACTACTTTTCTTTTCTTTGGTCTTCCATATGTTAAATTTATACTTAAATATATGTATGTATGCATGTATATATATGTGTGTATGTGTGTAAATGTACATATGTGTGCTTGTTTGTGTGTGTATAAAAGTTCATTTTCTTTAAGAAGTTTTGCTTGAAGTTTAACAGTGTCAGTTGTATAGCTTTCAATATCATGTCATCTGTGTGGTTCATAAACCTTCAAAATATTAGTTCTCATGTAACCATTCGAAGTTGTCCTGTCAACATCTATGTTGAAAATGACTGAGAAGATTTTTCAGAACACCATTACAAAGCTGTTACTAGACTTCTCCCTGTCTCTTGACTGAGAAGAAATGGGAGTCAGGCAACCCAGTAAGCCTAGGAAGCCTGTGTCAAAGATTATTTATGTGCTGGGATGTACTATCAACTACTCCAGTGTTTTGGTCCCCAAGTCATGCAAATGCGGACTAAAAGCATCCACACACTCCAACAACAGAGCAATGGGAGAGGTAGATGCACAGGCACATGCAGAGCACAAGACTGAGTGGAGTGAATACCAAAGCTTTTACCAGAATATTCCTGAATTAATATAACTGTCCTCACTTTCCTAAATCTATATGCTATCAATGTCTGTATCTAATGTTGCTCACACTGTTCCTTTCTAGGAACATAACTGTATAAGCAGCCCCATCAATTTGCACCATGCCCATCTTTCAATCAATGATTTCTCAAGTGGAATTATGGCAGGAGAGAGCAGTTCTGCATATCACCATGCCCCAGCAGATTACCTAATAAGACCATGGACAACTTGACTCACACTACAACAAACCATAAGTACATGCAAACACACTTAATATACAATATGATGCTTAAATACTGCTTCATTTGCTACTGCATATTCTAGCATGATTTAACCTCATTCAGATGACAGACTTCTCTGCTAACATGTGCATTTGGGAGCAAGCCAAATTCAACATGATTCATGCCATGAAGAATCTCATTGACTTCACCTCACTTTTGTGTTTCTCTGTTCTTTCAGCTGTGGGTCCTATGAGACAAAGGATCTTTTTATATTGTTTATAACTAGGAGACTTATCAAGAAAAGGAGGGAGTCAGTGAGTTGCTAAGGCAGCCATCAGAAATTTCCCCATCCAGTAAGCCTGAAGACCATTTTCAGTTTCTTTTTATGAAAAAAACTTGTCAAGTATCAGCTGCCAAGAATACTGGAAAAAGATGTGTGACTTTTCCTTAACTGGAAAAAAAAATAAAAATAAGGAGTTGCTAGAAATATATACAATATACCTTTCTACATCTCAGCAGGGCATGGTGCCATGAGCGGATGAGCAGAACTAAGAAGCCAGTCACTGTGATATGCTAGGGACTTGTCTCTGTAAAACAGACAGCAGCATTTAACAGAAGCTGTCTGAGATGATTGTTTTCAGAACACTGTGACAAAGCTAGCAACTAGGCCTTTCCCTGACTCCCAACTGAGAATAAATCCATTGCTCTCATTTAGAATAAAGCTTCACATAATGCATATAATATTATATTAACAATGACTTAAAAAACATGCTCCCATTATTCTACAGTTCCCCCACAGTGCTGGACTAAACATAGAAGTTGTTGATTATTCAGGTTCAATTTTGATCTCTGCTCCTGCATTCATTCCTCTTTGGATAGATTTCTAAGCCCACCCTAAAAAGATCTTTGGAAAATTGACTTGCAGCTTCCACAGTTTCACCTATCTGTAGGGACTTCCAGTATTCTTGACTCTTCTTAAGCTGCTCCTCTAACATTATTTTTCAGCTCCTTACAGTGCTTTCTTTCCCTGATCTCATTTTCACTGGCAAATTTTAGCCTAGCATGGACAAACAGATGAAGATCGATTGGACTTCTGTGGCCATTTCCCAGCTAAAGTTTGTTTCTCCCTTGCATATAGGTGAAAATCTATCTTTGTACTAAACCAAGCCTTTCTGGGAAGGTGTTAGACCCAGAGGTTGGGTGCTTTCCGCTTTCCCCAAGAATCCTTCTGCTTGCATAACTTATTAACAAGAAACCTGGAAATCTAGGCCTTCACAGGACACAGAGCAGAAGGGTTTAGGACAAAGTGTCACAGACTTTTGGGATGTCTCTAAATAACCTTGCAAGCAAGAGCATAATTTTGTGTATTTGAAATGTCTCTTTACTGAAGAATGGGCAAATAAGGGAAAATGCCAAAGCCAAACTCCTCCTTCTACACGTTCATTTCTTCACTTTCAGCTGAAAACAGCAGCTGTGCTCAGGAATGTAAAGTAGTGTGGGATACAGGTTAGAGAACAACTGTGGTTAGCCAAAGAAGCTGGATTCCCAGTTTGTGGGAAAATGAGAGTCCTTGAAATTGATTTCAGCCCAAATAGGACAAAAATCCAAAGAAAAAAAAAAAAAAAAAAAAAAAAGAAATAAATACAACAAACCCAGAAATCCCCAAGAGTTGGAAGCTCTTTGGATCTTTTAGCATCTCAGTAAAACAAACAAAAAATGTAAGGTTCATATAATAGCTACAAGGGTCACACCAGGTTGCTGGTCCCAAGGCAGACTTGTTAACAGGCCACCCATGGCAAGGGTCACAGATCTACCCATCCCCCCAGCTGCAGGGAGGACCTGCCAAACCCCACCATGAGGTAACATTTCCTTGCTTCCTCTGTAAATTTCCAACCAGCAAAAACAACAGTTTTTGCAACAGCATGACTCAATCTTGGAGAGCATAGTCGATCTTAAGGAAAGGAGTAATCAGTATCAGTGCTTACCATTGCCACAACCACTAGTCCAGACTACCTGTAGAAGTGACTTTGTCCTGCATTAAGACTTAATTAAATTGTGAAACATTGCATAATTAATATTGTTCTATACTCAGGCTTAATATCAGCCTTTTTGTATCATTTTGAAGATTTTAGAATGTGCTTTATCTAAGTAGTTAACAAATGAGATTTTTAATGCTAATCTTGGTGATTCAGACAAAATCCGGTTATTTTATGCAGTAAGATCTCATTGAATCTCCATTATGAAGGCTAATGGAAAACCCCATTGGATTATAGTTTGACGTCAAATCTGGCACAGCACAACCTGCAGACATCTGACTCACAGTGCCAGCAAAGACTTGGAAACTTCCAAGGAATCTTTCCTGTATTTAAACCAATATAATTCCCTGGGAAAGAGCACATCTGAAAACAAACTTGTCTTAAGAACTTTTATTGCGATCCTATTTGAAAAGTGATTGGCCTTCTCTTAAGGAACAAGCGGGGAATTCCCTCTGACTTCTCATGGAGAATGTAAATGAATATTGCGGGTTTTTTCAGTAGCTCTAGTATGTAGTTTCCTATAAATGGGAATGAATAATTTGTATTTGAGTACTGTGGTGATTAATGGTCTGCTGGTGGTGGCTGGTTTGTTAGTTGAACAGAAAAAAGGAAAACTTTTCAGAGTCCATTAATTTTCTGATACTTTGCCATAGCATAAGTTAGTATCTCATTTGTAGGTGTATGTGTGTGCATGTGTGTGTGTGCATGCATACGTACGTGTGTGTATACATACAATTTATATCTAGGTTTATCTGCAGATTTTTCAATATATAAAAACATACTGGCCTTAAACACAACATACTTCCTTTCACAAGTTTTCAGATCTCAATCCATGCCTGTTACATTGTAAGAAAGTTCTTGCATCTCAAAAGGAAGATATGCTCTTCTGCTGTTAAATTTATGCAGTTAGGAAAAACAAATAAACAAAACAAAACAAAAGGAACAACAACAACAACAAATAATAACTGTAAGACAGATCAAAACATGTTTTCTTTAGTTTGCAAGTATTAATTGTAGCAAAGACAGTCCTTTATCAGAGCTTTTGTTGGTGTGGTCTTGCATATCAATACATTAAAAAAAAAAAAAAAAAGATTTGCTCTTAACTTCCCTCAGAATCAATGGACATCAATGTTTGTGTGAGATTTCTGAAAGTTTGGGCTACGGAGAATACTCTAAAAGCTGTCTGATTATCCTATGCCAGAAAAGTTATATCCAGGTAAATAAGAGAAGTTACAACTGAGATAGATATAAAATCACTTCTTTTCAGTGATTTCACCTCCATCAAGAATCTGAACAATAAAGTCCTGCTGTCAAAATTATATAATAATACATCTATTCCAGACATTAATAAATAGATAAAATTAAATTGAACCAAGATTTTAACTGACTTTTTTTTTTTTTTTACCCCCTTGCATCCATCAAATCTTCATGTTAAAATCATTTGTTATTATTTTAATGAGTTGTTAATTTTAAAATATCCATATATCTTAGTTTTAAATACAATGTATTTGAAAATGTGAGTATGTCATTTTGGGTTGGGTAAAATACCTAATTCTTTAAAATTTTCAATAAAGCTTCAGAAGAGGTAAAGATTTTTTCTTTTCCACATTACTGCCAGTTGCCTGTGTGATGAAGGGTTTGTACAAATTTGGAGCTGCAAAAAACAGTTGCCATAAGAGACATAACACTATGACAGCAACAATTTTTACCCACAGTACAGCACGCACTATCTGGCCATATGCATGTCAGTCCTAGTTGATCTAGCTCTATGAAATACCTCTCTAAACCTGAAAACAACTTAAATCACCAGTAGCTAGAAAAAAGCTGAAAGAATTGACAATGCAAGTTAGGCCTGCCTTCTTATGCCAATTATTGCAGCTTCTGGGATCTGTTGCCCAAACATGTTGAAAAACCTGGAAATGAAGACAAGGACTTTGCAGTGTGGAAATGATGATGCTGGGACTCTCAAAACCAAATGTTTTAGGTTCTATGTAAGCATTTTATCCACTTCTTTAGCATGCATCCCTGGTAAGGGCTATTTCAGAAAACAGGTTTATTTATTTTTTAATTCCTATTTTTATTATACTTCCAGTTACACATATCTGTACTTCTTTTGCTCCACCAAAATTGCAATTTTTACTGACTTCATGAATCAACTCTTTAAACATAATAAAATAAAATAAAATAAAATAAAATAAAATAAAATAAAATAAAATAAAATAAAATAAAATAAAATAAAATAAAATAAAATAAAATAAAAATCTCACAATTAGATTTTCTCAGTCTACGAAGGACTGAGGAATTTGCTTGCATTATGTCAAGTAGCAAATGAATGTCTGTGATCCCTGCCAAGTTATAAAAGTTGTAATTAATTTGCCCTGAAAAGTTTGGCTTTGTTCATTTTTTATTAATTAATTAATTAATTTATTTAATATATGTAGCAGTATACTATTTCACCTGAAGGAGAAAAAAAAATGAAGAACAAAATAGTTATCATATCACATAGTTCTTTAATCTACATATATATTTTTTCAAAAGTATTCCTGATTGCTCAGTTGTATTCTGCAGAAAACTCTTTCTTCCAAACAAACAAACTAGGCAGAATGAATTCTAAGTAGATAGTAAAGTTTGCTGATGATAATACTCTAAAAAGGATGTGAACATTTGATTAAAGACACTATATCTTTATTATGCATCCATATTAACTTAACAGTTTCCAAATTCAGTCTCCTGAAACATTTATAATGGTCTTTAAGCTTTGGTACAGGTACAGTGTCTTCAAAACGGTGAGTCCCCCAATGACTCATGAAAAAAATATGTACAACCTACTATGGAAAAACATAGTTATGTGCTAATTAAAGGTGGAAGTCAGAACTGAATAAACCTTACATAGATTTTGTCTGGTATATAAGCTTTTTTTCTTACGTCAGGTAAGACACACACACTGTTGTTCATACTTCATTCAGTTGAGGCATGATTAACTAACTGGAATTTGCCTAAATAAGGCTCAGTGCATATATCCAAGAATTTTTAGTAAGCCCTTTTCTGTTTCTCCTCATTGGTATCCTGGAAACTTATGTTTATTTTCACAAACAATAGATTTATTTGTCATTTCTATAGAAGAAAATCTTCTAAAGCTCATTTACAGGCAAACTATGTTCCCTCCCATTTTATCGCTTGCAGAAAAACTTAAACTACTTAGTTTCCCTGAAGTCCCTTGAAAATTAAAGGTTTATATAGTAATCCTTATTTTTTTAAATCACTCACCTCCATAGATTTATATCTCACTTTATGGAAAAAGAAAGCAAATTTCTTTCCCTGCCACCCCAAAAATGTGCATAGGGATGTCTTTTAATTCTCGGACCTTTAACATCTTGTCAGCCATATAGTCTCCCCTTCTTTTATATGCTTATTTAAATTAAAATTAATTATTCAGCATTTTTATTCAATCTTCTATCCGTTATGCTACCACGGACAATTACCTTAAAGCAATGTTTGTGAAGTATAGACTTCCCAAGCTTAAACAAACTTTAAATCTGTTCACATTCAATGATTCCACTAAGATTTTGATTTAACACTTGAAGCTGAATAATATAGTTATGGATGACAAAAATAAGGCAATCTTATACACAAATATCAACTTCAGTGAGTGCATTTATTACTCCACTAATACATTAATACCAACTTGAAGATGGTACATGGAATTTGGTTCCATCACTCTGATCATCTTCATGGCCCTCCTCTGGACCTGTTCTAACAGGTCCACAACCTTCTTATTCTGGAGGACCCAGATCTGGATGCAGGACTCCAAGTGAGTGAGGCCTCTAAATGACAGGGGGGAGGGGGCGGGAAGAGGGGGACAATCACCTCCTTTGACCTGCTGGCCACCCCTCTCTTGATACAGCCCAGGATGCGTCGGCTTTCTGGGCTGCAAGTGCATATTGCTTGCTCTTATCAAGTTTTTAAACCACTAGAACTCCCAAGTCCTTCTCTGCAGGGCTGCTCTCAATAAGTTCTACACCTATTCTGTATTCAGGTCTAGGATTGCCCCAATCTAGGTGCAGAAACTTGCACTTGAACTTGTTGAACCTCATTAGGATCATGTGGGCCCACTTCTCAAGCTTGTCCATGCTTTGTATGGCATCGATTCCTTCTGTTGTGTTGACTGCACCACTCATTTTAGTGTCATTTGCAAACTTGTTGAGGGGGCAGTCTATCCGATTGTCTTTGTCATTGATAAAGACACTAAACAGGACCAGTTCAAAGACAGACCCTGAGGGACACCACTCATCACCGGCTTCCACCTGGACATAGAGCCATTGACCATCACCCTCTGGGTGCAGCCTTCAAGCCAATTTCTTATCCACTGAATAGTCCACCATTCAAATCCACATCTCTCCAATTTGGAGACCAGGATGTCATGTGAGACCATGTCAAAGGCCTTGCAGAAGTCCAGGTAGATGACATCAGTCGGTCTTCCTTTGTCAACTGGTGCAGTCACTCCTTTGTCAACTGGTGCAGTCAATCCATCACAGAAAGCCACCAGATTGATCAGGCACAATTTTCCCTTGGTGAAACTATGCTATCTGTCTTGGATCACCTCTTTGTCTTACATGTGCCTTGACATTGCTTACAGGGGGATCTGCTCCATGATCTTTCCAGGAACAGAGATGAGGCTCACTGGTCTGTAGTTCCCTGGATCCTCTTTTTATCCCTTTTTTAAAACAGGAGTGGTGTTTCACTTTGTCCAGTCACCAGGGACTTAACCTGACTGTCATGACCCTTCAAATATGATGGAAAGAGTTTCCTCAGGACCCTGGGATGCAGGTAATTGGGCCCCACAGGCTTGTACTTGTTCAATTTCATCTGGTGGTCTCAAACCTGTTTACAAAGGCTTTGCTCCCCCAGCCCTCATCTACAGGTGCAGGGAAATGAGAGACATCGGAAGCCTGACTGGCAGTGAAGATTGAGGCAAAGATGTTGTTGAGTACCTCAGCCTTCTCTGTGTCTGTTGTTACCAGTTGTCCCTTATCATTTATAAGAAGGGGTACATTCTCCTTGGTCTTTCTTTTCTGGCCAATGTACCTCTAGAATCCATTCTTGTTATTCTTTGCATCTCTTGACAAGCTCAGTTCCATCCATGCCTTGGCTTTCCTGATCCTATCCCTGCACATCCAGGTAGCATCCTTGTATTCTTCCCAGGCCACATATCCTTGCTTCTGCAGTCTGTGCATTTCATTCTTGTGCCTCAGTTTGACCAGCAGGTTCTTGCACAGCCATCCTGGGTTTCTGCCATCCATGCTCTCTTTATTACACAGGGGTATGGAGAGTTCTTGTCGTGCTCTAAGGAAAACATCCTCAAAAAGTCGCTGTCCCTGTTCAGCTCCTTTGTCCCTAAGGACAGTGTTCTAGGGATCTCATTCACTACATGTTTAAATAGGTGGAATTTTGCTCTTTGGAAGTTCAGGGTCCTGACTTTACTCATTCCCAGGCCAATATTCCTTGAGATCACAAACTCAACTAGGGCATGATCACTGCAGTTCAGACTGCCTCCAATCTTAAACTCTTTAATAAGTTCTGCATCGGCAAGCACCAAGTCCAGTAATGTTTCTCTTCTGTTTGGTTTCTCTGTTTCTTTTTTATTCTCTCTGGAATTTATCCTCAATATACTCTAGAAATCTCCTAGATTGCTTACAGCCTGCTGTGTAGATTTTCCAGCTGATATCTGGGTGGTTGAAATCCCCCATCAGGAGGAGAGCATGCAAGCATGATGCTTCTTGTAGTTGAATCTAGAAGACCTCATCAATAGGCTCTCCTTGATCAGGTGGCCTTTAGTAGACCGCAACCACAAGTTGTCCTTTATTGGTCTGGACCTTAATTTTTACCCATAAGCTCTTAACTTGTCCGTGGCTATTTCTAAGAGGCATCAAGAGAGCAGGCTCAAAAGGTCAGAACCACAGCTCTCCTGAACACTCATCCCAAAGTACGTAAAGGATATAGAACCTTCCCCCTCTTCCACCTGTTCTGCAAACTTGGTTGTCACCATGTAAAGCACAGTCATGTTTTACTTCCATAATATTTTTTTTTTTATTATTGCATATAAATTAAGAAAAAACATAGCAAAGAATAATCTATTTAGTTTGTCTTTAGGGAAGCCTGCCAGAACTCAGAAGCGATTTCTTGTAAAAGATTATGTAATTACGACAAATCTATTTTTTACAAAGTAGTACTCAAGTCTCAATACAATGCAAGGGAAAAGCTATTTAGGGCTTTAAATAGGTGTTTCTGATTTTTTTTTTTTTTTTCACAGTATGTCTTGTTTATCAATAATTATTCTGTATAGACATTTGTCATGATTAGTAATTATCAATCCTGTACTAAATGAACTAAAAAGAATGGTGTACTTAATACAACCTGAATCTATAACATCTCTCTGTGGACCTTTAACTCCAGAAAAGGTTGGCTGGAACAAAGTAAGAGCAAAGGCAAAGAATACAAATTTAAATACTGAAAAGCAGAGCCTTGAGTCAGAGGAAGAATAATAAATGTCAGAATTATGGTAGTTCAATTAGGGTGAAAAGGAGTTATTCAGAGTAATGATGAATGAAATTGGTGAGGGAGCCAGGGAGAGAAAAAAAGGCACTAGGAAATGGAGTACAGATTACTTTTATTGAGAGGAATTCGCACGTAAACAATGACCTTCTGAAAGCAAATACTTACAGCTAACAATTTTTGACTGAACAGGTCTTCTTTTTTTTTTTTTTTTTTTTTTTTTCATCTAATTTTCAAAATTTCTAAGATGTAGTAGGAAATTGGTTGTTCAAAATGTCTGTCCTTGGATGACATGACATCTCTCTGCCCTCTGATCTGTTTCTGGGGTCAGATGTAACCCAAGGAAGTCTGCACTACAAAAGGCACCCCCAGTCCACACGAAGGAAGAAGATGTGAGGGTGTTACCATTTGTTTTCTGCTAGTGATATATAAGCACACACTAGGAAGGATACAGAGTGAGCCTTCTACTCTTACACAGTGCTTCTACAAGACCAGGTAAATCTCCCAGTTCTATATGTTGCCCTTTTTCGCTCTTTTAGTTTGAACTGCTTTTGAATCACAAACGTGTTAACCTCAACTTTTATGCTACTTCATTCATGGTGTTGGTTTATTTCATAAATCATGCCTAGATACAGTAGATTGGAAGGCATTCCGCTAGGAAATATAAAAAAAAGAAAAAAAAGAAAAAAAAAAAAAAAAGAAAAAAAAAAAGATAGAAACTAAAGTAGTCTTCCCTTCTCTGACTAAGTAACACTTCTTCCCAGTTTTCTTGAAAATGAAATTCTGTTCTCTCTCAAATTACTCAGAACTAGCCACATCCTTTCAGGAGTATGTGAGGACATAATATTGCAAGACGTTGCTGTCTTCTAAGTGTGACAGGGTATACCTGCATAGGGTGTTGCAACCCCTGATCCAAATTTAAACTGGTTTTCTACCTCAAATACATGCAGAGATTATGGCAATGAATCCAAGCTTGCATTAAGCCTAATCAAATACCTCATCCCTGTCTGTCAGTAAATTGTGTATTTCCCAGAATCAATCAAATAGGTTTACTGGACATACAAATATGTGATTACCCTTTCTTTATATAAAAAAAAAAAATACAGCACACTGAAAATCTGAAACTGGAAGACCTGGTAGATAATCTGATCTTGAAGAATATAAACAAATAGCAACTACATTAATCCCAACAACTGTCAAATTTAAGTTAGAAGTCTGAGTATTCACTACTACTATCTGCATATGGCCATGATGAAAAAATGTCATATCCTGTCTCAAGTGAGTTAAGAAACAGCCAGGAGTACAACCTTTTCAATCTCGTGTCTGTCAAAACAGTATCAGGAAATCTTAACATGTAATTTTTTCCATGTATCAAAATTAACACATTAGTAAATAAAGCCCCAAGTTCATACCATACCTGTTGAATGATATCTTTATTACTGTTGAGGATTAATATCATAAGCATGGGCCAAGAATGCAAATATGCTCTGTGAAAGAATTTAGGAGTACAGCTGAAGAGTTAATAGATTGTTCAGCAAAAACACTGGTATGTTGCCTTCTCAAAAATTTGAAGAAAGAAGGTGAAAAGAGAAGAAAATGAGTAGTATTAGCAATGATTTAAGTTTTGCACTGGTATTAAAATGTATTTTTGTTGTTATTGTCTTTTTTCAGTTCTGCCCTGTTACTTACTCCTCCCCCGCAGGCCAGATGACATCCTAATATGAATGAGTAAGCTAACCTCCACCCTTTCTCTCCTGCAATAAAGGACTTTTCCATTCCTGTGCTAAATGTACATTTATACAAACAGCTCTCTAAAGAAACAGATCTTACTCTTTTTTCCATATACATCAAAAAGTCATACTCCATACATCAGCACAGAAAATGCACTTAAAAAAAATAATGTTGCAATACCTCCAAGAAAATAAATATTATTGATGCAGCTGAAATACTTCAATTAAAATTTTTAATTTCAGAATTGATGTGTCCTATTGCTTTAAAGCTTCTCTGTTTCATTGGCTTTGTGTAATCACTGGCAGCATATTTCTGGAAACATCCTCAGCACCAGAGATTGAATGGTGGGACATGGTTATGTGTATGTCCAACACTGCCAGCATGGAGCTGAGATGCTGCCACAAGCCAACTACAGACTGGCAGGACCAAGCATGCTGCCTCCATACCCACTGTCCTGTCATGGCAGAAACCCAAAAGTAGAGAAGAAAAAGGACTGGTGAGTGTCCCAACCACTCTCTGGTCCTATAGGTTCAAAATTCATATCTGAGACTCTGAAATAAAGAGATTATAATATTTTCACTGACTAGCAACATCTCCCAAACCCAGTAGTGAAATAACCCCAAAATATTAACTGCTACAAACTGAGTCACTAGGGTTAGTCTAGTGTCTTTGTACAGAGTGTTAATGAAAATCTTTAGAACATATTTAAAGTCTTAGTACATGTTTTATTCAACCAGTCAAAGTCTATTATTTTCATAAAGCTGTTCTTTAGGCCACCAACACACCATGGGAAAGCTTAGAAAATTCTGACATAACATAACATACCTTGGGACTATATTTCCTTTAAAATCTTTACTAACATCTAGCATTAGTAAAACACTGTATAAAGTTATATGTGTACATCCAACGATTTCTTTCCATTGCAGGACAAAAAAAAAAAAAAAAAAAAAAAAAAAAGATGGGGAGGTGATGTGGGTTGGATTAAGAAAGACTACAAATGATGAAAGATAGTAAGATAGTGTGGTAACTGGGGACAAGCTGGCATCCTTAGATTTGTATTTCCAGAGTGTATTTCTCAAAACAAGTCAGAGGTGTAGCATTCCTGCACACTTTGGGAAAGTTTTTTGTTTTTTTTTTTCTACAGATGAGGGGAAGAGGTACTTGGGCCCAAGAGATACTCTTAAATACAATTCCACTGTAACCGCTTTTCCACTCCATTGTTTCCTAGCAGAAAGAAAAGGAAAACAAAAACAAACAAAACAAAACAAAAACAAAACAAAACAAAACGAAAACAGGAATAGTTTTGACTTGTTCGTCTCTGTACCATATTGAAGGACAAAGTGTTTAACATAGCTGTTAAATGAATACTGCACACTCATGGTGATATTTCATGGTGCAAATGCCAGTAGCTGCAATATATATTGTGTGTTTTATTCCACATGTGCTGCACAGGAAAGGTAATTGTGCTTCAGTGGTTAAACCAAATCTCACTGAGTTTTAAACTATAAATCAGCCTTTACATTTACAAAATCAGGGAATGACAGCAGAGTTTTGTGTGATCCCTGAGCGACACCTGGTGACCATTTTCTGCTGCCTGTGTCAAATTTTCAAATAATATTAGCGCCCTCTTTGAACACTTTTCAGAACTGGAATTTCAATAAATTTAACCAACTCGTAATATTAGCTGGAAACTACTCTGTTAATCAGTATCAGGGAAATAAATTTATTCCAGAGTTAAACATATTAGAATTGCCAGATAAAGTATTTTAGTAAGATAAATGATATTATATTTGATACTTAAGGAAATTATACTCCATATGGACAGTTTACCTCTATTACCTCTGTCACAGAAATGAAAACAGAATGGCAGTTTTTGTAAAGCAGAGGTAAGACAAGTGTTCATGCAATGATCATTTCAACAAAAGTGCTTTCATTCTAGCACAATAAAACCTCATGTTAGTCTGACAGACTCCTTCACTCCTGACATCCATACTTTGTTTTCTACAACATTACTTGGAAAAATCTCAATCATCTACATGCCAGTATTATTTCTGAAAGGTGGATGAAATTCTGTTATTACTCTTAGTGCTCCTCTTTACCATTTTTTCTTTTCCCCTTTCTTTTCTTTTCTTTTCTTTTCTTTTCTTTTCTTTTCTTTTCTTTTCTTTTCTTTTCTTTTCTTTTCTTTTCTTTTCTTTTCTTTTCTTTTCTTTTCTTTTCTTTTCTTTTCTTTTCTTTTCTTTTCTCTTTTCTTTTCTTTTCTTTTCTTTTCTTTTCTTTTCTTTTCTTTTCTTTTCTTTTCTTTTCTTTTCTTTTCTTTTCTTTTCTTTTCTTTTCTTTTCTTTTCTTTTCTTTTCTTTCCTTCTTCTCTTCTTTTCTTTTCTTCTT